>NW_026067924.1:22320705-22412887 GCF_014885135.2 Alexandromys fortis
CACTGTCTATACTATCGACCTGTACTCCCTTAGTAGCTGCCTGGGTTATGAGACTGTCTGCTAAAGCATGGCAGTGCTATGTTCAAATAGTTTTCACCTAATAAGGACTCATATAACAAGGGAACTGATGTTGGCCATATATATTACATATATATATAATATGCTATTACTCAATCCAATGTTCTCGTTCAGAATAAAGGACCATTATTAATCCAAAGTACAGTTGATAAACAGGGTCAGTTCAATATTCAATAATATGAATAGTTAAAAGATTGATCTATTGCTTCCTTCCTTTCGTTTGATTTGGCCTAATATTTCTTTCAAGATCAAAATAAAGCTGGGCAGTAGTGAAACATGCCTTTAATCCCAGCACTTGGGAGACAGAGATAGGTGGATCTCTGTGAATTCAAGGCCAGTCTGTTCTACAAGAGCTAGTTTCAGAACAGCTAGGGCGGTTACATAGAGAAACCCTGTCTTAAAAAAAAAAAGATTAATAGTTATTAACACCAACATTTTTTATTTTCTTACTCTTTAGCATTTGCAAAATGATCTCAGGTAAATGATTTCATTTTATTTTTAAAGTAGAATATTAACTTCATGTTATCAAAGTTTCAACTGGCGCAGAAGGACTCCATTCTAGACACCCATCTACTGACTTCTTACCTTACACTTGCTGCTGCAGCTAAAATTAATACCTAAACACAGTGAAAACAACAACAGAAATAAGTACTCTGCTTCTGAGAAGACTTTAATTACTGGCCATGTGGGTTGTAGAAGGAGTTATTATAGTCCAGCCTCAGACACAGTGTTGTAGCTGAGTCAGGCCAGCTAGGAAGGAGATGGATTTAATGGTCCTCTGTGTGCCATTGACTGGGCTTCCCATTGAAGTAGAAGTGCGACTCACCTGATACTCAGGTAAGCAGAGACCATGTTCATGGACTTCGCTGCATCTCTCACCAATACTGTTCCCCCTGAGCAGTGGATTCCTACCTGGACCCAGCTTTGAGTCCATGGGACTGGAATTGCTGAAGACAACACAGCTCCTCTTCTCACACCATCACCTCCAGCTGCAGTTTCCCACCCAGCCCTGATTAATTAAGACTAATAAATGAATTTTAAATTGAAATCATCTTTCCTCTTGGCCTTAAGTTCTCATCTAGTTTCAAGGCATGATAATTACATATACAACTCATGTATGGAATAGATTTGCCTCTTCCTTGTGCTCTACTTTTTCCATTTGCAACTTCCTGGCGTTTTCCAGGTTTCAGAATTTCTTGATCTCTGCTACTCCCTTCCTAATCACTTATAGTTGTATTACAAGTTCCTCCAGATAAGCTGGTAAAACTAGTGTTACTGGCTATAGATGAAGTGATTTTACTGATTATCTTATGGTTATCATTGCTGTGATGAAATACGAAGACCAAGAAACTTGAGGAGGAAAGGGTATATTTGGCTTAAGGCTTCCACATCACTGTTCATCATTGAAGGAATAGTGTTATTCGTTGGATACACACTATTAAAAACTATTAACTTCTTTAGCTCTTATAACCAAGCCTAATCAACCTAGACAAATTTGTATTCAGTGCCTCCATTAATTCTAATTCAGATTTATTTATATTTCTTATACATCTGTAAAGATACATACATACATACAAATGTATGGCTATTCATATACTATGTTTATTGTGTGTGTAGTACACATCTGTGTGTTTGCCTTTTCTTGCATGTGTAACTGCAATTGTTGCATGTATGTACATGCACTTGTGGGGGCCATTGGTTGAACGATGTTGGGTGTTTACCTTCACTGTTCTACCTTATATTGAGGCACGGTTTTACTATCTATCTCAACAAGTTTTAATTTTGTGTGTGTGTGTGTGTGTGTGTGTGTGTGTGTGTGTGTGTGANGAGAGAGAGAGAGAGAGAGAGAGAGAGAGAGAGAGAGAGAGAGAGAGATTTGCCTGTATGTATGTGCATTCATTACCTGGTATCCATGGAATTGCTTCTAGTTTTTTCCATTTAGGTTGATGTTGGTTGTGGCTCACTGTAACTGCATTTATTATGATGTATCCCTAATCTCTCCAGGACTTTTATCATGAAAGAGTGTTCGATTTTGTCAAAGGCCTTTCTGCATCTAATGAAATGTTTATGTGGCTTTTTTATTTCATTTATATGGTGGATTACATTTATTGTTTTCCATCCCTACATCTTTTGGATTAAACTTTCTTGATCATGGTAGATAATCTTTTTGATGTGATTTTATATTCCGTTTGCAAGTATTTTACTGAAAAGTTTTACATCTATGTTTATACAGGATATTGATCTATAATTCTCTTTGTTGGGTCTTTATGTGATTTTGGTATCCAGGTAGCTGTTGCTTCATAAAATGAATCAGGCAACATTCCTTCAGTTTCTATTTTGTGGAACAATTAGAGGAGTATTGACTAATTCTTCTTTGACGAGACTGTCAAAAATTTGCATTTATTTTCCATCAGTTAATTTCAAAGAGCCAATGAAAATATATCAATGGAGTGTCTTGCCTCAGGGTACGGCCAACAGTGCTACACTGTGCCAGAAATTCGTGGCTCAGGCTATACAATATGTTAGAGACTAATTGCCACAAGTTTATATGATCTATTATATGGGTGATATGTTGCTTGCCCTTAAAAAATGAAGTTTTTCTTTTTTTATGAAGTTTTAAGTGAGACATATGGACAGCTTCAGCAGAGTCTTACCCAAGTGGGGTTAGTTGTTGCTCCAGAGAAAGTACAAAGGCACCCACCTTTCCAATATTTAGGTCATACATTATATCCTAAAGAGATTAAGCCTCAGAAATTGGAAATTAGGAAGAATAGCTTACAGACTCTGGATGATTTTCAGAAACTGTTGGAAATTATCCCGCGGCTGAGACCTCATTTAAAGTTCTCTGCAGAAGACATTGAGCCACTAAGTGAAATTTTTAAAGGAAGCGGTGACCTGAGTTCCACCAGACACACCTTACAGATGCTGCTCGACAGGAACTAAAACAGGTGGAATGTGCAACACAAAAGCAGCAGGTAACATTTCCCAATGTTAATTGTGGTCAACCTTGGCAAGCATGCATATTACCTACAAAACTTCCTCCCACAGCAGTACTGTGGCAAAATGGTCCACTTACCTACCTGCTTTGCCAGTCAAGGTATTAAACCCTTATTTTGAAGGAGTAGCTTATTTAGTACAGAAAAGCCAGACGGAATCTAGGTAATATTTTGGTAGGAAACGTAATGTGATCAATATCCCTTACACTAAGAAAAAGATTGATTGGTTATTTCAAAATAGTGGTTCTTGGGCAATTGTATTTGCTCAGTTTGATGGCCAGATTAATAATCTTTTCCCAGCTGATCGATTGCTGCAATTTGCACAACTATATTTCTTTATTTTCCCTAAAGTCGTAGTGAAAGAACCCCTTAGAGGATGCTATGTTAATTTTTACAAATGGTTCTTCCTATGGAAGAGAAACAGGTGTTGTTGACCTCATCTGAGAGTACATCCTTGAGGCCTGCTTAATCATTCATGGCAAATGGATGTTATTCATACTGTAGAGTTTGACAAATTAAGATATGTATGTGTGACAATCAACACATATTCAGGTTTCTTAATGGCCTCTGAACAGCCTGGAGAAGCCACAAAGCATGTGATAACTCATTGCTTAAAGTGTTTTCCATATATGGGAATTCCTAAAATTATTAAAACAGACAATGGGTCCAAATATGTTAATAAAGCATTTCAGCAGTTTTGTTCCCAATGGAATATCAAACACGAAACAGGCATTTCTTACAATCCTCATGGACAAGGAATTGTGGAGTGCGCCCATGGCTCCTTGAAAACACAGCTTCAAAAGATAAAATTGGGAGTTATTTCTGCCGTCACTACATAATGCATTAAACAATGCCCTTTTCCCTCTAAACTTCTCGAATGAGAATACCCGTGAGCAGTCTGCCATGGATAGATTTTGGAATGACATTACCAAGGTGACCTTTGCTCAAGCAAGGTGGGAACACCTTTGCACTGGATTATGGAAAGGACTGACCCTGTGTCAATATAGGTTCAAGGATATGCCTATGTTTATTCACAGGAGAATGGTGACACACAATGGCTTCCAGAACATCTGGTTTGATGTGTACAGCAGATGACATTATAGCTGCTGATACTCCCACAGAAGAGGCAGAAGGATACTGAATCTGTGTTCCTGACTTTCTTAATGTTAATATGCTACAGTCTAAGAAGGGAAGGAAGACTATGGTGATAACCAGTGATTCCTAGTCTTTTGGTGAACCAACTGCACAAACTTCCAGACCTCAGTGTATCTCATCTACTTTGAAGCCAGTCCAAGAACACTGACTAAATGTTTGACAGTTTATTCATACTTTATCTTGAGACACAACTCATTTTGCCAGTATGGTGTTCAATCTGCTGTTGAAATAAAGGACCTGAGAACTGAGACCTCAGAAAATTTTCCCTTCTGAAAGATACTTGTTAAAGCAATAAACACTATTATGGAGGCAAAGGGTGACGGAAGCCCCTCTTCAGAGATGAGGAGGAGGGCATAAAGGTTTTTGCTGCTGCTCAGAGACAGGGAAAGACTTATCTTTAAAACTTAGAAGCAGCAGTACAGATGGAGTACAAGAGAGAAAAAGACTCATATCTCTCTTGCCACAGAAACCTCTTCTTGTCTTTTGATTAGAATGGATTTAAGAGAGTTATGATTTGAAAAGTGCTTGTTTATTGTTAATTTTTATGCTAGAATTATATTGACCTGTTAATGTTTGTAACTGCTTTAGTTCATTATGAAGAAGCTACTGATTAGAAAAATGTTAGCGCTTGTCTGAGAGAATTTTGAAATTGCCAAAGAATCTTTAGATTGGATATGTTTAATAAAGCAAATTTGGATTTTGACTGTAACTGAAAACTGTTAGAAATATCCTAGACCAATTTAAGAAGGTGATCTCACCCCTGAACACCCTCCATTCCTTTATTAGGAGATATTGCAACCATAGGAACATATATATCGCAAAGCATTATCTGCTTGCATATGATTGTCTTGTTGTTGGTAAACTCTCCTGACAAAAAGGTGACTCAAATTTCCACAATGCCTAGAGATGCTTTTTCACTTAACCCTTTATTCACAGAGGCTGGTAGCTCCAGAGATGGGTAAGATCTCCCCCAGGCAATCTAAGGCAAAACATACCTGACAGAATATATGTATCAAAGACAGGTAAGTCTGGAGAATGGGAAAATGACTCCTAAGACAGGAATAGTCATCTGTCGTGTAGCAAAAGCACACGCTTTATTAAAATTAATAAAAATGGAGGAATTGTTGAGCTACACACAGATATGAGCCTGTTCCACCTTATCTGAAGGTCAGAGAGTTTGAACTTATTTTTGTTCTTTCAAAGTTGTTGACAACAGGTATGGCTACAAAACAAGATATCCTGACCTAGGGTGGGGTTACTTGGTAGTGCCTTTTTGGCTTTAGCTCAAATGGCATCTTCTCTGGATTGGTTGTGTTGGTGCTTCAGATTTTCTTGGCAGATGTTGTATCCCTCTGGCATTTGTAACCTCCTGGATCTCTATGAAATTTGGTGTTCATTCTTACAGCTTCATGCCTAGATGACCTTGTCGGGGGCTGTTTTCAGGGACTCTGATCCTGCAAGAGATTGCCCGGTCTCTTAGTATTTTCTTTGAAGTCTTTGGATAAGCTTCGGTGTCTCTACTGCTCTTTCACCAGCATGACCGAAGAAACGATACAGTCAAGGTCAGGAATTCCCAACAGCTTGAGCAGTAGCGAGTCATTCTTGGATCATGGCTGCAAACAAGCTCAGAGTGACAGAAGAGCCATACATGGGGACAGAAATCTAGAGAACAGAATTCCCCAAAGGGTCTCTGTGCGAGCAGCTCACCAATCCAGCATATTGAACTTTTGGAAGGCACAATTCTGTCGATTTGAGATTCTGTCAACATTCTTTCACATTGTCCTTGTGCAAAGGATTTGGCGAATCTATCTTCCTAGGGTGGTTCCTAGGAATCAGGAGATTGATTTAGGTCAACTGGAATGTTAGGCCTCCACGCAGGCCAGAGATTCTATTTTCTTAACTAGAAGTATTTTTTTCTTGGCTTTTATTGCTACACTAACACTTTATATGAAAGAAATAGCTCATGAAAGTAGTTTTACGTACAGAAAGGTATTTTAGCTTAAGTCACAGAAGGGCTTCTATTACTTTCATTTTCCTAAATATGATTCAGTCTCATAGTAACAGTGTGATTCAAAATTCCATTCCAATGTAAGAGAAAGAGACAGGCAGATATGTACACACACACACACAGAGTTACAGACAGACAGGTGCACACACACATGGGGAGAGAGGGGGGGATTAGCAGCAGAATGAATCACAGCTGTCAGTACTACCTCATTTGCTAGAACCTAAGGCTCTTTATGGGCCAAGGCTAGTTTCTCTATCCCAGGAGTTAGTGATTACTGGTGGTGATTCTATTTTCAAAAAAATGTTAATTTATTTAATGTTTATGGGGGTTTTGCCTATATGTATTCCAGTAAATGTGCACCATGTGAATGTCTGGTTTTTGCAGTGGCCAGAAACTGGCACTGGATTCCTTGGGAATGGAGTTCTTTCTGGGCATCTGCTGGTGGAGACAAAATTTGGAGTTGTGCTGTTCCAATGATTTTTCTCCCTGTGTAGCTGCAATCCTCTAAACTAAGAGGACACCATTGCCTATCTCCATCGCAAATCAAGTACATGTTTGGTGAAGGAATGAATGGAAACATAGGTAGCCATTAATAGTTTTAGTGAAACATCTATAGAAATAAAATTTGCTAGCATGTATTTTTCATATGGCGGGGTCTTTTCCATGCAATTTACACACATGATTGCTTATTTAGACCTTTGACGGAAAACATCTTCCATGCCCCAAGAATGCCAGCTAAAGGAGCTAGTGTCTAACTCCAGGTGACAGAGCCACAGTGGCTAAAGCAGGCAGTGAGCCCAGACAGCTAGCTTTGGAGCCCTGGTGTTTATTACCTCCTTTCTGACTCCTTGAACAAGTGTTTCAGAAGGCTCAAAAATGCATTCCGAAACTTCCTCAGAGCAGTTCCTATTTTGTTCACACATATTGCTGTCCCCTTGAACCTAGCCCAGGATGACCAGGTACAAACAATTACAAGTTAAGGCATTTCCTCAAGTGTGCTAAGAGCCAGTAAAAATTGATGGTCAGATAGAGTGAACCCACACAAATCAACTTCTGTTTGTTTCTTGTACTTTATAGTATGCTGAACTCAGGAGGATGGCTGCTGCTCCAAGTCACCGTGAAATTCTATGCTTAACTGAATAGCCTAAGTGCACGCTTTACCTTGTAGTGAGAATAGAGTCTAAACAGAGGGAGACTTAATGAAATTATTCTAATAGCTGTTTGTATCTTAAGATGGTAAAAATCTACTTCAATAAAGCAGTCTACGGAACACATTAAATTATGTCACAGTGATTCTACAGCAGACACAGTATTGGAGGCATTCCACTGATAATGATGGATAGTTTCTACAATTTGCACTTTTTTTTGAGCAAAACGAGAGTCTGTTTTGCTTGTTAAAATGCACAGTGATTTACAATAGTCAAAACTACATTTGGCAGCAAGTTATGTTGAAGACAAGATAGGTAGGAAATATTTTCTTGATTAGATAATGGTTGGTTGAAATTCCTTCCAGCTCTGTGAAACAAAAGTTAGCAATTGCAAGCATATCAGATGATGCATCAATTTCCATAAGCAGGAGCCTGCAACCTACTTTATTGAAAAGCCTTTATATGGAGCTAGATTTAATCTCTCAATTTGAGAAGCAGTGCCATGAAATAAGATGTTTGCATGCAAAATCTTCAGATTTCCAATGGAAATTTAAAACAAAGAAGGACTCCGTTCCCTTGGGGATGGCACCTATCTTGGATTCATTTTTTTCTCTGATGTTCTTGCATAGTTTTATCAGTAGCTTCAGGGAAGTGAAACAGTGTGCCGCCTTCAGAACAAAGACTTGGAGAACTGAAGGAAAAAGGAAGATAATATGTTAAAAGCACTTTCTCTACCGTTCTTTTATTTCGTTACAGGGTTCTTGTGAAATGATCATTATTTCAAATAACTTGTATCTTAAATGATTTTAATATTTAATATGGAAGGCAGCTACATATGACCTACATTAATGTTTGGCTTTCTGCCTGTCACCCATGAAAATCTTTCTCGATGTAGGTAAATTTTAACTATACCAAACTGGAAAAAAAAGGACTTAAGAGACAAGTATGTATTTCTTATAAAGATAGCAAGGCATACATACGGCCAAAAGAAACAGAAGGAGAAGGAGCTTTGTCAACTCCTTCACACTGAGCTGTGAAGTATGTGCTTCAAAATGAAGGACGATAAAGGAGAGGCGGTCCCAGAGCCAGGCCCAGGGGAGTTGCACGCATCCCTGTATGTAACTGGTGTGTACTGTAGACCTGCGGATTTGTGGCTAAATGGACAACCCTGTTTCTGTAAGAGGACAGGTATCTCATGCCATGTAAACCAGCAGTTCACTGACTTCTGTTTTGTCAAATGTGCGCAGGTCTATCTTCCTTTTTAAAAATAACACCACAAGAAGGTCAAGGTTTATATTGTTTCCCCAAAGCCATTTTTCTCTACATATTTATTTGTGTTTTAATACACAACTTTAGGTAAGGTAAGCATAAATTCCCAAGACATTTTCGTCCAATAGCCTGTTCCTTTCTCTGAAGACACAATGTGAAGGCCCGTATAGATAGTTTTCAATAAATACTGTCTCTCATACAAGGGGACCACGGGCTCTGTTGGATTAGACTCCAGTGTTGGAAATTTCCATCTAGAATACAGAACAGAAGCCGGGGTCATTATGAGATGATGTAAAAAGGCACATGAATCTATATAGGCGTTCCTGCTCAAAGTAGGACCGTTTTAGTATGTAAAACAATGACAGGATGTTTTGAAACATTTTACTTATACAAAACTATGTGATTTCCAGCAACATTGTTTCCTTTTAGAAACTTAAAAAGTATCAAATCATTATTCTGAAAAGAAAATAAAAGCTTGGTAAATAAAAGTAATTCTTTTGGTCAGGGCACACAGAATATTTCAAAGTGATGTACATTCAAGAGTTCTACCTATTAAATGCAGAAGGAATGATAGAATTAAATGGCAATTTTACAATCCCTATGAGAAAACGCATTTAGAACACCATAACAGTTGCATGCTAAAGCCATCAAATGCATGTCCATGGGGAATTTTATAATGATTGATAGCAACATGGCTACTCTGCTATCTCCTGTCTCCACCTCACTGTGCGGCATTGCCCAGAAGGGAATGCTCATTGTACATCAGTGTCAAAAGTTAACATGAGATCTCATCAAATTTCTGATTATCACCTCAGAGTAAATACAGGAAGTCAGAGAATGTGTTAAAGGATACCACCAGTCAGAACCAACTGAACTTGGAGCTAATTACCTGGTTATTTTGGAAATGTGTTTAAGTAGATGGCATAAATGAAAATGAGGGGGCGAACACTGGTGGGAACGAAAAGAAATCTTAGCGATTCATAACCTGGAAGAGTTCTGTTGAACGTACTGAGGTTTGATTTAGATAAACTAATGATGTACTCTTTTGACTATGATCATGAGCATGAGAATCTAACCCGTCAGGTGATTTTCAGAAATGCTTCATTCTGCTAAAAAGTGTTACTGAAGTGTGTGGTTATTTTACCAGTACTTATTCTATTGGAGAAGAATATACATATGTGATTGTTAACAATACTCTAGTTGTCTTCCACACGAGCATGTGGATAAAAGACGAAACAACATTGGAGAGAGAGGTGTGTTGAAGTCTCCTACTATTAGTGTGTGTGGTTTGATGTCTGCCTTGAGTTCTAGTAATTTTTCTTTTATATAAGTGGGTGCTTTTATATTAGGGGCATAGATATTCAGAATTGAGATGTGATCTTAGAGAAGCTAAATAAGAAGGAGAACCCAAAGAAAATCATATAGGCATCCTCCTGAATATTAACCTTCATCAGGCGATGAAAGAAGACAGAGACAGAGACCCACATTGGAGCACCGGACTGAAATCTCAAGGTCCAAATCAGGAGCAGAAGGAGAGCGAACATGAGCAAGGAACTCAGGACCGCGAGGGGTGCACCCACACACTGAGACAATGGAGATGCTCTATCGGGAACTCACCAAGGCCAGCTGACCTGGGTCTGAAAAAGCCTGGGTTAAAACCGGTCTCACTGAACATAGCGGACAATGAGGACTACTGAGACATCAAGAACAATGGCAATGGGTCTTTGATCCTACTGCATGTAGTGGCTTTGTGGGAGCCTAGGCAGTTTGGATGCTCACCTTACGAGACCTGGACGGAGGAGGGTTTTCCTCGGACTTCCCACGGGACGGAGAGCCCTGATTGCTCTTTGGGCTGACGAGGGAGGGGGACTTGATTGGGGGAGGGGGAGGGAAAGGGGAGGCGGGGGTGGGGAAGAGACAGAAATATTTAATAAATAAAAATAAATAATAAAAAAGAATATGGATAACTCAAAAAAAAAAAGACGAAACAACATTGTCAAAGTGCTCATAATTGTCTAACTTTTTTCTTTGGAATTTGTGTGTCTGTCCTCTCTACTCTTGAGTGTGTTTCTAAGTCCCTGGCACAAAATTCGCAAAGCTCCAAGTAAGCAAAATCAGACATTAATAATGTTCAATGTGTTTAAATTTTTCCTCTCTTCTGTAAGGGGAATATCTTAAGTGTTCTTCCTTCTCTGAGGACGGTATAGATTTTGGGGCCCCTGCTGCTCCTGGATGTCTCCATTTATAGTCCAATGTATAATAGAAGACACTACTTAGAATCCTTCTCTACACACCAAACCCAAGACCACAGCTTCATCTTTATTACTGGCTCATGGGTAAGCGCAGTATGAACATCAGAATCGCCTCCAACAGTAATGAAAGCAGGTCTCTGTTCACTGCTGTGGCCTCATGACTGGGAATTTTTCCATTTCTGGAAATTACATCAGTTAAAGCAGGGAAGCAAGAGTCAGCAGTCAGGGTCTCTGAATCCAGAGGGACCATGTTTCTACCTTTGTCTCTGTCACCGACAATCCGGTTTCTTTGTACAATGTGAACAGTCTTCGTGCCCAGTGCTGTGGTTACTGAGCAAGAAGAAGGACCGTGTTTAGCTTAGGGACGAACATAGGGCAGGACAAAAAGGCACAGAATGTCTTCAAATATGATGTCATCTGTTTCATTAACTTGATGTTTTTCTGAATTCGTTTTATTTTCCATTCAAACTCATTTCTTCCTATGATCACATGTATACTCTTTGAGCAATTATTTCTTTAATTTCTTTCTTCAGTGTTTTAAAATTTTTATTATACATGTCTTTCCCTTGTGTGGTTAGTGTTGCTCTGGTGTGTGTGTGTGTGTGTGTGTGTGTGTGTGCATTTGAGGCTATTGGAAAGTGCTATTTCCCTGATCTCTTTCCCAGTATGTTTGTCATGTCTATATAAGAAAGCTGTTCAGTTTTGCATGTAAATTTTGTGTCTTGCTACTTTGCTGAAGGTATTTATTGGCTGTATAAGTTTCTTGGTGGGGCATTTAGGGTATTTGTGTATCGATCATCTGTAAAGAAGAATTCTTTGACTTCTTAGTTTCCTATTTGTACCCCCTTGATCTCTTTTAGCTGTCATATGACTCTAGCTAAGACTTCAAGCTAAGAACTGAACAGCTATGAAAAGAGTAGACATCTTTGCCTGTTACTGATTTTAGTGAAAATGCTTTGAATATCTCTTCATTTTAGATGCTTTTGGTTTGGGAACTTGCCATCAATTGCCTTTATGATGTTGAAATGTGTCTTTTGTATCCATAATCTCTCCAGGATTTTTAACATGAGAGGATATTAGATTTTGTCTACTACATTTTCTGCACTAACGATATGTCATGTTTGTCTTTTAATCTATTTACGTTTTGGATAACATTTATTGATTCATGCATATGGAATGATCCTTGCATCTTTGGTTAAAGCAAACTTGATCATGGTGGATAATATTTTTGATGTGTTCTTAAATCCAGGTAGCAAGTATTTTATTGGCACTTTCGGCATCTATGTTCATAAGGGATATTGATCCACAATTTTAATTTTTTGTTGAGTCGTTTTTTCTGGCTTTGGTAACAGTGGCTTCATAAAACATTTTTGGAAATGTTTCTTAGTTTCTTTTATCTTTTTCCTTCCTTCCTTCCTTCCTTCCTTCCTTCCTTCCTTCCTTCCTTCCTTCCTTTATTTTTTGTTGAGTAACCTAAGGAGTGCTGACATTAGTTCTTCCTAGATTGTCTGCTCACTTTTTGTGCTGAATCCATCTAGTTCTTGTTCTTTTATAGTTGGACTATTTTTAATTATTGCTTCTATTTCACTAGGGATTGTGGGTCTATTTAAGTGTTTTCCTGTTATTTAAAGGATAGTTCTTTTTATACGGTATATTCTGATTAAGGTTTCCCGTCTCCCTATTCCTCCCAGTTTTTTTCCCACCTCCCTTTCCATCTGAATCCACACCCTTTCTGTCTTTCCTTAGCAAACAAACAGGCATCTAAGCAATAATAATAAAATAAAATATAATGAGATAAAAAAGCAAATTAATCAAAACACGAAAACAGCCAATGAAAAGCACAAAAAATACATATAGGTACAGAAACACACAGGCTCACACACTCAGGAATCCCATAAAAGTCCCAAACTGGAAGCTGTAATATATACAGAAAGTACCTAAAAGGTAGGAAAAATAAGCAAACAAACATGCAGACAAACAAGGAAGACAAAACAAAAGCCCACCCTGACTTAACATTATAA
The DNA here is from genome assembly GCF_014885135.2 of Alexandromys fortis. Classification (NCBI taxonomy): domain Eukaryota; kingdom Metazoa; phylum Chordata; class Mammalia; order Rodentia; family Cricetidae; genus Alexandromys; species Alexandromys fortis. Next base: position 22,333,633 of record NW_026067924.1, read on the forward strand.
GACAAAGAACCTGCATGAATGCCACTGAGTTTGTTCTGTGTTCCCATCTCCTGCTGGGCCTGGGGCGTGCCCTTAAGAGTGGGTTGTTTCCCAGAAAACTAACTTCTCATTTGCAAGCGGCTATTAATTAGAGATAGTGTCTGGGTTAGATATGAGGGCATGCGTCCACTTCTCCTTTCTGTCCTAAGAACCCGTCTGGTACAGATCTGTGCTGGCCCTGCGCAGGCTGCCACAGATTTTGTGAGTTCAGACATGCCCCAGCCCTGTTGATTTAGAAGGCTTTGACTCCTTGGTGTCCTCCAGATCCTCTGGCTCTTATACTCTTTATGTTCCCTCTTCTGCAGAGTCTCCATAGCCATGAGGGGAGCGACTTGATACAGACATTATTTTAAGGGCTGAGTGTTCTACAGTCTTTTACTATAGCGACTTTTGCTGTTTATTAAGTAATAAAACTTGTGGACAATGATTGAAGATAAAGACCTGAGACCATCACAAGCACCCATGAAATGTACTGCCACCATTTGCTTCCCAGCTGGAAAAGACCCAGTCTCATTCCAGCACCCCCACTGCTTCTTTCCAGGAACTCTAGGGCCCGTTCTGACCAACTGAATGTGAACCCAGCCTCTTTATCAAAGCCTGATTCCACTTAACGTCAGACCACACAACAGACAAAAATCCCACATAATTCTCCTCTTTCTGTCTAATTAAAAGGAAAAGTTTTAATTCTAACATAGTAAAACTATATACAATAAGAATGATTATCAGATAATGTCTAAATAGAAAGGAAAGATAATAACCTTAACAAAATGAAAATATGTACAAGAAGAACAATTACCAAGTAAGAAATACATTCCCAATGTCCAGTCCATTTATTACTTTTTATTTTTTATAAATTAATTAATCAATTTTGAAAATAATCTTTTCTCATTATGTACCAATCCCAGTTCCCACTCCTTCCCCTCTTCCAACTCCCCCCACCATCTATCTACCTATCACACCCCACATCCACACCTCAGAGAAGGTAAAGTTTCCCATGGGGAGTCAACAAAGTCTGGCTTATCACTTTGTGGCAGGACCAAGGCCCTCCCCATTATATCTAGGCTGAGCAAGGTATCCCTCCAAAAGAGAATGGGCTCTAAAAATCCAGTTGAAGCACTAGGGATAAATCTTGGTCTCACTATCAGTGGCCCCACAGACTGCCTCAGCCACACAATTGTCACCCATATTTAGAGGGCCTAGTTTTGGTCCTATGCTGCTCCTCCATTGTTAGTCTGGAATTAGTGAGCTCCTGCTAGCTCAGGTCATCTGTTTCTGTGGGTATCCCCATCGTTGTCTTTACCCCTTTGCTCGTATTATCACTCTTCCCCCTCTTCAACTGGACTCTGGGAGCTTGGTCCAGTGATTCTCTGTCTGTCTCTGTATCTGCTTCCATCAGTTGCTGGATGTATGTTCTATGATGACATCTAAGATAATTATCAATCTGACTTCAGGGCAGGGAAAGTTCAAGGACCCTATCCACTATTGCTTAGGGTTTTAGTTGGGGTCATCCTTGTGGATTTCTGGGAATTTCCTTAGTACCAGGTTCTAGCCCCATAATGCCTCCCACAATCAAGGTATTTCTTTTTTTGCATCCTTCTTTCTCCTTCCCTTCCTATTCTCCTCCCCTTTCCCCTTCTCCTCTCCTCTTCCACTCTCCCTTCTCCCCACCCCCCAGCACACTCTCAATTTTCTTAGGAGATCTTTTCTATTTCTTCTTTCCAGGGGAATCCATGTATGTCTCTCTTAGGGTTCTCTTTGTTACCTAGCTTCTCTGAGATCATGGAATACAGACTGGTTATCCATTGCTTTAGGTTTAATATCCACTTATGAGTCAGTACATGCCATGTTTGTCTTTCTGGGTCTGGATTAACTCACTCAGGATGGTTTTTTCTAGTTCCATCCATTTGCTTGCGAATTTTAAGATGTCTTCTTCTTCTTTTATTCATTGTGTAAATGTACCATATTTTCTTTATCCATTCTTTGGTTGAAGGACATCTAAGTTGTTTCTAGGTTCTGGCTATTACAAATAATGCTTCTATGAATGTAGTTGAGTACATGTCCCCTAGTGGTGTGATTGAGCATCCTTTGAGTGTATGACCAAGAGTGGTATTGCTGGGTCCTGAGGTAGATTGATTCCCAATTTTCTGAGAAACCCCTAAACTGATTTTTAAAGTGGCTTTACAAGTTTTTACTTCCACCTACAATGGAGGAGTGTTCCCCTTACTCTGCATCCTCTCCAGCATAAGGTATCATTGGTGTTTTTGATCTTAGTCATTTTGATTGGTGTAAGATGGTATCTCAAAGTCATTTTAATTTGCATTTCTCTGATGGATAAGGATGTTGAACATTTCCTTAAGTGTCTTTCAGCCATTTGAGATTCTTCTGCTGAGAATTCTGTTTAGTTCTGTACCCCATTTTTTAAATTGGGTCATTTAGAATTTTGATGTCTAATTTCTTGAGGTCTTTATATATTTTGGAGAGTAGTCCTCTGTCTGATGCGGAGTTGGTGAAGATCTTTTCCCATTCAGTAGGCTGCGTTTTGTCTTATTGACTGTCGTTTGCTTTAGGGAAGTTTCTCAGTTTCAGGCGGTCCCATTTATTTATTGTTGCTTTCAGTATGTTACTGGTGTTATATTTAGGAAGTTGTCTCTTGTGTCCATGCATTGAAGGCTATTTCCCAATTTCTTTCTCTTCTATCAGGTTCAGTGTGGTTGGATTTATATTGAGGTCTTTAATCCATTTGGATCTATTTTTATTCTTCTACATGTTGACATCCATTTATGCCAGCACCATTTGTTGAAGTTACTTTCCCTTTTCCATTGTATAATTTTAGCTTCTTTGTCAAAAATCAGGTGTTCATAGGCATGTGGATTAATATTCAGGTCTTCAATTCGATTTCATTGGTCAACCTCCCTGTTTTTATGCCAACACCAGGCTGTTTTTCTAACTGTAGCTGTATAATGGAACTTGATGTCAGGGATGTTGATGCCTACAGAAGTTCCTTTCTAGTACAGGATTATTTTGGCTATCCTGGATTTTGTTTTTGTTTTTCTGCATGAGGTTGTAATGTGTTTCTTGTATGCAGCAGCAGGATGGATCCTGTTTTTGTATCCATTTGTTAACTTGTGTCTTTTTACAGGTGAATTGAGTTCTCTGATGCTAATGACCCATGATTGTTAATTCCTGTTATTTTTTGGTGGTAGCATTTGTGTGTTTCCTCTTTTGGGGGTTTGCTGGTATGAGATTATCTGGGGCATGTGTTTTTGTGGGTGCAGCTTGGTACTCCTTGGGTTGGACTTTTCTTTCTAGTACTTTATGTACAGCTGGATTTGTGGATAGGTATTGTTTAAATCTGCTTTTGACATGGAACATCTTGTTTTCTCTCTCTATGGTTAGTGAATGCTTTGCTGGGTATATTAGTCAGGGCTTACATCTGTGATCTTTTAGTGTCTGCAGCACATCTGCCCAGGACCTTCTGGCTTTCATGGTATCCATTCAGAAGCTGGGTGTAATTCTGATAGGTCTGCCTTTATATGTTACTTGACCTTTTTCCTTTGCAGCTCTTAATATTATTTCTTTATTCTGTATGTTTTGCATTTTCATCATTATATGATGAGGGGATTTTTTTTTGGTCCAGTCTATTTGGTGTTTTGTAAGCTTCTTGTACCTTCATAAGAATATTCTCCTTCAAGTTGGGAAAGTTTTCTTGTATGATTTTGTTTTTCTGTGCCTTTGAACTGAACTTCTTCTTTCTCTACTATTCTTAGGTTTGGTCTTTTCATGGTGTCCCAGATTTCCTGAATATTTTATGCTAAGAAATTTTTGGACTTATCATTTTTATCATTTTCTTTGACAGACAAATCTATTTCCCCTATTGTATCTTCAGATCCTGAGATTTTCTCTTTCATGTCTTGTATTCGGTTGGTTATGCTTGCATATTTAGTTCCTGCTTATTTAGCTAGATTTTCCATTTCCAGAATTCCCTTGGTTTGTGTTTTCTTTATTGACTCTATTTCTATTTTCAAGTCTTGATCCTTTTGAACTGTTTGCTTCACCTATTTGATTGTTTTTTACCTGGTTTTCTTGACTTTATTTGAGAAATTTATTTATTTCTTATAATCTTTTGTTTGCCTTTCACTACTTTTTTTAAAGAAAAATTTCATTTCCTCTTTAAGTGTCTCTATCATCTTCATAAATTTAAATTTTATGTAATTTTCTTCTGTTTCTTCTGGGTTAGGATGTTCAGGTCTGCATTTTGTAGGACCACAAGGTTTGGTGTTGTCATATTGCTCTTTAAGTTGTTGAATATATTCTTGCATTGGTGTCTACCTATCTCTTCTTATTGGTGCAGATGGTGTTTCTGCCTCTTGGTCCAATCCTTGCAGTCATCTGTGTCTCAGGGATTCTCTCTTGGCATGATCATTTCAATTGCTGTCTCTGTCTCATGGAGCTGCTCCTTGTCTGCTCTGTGCAATTACTGTTTGTGTCTCAAGTACCTGCTCTTCATCTGCTCTTGTACAGTCACAGTCTGTATCTCCTATTCACTCTATTTGTAATTGACAACTTTAGGGAAATTACTCCATGAGCTCTCCTTTCCTGAAGAGTCCAAATTTTCATACCTAATTTACTTTCTACTATTATCAGGAAGAATTGTAACTATCTTGTCTTCAATTCCATCAAAGGCCTGAGAAGCATATAATATTACCTGAGTAAAAAGGAAGTGCAGAAAAAGCAACTTCCAAAATTAAGAGAAATGTCAAAAGCAGTTGACTGCCTAGACAGTCACCTTAGATTCTTCTGTGGTGTTGGTGCATCCAACTTTGGCTTGCAGGCCTAGAATATCTGACAGACATTTGTGCAAAGCAGGAAAATTTGAAGGACTCTCCTACCCTATCTTGACAAAGTTCATCAAACACTTCTTTTTGTCCTGCTTGTCCAGTTTGGACAGCATACTGTCAGCAGTTCAGGCAAGGGCAGTTTCTTACCAAAATGGTTAACTTTACCAAAAAGAAAGTAAACTGCAATATGGAGTTTTTTTTTTTTTAATTCCTATCATTCTTTTCAAATTAGATAAGTGCTGTCAAGATCAGGTATGTCTAATTGTCAAGAAAATCCTGTTAAGAAAACATTTTAAATGCCATATTCTTTAGGTCTTTTAAGTATTGGAAGGTTACCTACCTATTTAAAATATCTCTGTATGACCTAGAAAGCATACCTAATATGACTATAAGTTTGCTATTTATGAGTGACTATTAACCTGTATTTCTTCATTATTCTCAATAGCTTTCAAAAACTAAAATTTTACATTTCATAATTAAATGTACTGTATAGGTATACTACTTTAAACAAAAATAGAAGCATATGTAGAGTATAACAAAATAGCCTTAAAATTTTTATCAATATACAAAAATGTTTTAAACAAGAGTGTAAACATATATGTATATATATAGTATAACAAAAATAACTTTAAATTTGTATCAAAATATAAAAATCTATACTAATGTAAATTTGAGATTAATAATTTCTTTTGGGATTAAAGTAAATTTGATAATTTACCCTTTTTCCTATTGTTCCTTTATCCCCACTTTTCTTTCCAGAAAGAAATCCTTAAAATATATCCTACTTTGACTAGTATTTTCTTGGCCATGACTAGTACCAATTTGCTACTAATGTCCCAAAACAACAACAAACATCTATATTCCTCTGCCTGAGCAAAAAATATCTATCCTACCTTTTGGGAATGTGGATGTCATGTTTTCTAGACTGTTTCCTGTTTACATTGGGTACTGGCATGTTTAGGTGACCCTGAGAAAATAGAGATATAATCAAGTCTGGGGGAATCTATTTTGTTAGTATCAGCCACACTTTAATTATCTCTTTGTATCTTCATTTTTGTTTATTGTTTGTTCTTGTTCTTTTCAATGCCTTCAGGTGCATCATTAAATTATTAATTTTGTGTATCTCAAATATTCTGATGTAGGTACTAAGCATCATAATGTTCCTCCCAGGATTGTTTTCATCATGTCCCATGAATTTTGGTATGTTGTGTGTACTCTATATCATTTAATTCTAGGGAGCTTTTAATTTCTTCTTAATTTCATACTTCACGCCATTGTCATTCTGTATTTGGTTTCTGTGAGTTGTATAATTTCTGTAGTTTTTAATTCTTATTAATATCAAACTGTTTTCCATTGTTGTTATATAAAGGGCAAGATGTAGTTTCAATATTCCTGTATTTGTTGACATTTGCTTTTGAGTCCTAATATATGATCCATTTTGAGAAAGTTTCATAGTCTGTTGAGTAGAATGACTATTCTTTAGCTTTAGAACCAGTATTCTGTAGACATTTGCTAAGGCATTTGATTTATGATGGTGTTTAATTTCAAGGTGTCTCTACTTAGTTGTTTTTTCTTCTGGATGACCTCTTTATTGGTGAGAATTTGGTACTGTTTTGAGACCAGTCTGTAGCTTTATGTCTAATAATATTTCTTTTATTAAAATGGGTACTCCGTGTTTTGTGCATTTATGTATAAGATAGTGATGTCTTGTTGGTGGGTATAAAATGTCCTTCCATTTCTCTTCGGAATAGTTTTGGCTAGAAGCCTATTCTGCTGATATTGAAATACCGATGAAATGTGTTACTTTTTGTTAGGGAATTATGACCTTTAATATTCAGAGTTATTATAAAAATATATATTTCCCATCATTTTGTTGTATTTTTTCATATCTCCTCTGGTTGTCTGACTTGACATTGTTTATTCCCTGTAAACTCTTGCATGTTCATGTATTTCTTTTCAGACTAAACTATTCTATATTCCTCCATAGAGCTGTCTTAGTAGCCATAAATTTATTTAATTTGTTTTTATCCTGAGAACTTATAACTTCTTTTTCCATTTTAATTAATTGTTTTGTTGGGGATATTAATCTAGGTTGACAGTTGTGGTCTTTCCAAACTTGGGTCTATTTTCCCAGGACCTTACTGCTTCCAAGCCTTCTGTCAAATTATCAGGTGCTATTTTAATAGTCTTGTCTTTGTAAGTGACTTGATCTTTCTTCTGCAGCTTTCAATACTTTCTTAAAAATTCCTTTTCTTTTAAACTGTTTTATTTTCTGTGTGTGGCTCCTTCATCCACATGTATGTCAGTGTACTGCTTTTGTACTTGGTGCCTGCACGTGGTGTGTTCTTGGAGACCAGAAGAAGGTACGTGATCACCCAGGAAGTTATGAGCCACCACGTGGGCACTAGAATTTGATTCTGGTTCCACTAGAACAACACCTAGTATTCTTAACTGCTGAGTCATCTCTCCAGCCCTTTAGTTTTTAAAATTTTTGTTTTATATATAATATGTAGTGAAACTTTCCTTTCTCATCTTGTCTGTTTTTTCTTTTCCTATCTTGATTCTGGATATGTATCATTTTATATTTGGTATTTTTTTTTCTTCTTTGGTTTTAGTTAAGGCATTCTCTCTGCCTTCATTATTGTTTTTTCTCTCCTTTTATGCTTATAATTCAGAGTTAGGCCACTTTCTTGTGTCCCCAAATTCTCTAAATTTTTGTTCATTTTTAAAAAGAAACCACACTGACCTTGACTGAAAGCTCCAATATCTCCACCGTGTCTTCTTCCATCTCAGATTCTATATCTGACATGGTGCATCTGGTGGTGAGGCTTTCCACTGCAGTTTTTCATTTGGCTTATAGAATTTTTTATTTCCAGTATAATTTCTATTTGGGTTTCCTTAACCACTTCTGACTATTTTCATGCCATGGTCATGAAATGCCTTGAGTAGGCTTGCTTGTTTTACTCATCTTTCATCTTTTTTTTTCTGAGTTGTTTTGATCATAGTTATAGTTGCTATTTTGAATTCTTTTACTTTAGAGTTCTTCCAGGTCATTTTCATTAGGAGGCACGATTATGGGACTGTTATATTTTTTCAAGGTGACATGTTATTTTGGTTTGTCATGTTGCTTTTATTTCTACATTGAAATGTGCACATCTGGAGTCTAGTCATAAAAATTATTTGAAATTAGAAGGTCTCTAATGTAATGGTCACATGAAAAATTGGAGATATGGATTCCCCGTATCCTGTTCTCTCAGTCATTTCATCCAATACCCTGCCTTGTGACGCTACTTCTTGAAATGTGTAATTGTGTTGCAATTTTAGAGCAAGTTATTTTGTCATTTCACTTTTTTGTTTGAAAATAGACAAATTTGGATTAGTTTGTCTACAACGTTTCTTTTGGGTTGTAGATATACCTAGCTCCACATTTCCGTGACTTAGTCAATGCTGTGCTCTAATAAGATTGATTTTAGGATTCCATTCTTGCACACCCACTGGCTCCCGAAAACTAGCAACAGGATTTCTTTAATATCTTAAACTCTTTTCCGAAAATAGCTTTTGAACAGTTAACTCTTCTTCTAGGCAAAGCTGCAATATCATTCCTTTGAAGACAGCAATTAGTTGATTGAGGAAACTACCAGGGACACCACATGGTTAGCATGTGAAACTAGTGACACCATTGATGAGCTACCATGTGGAAGACTGGTGACACCATTGACTAGTTTCCATGCAGAAGACTTGGTCTGTGCAGTCGGGCTCTGCTAATGAGTTAACAATAGAAGTAACAAGGATTGCCAGTCGGGAATCCTCTGGGATAATTCGGGAGTCCAAAACTTACTTCAAAAGCCCAAATCTCCAGAGATTGCCAGGCTAATGAAGGAAGAGAGTATGCACAAAATGATCACAGCGTGATATCCAATTTGCAAAGAGATCATGTGTGTTTACTGTTGGTATAGAACACCATCCTATTATGATTTTATAGTGTTATAAAGGAATATGAATGTTTCTATTTCATTAATTGCTGTCATATTTTTATTATTTTTTCCAATCTACTGCTTTAGAGTTTGTTTTGGTGGATTTTTTTGTCGTCGTTGTTGTTGTTTTTGTTTTTTGAGACATGGTTTCGTCGTGTAACAGCCCTAATTGTTCTGGAACTTGATGTGTGGACCAGGCTGTCTTCTAACTCACAGAGATTTGGCTGTCTCTACCTCCTGAGCGCTGGGAATGAGGACAAGCGCCACCATGCCCAGTTCATGTTATTATTTTTATAAGGCCTTAATGTACTACATTAAGTTATTCATTTTATATCTCTCAATTTTTAAAATAGGTACTTAGCACTATGAAGTTACTTCTTAGGGCTCTATTGTACCCCAGAGATTTTGGTAATTATATATTTTAGATTTACATTTAATTCTTCAATTTTTAAAAATTTTCTTCTTTATTTCTTTAGTGAACCAATTTTCATTTAATAGTGTGTTGTTTAGTTTCAAAAGGTTTGTATACATTCTGTAGTTCCTATTGTACTGATATCCAGCTTTATTCTATTGTTGTCGTAATAGACTTTGTTTTCTTTTTCTGTATTTGTTGAGACTTGCTTCACATCCTAGTAGGAGATCAATTTCAGAGAAAGTTTTATGGTCTCCTAAGAAGAATGGGTATTTTTATTGTTTGATGGAATGTTCTATAGATATATGTCTTAGGGTTTTTATTGCTATGAAGAAACACCATGAGTACAGCAACTCCTATGAAGGAAAACATTTATTTATTTATTTATTTATTTATTTATTTATTTATTGTTTTTTTTTGAGACAGGGTTTCTCTGTGGCTTTGGAGCCTCTCCTGGAACTAGCTCTGTAGACCAGGCTGGTCTCGAACTCACAGAGATCCGCCTGCCTCTGCCTCCCGGTTAATTGAGGTAGCAGCTTACAGTTTCAAAGATTTAGTTCATTATCATCATGGTGGAGAGCAGACATGATGAGGGCTGCATCTTTATATTCAGGCAACAAAAAGTGAACTGAGGCATTTATGATCATATATGAGACCCCAAATCCCAAAACCCACCTCCACAGTGACACACTTCCTCCAACAAGATCACACCTACTCCAAAAAAGTCACACCTCCTAATATTGCCAACTCCTTTAAAATCCACTTTTTTTTTTTTTTTCTAAATCACCACATTCCACTTCCTGGCCCAAAGGTTTGAGGCTATGTCATAACACAAAATTCATTCAGTCCAACTTTAAAAGTTCCTATAGTCTAGATAGTCTCAAATTTATTTAAAAGTACGTGCAAAGTTTCTCCTGAGATTCAGGAGTCTCTTAACTGGAATCCCCTGTAAAATCAAAATCAAAAAGCAGATCACATACTTATAACATATAATGGCAAAATATACACATTGCTATTCCAAAATGTAGGGAAGGGAGCATAGTGAGGAAATACTAGACAAAAGCAAGAGCGAAAACCAACTGAGCAAACTCCAAACTCTGCAGATCTCCAGCTCCTTTTAGTTCTGTTGGCTGCCATGTACTTCTTTCTCTTGGGCTGGTTCCACTCCCTGTTAGCACCTTTCCATGGCAGGGATCACCTGGCTATGACATCTCCAACAACTTGGGGTCTCCAAGACAACCCAAACTTCAAATTCACAGCTTCACACATTGGCCTCCCTAGGCCCAGTCAGGGGTTTCCCTGACACATGACTTGGCTTGCATGGCTTTCCTTAGTCACAGAGAAAATTTTTCGATAGTCCCTTTCTTCTATTTTTAACTCTAAAGCCAGAACTATGTGGCCAAAGGTGTCCCGTTCTGCTGCCTGATGAGGCTGGCACATGATTCCTTTGTTTAATTACATCTTTAGCAGCTTTCTGCTTTCCTTCACTGCCTAAGCTTGTCTGTCCTTGAACTTGTTCTCTAGACCAGGCTGGCCCAAAATTCAGAGATTGACCAGTCTTTGTCCTTCACATGCTTGGATAAAGGCTTACAGCACCAGACCTGTTTCTAAGCTTTTCTTTAATTCATTTTCACAGTTGGAAACTTATCTGGGGACAATCTTGCCCTGGGGTCACTGCTCCCTTTATGCAATTTCTTACCCTGTTTGTGTCCATTCCATTTTCTGGCGCTCTTTTCCTTTTCAAATATTTTCCCTTGGCCAGCTTGTTTCTTTTCACCGTATATCTTTATTAGAGTTAACACTAGTGACCACATAACAGAATCTGCACTAAACTGTTTTGAGATTTCCTCTTTCAAGGGAATTAATCCAAAACATTTCACTTTGGCCTCAGACAAACTTTTCAGACAAGGGCAAAAAGCAGTCACATTCTTCACCAAAATATCACAAGAACAGTTCTAGGCAGCCTGCTAAAATTCTTCTTCTCTGAAAACTCTTGAGCCAGCCTCTCACAGTTTAAATCATTCTTAGCACCACTAACTTCCGTGATCTTACTGGTATGACCCCTTAAGCAGCCCTTGAAACATGCTACTGCTTTCCTAACACAAAGTATCAAAGGCCAAATTCCTCCAAAGAAAAGCATGATCAGGCCTATCACAGCAATGGTCCACTCCTGGTACCAACTTCTGTCTTAGTTAGGATTTCTATTGCTGTGAAGAGACATCATGACTATGGCAGCTCTTATAAAGGAAAACACTTCACTGAGGTGGAGACTTACAGTTTCAGAGGTTTCATTCATTATCATCAAGTCAGGAAGCATGGCAGCATGCAGGCAGACATGGTGCTGCCTACATCTTGACATGCAGCCAACAGGAAGTGGACTGAGACAATGGCCAGTATCTTGAGCATATATGAAACCTCAAAGCCTGCCTCCACAGTGACACATTTTCTCTAACAAGACCATTTCTACTCTAACAAGCCTGCACCTCCTTCTATTGTCACGCCCTTTGAGAAGTATTTTTCAAACCACCACAATATCTGTGTATCCATTTGATTTATTATGCCACTTAATTCCAGTGTTTCTGTTTAATTTTGTTTATATGACTTGTCTATCAGTGACAACACTATCATTGTGTTGTGTTTAATCTATGATTTTACATTTAGTAGTATTTTTTTAATGAAATTGACCATATATGTGTTTGGTGAATATACATTTAGAATTGTAATATCTTCTTGGCATATTGTTCCTTTAAAAAGTATTTAGTGATCTTCCTTATTTCTTCTGTCTAGTTTTGGTTTGCATTGTATTATGTCAGATACTAGAATAGATAGACTTGCCTTTTTCCTAGTTCCATTTGCTTGAAATACCTTTTCCCATCCATTTATTTTCTATCCATCTTGCACCTGGCTGGGTATTTCATTGTTTATGACATTCTCTTCTGTAGTTTTAAAAATATATTTTATATGCTTTCAGTGTGGCATTATTCTCTTTCTATGGTTTTTAATTTGAAAAATTGTGTTGTTCATCATGTCCCGAAGTTCTTCCATGTTGTGTTCATACTTGTTTTTAGTTCTCATTGGCCTTTACTGAGTGACCTAGTTTCTCCTAGTTGTCTTCCAGTTTGGACATTTTGTTTTCTGTATGATGTTCTCAATGACCAGCATTTTCACTGGGCTTTTCAATTTGGATTTTGAGTATTTTATTTCCAGCATCATTTTAATTTGGCTTTCTTCAGTAATTCTATCTATTAAATTTTATTTTCATATCTTGGATTGAGTTCTTCCTTTCATTCAGCTGTTTGATTTTATTCTCTTAGAATACACTCATCTTTTCTTTGACTTTTCTCAAAGAGAGTTTTAAATCATTTTTTTAAATTTATTGTCTGGGGGTTCTTCCAGGTCATTAATATTGGAGCCCAGCACTATGGGATTAATAATCTTTTAAATGAACATGTTGTGGATTTCATGTTGTTCCTGTTTTCTACTTTGTGACTTGTTCATTGGGCCACTTGGCTGCTTGAGTTTGCATTTTTTCCATCCTTATTTCCTTCTTTCATTTCTGTTCAAAACAAACTTTTCTTCTTTCACTAGAGAATGCACAGAGTTTAGGAAAGAACTAAATTATAAGATAGTTGAGATTTGATTTCTTCTCTGGAACTAGCATTCAGGACTTCGGATTGTCTCCTTAGTGTTTTCCGAGACTGCTATGATCGCTCTAATGGTCAGTTTACAAGGCCCAACACACCCCTTGTTGGTTCTTTTCACCGCTATATTTTGATTTTGACCTCATTTCTGGGCCAGCGACTTCTGAAGCTAAAGGGAAATCAATGAAATATTGTACACATTTTAATTTAAAAATATTTTAAAATACCCAAACTACAAAGTGCCCAGACATAAACATCTCCTCATTGGACTTGCATATTAATGTAGGACAGGAGCAGAAGCCTCTTTTCAAGGAGCTGAATCAAATCCATATGGTGACCAGAAACAGAATGGCTTTCAGGAGAAAACCTCCTCTCCAAGAGTTGAATCAAGTCCATATGGTGGCCAGAAACAGGATGGCTTTGAGGACAAGGCAAGGAGTTTGGCTTATTTACACACTTCACTCTTGCTCTGCTGTACTGGTCCAGTACCCTGTTAATTCTTCATTCCCCAATACAATCATATGAGCCAGAAAAGTAGAGCATCCTTAGGAGAAGGCCTTGGAGTTACTGACCAACGCCTAACCCTAATTCAGTCATGATCCTTGCTTTCAGTGGTGTTTAGACAGAACTATAATTTCTTTAATCTTATAAAAAGGAATGCGAAGTAAAATTTCCCCAAAAGTTAAACATGAACATAATTTTTTTTGACCACTTTTCACATGTGTGAGGAAGTAAAGTGAAAGAATTATCTTTGTTTTCTTATAGTGTGAGGAAGAGTTTGCAGAAGTTTGGCTTTTAAAAAAATATGTGTTTGTATATATAACTCTTTGTACGCATGCTATACATGTATTTTATATCTGGTCCAAGGAGGCCAGAGGAAAGCATGTAATTCCTGGAGCTGCAGTTACAGATGGTTTCAGTTTTGAGCTACCTAACCTGTTTCTGGAAATCAAATTTGGGTTTTCTGGAAGAGCAACAAGTGCTTTTAACTGCTGAACCATCTGTTCGGCCTTGTATTTTGCCTTCTTATATATTTCCCATAACTAATCAAAGGACAGTCTCAGAACTTCCAGTTTCTGCTTGGCAGGGAAGGTTTTTGAAAGTGTATGTGAATTCCTAACAGAGCTCAGTCTTGTGTATCTGCACCTACTGATACCGCAGAGAAAGCTTTGAGTAAAGTGATGTCATCCTAGATAGAGTTGGGAATCCTTATCCAATCTGAGAAGTGGATGGGGGCAGGTGATAAGGAGAAGGTGGAGGGGAAGGGAGGAACAGAGGGAGTGAGAATGGGGATTGGTATGTAAAATGAGAAAAGACCATTTTAAAAATATAAATAAAATGGTGGTGGCACACGCCTTTAATCCCAGCACTCCGGAGGAGAGGCAGGCAGATCATTCAAGGCCAGCCTGGTCTACAAAGGTAGTTCCAGGACAGCCAGGGCTGTTACGTAGAATCCCGTCTTAAAAACCAAACAACTAAATAAATGAATAAAATAAAAACAGCAGAAACAGACACCACAAAATAAATACAACCAACACATGTTTCAATAATATTTTTTAATATTAATGGTCTTAATTCTTCAGTCAAAATGCAATTGCTGGCTTAATTAAGAAACAAAATTCATCTTCCCATTGTCTACAAGAAACTCATAGCTTTAAGTCACTACCTTAAAGGGAAAGGTTGAAAGATAGTACTCTGATAAAGGAAATGACAAATCTTGCTAGCCTAATACCTGACAAAATAGACTTCAATCTAAAAGTAAGAAGTAAAGGATGCTTTATTCTAATCAAGAGAACAATAAGTAAGGCGATATTACTATCCTAAACTTATATGCACAATATTATTCATGGTTCACCCAATTTCATAAAAATTGTACATAAATAAGATACAAATTAACATCAGTCCATTAATATCAGGTTATTCCAGTTCTCCACTTTCTCCAATAGGCAGAACATCTGGGCAATAAGTAACAGAGAAACAACAGAATTAAATGACATCATACACAAAGTGATATTGGCTTAATATTTTGCTCAAATACAAAAGTTTATACATTCTACTCATTATCCCATGGAAGCTTCCCTAAAATAGACAAAATTCTCGAATACAACAGAAATCGAGCAGCTTCAAAAGGTTTGCGATAACTGCATATTAAATCTGACTACAATTCATAAAAACAGTGCAAACAAATCTATAGTAAGTTCACAAGCTCTTGGAGATTAAATAATTCATCGTGGAATAATGATTGAGTCAAAGAATCAATAAATGAAGAAAAACTGGAACTAAGTCAAAATGAAAACAGAATACAACAAAACTACCACCCTGGGTTACATTAAAAGAAGTCCTCCCAGAAAATTCATAGCTCTAAATACTTATGTTTAAAAAATTAGAAAGAAAACGAATAAGTAATGATGTAATCAAGGGTTTTGAAAAACAAGAAGAAACTAAAGTCAAGTCCTGGGAATGGCAAGAATGTATAAAACTCAGGGCAGAAATGAATGGAAGAGACACAGAAAATGTACTAAAAATCAACAAATCTAGGAGCTAGTTGCTTCAGAAGATAAGCAAAATAAATAGCCCCTGGGGCCAACTAACCAAAAGAAAGAAAGAAATAACCAAAATTAATTAAAGTGACAGGCACCAAAGAAATCTAGTAGAGGGGCTAGTTTAAAATCCCATACTTTTTAAATTAGGAAAGTCTAAAAGGAACAGACAAATTTCTAGATTTACTTAAACAACCAAAGTTAAACAACGAAGAGATTGACAACCAAAACAGAACAAAGGAGGAGATTCAAACAGTAATATGAAACCTTCTGAGTGATAAAAGCCCAGGCCTGCATGGATTTACAGCCGAATTCTACCAGATCTTCAAAGATGATCTACAGCCAATCCTAAATTATTCAAGAAAATAAAAATGAAAGAAGCAACTCCAAACTTCTACAAAGTTGTTATTACTCTAAGGGTAAAACTAAGTAAAGTCACAACAACAAAAGAAAATATATATTCCCTACTCCTTTTCAATATAGTGCTTGATGAAATAGGCATAGCAGTAATGTAAGAAAAGGAAGCAAAAGGGACACAAATTAGAAAAGAAGTCAAGCTATCTTTATTTGCAGATTATATCCTATATGAAGAGAAGCCCAAAATTCTAGCAGAAAATCTCTAGGAACATGATAGTTTGAATGTATTTAGCCCCCTAAGCTCATAGGAAGTGGTACTAGTAGAGGGTTTGGCATTTTTGGAGGAAGTGTCTTCTTGGAGGAGGCTGGGTGACACTTGCCTTTAATTCAGACCTTTAATGTGAGCCACACTTTCTTGAGGAAGTGTGTCACTGGGGGGAGGTCTTTGATGTCTCTTTTTCTCAAGCTTCCCTCGGTGTGACAGTCATCTTCCTGTTGCCTGCAAGATGCAGGACACTCAGCTGCTTCTCCAGCACCATGTCTGTCTGCCAGTCACCATGCTCCTGGCTGTGAAGGACTGAACCTCTGAACTATAAGTAAGCCACCACAAATAAATGTTTCCTTTATAAGAGTTGCTATGATCATGGTGTCTCTTCATAGCAATAGTAAACCCCAACCGAGACAGAACAATGAACAATTTCAGTGAAGTATCAGGATACAGAAATAACATTAAAAAACAATATTTTTCTATACATTATCATCAACAACAACAAAAAAGAGATCACAGACTCACTCTCATTCATAGTATACTAAAATAAAATAAAAATATAGGAATATAGCTAACTAAGGAGGTGAAGGACTTTTACACTGGAAACTTTAAATCTCTGAAGAATGAAACCGAGAAAGACACTAGACTATAGAAAGACATTACATGTTCTTGGATTTGTGTAAATGACTATTTTACCAAAAGATATTTACAGATTCAGTACAATTTCAATCAAAATTACCAATTTATGTTTTATTTTTTTTAATTTTTATTTATTTATTTATTAAAGATTTCTGTCTCTTCCCCACCGCCACCTCCCATTTCCCTTCCCCTCCCCCAATCAAGTCCCCCTCCCTCGTCAGCCCAAAGAGCAGTAGGGTTCCCTGCCCTGTGGGAAGTCCAAGGACCACCCACCTCCATCCAGGTCTAGTAAGGTGAGCATCCACGAAACTGCCTAGGCTCCCACGAAACCAATAGGTGCAGTAGGATCAAAAACCCATTGCCATTGTTCTTGAGGTCTCAGTAGTCCTCATTGTCCACTATGTTCAGCGAGACCGGTTTTAACCCGGGCTTTTTCAGACCCAGGCCAGTTGGCCTTGGTGAGTTCCCGATAGAACATCCCCCTTGTCTCAGTGTATGGGTGCACCCCTCGCGGTCCTGAGTTCCTTGCTTGTGCTCTCTCTCCTTCTGCTTCTGATTTGGACCTTGAGATTTCAGTCCGGTGCTCCATTGTGGGTCTCTGTCTCTGTCTCCTTTCATCGCCTGATGAAGGTTATACCATCTTACACCTGTCAGAATGGCGAAAATCAAAAACACCGATGATAGCCTTTGCTGGAGAGGTTGTGGAGAAAGGGGTACACTCATCCATTGCTGGTGGGTATGCAAACTTGTGCAACCACTCTGGAAAGCAGTGTGGAGGTTTCTCAGGAAATTCGGGATCAACCTACCCATGGACCCAGCAATACCACTCTTGGGAATATACCCAAGAGAGGCCTTATCACACAACAAAAATATATGCTCTACTATGTTTATAGCAACATTGTTTGTAATAGCCAGAACCTGGAAACAACCTAGATGCCCTTCAATTGAAGAATGGATGAAGAAAGTATGGAATATATACATATTAGAGTACTACTCAGCAGTAAAAAACAAGGACTTCTTGAAGTTTGCAGGCAAATGGATGGAAATAGAAAACACCATCCTGAGTGAGGTAAGCCAGACTCAAAAAGAGGAACATGGGATGTACTCACTCATATTTGGTTTCTAGCCATAAATAAAGGACATTGAGCCTATAATTCGGGTTCTTAGAGAAGCTAAATAAGAAGGAGAACCCAAAGAAAATCATATAGGCTTCCTCCAATTTATGTTTTATAGAAATGGGAGAAACTATCCCAAAATTCACATGGAACCACAAAAGATCTGGGATAGCCAAAGCAATCAAGAGCAAAATGAGCAATGCTGTAGGAATTGCCATTACAGATTTCAAGAGATATTACAGAGTCCTACTAATGAAAAACAGTATGGTACTGGCACAAAAACAGAACTGCAGATCAATGGAACAAATTAGAAGACGCAAACACAAGTGTACATCACTATGGCCATCTAATATTTGGTAACGGTGCCTAATGCGTACACTGGGATAAAGACATTATATTTAGAAAATGGATTTTGAAAACCAGATATTCACAGGTAATGAATGATATTAGGTCTGTATGTTTTACCTTTTACAAAAACTAACTCCAAATGAATTAAAGACCTTAGTGTGACGCCTGAAACACCAGAACTGCTAGTAGAAAACAGAAGCAGTACGCTATATGTTATAAGTGCAAGAAAGGACTCTCTGAACAGGATCCATTTGACTAGGAATAAAAGCCAACAATTCACAAGTGGAACCTCATAAAACTAAAAAGTTTCTGTACACTAAAGAAGCTATCAAACAAGTGAACAGCAAATCAACATTATGGGAGAAAATGTTTCCCAGCTATACACCTGGCAGAGGATTAGAATCCAGAATATGTAAAGAAGTAAAATAAAAATAATACATAACTCATTCAAAAATGGGATATGGATATAAACAGATTTTTCAGAAGAAGACATAAAAATATGCAAGAAATATCTAAAAAATGTTCATCATTTTTAGCACTCAGGGAAGTGAAACTCATACAAATCTGAGATTCCATCTTACCCCTGTCAAAAGAGTTGAGATGAAGCAAACCAAACCAACTAAGTAAAGAAACCAAACAACTCACAACAACTGGTGGAGAGAATATGGGGGAGAGAGAACTCTAATTTGCTGTTGGTGGGACTGGAAACTGCTGCAGCCACTCTGGATATCAGTGGGGAGGAGCACTCACAGAAAGTTAAAAATAACTTTACTCTGTGACCCAGCATATGCCCAATGAGCTTGACATCCTCCTCCACAGATATTTATAGCCGTGTTCCTTACTGTTTTATTCACAAGAGCTAAGAAATGGAAAGAACCTAATTGTCCACCAACTGATGGGTGGATAATGAAAATGTGATATATGCAATGGAATATCATTCAGTTGAAAATAAAAAAAAATGAAATGGTGAAATTTGCAAGTAAACTGATACAACTAGAAAAAAATTATATCGAATGATATAATCCAAACCCATAAAGACAAACAGGACATGCCCTCTTATTTGTGGTCATTGCTCAGAATCTTTGGATGTTAGTATACATAGTCTGAATTAACCACAGAAACTAGGAAAGTGAAAAGATACCAGGGGAGAGCATGAGAAGATCTAGAGGATGGGACAGCAGGTCACAGGTCCTGTGGAGTGGGGAACTTAAAAAGTGGAGGAACTTTAAATGGGGAGTGGTGAAGGCAAACAACACAGAGGGAAAGGATTGGAGAAGCCATAAGAAGCACTGAGGATGTTTCAAAAAACCCAAGAATCATATTATTTGATGTTTACCTAAAATTACAGGGGAGTGTATGTGTGTGTAGTTAAATATAGTTTATAGGAATATACTTGTAACATTTCACCAACATGACTACCTAACCATGAGCTAAACAAGGACAGCAATATGCTAATGTGGGCAGGAGAAATTTCAGCCATACACAAAGAACAATAGACAACTAAAAAATCCTGAGTCTGGGAGAAATAGTCTTCTCTAATGGAAGAGAACATCAATTTGTCATCTAATACCAAAGTGCCAGCTCTGAAATCATACTTGCAAGCAACATTATACTGATTTGGAGCAGGTTGTACATATGTATTTAATAATAAATAATATATATCATACACACATACATATATATGTAATAATAATTAATGAATAAAATGCTAAACTCTTTAGAAGAGCAAGGAGAAGTATATGGGAGCATTTGGAAGGTGAAAAGAGAGGGGGGAATCATGCAATTATGTTAATTAAAAAATAAAGCTACGTTACTAGAGGTGAATTATTCCCTCATGAATTATAGTCTATCTCATGCAAATCTCAATACCAGGCATGAGAAACTTTCTTTCAAGTTATTGGTTTGGGAGTCCAAGAGACCTCTAAACAATGACTATTCTCATTGCCTTTGGTTGGCTATCTGAATTCTAAGGTTAAGTCCCTGTTGTTGAAGGCACCAGTACACTTGTGATTCCTATAAGTCACAATGACCAACAGGCATGCTATCCCCAAAGCTGCAACACTGGTACTTATGTCCTGTTGGTAACCAAAAGCTGTCTAATTAGACTTAAGGCACACTCAGTGGTCCTGGGGTATTCTGGTAGGTAGAATGGCAGGTTAGCTCTGCGGGGACTACCTAGCTAAAGGCATAGTTGCAGTGCCCTGGGCTGATCTGTGGGTGGTGTGGCTGGTCATCCACTGGACTGGCTCTAGGATTCTCTGTCAGGCGTCCAATCAGGTGTCCAAGTCAGAGGACTCACTCACTCAGTTGCATGGTGGGTGGGCTGTCAGACTGCAACTGGGGTTTCATGTTGGGGTTCACAGTTGTAGGTCCCCTGGTCTGAGCTTTGAGCAGAAGAGCTGGTGCATCACCTGAATCCATGTGGTCTTAGAACAGATGGCGGGTAGAGAGGTTAGTGGGTAATTAGTTCTTCTGTTTTTTAGTGATGGCATAAATAAAACAAATGGAATGATCTTTTGTGACAACCAAAATTTATATGAAATTTAATTTCCATATCCATAAGAGAAAATTTCCCAAATATACCAAAGTTCTATGGTTCCCTTTCTACTGAATTCTTGCACATTATAGAGACCATCTGACCAAAAGCCTTTACTATCAGGCCCTGTTAGGAGAAGATGTCAAGTCTTTTCTTCTTTTTTGGTTTTTCAAGACAGGGTTTCTCTGTGCAGCTTTGGCTGTCCTTGTATTCACTCAATAGACCAAGCTGACTTTGGTCTATTCAAACTCACAGAGATCTGCCTGCCTCTGCCTTCTGAGTGCTGCGATTAAAGGTGTGTCATCACTGCCCAGCCAGTTGTCAGTTCTTGCTTTGAGCTATTTCCAAGAATAATACTTGATTATTAAGGTTCTAAAAAAATGTGTAGGACACTGCATCACATAACCATGTGATGCTAAGTTCTTCAGAATTCCAAAATTGACAAAAGACTAGAAATTCTTCAGGAATGTTCCTGAATTCCAACACCAGATTGAACTGCTGGGATATCCAACTTCATGGAATTATTTCTTTAAGTTTTGAGACAACCATTGTTTGACTACCTGGAATATATCCAGTAAACTGGTTTATAATAAATATCATCTATCTATCTATCTATCTATCTATCTATCTATCTATCTATCTATCTATCATCATCATCATCTACCTATCTATCCATCTATCTATAATCTAATACTCAGTTTTGTTCCTTTAGAAAAACCCTATCTAATACAAGGAACAGTACAATGTTTTACATTTGTTAATTTATTTAAGTGCATTGCATTTATTTGACTGGACACAAGCCATATACATGTAGAGGTCAGGAGACAAATTGTAAGATGTCTCTGTTCTCTTGTTCCACTGTGTGGGTTCTGGGAATTAAACTAAGGACACCGCGCTTGAAGGAAAGCACCCTTATCTGCTACCCCATCTTACTGACTATCATTGCAAATGTTTTACAGATGGTTATAAATTTCAGTTAGAGATTTCTATAGGTCGTTGCTCCTTCTGGAAGAACAAAAATTTTATAATCAAACGAAGAAAGTAAACATCTGGGTGTACTCACTCATTCTTGTGAGAGGGTTTTTCTGCACAACTAGAAAAAGGGAAGACCATAGCAAACAGACATGACTCTAACATTGTTCCCTGTTTCTACTGTGAAAAAAATCATACTCAAATGACAACAGATGGGCTTTACGACTCCTAACAGTATTACAAAGATTGGTTAAAGGAGGTCTTTATCTTTATCTTGGGTGATGGTAGGCATCACTAGATCTGAATCAAGAGAACAAGTTTTAGTGTTTGTAGACACCAAAGGATGCCTTTCTACTGAGGTAACGATGAATTTGGAAATCTTGATGGTGTTAGAATCTGCAGTAGTGTTTACTAAGTAACAAATACATCCGTGGAGCTCAGCTTCCATTTCAGTGAAAGTCACCAGTACCTTTTTCCTAAGGAGCCATAGGTGTTAACTGAGATAATATGTACAAAGGACCTGAAATATTTATGCATCCAGGCAAATGAAGATTATAAAAAATCCCCAGAATGTTTACGACCCATAAATAAAATGTGCCTTCATGTATTTTCACTTAGATCTCAAACAGTTGATAGATGTGGCATTTTAATACATAGAGTTAGAGATATGCTTATTTGTAAACAGCCCATTGCTTATTTGAAAAATAAACCAATGGAGGAGAAACAGCAACCCCACTCACAGCCTGGAGAACATGAGGTATTATTATCGTGGACTTGGTTTTGCTTAGCTGAATCGAGGGTTTTGAAACTGGCAAGATATATAATTTAAAGACTGCCTTATGTAAACTTGATTCAACTATTTTATACTTTCCCTAGCTTAGGCAACACTTCTGTGGACTTCAGAGAAGATCCTGGGATGCAAGGGGGAGAAGAATTGGTGATTGGCTGAATGCTGTCTCCTCCATGTGCATCTCTTCCTGTACAGGGATCTGATAAGCTGATGCTTCTTCAGCGATTATTTTAAAGGTACACCAGTCTCTTCTTGGGGGTATGTTGGAAGGCTGAATTCCACTTAGCGCTAAAAAAAAAAAAAAAAAAAAAAAAAAGCAAAAACAAAACAAAACAAAAAACAAAGCCAAAGCAGACTTTCTTAGATGAGCCAGGCACCCAGGCCATTTGCATTTCTGACCTTTATCACCAGACATCAGAAATTTTAGATAGTGTATGTGCTGTTGTCTCCAGCCCAGCAACCTCAACAACACTGCTATCATTGCTCCCAGAGCATACTGTTTACACATGGGTGGAAAGACACACACAGCATCTTTTTTCTTTATATTTCTGTGTAGCAATAGCATGACAGCTTCCGAAGTGGGCAATAATAGGTTTGGAGGGAAAAGTCCATCTGGGCCTAAATTTTAATCTTCCGAACACTGCTCTGGTCAGTAACCAAAGTGCTGAAGCATCCTCACAGTGGTGTGCAATGACTCTCCGTTTTAGAGTAGATGTTTATTCATACCACAAATGCCTCAAGAACTGCTATCATGTGGCCACTTCGGGAGAAATGATGAGAAAATAATTATGACTAAGACCAAGAGAGGCAGCCACAAGCTGTGAAGAGAAGACAAGCCTTAGCGAGCCACTCTGCAAGTGTTTAATTAATTGTGATGGTCGTGTTTTATGAGTTGGTTGCCAGGTAAAACAAAGGACACTAAGGTGCTGAACTTCAGATAAACATTTGTTTATATCTAAAACTAATATATATACATATATATATTATATATATTCAGAATATATATATATTCTGAAATTCAAATATAACCAAGGACCTTCTGATTTTGATGGTCAAATATGACAGCCCTAGGTACAAAGAGTTTAGGGTCAACAAAGCTGAAGAGCCATTATCAGGTGAAGGCAGAGAAGCCTTCACACCGCTGAAGAGAGGAAACTACAAGGCTTACCTTAGAAGCTGTTCTCAGTGCATGCTAATTGAAACTGTTGTATTGTTTGAGAATTTTAAAATGCATATATTGTATTTTGATCCAACCCAATCCCATATCTTCCCTCCAAATTCATCCCTTCCACCCCTCACCATTCTCCCCTCCCAAATTCATGCTCTCCTTTCCCTTAGTGTTGTAGGAGCTGCAGGCAGCATTCCTACCGCCTGGCTCCCAGCCACAGGCTAGCTTTACCCAAAATAACAACACACAAACTGTATTCATTTAAACACTGCCTGGCCCATTTCTATTAATGTGTGTAGCACCGAGGTGCGCTTACCGGGAAGATTCTAGCTTATGTCCATCCTGGGTCGGAGCTTCATAGTGTTTGTTCCAGAGAGCAAAGCTATCAAGTCTGAGCTCACTTCCTCTTCCTCCCAGCATTCTGTTCTGTTTACTCCACCCACCTATGTTCTAACTTATAAAATGGGCCAAGGCAGTTTCTTTATTAGCCAATGACCTTCCTCCATCACCTTAGTTTTTAAACTCAGTGATTTATAGCTCACACTATGGAAAGAGCTACAGGAGACAGTGTGCAGAGTGGGAGAGCTCAAAGCAGGGTTAGGACTATGTTCTAAAAGAGCCAGGAAACGCCCTCTCTGTCCTATTTCCAAAAAAAAAATGCATTCTTGAGAAAGGCAGAAATGCAGGTGGAGGCATCATTTCCTCCAGGTCAGACTAATACCCAAGAAATAAAAACAAAAACCCTGGCAGTCCAGCCTTTGTGCAAGAATACTTGTGTCTATGGGGCTGCGCTGCCTTAGGGTCAGGGGAAGGACTGTCTGGAATGCAAGAGAAGTTAGAGAAGCCATCTGAGGGTGTCCTGTGGTTTTTAGCTCCATCTCCAATCGTCTTCAAGAGGCCTGGCAATACTCCTGTTGGGTTGCCCTTCTTATCCACACGGCTTCCTCTGCACCCACACATTTTGATCTGTTGGTCTGTTTTTTAATGTCTCTCACTGTTTTGGCTTTCTTTCCCCTCCACTCTGTTGGTAAATATTTGAAATCAACGCAGTCTTTAGACATTAGAATTGAATCATTCCAACAACAACAGCAAACAAGACTGAAGGTGATATCACTCGGCATCTAGTAGAGTCCTATAATGATTAGCTGAATCGTAATTCTTTTTCTGAGAATGGTCTTCAATACAACAGCATTTACTTTTACCCATTATAACATCGAGGACAATATCATCTATCTATCTATCTATCTATCTATCTATCTATCTATCTATCTATCTATCTATCCATCTATCATTTTTTGGTGTTAGAGACTGAATCCACAGATTTGTCTGTGTCGATCACATATTCTACTGATCAGCATAACTTCCCAGTTTTCTCTTCTTGAAACAATTCTGGCACAGCTGCTTGGAAAAGAACTACATTCATGCAATATGCAATATGCAGTAGAATATTTTCTTAACAATATATATTAATAATATGGTGATTTATTGCCTTTTCAGACAATCCCAGTGCATTCCCCCTTCTTCTCTCCCTCTCTTTCTGTGTTAGTTTCCTTTCCCTTTCCCAACTGGGTACCTTTCCCTGTTTCCCATTTGCTTCCTGTATTCCCTCTCTCATGTTCCTTTTACCCTCCATAGCCTTTTATTTCATTTACTGGTTTCTGTGGTTACTCCATGTTATACACTCACATATGAAGATGTGGAGCAAGGAATCACAGATGAAAGGGAGTATACAGTGTTTGTCTTTCTGGGTATGGGTTAATTCACTCAATGTCCTAGTTTTCTAGTTGCACATAATTAGCTATAATTTTCATTTTTCTTTACATGGCATGCACAAATGTAATACATCTTCAGCTAATATTCCACAGCAGTATTCTATGGTGCGTGTGTACCACATTTTAAGTATCCATTTGTCGACTGGGGCATTTATGCTGTTTCTATTTCTTAGGTTTTGTGACTAGAGCAGCAATGAATTTGGCTGCATAAGTACCTGTGAAATAGGATGTCACATCCTTTGAGCGTGCAGCAAAGAGTGGTATATCTGGGTCATGTGCTAGATTTATTTTTAGCTCTTGGAGAGATCTCCACACTGATTTCCAGAGTAGCTGTATCAGTTTGCAGTTCTACCAGCAGTGAATGGGGGCTTCCTTTTCCCACATGCCCTTCCGCATTTGCTGTTGCAGATCTTAGCCATTCTGACTGGGCTAAGATGGAATCTTAAGTTATTTTAATGTGTATTCCCTAACTTCTAAGGATTATTAGCATTTTTTGAGATATTCCTTGACCATTTTTATTTCCTCTTTTGAGTACTGTTTAGATCCATAGTTCATTTTTTTTGAATGGGTTAAATTTTGTCTTGACTATTTGCTTTTTTGCTTTTGAGTGTGTTGTTAGGAATTATATGTTATTGCCTGTTAGTGAAATGGTAGTATTTAGTTTTCCCCTAGGTCCCTTGCCTAGCCAGTCTCAGGTTCCTGGCCACTCAAGCAGTATTAGATATGGGTTCCAGCTCATGGAGTTGGCCTTAACTCAAACCATGTATTGGTTGTTTAGTGCTGCAAGCTTGGTGCAACTATGGCACCAGTATATCTTGCAGACAGGTCTTGTAGCTCAAAGACTTTATAGCTGGGTGGTGTTTCCCTTTCTCCTTTGATAGCATGCAAACTGCCTTCCAGTACTATGAACACTAGTCAGTGGGGGCAAAGGCTCTAGACAGACACCAGCTCAACTCCTCCACGTTCCCTGAATTATGTGGACGGAATCTTCAATAATATGATTTTACTGTCAGTTTGTGGAGCACCACCAATAGCTTAGGTGATTTGGGGTACCCATGGAGTCCATTCAGACAAGAATATATGTAGGTGTAACCCATTCCTAGTACTGGAAGTCTTATTTGGTGGCAAGTGATAATCCAGTTGGTGTTCTGTCTCCAACTTGGTGAAATATTCTTTAAAAAATTTGGGAGGAAGACCTATCACATGTAAGAATGCTTTCAGCAATTTAGAAATGTCATCTTTACATTAGGGCTCAGGCAAATGAGTTAGCAAAAGTTTTGTGATTTCAGCATTATTTTTCTATTAATTCTTTAAATATATCCTGAGGAAAATTCTTTATATTGTATTTCTTGTTTTCACTTTATTCCCTCAAGTTCTGAAGCTCTGCATTCTCACTTACCGGAAATAATAATTTTCACCACTTTCAGAATTAAGCATAATATGATAATGGTTGAGATTATGAATCATGGTCTTAATGAATGATCATTATATTTCTCATTATATTATGGCCATTGCTAAGATTATTATTTTGCAATTATAGAACATCTAGAAATGTCAAGTTCTTGCCCAAGATGGTTATTATTAACGTGAGGGATGACAATCATCACAGAATGTCAGTGTTCTCCTGTACCAGGCACAGCTAAGATTCCTTAACACCAAATAATATGTCTGTACAGAGGGCAAGATGAGAAATGATAATTAAGAGAGTGCAGAAGTGTTAGAATAATGACATGAATTTATAATTTATAAACTACTCTTTGCGATAAGTGAAGGAGGTCATAGTATTCAATATTATATTCGATATCAAACTGCTTGTAACATACTACAAAACAACAAAACCCCCAGCAAAAAGGATCCAACTGTGACTGATCAAGAGGGATTCACTGCGTAACTCCACTGAGAAAGCACAGACTATGTCAAAGCCCAAGCCTCTTGAGTTCAGTATCTCTCCTTTATATACATTAGTATATAGCATTTATGCTAATGCCCTTATGCAATAACAGTTACTGAAGAATAAATAGGTAACAAAGAAATTTCCCAGAAATTCTACCAATGGCTTGAAAATATATCCATATTTCACTGTTTTCGAAAAGAATATAACAATTATTAATAATACAAATAACACTGCACCTCTACAAAAAGATGCTGAAAAGACACACATTTTCCTGAAAATCCCACCCAGTTCTCCTGTTTCCAGTCTGAACTACTTGTGATGTCCAATAGTATAGACAGGAAAGACATTAAGCTTTATTTACATGAAAAATAAAAAAGAAATCACTAAAAAAGATGCACTCTATAGTAATTGCAGTGTAAAATTGAGAAATAAATTAGAATTATCATTTAGGAGGAATGAAAAGATATTTGATTACCCTAAGATTTTAAATATAAGTGAAATAAAATAAAGAAGACTTCTCAAGGAAAAACATCGTATTATATAAGAATATTTTTTGTTTGACTTAAAAGATCTTATTCGTGACACTGTGTTAGCTCCGAATCCTGTTGCAGAGAAAACAAACAACACCTTTTTAACAGTGAAAATGTTTGTTTTGTCCAATAGTTCCAGGAAACAGCCTATCATGGTGGGGTTGTCATGCAAAAGGAATTTGAAGCAACTGGTCACACAGCAGTCGCAGTGAATACAGACGAGTGATAAATTCTGGTGTTCATTGCTCTGTCTCATTTTTATTTGGTTCTGGATTTCAGTTCATGGGACATTACCAGTTACATCAACCTGACCAAGATGATCTCTCCCAGTGGCCTATTGTAGTGGCATTTCATTTGTATTTTCATAGCTAACGTTTGCCTGAGGATGAGAAAAGGGAAACAGCCACACTGGCCAGCCTTACATACCAAGTAGCAATGACACACATCCTTTAATCCCAGTAGTCACACTATCTTGCTGAGCAATAGTGGTGCATACCCTTAATCCCAGAACTAGAGAGGATAATAAAATGGAAGGAGACAACTTTCAGTCTCAGTCTCATTCTAAGGTGTCCTGGAGACAGCATCACCAGTTTTGGACTGAGCTCAAGGTAAGAGCCAGTGGCTGACTGCTTTGCTTTTCTGGCCTTCATGTTGAAACCCAATATCTGTCTCTGAGTTTTTATTAATCCTGCTTCAGCCTGTCTTCTCTGTGATTCTAGAGCCTATCCCTACCAGTACAAACTCTCAGACCCTTTAACTGACATGTGCAGTTTGTCCTCTGACTCCTCATCTATGGATATAGAGACTCATTCCCAGCCGTTGATTAAAGTGTTTTCCAAACATAGCAACCCAATCCAGTTGTGAGTCACCTGTCCTGGCACATAGGGAATATTTATTGTTCCTGGTGACTGTCTTAATTTCTTTACTTAGCTCTTTCAAATGTTACAGCAAACATAAAAGACAGATATTTTCATCTTGTTTTGCATATAAAAAGACTGATCAACAAAGTTTAGATAGATCAAAGTATATTACAAAAAGCTGGTAGAAAAAAAAGCTGGTAGAATGAGGATATGAGATTTAGTCTTCTATTTAGAGCGGTGCATTCTCAATAAAACACTAAAGCACACAGCATAGAGCAGATAGCACTATTTCCTGAAGGTGCTCGTTGCTAACAGTATTCCTGAAGGTAGATATAGTTTACATCAGAGTCTATTTCACATTATCCCGTTTTCCTATTGGATCATTTCTTCATTCATTCTCAGTAGGTAACTACTGAACATTTCCTGTTTGATTAGGCACTCCGGAGACAGAAGTAAGTGAAAATGACTTGAATCCTTTTCCTATTCTTCCACTGGGAACAGATTCCTAAATATTTAAATATGTATTTAGGGACAAAGTCTGAGTTTAGTGAAGAAATAGTGGAAGAGTAAAACTGGTCAATAATTGGATCGACAATGTGGGCAGGCAGCCAAAGATGGATTTTGGGAAACAATGACTTTTTTTTTCTAATTTTTAAATTTTTTTATTTTTTAAGATTAAAATGCAGTTCTATAATTTCCTTCTCCTTCCCTTTCCTCCCACCCATGCTCTCCACATATATTAATCCTTTGTCTCTTTCCAGTTCATGGTCTCTTTCATTAGTTGTTGTTGTTGGTCTATTTGTATATATTCTTCTCTTTTTCATTAGTTGTTGTTGTATGTATATATGTATATATTCTTCTCTTTTTTTGGCAGTTCCCACTGTTAATTTCATTCCATTTTGTTTTGTTTTAGAGACAGAGTCTCATTGTGTAGTGCTGGCTGTCCTGGAACTTATTCTGTAGATAAAGCTGGCCTCAAATTCAGAGATTTGCCTACCTTTGCTTCCCAAATGTTGGGATTAAAGGCAAGTACCACCACTGCTCAGCTCCCAATTCTCATTTTATTTTTTACCTTTTTACTAATTCTTTGTGGCCTTCATATCATGCATACTCAATCCTATCCATCTTCCCATCCCTTTATAGCTGTTCTTTGCTCTTGAACCCCCCCCCACACACAAATAAAATAAGGTAAAATTTAAATGAAAAGAAGAATCAAAAACAGACAGCAAAAAGAATAAATGTAAAGAGAAAGAAACTTTCATCATGGGAACTGCAGTGTGACACAGTGAGCCACATACTAAACCCTTCAGTCCATGTGTCTTTGCTTGTAAGTGTTCATTGCAATGAATCATTGACCTGACTGTTCTGATTTGAGGTCTCTGGCTTCTGCTACACTATTGATAATGGGCCCTCAGTGGGACTCCTCTGGGATATCCTGTTGTTGCCCTGTTTCATGGAGATCCTGCAGTTCTGGGTCTACAGACCAGCCCTTCACAAAGCCAGGCAGATAATAGATGGGTGGATGTTTGGGTGGGCCAACTCATATCCCTGAGTAGTTGGTCAGCCTGCCAGTTCTCCCCCAGCCTCATCACCAGGGTGAGCTCTCTGGCATTGCCAGGCTAGTTCACCCTAGGCATCAAGAAGTAGAGCTGATTCTTCTGTTTTCATACCCTCAGGGTAGGTTCACAGGAACTCCTACATCATCAGGACCAACTCTACTGTGTTACCCACCCAAGGTGCAGAGCCTGCTTTCCCTTTGGTGAGGAGATGAGTCAGGTCTCTGGCCTGCCATAGTCGGCAGGGGGTCAGGGAGGAGGGCATCTTCCCCACTCCCATACCACCACATGAGAGGGACAAGACCAGTTCTCCCATGCCCTTGGGGCCAGCACCCTCACTACCACCTCTCTATTCCTCCCATACACGCAAAGGGTCAATTCTATTGTGCTTCCTAGGTGAGGTGCAGGACCTGTTCTCCCAAGTACTGCAGTTGGCGAGAGGCCAGTTCTCTGTAGTGTTGCAGCTAGTGAGTGGTGGGGTCATGGACCCAGACATGAGCCTTGACAGCCTAGGCCCAGATATCACCATGGCAAGCAGGCTACCTTCAGCCCTCTCCCCACCCCCTTTACCTCTTCAGATCTTTCTCTCTTCACAGGTCTTGAACCCTCATGTTCTACTGTTTCTCCCATGCTCCCCCCATATTTGCTTACCATAGCAGCCTCTGGACACCCAGTACTGTGAGGCACCTGGCAGGCCCATGTCCAAAGACAGGCTGTCCCGGATAGATGTGTGGGTCTCCTCTTGCTGGCTTCAGAGTTCTCAGTCTCTATAGTGTTACTTGCATGTATCTGTTTTCAGGGCTGACCATTTGGTACTGGATAATCAATTGGTGTGCTCTTTCCTGGGGAAGACTATTTCTCCCACTCTCGGTGTTTCTTATTTCCCTGTTCTTTGTGTGGAGTTGAGCGCCACACAGCTTTCCCCCACCCACATTAGAATTTCTATTGCTATTGTCCTTGCTCATCTCATGTTTGAGCAGTAATGTTGTCGAGTCTTTATGGGTCTAGCTCCTGATGGTACTAGGAGATACAGTCTTACAGAATATTCCCCTTCCTCTAGTGGACCTTATAATCTTTCTATCCCCCTCTTCCTTGGTGTTCCTTGAGCCTCATGTACAGGAGTTGTGTTGTTGGTGTATCATTTGGGATTGGGCTCCTCATTTCTGTATTTTGATTGGTTGTAGGTTGTAGTCTTCTGTAACAGTCTCTGTTGCAAAGAGAAATGATATTTTTATATCATAGCTGCATTGAGGAGCCTTTGCAGGAGAAGGATGCAACATCTGAGAAGGTTCCAACGTAAGAGTATCTGATATTTTCAGGAGAAGTTGTAAGGAACAGTGTGACAAAGGCTTGAGAACAGAGGGGCTGTGGCCCAAGAGGAGTCTGTGTCTGTAGTCCCTGGGCAGACACATGGAAAGTCACAATATTGAAAATTTACAAAGTAAAAGGGGGCTCTAGCTCTGATGCTCAGAGCTACATGACCCAGCTGTGTTTAATAACATGACCCTTACAAATGAGCGACATGGGCAGTGACAAACCTGTCCCATTTCAGAAAATCATGGGCATGGTACTAAGGTGGTCCAGCACTGCACTGTTCTTTACGAATTTCGAAGATGTCTGTTATCTTTAACCATGGCTGATGTCTCTGAAGATACAGACTCACTCTGCAGTTGATTTTAAATCCCTTCGATGTCTGATAGTAGAGTTCAAAGTACAAGATGCATGTTTTATGATTCTTCATGAATATCCATCCACTCATTGTTTTAAAGATGTACATATGCATGACCATGATGCGCGTCATGGAGACTGAAATCCTGGCTTATATTTCTGGAAGATTCACTGAGGGTTCACACTGACACAGTGCAAACACAGAGCCGAGTGCATTTCATGGTCCAGCTCAAAGTTGCCCTAGTGAAATTCCCACCTCATTTTATAGGCTCAACTGTACAGCACAGTAAGATAAGTGTGTGAGAAGAGTGGAAACACCTGTCTTAGGCTGGGGCTCACATTCTCATGGCTATGGTTATAGCTCTGACTATAAAGTCTTCAGGAGTGACACTTAATTCTACAAGGGTGCCTGCTCAAGTTTATAAAATATAATATCTTTACCTGTTGATTTTTTTTGTGGAAATAAAAATTTGTACTTTGTAATTTTGATCTTAATAAGTAATTATAGCGTATATGTTACAGATACACACTTAATGAAAAAGAAGCAAATTATACTTTGGATGCTCGAAGTAATAACCAGCACTGGCTGTCTAACACCATGGGAGAACCAGTGTTTAGACCGCTCGAGAGCGAGGCACGAAGGGGCTAATCTTCCGTGACTATCAGATGTTAATTGATGGCACACTGTAGTGTGGAGAAATGCCTTTTTTTTTTTTTTGGACAGATTCCTTGCAAAAGTGAGAAGAAAAGAATTTGCCATTGAAGCTGAAATGTACCAGTGAATTCAATGAACTGGAAAAGGTTCTTTATTCCCAAGTGTTTTCACTAATTGATGGTTTATGGTGTACCACTAAACAGTAAAACCAAAATTATGTCGCATTTATTGAACCCTTCAGGATGAGTCGGCCATTATATGGACCCCAACTAAAGGGGGCTGTGTATTAGGAAGAACATATGGATGCCAAACTAAAATTTTGGTGGTGATACTGTCTAACTTCCTTACAACCACACGTTAAATATGTATGAGTATTATAGGTTTTTTTTTGTTAAAGTAAAAAAATCAAAAACTATCAGCTACAGAATGATAGTTTTTGATTTTCAATGGTGATTACAACATGATTTAATAATATATTTTTCCACTTGGGATTCCTACTATGATGGAGACTAGAAGACATTTTCTGGTTGCTTCTGCAGTTTAGAGGCTTGCTGGCCACAGCAGCTGTACGGCTGTTCTCAGAGAGTGGCTGTAACGAAACTTATTTTGTGTCTCTTATATAAGAATGGAGTCTTTAACTGAAGATTCTGGAAAAAAGTATTCATTGAAAATTTGATACATGGGGGCTGGAGAGATGTCTCAGTGGTTAAGAGCACTGGCTGCTCTTCCAAAGGTCCTGAGTTCAATTCTCAGCAACCACAGGGTGGCTCACAACCATCTGTACTGAGATCTGGCGCCCTCCTCTGGCGTGCGGGCATACATGGAGGCAGAATGTTGTATGCATAATAAATAAATAAATAAATAAATCTTTAAAAAACACCCGGATACCTGTTTCATTCCCTTCTTACCAGGCCCGTTTCATCAGATCACTAATTGCTGTAGCCTCGCTTTACACAGGTTGTGGACAATTACACAGCTGAATTGCTGGCAACTCAAACTGAAGCCAGGTATTTCACTTTATTTCCAGGAGAAAGGCTGATGGTTACCTACCAGCTCTGAGTCTGCGCTTGTCTTCCTTCACTAGAGCTGGGACACAGCATATCTCAGCACGATCAACCACGTAACTTAACAGGCTGCCGCGGAACCCCCCTGGGAGTTTGTAAATCATCTGTACAGTGCAGTGCCACCGGGAGCCGCTGCTCTAGCCACGGTGACAGAAGTTGGGCCTTCAATCCTATCGTTATATTCATACCCGATAAAATCTTGGTCATTGCCAATAAATTATCTTTACTGAAGAACAGGGAGATCCCGGTGGGTAGGAATGCTTGCTCTGAGAATATTAGAACCTGAGTTCAGATCTTTAGAACACACTTTAAAAACAACAACAACAACCATAGTTGTGTGTGTCCTTAACCTTGGTAGAGATAGACTGATCTCAAGAGTTCACTGGTCAGTCAGCCTAGCTGTAACAGTAATCTTCTTGTTCAGTGGGGACCCTGTCTCGAGACAATAAGGCAGACAGCGAGAGAAGATATGGACTGTCCTCCACAAGCTCTCCTGGGCACTATACTTGTATATTCACACTCACAACACCACACATATAAAGCAGATGACACACACACACACACTTTACTGTTGGATGTATTGGCTCTAATCTTAGTGTAAGCTGCTGATGGGAGCTGTCCTGAAGAAAACACTTGTTTTCTTCCTTCTGCCTCCTTCTCCTTTGGCTGTTCCATCTGAGAAGCACCCAGACATTTATGCTTCCTCCTCTGTTACCTGTTTAATATGTTTGGTTTCTGGATGTCCCTGGCCCTATAGGCATGCAAGCCCGAGGTTTGCGATTGGTGAGCCTGTAATCCAGACCTCCAGCTAGGCTTGAAGATCACCAGCTGTCTTCCACTAGCTGGAAGTCTCCCTCCTGTTTCTAGTGGTTGTTTAGTCCCATATGTATGTCATAGCCTCCGCCTGGCCCGAATCCAGTAGGACACCATGAAGGGTTACTTTAGTCCAGCATGCCAGACAGGCCCAATGCATCCTAGCATAGTGTAAGAATCCACTTAGTTATTTAGACTGAATGTACTATGTCTTATCTAGAAATATTGATGAGAAATTTGGGGCCATGATTCTCCCCCTTGCCCTCTGAATGATATTAATTTATCTAATCCATTTTGCTTTTTTGGGTTGAACTTTAGAAAAAGTGAATTTGAACTATACCTCTCTTCCATCATTCTTTACCCTTCTCCCTCTTGTTTCCTGAGCACTGTATGATAAAGAAACAGATTTCCAGCCTCTGAGCCATATCTCTGGGTAGAGCCAAGGAATCTGTAGGTTTATAAGCTGTGCAGGTGGTATTGTTTATGTATTCTTTCTTAATCCAAAACCTCAAGGCTTCAACAGAAAATGGGAAAAAAAAATGTTTTCTTCTTCGTGTTGTCATGACCAGAGCTCAAATTTTTAATTAATCTTACAACATTATAATATGTTGTTGATAATAGTCTATCTATATCTTTAGTCATTCCTCCAAGTAAGGAAGTACTCGGAACCAATAAATAAGAAAGTTCTGGTGCTGTAAAGAAAACAGAAATCCCCAACTAGTCCCTACAATATACAACAGTCTATATGTACTGTTGCAGTCAACGACTGGCTCCGAGTCACCATACTAGATCATACACTGCAATACCTTGGCCAGGCAGATGCTCTATGCAAGGCATCCTCTATGACTTATGGGCATCTGGAGCCTGTGCCTCTGTGATTCACATAATCAGAATCTCCTCACTGTCTGCCTGTGGGCGTTTATTGCTAACTACAAAGCATTCTGACATGCTCTATCTGTGGAATCTCAGGATTTACATCTCCGTTCATAGCGTGATAAGGTGTGCTTCCTGTGGTCCATCATCCCTACATAGTATCAGCAGCCTCAGCTTATCTTCCAACTCAATCTTCTCTGGAGCCCTTTCAAAGGCATTGATGTGGAGGGAGGGGCTTGCTGCATTGGATATTTGACGGTTAGAACACAGATGTCAGAAACCTTGTCACTCACCCCTGATGGACTCTTCAATGTTTTGTTTAATTCAATTTAACCATCACAGTAATTTTCTACATAACCTTCTCTAGTAACTAAGTGTTTATACGCCTTTATTTTATAGATTTCTATTGGTATAGATCATTGCTCTCAAATTGAGTGTATATTAGGATTATTAGTAAGATCAGTCAATTCCGAGTTGGCTGAACCTCATCATCTGATTTCTAGTGGGGAGAATAATGCCCAAGCAATGTCCATATCCTAAACCCTGTCCCTGGCAAACAGAATTTAGTGCACTAACGAGTTCATCTTAAAACAGGCAGACTGGGGCTGAAAAGATGGCTCAGCAGTTAAAAGCATATACTGCTTTTGCAGAAGACCTGAGTTTGGCTCTCAGCCCCCACAGTAGTGGGAAGATGGCCACCTATTTAGAACACCAGCTCAAATACACATACTCATACAAATACACATGTGTTTTTAAGAAAATTTAAAAAAATAAACAGACTGGGTATGATGGCACATGCCACCTGGGAGGCAGAGGCAGGTAGATCTCTGTGAGGTCAAGAACACGGGTCCACATAATGAGTTCCAGGCCAGCTGGGGCTTTGTGGTAGACCCTGACTCAAATGAATGAATGAATGAATGAATGAATGAATGAATAAATAATAAATAAATAAAGCAGATTAACCTGGTTTGTACCCAATATAATCATGAAGCTATGGACATGAGAAAGAAGCATGAACAGGAAATCAAATGAAATGGGAGAGGACTTGACTCACGCTGCTGTGGAGGATGAAGTGAACTAACCATAAACTGAAGCTGGAGGGATGGAGGGGGCCTGGATGCTCAAAAAGGGCAGGAAGTTTGTTGCATCTCCCTGAATGGCTCAAAAGAAAACGAGCCTTGCTGACTGCATTTGATTTTTTGTCACTCAGACCCTTGGCATTGAAAATTGTAAGGTCACAATAGGATCTATTAGGGTTGGAGTGAGACCTCAGGATTATCATGTAATGCTGAGGTTATGGGGTCAGACAGACACCATGAAGCATGAGCATCAGCTCTAACCAACTCTACTTGTGACTCTTACCCTCTGCAGGCTTTGCCCGTTCTGCAGACAGACTTCCGGACCACCTTTCTATCCTTGAGGGTAGGAGGGATAGTTCTTGCTTTTTCCTAGATCAGTAGAATATAAAAAAAGAAAATACTGAGAAGGTGATGGGGAAATTAGATTATAGAAAGCCTCCTGATGCCAAGGTCCAGCCTCGGTTAGGGTTCAGGTCCTTAAAGGGTCAGCACAAAGAAAACTTCTGACCACCAAGTGGACTGCATTCAAGTGACCCCGAGTAGCTCAGGCTGTCTTTATCTATACAATAACAGAGTTTTTTCTACCAGGCTTACATGAATAGCTTTATTATTGGCTTGTATTTTTGACTTTAAGAAATACATAACAATCTAAGGAATAGGTAGTGATCATTATGAAAGCCCCTATTGTTCCCCTTTATGCTTCCCCAATATTCCTTCCCATGGCCTGCATAACCTTATTCGAGACATAGAATTCAGCATTTTTGCAGGCTTAACTAAATATTGAGCCAGACACATCCTGCTCCCACAGCGCTTATGTCAGCTGGCAGTTGCAATAAACATGGAAACAATGCTTTAAGGACAACAATATTAAAGCCCAGACAATTCTTTAATGTCTTCAAGATATATTTTTATACAGTTCTCTTTTCTACAAGAGGGTCCCATGTGTCAATCTCTCTGCAAAAGGCAGACCTTGATAAAGCACTCTTTTCCCATCACAATCTACCATACTTCTGACAATATAAGCTCCTGTGTATGGTAAAGCTGGATCTACCCATACCACATTTTGCATTGTATTTTTTCCTCTTGGAGCATACCAGATTCTACCAATGATTCTATTGCTTGCTGTTTAGGGAACTTACTCTCAACAACTGGCACTATGTATATTCTTGAGGGTATTTTCCCTATTATGTGTATGTCTGTTTACCTCTCTTTTCCAAAACTGTGAGACATGGTTAATGTTTCCAGTGTTATTTTCTCATATGTATCTAACTATCTCTACCGAGTCAGAAAAATTCCCAGGATTAGGAGTTGTAGTTAGTAATTCCAGATAAGAGATTTGAGAAGCATTATCTTCCTATTGAATCTTCAGGGAAAATCTTTGAAAAAGAACAAGTGTTCAGGGAAAATTATAGCTATTGCAGTATGACCAACAAAATAAAACTAAAAACTGCCCAAAGAATCACAAAATAATGAGACAGAAAAGAGCCTGCAAATTGCGTGGACATTGCAGATTCCTATGCTGCCCCATGGACTACTGATTCTTGCCAAGTGAGAGCTGTCTTGCCATGAGGAAACCTGTTGGACAGGGAGTCTTATGTTGATCCAACACTGGGCTGCATGGTTCCAACACTCTGATGCTAAAAGATTTCCTTTTTCTCTGTTGCTGTTGTTGAAGAAGCAGGCAACTACACTGTGAAAAGTCTTCCAGAACGCCCACACAGCAATGACAAAGAACAACATTTAGGAGGAGGAACTAGGAGTAATAACAACTGACAGCCTTTAGGAGCTAGGAACAATTTTGGTTGTTAAAATGTCCTGAGTCCTGCAGTTGGAAGGAACTGAACCTATGCCTACACCAGGACCTAAGTGAGTCTAGAGTAGATTTGTTTCTAGTCTCCAAACAAGGCTGCAGGCCAGCCAACACCTTGACTGCAGCCTTGTACAACTCTAAACATGGGGATCCAGTTAAGCAGTGCCCATACTCATAACTCATGCAAAGCCAGGAGATAAACACGTGCTGTTTGAAGCAACTAAATGGAGATTTGTCATGTAGCCTTGAATGTTTCACGGTATTATACTCTAGTGGCTGGAAAAGAACGAGGTGACCCTCCCATCAAGAAAAAGGCAGCAGATCTCATTGTGGATCCTGTCCCTTTGTCCAGTGTGGGCTATAATAACTAGGATATCACTCACAGAGCCAGTTCTGTCTGCCAGGCTTTGAGTCAGTTCTATAAGTTTTATATTCATTAGTTTACCAAATACTTGAAATTGCCTGAAGTCCACTGCACAGGCAGAGGTCCCATGATTGAGCAGACCTTTTGTATGTCATTGTTAGTAGCAGGGGCTGGCTAGAGAATAATCGGTCACATCCTTATCACTAGTTCGGGGTGCCCCTCTCCCTCATGTGAAGGCAGCTGGGAAGACAGGCAGTCCAGGGAGTCCCCTTACCAATAGTTCCCAGTGACAGCAATGGCTTTCCCAGTGCAAGTGCTGCCCAATGGGGTGGGTACACCATGAACCATAACATCTATGTCAGAATTTTGTTTTCAGTCAGCCAACAACCTCTCTTTCAGGCCCTGCTGACCTCAGAGGTTTCCTCACGTATCATGTCTTCTGTGAACACTTTGTAGCTCGTGGAACAGAAGCTCAAGAGGAGACACACCTGCTCAAGTTTTGTACCCATGGAAGCAGAAAGAAGACTCGCCAACTTTAAAAATAAAAGCACTTGAACAAAACTGTTTAAAATGTGGAAAAGGGAGAGTTGGGCTAAGCCATCTGTCTGCATAATGTATTTCTCCCTATTCTGCAGAGACTGATGATAAGCACAGGTACGAGTGTGCCCGCTCTAAGCAGACCCACGGAAAAAGCTCATTTATACATCTCGGCACGCCGAGTGAGTTTAATGAAGGAGAGAAATTACAGGCTCCGAAGGTTGCTGGACTCCATAACTGTGTGCAAATACAATTAATGCCCTCCTCGGTGATGGGTGTCCGGAAGTGTTCTCACCTAATATCCGATTCAAGACAACCGGCAGGACTAACCCAGCGCTTTGTCTG
This sequence comes from Alexandromys fortis, assembly GCF_014885135.2. Taxonomy (NCBI): domain Eukaryota; kingdom Metazoa; phylum Chordata; class Mammalia; order Rodentia; family Cricetidae; genus Alexandromys; species Alexandromys fortis. The sequence continues at coordinate 22,373,090 of NW_026067924.1, forward strand.
CAGAGACATCTGAAATAGATCAGAGAAATAAATTAACTGTCAAAAACTTCATTTATTCTACTGAGATTAGGAATGCAGCTGGAGAACTCATCGGAGAGGAGGATGTGGCAGCCCCACGAAGCTGTGGCTGAGATCCACACAGTGTAAGGACTGCAGGCAGCATGTTATGGCAGCCAGCAGCAGGTGGAATGGCAGAACAGATATCAGCAGAGAATTTACACAGGCAAGAGATATGGGCCCTGGGAAGTCAGGCAAGTCATGGCCTGGGCTGAGTTAGCAGCACAACCAGAGGGGTCGCGGTAAATTCTTCTGCTCTGTCTCATGGAGGGAAGCATTCGTGTGTGGCTCTTTCAAGACCATCCTCATTACCTCCGCCCCACCAAGTTCATTATTTTGTGAGCGCTGGGCCTGAGGAAGGTGGAGAATGGAACACAGATGCTAAGTTATGCTTTTCTTTTACAGACATGAGAACTCCGTATTTCAGTAGCTTGGATGATTAATTGAAAATAATTGAGCCACATATAACAAGAAAAGCCTATGAAGATCAGGCTGCTTGAAAAGATAACAGTATTGGAAACATGGTGTTCACATACCACTTCCATATATGTAGTCTACAATGTCCTTCCTCCTGGATAATGCTGATCCCGTTGGTCCTTCTTCCCATAGACTAGGTCATCATGCCACATGCTCCCAGAGAGCCTCTCACACCGCCACCTGCCGCCTTGTTTCTTTTCTAAGCCATCCCAGCTACTTTATGAATACCTAGCAACCCCAGTTCTAGGCCTTAATAATAAGCTCAGAGGGTTTAAGCAGCGTGGCACGCAGCTCCCCATCACTAAAACAAGAGAATACAAGCGATACCACCTCTAAGAGAGAACAATTACTTTGTATCCTAGTCCTCAATTAACTGTCCCTGTTGTTTGCAATAAGGCAGGGAGGGGAAGACTGCTTACTTCATGGCCTAGGAGCATAAAAGGAAACAGGAGCATAATCCCTTCTGGGCTGAACCCTAAATACCTCCCATTAGACCCCACCATTTAAAGGTTCTACCATCTGTGAGGGTGGGGGAGCAAGTATGAGCCTTTTGAGGGACAGTGAAAATCTAAAGTTTAGATATTCAGCGTGCCCAGAGTTCCCCAGTTAGCAATGGTGGAGACACGCCTTTACTATCAGAGCCATTCTTAAGAAGTAAATAAAACCCTATAATGGGAAATCGGAATTAAATTAAGATGTCTTTACAAAAGCAGAATGGTCCCTGTGTGGCCAATCCTAAGGATTCATGTTTGTAGAGTCTGAGGGGAAAAATAATGAGAGCAATAAAAAGAAATTGCCGGGGAGTATAAGTAACAAGCATGTAAATATGCATACAAGGACACGAAGGGAAAGGAACTATTTCAAAATGGGGAGCTTTTCATACCCTGACTAGAAATAGCCGGGGAAGCTGAGTGAGAGGAGAAGCCACGAGCAGGGGGGCTGTGGGGTGGGAGGCTTGACTAAATATTTTTGTTTGTATGTCTGTTTTGCGTTTTCGTTTTTCAGTGGCTTTGCCTTCTGATTCCGCTGGGCTCCTGAAGACAGGCATTCCTCACAGCTCACAGTGAAGCCGCTCTGGTGAGACTAGAAGCAGGAAGTGCTAGAAATCTCACAAAGTAACTAATTCTCTTGACGTTTCCTGTTGAGGAGAGCCAAGGACTCCAGCGCACCTCTCCACCTGAGGAAGTGTCCGTGACCTTGGCGAGGTTCACCCTGGTCCGGGGAGAGCTCGGCGGGCTGACAGCGGCTTTCAGCAGCAGCACGATTAATGCGCTACATTTCAGGGCACATGCATTTGAAGGATTTCTCGCTGTGTGAGAAACCGTCAGGACAACAAGGAGTAGAAGAAAAGTGCACCTGATTGTAATTAATGCTGGCAGTAATCTCCAGCTTTCACTGTGAAAACAGCCAGATGGGAAAGTTGGAACTGCTAATAACAGAAAGCGTTGCCATCCGCAGTTCCTGGAGTCAGAACTCTTTAAACTGTTTGGATTCCAGATCTGCACAGAACAACCCAAGCCAGATGCTGCTGACTGATTCGACTGCTGGGAGCTGTGGTGGGCCCTGCTGTAGGAAGGGAGCTAGAAGGAAATCTCTGCTTGCAGAGCCCTGGCTGGACACACACACACATGCCCGCGGGCACACACACACACACACACACACACACACACACACACACACCACCCCCCATACACACACATGACAGAACCCCACAGCTGGGAAGAAGGCAAGGAAGAAAAGCTCTGCTTGTGGAACCCTGGTTGGACACACACCACATATACACACATACACCCCCCCCACCATACACACCACACACACACACATACACACACACACATACACACACACACACACACACACACACACACACACACACACACGACAAAACCCCACAGCCAGGAAGAAGGCAAGGAAGGAAATCTCTGCTTGCAGAATCCTGGCTGGGTACAAACACAGACACACATACACAGACACACACACTCACAGATGATGGAACCCCACCACCACACACACACATGACGGAACCCGACAGCTGGGATAGAAGGCAAGGAGGTAATGTGGAAGTGAAGTGTAGCTCTGAAATCCAGGAATTGCACAAGGTTTAGAAAGACGCCTTGGTGAGGAATGTGGTTTCCAGTGCCTCGTGACAATGACAGTAAGAACAGAGTATTATGAGTGGGGAATGCTAATGTTTTAGCCAGGAGGAAGGCCAGAAGGAATGAACTGTGCAGGAAGCCATTTCTCTTGGAAATACCAATCATGAGGTCATCCTGTGTCCCTCCTTCCATGTTTGCAGTCCCTCTGAACTGGTTGAGCCATCCACTCCACTGGCTGCCCGGTGACTTTGGGTGAGGCCTGTGGGCACCGAGGGCATTAAAAACATAAATGGGACTGACTCCCTGCCCCAATCTCAGTAGAAAAGCTGGGGCATAATATGGTCATATAGTCAGAGACTTCTTCACGTGGGGACAGGAAAACTCTGGTGCCAGCTGGGGATCAGGGCATCCTCTGTAACTTAGGAGCTGCCTTGGTAGAACCCAGGGCAGTTCCTTCCTTGTCCTTTTTAGGAGCATGGATTACCTAAGGCATCAGTGCTGCCAGCCCTGCTGGCTCAGCAGGAGGGAAGTGGGCAGGGGTAGCATTTCAAAGGTTTTGACCATCACAAGTGGTTCAGACTGACAGAGGTTTACAGATACCAGACTAGCGTGGTAGAAGGAGGCAGACAACCCACTCTCCCAGGCCCAGAAAGAACAGGACCAATCAGAGTTTGTCAGAATGCTGGCACATGGTTAAAGTGAGCTGGGTAGAAGACCGGGAAAGAAAACAGAAGCGTGAGATGGGGGCTTGCCCTGTGCTTTCCTTTAGAAGCCAAGATCTGGATCCACACGAGTTCTGGGCTAAGAGACGGAGGGATGGATGCTTCTGTGCCCTGCAGCTTCCAGCAGGAGAGCACAGAAGTGGCGGTCCTGGCCAGGAGTCTTCAGGTGTTATGCCCAGATCACAGAGTCCCCCCCTAACCCCCCAAAACCAACCAGGAGACCAAATCCTGTATATAAAAGCAAAGAGCCTTTATTCTTACACAAGTTTGCAAACTCGGACCCTCTGAGTCCAACGTATTGGAGTGAATAGAGAGCCCCGAGCTCAGTTGGGGTTGGGTTTTTGTAGTAGTAAAGGTAGAGGTGAGGGATTTCTAAGGTTCAGGACCCCTCATTGGCTGACATTTGTCTAGGGGTGTTCTGGTGAAAAGCGATGGGTATGTGCTGGCAGGTGATTCTATCTACAATGGTTGGAACATTAGGAATTTCCTGTGGATGGTTTGTTCCTGGATGGTGCCTGGGTAGTCTCAGTTTGTGGTCTCTTTTCGAACCAGGTGTTGTCTTAGGGTAAACTACTGAGACTCAGGCCTCTATTGAGCTTGTCATATCTGGGTCCTACACAGGAAGGCCCTTGGAAAAAGGTGTGAACCAGGGGTTGGAGGGGGGGGGAAGGAGTGGGGGGTGAGTAGTGGAGCTTAAAGCAGTGGGCAAAGGCTAGAAGAGACCAGTGACTTCTGGCTTCCATGTTGGGCAAGGTGATAGCACCTGTGTTAGGCTAGTAGGAACTGGCCTAAGACGTGCTGGTGAGGATATGTGTGGGCTTTGTGGAGGAAAAGCCTGAAAAATAACAGAAAGGAGAAACTTGGAACAGCTGAAATTGACAGCCTAATCAAAAGATGGAATTCTAAGCCCCTAGGTGACGAGATTAAATGCAGGTATTTTTATTCCATTCCCAGAAACATGCTAACAGTTTCCACGGACATTTGGATAACTATGGGAAAAAGCATAGGGAGTGAAAAGCCAGGCTTGCAGAAGATGCTCTTAAGTTTGAAGGGCATTACAGGAGAAGATAGGACAGGCATTTCAGTGTGATCATTTACAAAGAGGAGAAACTTCTCCCAGTAGGATCTTATGGTCAACCCCAATGCCTAAGAGTGGAACAGACAGGAGTGAAATGGGGTCTCATGCCCTTGGCCCTGGCCTTAGTGGACATCATCCTGGCCTCTGGAGTGGTCGTAAGCCATCCCCTACGTCCTAAGCCGGGAGGAACAGTCCAGACATGGTGAGCTCTATCTACCCTCTCATTTTGAGAATGAAAAGACTGAAAGTGAATAGCACCGACCTAAAGGGCGACTTCAAGCCCACATTAATGTGAACTCTTGTTCTCTCAGGCTTTCTTTTTGGGGCCTCAGACCCTGCTTGGGAAAGAGAGCTCCCTATGGGTGCTGGGGCCCCAGGGAGGGACTAGTTTGAACTTGCCTTACAGGTTTGTAGATTCTTCTATTAAAGTCATTTTCCACATATTAAAAATTCCACCTAACCCTCCCCCAGTCCCCAAGTGGACCTCATAGCACATATGCCCGAGGGAATGCTCAGGGCACACGATGGGAAACTCTGTTGGGCCATGTGGCCCCTATGCCTTCAGATGCCGCCTTCTAAGTAAATGGCCTATAACCCAGGTAATTACAGAGCCTGTGCCCACTCAGGAGAATTAGATGAAGCAATCAGCTATTATTGCCCTTGTTTGCAGAAATAATAATATGTAGCACCTTTTTTATCAGGGGACTTGAAGCTTCTTCCCAGGCATTGTTAGATTGCAATTTTTATTTTGTTTTGTTTTTAACCACTGATTTACGATGAAAAGAACCAGAAGAGAAGCCCTTTGTCGATGAAGGCAGCGGGAGTGGGACTGTTTGGGAGCCAGGGTCTTAGCACGGGCTCCTGCTGAGATGGAGGAAGATGCTGCACCCAGACAGCCAGGGCAAGGGCAGAGGCTGTGTGGATACAGATGGACGGAGGGAGAGGAATGTAAATAGCACATGGGAATTGCTGGAAAGATTTAACATTTCCACAGTGCCTCCCCAGGTCAATCCCACCAGGTTCTGGGCTCATGGAAGGAGGCTGAGGGAAATAGGAGAAGCCCCTGGGAAGTTTAAATAAGTTCGTGGAGTTCAGCAGAGGCCCCCTGAGGAGATGGGCTGACTAAGACCAATAAAGCCATGGTTTTATAAAGGAGCCCATGGGGACAAACTAGGAAGCGGCAGGCCAGTCCATTTGACATGAATTGTAGGCCACTTTGAACTTCTTTTAAGAGTCACAGAGGAGAAAACTTGATTGACTTGGGGACCAGTGGCTTCAGGAAGGAAGGGCATTGTATTTCACTAACTAGGGAATCTTTGTAGATACAGCTGCCCTGCCTGATGGAGCGTTTGGACGACCTTACTTCTGCTTAAAACACCCACCCTCCGAGGCCAGACAAGCAGAGCCCACCCCACTAATGTTCTGCATAACCTGTGATGAGAAATAAATACAAACACAGCAAACAAGAAGGAACCTCAAGCTTTCTGTAACACATACACATGGGTAACATTTGCCATGAAGCAACTCTGATTAAGACTCAATTCATTTGTCTTAAATTGAGTTTCCTATCCATGCTCCCTACATTCTTGTTGGTATATGATGGCCTTCGAAGACTGCTTTGTAGTAAAAACAATTTAGGAACCGCCAAAGAGCACTTTGATTTCTCACCTGAAGATAAAGAACAAGAGCTTATCATAGGCCCAGAAAAGTCTTACAAGACCTAATATTTCAAACTGTACTCCTCTTTGAGATCTTCCAAATTCTTTGACCACGGAAACTGTTCTTCTGCGAACACGTATGGATCCATAGACTATGTCGCCCCCAGAACACCATCAGGAAACACTAACGTGGAAGATGATAGCATGGCCAAGCTGGTCCTACTACCTGGTTCAGGTTTGGTGTAAAGGATACAGGCTGATTGATGAAAACTGATACCAAGTGGCTGAGCCGGCGGTAGAGTGAAGCAGCAGACCATGGGATACAGCCCAGCAGCAGTGGGTGGGGTCACTGTAGAAGGGCCCTGGCAGAGCAGTATCCAGAGGATGCAGTAAGTGCAATGTTCTACGGCCAGCACATATAAAACAGAGGAAGACAGCCGCCAGTTGCCAGGAAGTAAGTGCTACTCCCTGATGTGGCTGGGAGATGTGTAGAAACCTTTTCAGTTTCCCAGTTAAATCTTAGAAGCATGAGAGGCAGACACTAGCAACACCTAGAAGGCAGTGCGTTTAAGGCTGCACAGTCAAGCAACTCCAACGTGGTACTTAGAGCTTTAGTCTGTAACTGCTGTGCCAGGCGTGGGCACTCTGGGCCTAGGTCAAATCCATTTCCCTGTCTCTGTTGCTTACTAGTGCTTTATTGGACCATGTTCGTATCCACTCCTTTCCTATGTTCTTTGGCTGCTCGAATGCCACAAGGGCCCAACTAAGCTGTTTCAGAAAAGGCTGTATGTTCCACAAGCCTCTTACTTACTCTTAGCCCTTTATGGAATGTGTTGACTGTTCCTGGCTCAACCTAATTTTCTCTAGTTGGGTTGGGAGCAGATAGAATGAGAATGAGTTCCCAAGGGGATGGAGACTGCTTGTCAAGGGCATAGCACAATAGCCAACAGTTTAAGGAGAAATTTGTTCTAGAGAACATGGAAAACAGCACATCTCATACACGGGTGGGACAGAGTCCCATCTCACATGCTGGGCCACCACCATGTGGTAGGGACAGTGACCTGTGACATGGAGTATAACATACTTCATTCATTAAACAAATATTTAAGGCTTTGTAATGTATTTGATGACCTAAGCCTTTTGGCCAGGAGATCTTGTCTATATCTCAGAACTTAATCATGTCACAAAGTTGAGGCTTGAGATACTTTTTTTTTCCCCGATCCTCTTAGGACTGATGAGAACTGACTTGGTTTTGTTCTTGTAATTTATTTTTCGTAACTCTACCAAACAAAGCCTGAACTAGGGACCTTGCAGCAGTTCTGGCCCCAGGGCTCCGGAGCAGACAAGGCTGTGGCCTTAAGGTGGAGCTTGGCACAGGTTCCCAGATAAGCTATGATCATGGGTGCAGCTCTTGGCACATGTGAGGATGAACTCATGACTAAGGCCTCATTAAGACACCAGGGAGAGAAGCAGGGATTAGTACTGAAAGGTAATGAGCCTTGTGCTAAGTTAAACAGAGTCTGAGTTAGAGGGTGACTTTATCCCATGGCCTCCAGGACTTTTAGAGTTGACTTAAGACTGGTAACTCAGGTAATATCTGGGAAAATTAAGTATCTACTTGGAGAGATTTGAGCTAGTCTCCCCTTCTCTTCCCTGCATTTTCCCTTCTTACCAGGCTAACCCCTCACCCAGTGATTTGAATGATAAATGTCCTCCAAGTTACAGTGCATTTGAATACTTGGTACCCTACTTGGTGGCACTGCTTGAGAAGCTTTCAGAAGTGTGACCTTGCTGGATGGAGAATAGTGCTCGGAGCAGGCTTTAAGAGTTTAAAGAGACTCATTGTCCGTATCTAGGTTTTTCTCTGTTCCATGCTTACGGTTCAAGATGTGAGCCACCAGCTTCCTGCTTCCACTGCTATGCCTTTGCTCCACCATTATGGACTCCAGCCCTCTGGAACCATAAACCCAAGCAAATTCTTTCTTTTATAGGTTTTTTTTTTTATCGTGGTGTTTTATCACAGCAATAGAAAAGTAACGAATACAGAAATTATACTAGGGAGTGTGCTATTTCTGTGACAGACGTTTGCAGGAATGTGGAAGATTTTAGAACTCTGGACTAGGAAAGTGGTTGGACATTTTAAGCAGAGTTTAATGAACCATCCTACAAAGACCCTGGAAGACAGTAGTGTTGAGTTATGCAGACTTAGAGGCCCAAGTCAAGGGGAGAGGAATACTAGGAACTGGAATAGAGAAATGAGAAGCTGTGGAGGTAAGTCTGGCTTGTATTGGAACCCACAAGATGTTGGGGATGCCAGAGCTGTGAGATGTTTGCCAAGGGGAGCTGCATGCAGGCAGTAGAATCAGGTCAAGAGAGAAAAGCATGTTACGGTCAGGAAGCCTAAAGGCACAAACCAGTTTCACCCACCTCAGGCTTGGAGCTAGAGAACTGGTCGTTTTCCCCTGCAAAGTTTCAGTCTTGCTTTGGTTCAGTATTTCCTCACTATTTGAATTGTAATGCATATTCTATGCCATTATATGTTGGAAGGACATTATTTGGCTTTTGATTTTATAGTGGAATATAATTAAGAGACTGACTTAAGTGTCAGAAGAGATTTTAGAATATTAAACAGTATTGCAACTGTAAAAGACATTGGACTTACTGCATTTTATATTATGATATGGCCATGATGTCTTATTAACGCCATTCAAAAAAACTAATAGACCCCAAAAGAGGACCTCAGAGACCCGAAGGAGTATAGGAAACTGTATTTCTTACATGTTGAGGTAAATCATATGTAGTTGACATATTGTTTCTCTTTTGATCTATGTCATGGGTCAAGGATTGTCTTACAACTGGGCAGTCTCTATCTGGTGACTCTGGAGCGTGACAGAAGAATTCCTTTCAATCTCACATATGTGTATGCTACCTTTGAATATTTAGGTAAATATTGGAGTCCTCATAAAAGTCAGGGAATTAGTCAGAAATCATTGGGGGATCTCAAGTGAAGCAAGATAGAATTTAGGTGATAGGAGGTAGAAAGGGGAATAATGGGATAAAGAAGGTTATAAGAGGTAGGGCATGGGAATCTGGTATAATGGCATTTCAATTCTATTTTAATAAATAAAGACTGCCTAAAGATTTGATAGTAAAACAGTCCCACTGGTCAGCCTTAGTTACACCAGGTTATGGTAACACACACCCTTAATCCCAGTAGCCACACCAGTTGCCATAGAAATTGGTTGGTGCATGATTTTAATCCCAGTGGTGTTGTAAGAAGAGGCTGCTTGTTTGTTCCTGACTGCTCAGCCCTGAAATAATCACACAGAAACTGTATTATTTAAAACACTCCTTGGCTCATTGCTCTAGCTTCTTATTGGCCAACTCTTACATCTTAATTTAACCCATTTCTATTATTTTATATTTTACCATGAGGCTCATGGCAAGGTTTCACAGTGTCTGTCTCTGGTGGCTCCATGGCTTCTCCCTGACTCTGCCTCCTTTCTTCCAGCATTCAGTTTAGTTTTCCCCACCTAGCTCTATTCTACCAGATCACAGGCCTAAGACAATTTCTTTATTCACCAATGGTATTCACAGCATACAGAGGGGAATCCCACATCACAGTGATGCACGCCTTTAATCCCAGCCCTAGAGAGGAATATAAAATGTAGGTAGAGGGGGAGATAGCTCTCAGACACAATCTCATTCTGAGATTCCTGGAGGCAGAATAGCCATTTTTCCACTGATGTCGAGGTAAGAGCCAGTGACTGGCTGTTTTGCTTTTCAGATCTTCAGGTTGAACACCAATTTCTGAACCTGAGTTTTTATTAAATAGTGCTTCAGTCTGGTAAAAGAGGTAGTATAGTAGTAGAAGGATAATCAATATTAAAGGCATCTGAAAAAGTCACATGGAAACCTACTGCTGCAGAAACTCCCTAACACACATATGCACACATGCATGTGCACATGTATGCGCATGGAGTTCAAAATGGAATTACCCTATGATGGGCACATGACAGGAATGTTGAAACATGCCCTCAGAGTGGTTATGAAGATATGCTCAAGACCATGCAAGACCAAATTAGCCAAAATCCCAGCACGGAAGTGGGAAAAGTTTGTTTGGAATTTTCCTAGGCTTTGCAGCATTCCTTCCAAACTGAAACATTTGCTTCAGGGACAAAGCAAGACACAACATCCTCAGAAGTAATAAAATATCACATGTCTGAAAGAACAGAAACTTGGAAGATCCTTGAGGGCCCCTGACTAGCAGGACTATAAAGGAACAAACAATTGCCAGAGGTGAAAACTGCCAAACAGGGGATAGATAGTCTGACTATTGAGTTTCCTGAATGCTGTGTAGAGAGCTCCAGAGTTGCAGTCTTGGGGACTCACCACCTGTGTTGGGGAGGGCTTACCACTATATTATCAGAAATATATTACCATAGAATATGCCATTATTTTGTACCTAATATTTTGACTACTTAGGTTTATTCTTTACTTTCAAGATATTTCTGGTCTACACTGATGAGTCTAGATTTGGTCTGATCCTATTGTGTTTAATAAATATTTATTAAATGTCTGCTATATAGTGACCGTTGGCTGTTTCTAGAAAACACAGTGATTTCCAAGTGTGGCGTGGGCTGTCAGGTCTTATAAGCTCAAGTCTGGCCACTATGACACAGTCTACTGCTGCCTGCGGATCAAGATGTAGAACTCTTAGTTCTCTCTCTAGCATTCACAGACGCTATAAAATTATTCATTAAAGAACCCCTGGCTGCTTGTTCAATACCATGCTGCCCACCACAATGATAATGGACTAAACTTCTGAAACTGTAAGCCAGTCCCAATTAAACATTTTATTTTATAAGAGTTGCCATGGTCATGGTGTCTCTTTACAGCAATAAAACCCTCACTAAGACAGCTTGTGTCTGACCTCTCGGTTTTTGAGCATTATGAGCAAGGAAATTTTTTCCATCCTCATCACCCTCATCACAACATCAACTAGCATTAATGAACTTGCACCCAGGGCCAGGTACTATTAAAAACACTTTGACTGTTTTATGTCATTTTCCCTTAAAGCTACTCTCATAGCTTGAATGAGATGTTCCTCATAGGCTTGGACATTTGAATTCTTGGTTCCCAGTTGACCTTATTTGGGTAGACATAGAATGTGTGGCCTTTCTGGGGGGAGGGGGGAGTACATCATTTATTGGTCTTTGGGATTTCGAAAGCTACATGCCATCCCTAGTTTGCTCTCCATTTTGTACTTGTCATTTGAGAAGGGAACACTCAGCTTTCCACTTCAGCCATCAGGCCTGCTTCCTCATGATGAATTCTTATATCTCTGGAACTGCACACCCAGATAAACACACCAGAAGGTGCCTTACTATTAGTGTTTTATCATAACAATAGTAAAGTACTGGGGAGTGAGCTAGTACTGTGACAGACATGACCATGCTTTTCTTTTTTTTTTTTTTTTTGTTTTGTTTGTTTTTGGGAAATGTTGAAGACCTGTAACTTTGGATTAGCTTAATATTGACTTTGTCCTGTGGTTATTAGTAATCACTCTTGTGCATGTCTCCAGTGAAAATGAGTACATGGGGGCAGAATGAAATATAGACTGTGCACTTTGGAAGGAGAAAGAACACTAACAAGCTTAATGTTATAGTTAATGTTTGTGCTGAAAGAGAGGCTGCAATTGTTATGGAAATTACTTACATTAAGGAGATACCAGATCTGCATTGGAATAAAGAGAATGGTATCCTCAGGGCAAGATCTAACCTCAGTTGATGTGGGAGTGTCATATATCAATCTGTTGATTTCATTGGTTAAGCAATAAAGGAACTCCTTGGCCCTGATAGGTTAAAAGATAGATGGGAGGAGGAAAGAATAGAATTCTGGGCGGAAGAGGAAGTGAGGTCAGACTCTGCTCTGCTCCTGGAGAGACCCGACTGCTCTCTGGAGCAGAGACACCATGATGGACGGAGGCTAGAATCTTCCCGGTAAGCGCACCTTGGGGTGCTTACACACATCATTAGAAATGGGCTAGTCCAGGTGCGAGAATTAGCCTGTAAGGGCTAGAGTTCATGGGCCAAGCAGTTCTTAAATGAATACAGTTTGTGTGTTGTTATTTCGGGCCTGAGCTAGCCAAGCAGCCGGGGTGTTGGGGACGCAGCCCCGCCGCCCTTATTTCAACACTCAATTGTGAAAAGAAAAGGCTTAAAGACTTTCTGCTCCTGGAAAACAACTACAATTGAAAGAGAGAGAGAGAGAGAGAGAGAGAGAGAGAGAGAGAGAGAGGAGAGAACAACAACAAAAATTCTGCTCCTGATGTGGTTAAAGAAGACCAGTGTCTATCCCCAGCTGGTGGCTGAACTTGGCAGTGCCATCCATGCGGCAAGAATCCAAAAGTAAAGTGTTAGAAATTTTTCCTAGCGCTAGCTCTCTGTCAATGCAAAATTCTAACTAAGCCAAATCACAACAAGCCAAATTAAAACATATCCAGGTTTAATTGGATTCCTGCACCCTAGGGTGGCCCCAAGGGGGAATCAGTAGGCCATAAATGCGACCACAGGTAAAGGGGGGGGGGAAGACCACCTGATCCTCTTTTGGGAGTTCACTTAAATACCCTGAGAGAGTGGCCGTCCTGACCCATAAAGCAGGGGTCAGGACCTGGCATGCTGGGATTTGGAGTCCAGACCAATACAACTCTCAGGCCTGGGGGTTGGGGCTCTGCTCCCAACTTAACATAAAGAAGTTGGGACTTTTCCTCCATGGTTTCAGAGAGCCACTGAGTCCAGGACATGTGTGGCAAAGGAGTCCCTGCATAAAGGGCATAAAGGGGCAAGAAGCCCTGAAGTAATGCAGCTATGAAAGTGAAGCCTGGATTGCAATGGAGCTTCCAATATATTGGCGATGCCAGAGCCATGAGACACCTGCCAAGGAAAGCTTCCGACAGGGAATGGCATCGATGAGAGAGAGAGAGAGAGAGAGAGAGAGAGAGAGAGAGAGAGAGAGAGAGGAGAGGTATGTTGCTGGCAGCAAAATTGAAGGGATGGAGCCACCTAAGCCCTTTGACATTAAATCTGGAGCTAGAGAATTTGACACTTGCTATGAAGGGTTCCAGTCTTACTCTGACCCAGTGTCTACTCACTGGGTCTCCACTCATCCCCTTTGGAATGGTAATGTGTATTCTACTCCCTTATATAGTAAAGTATATAATTTGATTTTTGATTTTGTAAAGGGTACAGTTAAGAGATTGCCTTGAGTCTCAGAAGAGACTTTGGATTTTTATTTATGTATTTTAAAAAACAATCTTTTCTCATTTTATACCAATCTCAGTTCCCACTCTTTCTCCCCCTCCTCCACCTTCCCCCCACTGCACTCCCATCCGTTCCTCAGCGAGAGTGAGTCAACAAAGTCTGGCACATCACTTTGAGGTGGGGCCAAGGCCCTCCCCACTATATCTAGGCTGAGCAATGTATCCCTCCAAAGAGAATGGACTCTGAAAAGCCAGTTGAAGCACTAGGGATAAATCCTAATCCTACTGCCAGTGGCCTCACAGACTACCCCAGTCATACAACTGTCACCCACATTCAGAGGGCCTACTTTGGTCCTATGTTGCCGCCTCTCTTCCCCAACTGTCAGCCTGGAGTCTGTGAGTTCCCATTAGTTCAGAGAAGCTGTTTCAGTGGGTATCCCCACCATGGTCTTGACACCTTTGCTCATATTATCATTCCTCCCTCTGTTTGACTGGACTTTGGTAGCTCAGCCTTGTGCTTTGTTGTGGATTTCTTCATCTACTTCCATCAGTTGCTGGATGAAGGTTCTATGGTAACAATTAAGGTAGTTATCAATCTGATTACAGGGGAAGACCAGTTCAGGCACCCTCTCCACTATTGCTTACGGTCTTAGCTAGAGTCATCCTGTGGGTTCCTGGGAATTTCCCTAGTGCCAGATTTTTCCCTAGCCCCATAATTCCTTTTGCAATCAAGATATCTCTTTCCCTGCTTTACCTCTCTGTCCTTTCCCAGTCTAGGATATTCCGTTCCTTCCTGTTTTTCTCTCCCCTCCCTTTTTCCCATTATTCTTCTCTTCCTTCCACTTCTTCTCCTCCCACCCCATGCTCCCAATTTTCTCAGAAGGTTCTGTCTTTTTCCTTCCCAGGGAGATATATGTGTGTTTCTCTTAGGGTTCTAGATGTAAAGCAAAGGATAACTAGCCTATAGCCCATGACTCCAGAGAAGCTAGATAACAAGGAGACTTTGGATTTTTAAACAGTTTTGAAACTGTAAAAGGTTATGAAGAATTTTGAAGTTGGACCAAATGCCTTTTGCGCTATGATATGGTATGGAATGTGGTCTGAATGAGAATGTCTTCCATAGTCTTAGGCATTTGAATACTTGGCCCCCAGTTAGTGGGAAGGTTTGAGGAGGTTTGTAGAGTATGGCCTTGCTGGAAGAAGTATGTCAGTGAGGCTGTCTTTGACATTTCAAAAGCCATAACGCTTTCCTAGTTTGCTTTCTGCTCCTTGCTTATGATTCAAGATGTGAACGTTCAGCTGTCATGCTTGTTTTCCCATGATGTTAATGGACTCATCCCTCTGGAAAATAATCCCAAATAAACTCTCCCTTATATGAGTTGTCTTGGTCATGGTGTTTTATAACAGCATTAGAAAAGCAACCTGTTCAGATTCCTTTTGAGATACATGCTGCATGCAAACTGAGAGGTCCAGGAAATTCTTTCTTGCTTTTGCAGTCATGGTTAAATCTGGCAGCACTGCTAGGATCTGAAGGCAAGCAGTTAGAGGTAGCCCTAGTCCTAAACTCCGTTCTACCACTTTACATGGACACTTGGCACTCCTTCTATGACAAAGACCCACGCAGAAACCACCTGCCCCTTCGTAGAGCACTCATGGCTTGCTAGACCAGCAGATGCTCTGGTTAATTTGAGAAACACCCTTAGAATGAGAGGATTGCTTTGCCCAGGCAAAAACCATTGACTATTGGATTGTCAGCAAGAAGGGACAGGTTTATAGAATCACTGTTCTATTTTGCATATTATTTTTATTTCTTCAATTTTACTTTTACTTCGGTTTCTACCACTAAAGAGGAACTCAAGGAAACATACGCCTTTTTCTTCCCAACTTCGTATCAGAGTTGCATTCCTCTGTCAGTTCTCTGTAAAGAATTTTCCAGGCAGGATAGTAAGTAGTTATGTGCATATTGTATGTCTTTTCAGATTCCTGTTGAAATGTTGTGGAAATAAAGTTAGAGATGAAAGCTGCTACAGTACTGGAAATCAGAAACATAGGCTGATGAAGTCCAAGAAGCCAGGAAGAATTTCCAATAACTTGATCTTGGATGGGGCTTGAGATAGGGAAACTAAATTAAGAAAGACATTAGGAAATGTCTGCCCCATGTTCCTGGCTTATCTATTTTCAAATTCTAGAGCCTTCCTCAATTAAATGATGAAACAAATCAGAAAAAAAATCTGATTTGTTTAGGTTATTTTATCCAGACAAACTCTTGTGTTGTCACTTCTGTTTTGATTTCCACTTTGGACATACTGTTTGAGTTATATGATGGCCAGAAATAGTCCAAATGCAAATACACTGTGTACTAACAATGATAAATGTACAAGAAAGAGAAACAGTGGCAAGAACACATGAGGGATTATAGTGAAAACTTTCATCTGTAAAATCTCCAAATGAATTGCGTTCATAAGTATAAATGGTTGTGCTGGGGAATCAGACCCTATTAGCTGAGCAGTGTTTCTGTACAGTTGATCTTTAAAGACCACACCTTTATAATGCCGTGTGCAAATAAAGCAATTCCCAGTTTTGGATCAGAGACTATTCCATCTGTGTTCCTGTGATTCTTGTGGGGAACCAAGTGATTAGTCATTGCCTGTGCTGTAAATATTGGCAAGCTTCAATATGGAGATGGCTCTGAGCATTTGAGCATGACGAAATAGGGGGGAAATACTACACAGGGCCAAGAGAAAAACGAAAGAAATGAGTCATTAATGTCAAGGTATAGAAGATTTACTGTAGGAAAAGTTTGTCAGTGAACCACCTGCATATTCATTCATGTCCATGGGCATGACAACTGAATGGTAAATATGCCACAATTAAATCAGCGGAAGTGGGGGAGTAATGGTGGTACAGAAACCAGACAGTAAATATTGGGTGAGGACTTACCGTTGTAGTGAATGTTATTAGAAAATCAAATGTCAACATCAAAATAAAAGGAAAAGGAAAGTATAAACAAGTGCAGGATTATTGGAAACTCCAGAAGCATCCCCTATTCCCACAGAAGCAAAAGGAAGAAAGGAGAGTCAATAAATTCATAATGCCCACTTCTCAATCTTATGATCTTAGACTGGCAAAGGTTCAAAACCTTTGTTTTCTTTCTGGAGAGAAATGCACACTGAAACATTTAAAAATTACATTTGAATTAATTATTAGTTTAACTATAAATACTACTTCCAAATTATCAGATTCTTAAGGGTATAGAAAACAATCCTTTTTCAGAGTAAACAAACTAACAAAAATAAATGAAAAAATAAAAGACCAAAAGGAATAAAAGGTAAAGTAAAAAGCAGCATGACAGATGAAATAATACCCATTGTAAGTTGGTAAAGTATAGATTATATTCTGATATAGATTCATATACAGGATGTATAGTATAATAAATAGATATACATAAAATTTAGAAGTGAAAAAGAAGTGTTGTGAACTGTTATGAACCAGAAGCACTTTGGGAGGCATGCTCGAAACACATCCAAGCTATCAAGGCAACTATTCATTCTAAAACCACAATCAAGTGAATGCTTCCCTTTTTCACCCAACTAATGGAGAGCCTTTTAAAAATTAAAATTTAACATCATTTTTTATGTGCACCGTGTTTGGCATCTATGTCCCCATAGATGAAGTATGTAGAATTACTTATGGGTGAGATATCTATTCTGTCCATGTATGGTGAACTGAAACCCAACTTTTATTGCCTTGATCAAGAACAGGGTGGGTTCTAATAGTCCAGTCCAGGCTCTCTTTTGATTATTAATTTAATGAATTGTTCAAGATCGAACTTTACTGCGGTGGCTCAAACTAAGCTCACATTAGAGCAATTTCATGGTTATTTGCATCTATGATGAAATTGCCCCAGATGACAAGTCTTACGTAAGTCAAAATGTCAGTCATCACTAATATTATCGTAGTGTGAAGTGAATGATGTGCTTAGTACCTCACCTACAGCACCGTCTGTCCTTGTTCCTGTCCTAACTTGACTCTTAGGCTGAATATATTCTTACATGACCTGAATCTTACTGTGGCTTAAGTAGTTGTTTCACATATGTGTGGAAGCATTTGTTACTATCTTTAACTGAATACAATTAATTGATTCTAGTCAATAGTTTTTGAACTACATGTCAGTGACCTAAAGAATATCTCTAAGTTGGACTATTTAAAAACATTTCTACATGCCCAACATCTAAGGATCTTAAGGAGTGGAGTGATCTTTAGGCTTCCATTTCCTTGTAATGTCACTTTCATAATTAGGCTTGGTACTGTTGTCCTCAGTCCTAATTTTAAACAGAGACTACACGCTTCTTTCTGAATGCTCAGACCAGAATAAATCACATACAAACTGTATTAATTACAACACTGCTTGACCTATTAGCTCAGGCTTCATATTAACTAACTCTTTCATCTTAAATTAACCCATTTCTATTAATCTGTGTATAACATGAGACTGTGGCTTACTGGTAAGAATCTGGTGTCTGTTTCCTTCAGCAGCTACATGAAGTCTCTCTGACTCTGCCTACTCTCTTTATCTATCTCTTCCAGCCTGGCTATATTCTACCCTTCTATAGGCCGAAGTAGCTTCTTTATTAACCAATGATAATGATGATAATAAAACATATTCATAGCATATAGAGGGGAATCCCATATCACCTAATACAACGTGCTGACATTTAATGTGTGTTTTTGAGATGTATATGGTTGATATTTACTTTTATTTGTATCACATGTGACTTAGGGAAATAGTGAATGACATCTATTTGCCAATAATAGATTGAATACTTAATATAAGCTAGATATAGCTACTTACGTTATAGTTTAGTTATAAAGAGCTATAAAGTTATTAGAAAAAACATATACACAAAGAACAACTGCTTTCAAAGAGATTTTTTTATTAGTGACTATGAGAATTAAGAATGAGTTCTTA
The DNA here is from genome assembly GCF_014885135.2 of Alexandromys fortis. NCBI lineage: Eukaryota > Metazoa > Chordata > Mammalia > Rodentia > Cricetidae > Alexandromys > Alexandromys fortis. The sequence continues at coordinate 22,391,408 of NW_026067924.1, forward strand.
CCAATAAGACTAAGCTTAGCGGCATTCTACCCCCACCTAATCAATATTGGCCCCTGACTGGTTATGGATCAGATGGGTTAGGCCAACGATTGTATATGCCTAGAAAGGACTGGAGTGTCAGGGATTGTTTTCCACAACTGTTTTTGTTTTATTCAGGTCACATCTGTGTGTAGTGAAGAAACCGAAGAAATCGGGTATAAGAAGAACTGACTAAATCAATGATAGCTTTGAGGGTCATAATTGACACTGAAGGATGTGCATATGCTAACAATTACAAGTTGTTGCTCGAAACAAATGGTATCTAGTATTATATCTGTATAATAATATATGTATATAAGTACAATGGTGGCCTATGTATATATTGCTGAATGTTTCTATACACATACACATGTACACAAATTATATACATCATAATATATGTATATAATACTGAAAGATAAGAGGGATGAAGAGATCAAACTGGCTGTTTATGTATAGTCGCAAAGGGAAGTAACATCTTAAACTTAGTCCAAATAATCAAAACAAGGTAGTTATGGGAAGAAATGAAGGAAGTCATTCCAGAAAGAGGGAAACACAAGTGTAAAAAGCAAAGTCTGGACATCATGATGTCCATAAATATTTGCCTACCATCCTCTACTGCATTTCCCAGTTTGGATACACCTCTAATGGGTTTACACCTGTGAATTTACAACCAAAGGCTTACAACTGTGGGTCTGCTGTTGTGGTTCATAGAGCCACTGGGCACTCTGTAAGTACCTGTGAGGAAGATGGCCAAGAAAGTGAATGAATCACAATTGAGGCTGGGATGAAACTGAGAATGTTTTCAGATGTACGCTGTGAGCATCTCTTGTAAGGAACAAAGTCTATCTTAAAGGTGAAGAAGCCTTCAAAGTGATGTGGAGACAAAGCTGGGTGCAGTGAAGTTTGGAAGATTTGAAATATTTAGATTACTAGAGCACAAACCAGCAAGAGAAACTGCAAAGAGAGTTTGTACATTAGCTCTTCTTCATTCTTTAGATAAAGGAATTGAATCAAGTGTAGACAGAAGATTCTATCCTGCCCAGTCTTGCAGCTGTTCAGTCCCAAAGAAACACATAGAGGCTTATATTAATTATAAACTGTTTAGCCTATTAGCCCAGGCTTTTTTTTTAACTCACTCTTACAATTTAAATTAACATATAATTCTTGTCTATGTTTAGCCACATGGCTTAGTACATTTTCTCAGTGAAGTACTCTCATCTTGCTTCCTCTGTGTCTGACTGGTGACTTTGTCTGTTTCCTTTTCCTAGAATTTTCTTAGTCTGGTTGCCCTGCCTGGACTTCCTGCCTGGCTATTGGACAAACAGTGTTTTATTAAACCAATATAAATGACAACTCCTGACAATGTCCAAGAACATTATCCCACAACAATCAAATCTAGATTTAGAAGGTGTGTCTTGTGCAGTGTGGAGAATGGAGAGGAGAGGAGGAGAGATATTCAGGAGATGTAGGGATGCTGAACTTGATCTAAGGTGAGGGCACCAGGAATGCATGTCTGTCCTCTCCTCCAGTGTCCTAGTTCTCTCTCTAAGCTCGGCTGTGGTGCACTATGAAGTAAGCCTCTCTTGTATGGTACATTAAGCTTCTGATGAAAAGCCATCTGTTCAGACGGATCAGGAAGTGGAAGCCTATGTTTCCACTCTAGGTTTTCACCTGTGCTTCCTGCTTTCCCCATGACCTTCATCTCTGGCTGGATATGTGACCCCTTCTTCAAGGAACCAATCCCTGACCACATTTTCCAAGCGTGTTTCCTAAGTCCTTTCTTTATACACCACCACACCACACTCCTTCTCTCATACCACTTGCCACAGTAATGCCTTTCGGGCCATTATTATTGTTTAATGCAAACTATTAGCTATTCAGGACAGGACATATGTCTAACTTGTACGTAGTGGGTATCCAACATGTTCCATGCATCCTTGTTGTTTAGAAATTCTTAAGCACAATCCCTAATGCTCCTTCCAGTGTCCAGATGCAGTATTTTAAATGATTTGTTCTATCTTAAATTGTGTGTGAGTGTTCGTATGCAGTTATGTGCACATTAGTACAGTTGCCCATCGAGGTCAGAGATGCTGTGTCCTCTGGAGCTGGAGTCACACAGGGGTGTGAGCCACTCTATGGATGCTTAGAAATAAACTCTCAGATCCTCTGCAATAGCACTTTGCAATCTTAACTGTTCAGTCCTCTCTCCAGTCCCTGGATGCAGTTTTTAATACCAGTTTTAAGGCGGCCCTTGAGCCTTGCAAAAACGCTCATAGCTTCTGTTCACCTTTGAGAAGTCTGGAGGACAGGATAAGCCCACCATCCCCCCTCCAACATAGTCTGAACCCCACTAACAGTGACTAGGTTCTGCCTTGCACTCAGCAAACAGATCAGTTATTTTGCTCCTCAATAATAGAACTTTCCATCCATTAGGAATGTTAAACTTCATAGAGAGGAAGCTTCTGGTCTACGGTGTTCTCATTGTCCTCCTCGAGTTCTGCCTAAAGTGGAATTGCTAGAGTAATCAGGATGAATACTATAATCCTTAATAATAATCCAATAAAAATATAAATATGGCTGTCAGTCATTGTAATTACCTCTTGATCTGATGCTTCCGGAGAGGAAGGAGTGGATTATGCTCCCTTTGGAGGCAAATTAACCCTTTCTGGCTCGCTATTGCGATAAAGCTATAATTTTCTCGATGCAATGCTTGCAGCAAAGGAGACCAATTATAATCGAACACAGGTAATTTACCTGCTGGAGGCTTAGTGCTCTTAGCTCCTATTTATGAGGAGTCAGAGATCAAATGGAGACTATCTCTGAGGTAACCATGTCATGCTCAACATTGTTGGAGTAGAGTTGAGACTTGTTTGGGGGCTCAGTATCACTTGTAAACGAGGGCTTCTTCTCTAGGACTGGCTCCTTATTGCTGATGATCTGGAACCTGTGCTGGGGTGACTGGCACAGAGTTGCCTGATGTGCTCTTTAAAGTCTTGTGCTGTCTTGGAGAGATGTAGGGTTCCATAAGAACTTGTAGACTATAGCTTAGTGAATTTGTAGACATGACCCCGCCTATGTCTTCTCAGAGGCTGGCATAACTATGTCATGGAAAACTGGTGTCAGGAATTCCACATGGTAGGAGAATGGCTGGGTTTGAGTCACGGGTCACTTGACAGAATACACATAAGAAAATATTTTCCAATAGTCATAGGTCATAAACTAGCATTTCTTGTTAGCATGATGGGACAAACCTCTAATTAGGGTTGAAATGTGTTTGCCAGATGAAAAATAGACGGAATTTATCAAAACAGAGCATAAAATTTACTAGAAAGTAGCTGTAGGTTTTGCTGGGGACCACAAAGAAACGTTTGCAGTTTTTCTTTGAAAAAATTAATTTTTTTTCTTCTTTCATATAATACATCCAAACCACAGCTTCCCCTCCCTCCATCTGCCAAGTCCCTCCTCCCCCAGATTTCTCCCACTTCCCTTTATCCCCGAGAAAAAAATCAGGCTTCCCAGGGACCCAACAAGATACAATAAGACCAAGCACACACCCTCACATCAAGGCTGGGCGAGGCAATCCAGTAGTAGGAAAAGGGTCTCAAAAATGGGTAAAAGGGTAAGAGACATCCCCCACCTTTCACTGACAGGAGTCTGCCCAGAACAGTAAGCCAACAACCATAACACATATGGAGAGGATATGGTATAGACTCAGGCAGGCTCCACCATCTCTGCTTCAGCTTCTCTGAGCCCTCACGAGCCTTGCCTAGTTGATTCAGTGGACCATGCTTCCCTGGTGTCCTCAGTCCCTCTGGTTCCCACAATTCCTTAGCCCAGATACCCATTTTCTTTTCTTTCTTACTAAGCAGCAGGAAAACCAGGTTTCAGTATGCAGTGACAGGAAGCAATGCCGCCCCAAGGCTTAAGTGTCACAGGGAAATAGAGGGAGGTCACTTTGGGCACAGGTGGGGATGTAACCCTGTCCTTTACTGTAGCAAGGCTTCGCTTGCCAAGGACCTTCCACTAAGTTTAAGGGAGGTGAAGGGAAGAAGTGGAGGCTGGAGCTCCATGCTCCCACTGGCTGCATCTGTCCAGAACCTCCACAGCAGCCCTGGCCTCCATCTCCAAGGAGCTGCCTAATAGGAGGGAGTTGAGAATGGCCTCCTCTGCTATTGTCCTCTTCTGGCTACCTCTGACTTTTGTTACTTGAGATCCCGTGCTTTCTTCTTTATTTTTCTTGTTGTTAGAGACTCCTTAAGGTGTTCAAAAAGGAGAAAAGAACACAGAGGATAGGTGGGAAAGCATGCTTGTGTTAAAGCACGTGCTAATCTACCCTTTCTCAGAGAGCCTTCCTCCCAGGGCTCCTGACCGGCTTGCAGCCTTGTCCTAGCTAAGGAGTCTATTTCAGTTCCTTATTTGCACATCTGTGGGAATGGTGATCACATTGCTGATGGAGCCATTGAGTGGCTCCTGAGAGTGCTTGGGGCTCTAGGCTGGCCTGGTGTCTGCAGTCAGCCTGGAGGGCAGAATCTCTGAGAAAATTAATTCAGATGAGGCAGGAAGATGATGGATGGAAGGCATCCAAACCTAATGTCCTTCTGGGCTTCTTAGACTTTACTTTCTGGGACCCAAAAATGGGGCAGGCACAGTTCCTTCCCTCAGCTGTGGGTTCTTTAATCTGCCAAGGTTCTTAGGTGCCCTGGAAATGTGTGGTAAGATGGTGGACAGAAACAGAAATACTGTTAGCCTTTAGTCTGTCCTGTGTTGGTCAAGTGTGAAAGTCAGGGTGAACGTTTCCTGAAAGCAAGCAGAGGGGAGGGAGTTCCTCCTCAGAGTGTGAGCCAGTGGGAGGAGAAGCTGCCCATTGTTCTTTGCCTTTCCCCACAGCAGATTCCTACACCTCGGTCCTGGCACCCAATCGGAATACAGTTGTCCCCAGTTTCCCTGGTAACTATAGGTATTCTGGACCAAAAGAGGGAAGTTGTACTGGGCAATCTTAGGTCTCAGTTTGACTGTGGGTCCCCAGAGCTGGTGGAGGAGCTGTCTTGTGCATCAGTTGATGGATTAAGAAGGTCCATTCTTTCAGTGCGGGTGGGCACAATCCACTTGGTGCAGGTCCTAGGGAGAACAATAAGGCAGAGGAGCAGGAGATACGCTCTGCTGAAGTCAGATTCCATTCCCTGCACCCTTCAGAGCTCCAGTTTCTCTTACTTTATGACGGAGGGTTTTTATTATTACTGTTCCCTGAGGTCTTCATGTCCAGTGCCTCAGACTGAGGGTCGCATCATGGCTTTCCTTATTCTGAGGCCTTTGACCTTAAACAGAGCCTTGCCGTTGACTTTTTCATTCTCCAGCCTGTTGTCAGCCCGTCATGAGACTTTCCGTAAGACACGAGGCAATTTCCATAGTAAGTACTTCTCATTATCAATATATCATATCACATCACATCAATCTGTCCTTCCACTGTCCACCCACACACCTATTTATATTCCGTCGTCTTGGGGTTTTCAGGAGAACTCTGACTGCTACAGAAACAGGGATGTGAGGTAGTTAGTGACTTCCTAGAAAGCTTCTTAAAGGTCATAGACTCAACCGGGGAAATCCTTCCTCCCACCTCAGCTTTCTTTACACTGCAAGTAGGAAATAAGAACTGAACTAACAGCTGTCTTGAGTCATAAGATGAGGTTTAGTCTGAGAATCTGTATGCTGGAAGTGTCTGGGAGATAATTCCACATGGTAGAGAAGGCTTGGGTCCCAGGTCACTTGGCTAAAGATGACACACCTCTGGAAACCACGAAAACAGCCTTTCCTACGAATTTTGGTTACATATATAAATGTCTATCTTTGAGTCGTGGATTTAAAGGATGCATTGTTATCTATACTGTATAATATCTACTCTTTTATAAAAGCTTGGTTGCCAGGAGGTGATTAATTAATACCCCGTTAAGACATTGTATCCATCTGATGATAATCAAGCTGGCCATTCGTCCCTGTTGGGAGCATTCGCTATGATTGTTATAACATAGGTTGGTCCTTTGTCCCCCTCATTTTCTGTAAGACTCTTGACCTTATTTATTTGTCATAAGCTTAGTATTTTGTTTCAAGCAAGCACCTCAATTGTTTCTAGAAAGCATAATAAATAAAGCAATATGTATAAAATTGAAGCGCTATGTTAATATATTTGACAATGTTGATAAAAAGTCCAATAAAATCTTGTTTTACAAAATAAAAGAAGTTAATAGAACTGAATTTGGTGTGTGTGGTATCTAATCAATTGATAATATGTCATCTGGGAGATTGCACATGACCGTTGGGTTATCTTTATGGTATTAATTGAGGTGGGAAGACCAGTATGGGTGGCACTATTCCTTGGCTGGGATGTTGGCTTATGTAAGCAGAGAGCCTAGTAGAAGAAGCAAACTTTCATCACTCCCTGCTTCCTGATGGGGGTTGCTGCCTCTGCCTGCTCTTTCAAACTCTTGCTTCATGATTTCCCCACTAATATGGACTGCAGACTTGAACTAGGAGCTAGAATAAATGCTTTTCTTCCCTAAGTTGCTTTTTTCCAGAGTACTTTATCATAGCAACAGGGAAAAAATTCCCAAGGCACATATCAAATGGCAAAAGCCTGGTGGAGAGGCTGAGTACTCTGGGAATTTTATAGCAATTGAGAGTGATTCTTTAAGAAGATACAGTGCCAGTTCCGGCTCCTTTTCCATTATTGGTAAGAGTCTTACCTAGAATCATTGTTGTGGATTCTTGGGAATTTCCTTAGTGCCAGGTTTTTCCATAACGCCACAGTGGCTCTATCAAGATCTCTCTTTCATTGCTCTCCCACTCCATTCTTCTACCCCCTCCACCATCCTGGCTCTCCCCTGTAATCAGATTGGTGATTACCCCAATTATCATCATAGAGCCTTCTTCATTCATCAACTGACTGAACCAGAAGCAGAGATCCACAACCAAGCCCCAGGCCCGAGTTCTGGGAATCCAGTCGGAGAGAGGTCAAGATTATGAGGAAGAAATCTACAGAGACAGCTGAACCAAGCTCGTGGAAACTCAGAATCTCTAGATTGACAGCTGTGGGGCCTCCATGGGACCTAACTAGATCCTCCATATGTGCAAGACAGTGGTGAAGCTTGGACTACATGTGAGGCACCTGACAGTAGGACCGGGATCTACCCCTGGTGCATGAGCTAACTTATTGGAGCCTATCCCTATGATGGGATGCCATGCTCAGCCTTAATGCAGGGAGAAGGGACTTGGTCCTGCCCCAGTTTAATGTGCCAGACTTTGTTGACTTCCCATGGGAGCCCTTACCTGTTGGGAGGAGTAGGTGGAGAGGTGGGCTGTGGGGCGCATGTGAGGAGGTGTCGGGAAGAGAGGTGGGGAAGAACTGTGGATGGAATAGAAAATGAAATTAAAAAATAAATTAAAATAATAAAAAGAAGAAGATGTAGTGCCACCACTGCTGAAACAGCAATGCTGCAGAGCTGTCGGTGTAATAGCGCCTAGGATGCTCTGTGGTCCTGCCCTTCAGTGATGGTGCATCTGTGAATGAACTGTCATGATGGAGGAAGGTCATTGGCTAATAAAGAAACTGCCTTGGCCCATTTTATTGGTTAGAACATAGGTGGGTGGAGTAAACAGAACAGAATGCTGGGAGGAAGAGGAAGTGAGCTCAGAGACGCCATGCTCCCCTCTCCCTGGCAGATGCGATAGCTTTGCTCTCTGAGGCAGACACGATCAAGCTCCAGCCCAGGATGGACGTAGGCTAGAATATTCCCAGTAAGCGCACCTCGGTGGTACACACTTTATTAGAAATGGGCTAGTCCAGGTGCAAGAGTTAGCCAAGAAGAGGCTAGATATAATGGGCCAAGCAGTGTTTAAAAGAATACAGTGTCCGTGTAGTTATTTTGGGGCATAAGCTAGCGAGACAGGCCAGGATGCAGCCCCGCTGCTCCTATTACTACACTGTCAGAGGAGGACCTCCCTTCAGTGATAGCATGTCTATAAATGGATATCCAAGGAGATCCTCCCTTCAGTGATGGCGCATCTGTGAATGGATGTCCAAGAAGGTCCTCCTTTCTGTGATGGTGCATCTGTGAATGGATGTCGAGGAGGTCCTGCCCTTCAGTGATGGCGCACCATTGTACAGGCATAATGGAAGTTTCTTTGAGGCAGAGGAGCAAAAAATGTTTTTCCCTCCAGAACATAAGAGGAATAAGCCTTTTCTCCTCAGTTATTCTATTTCTCTCCCTGTATATGTGTAAAAATCTGAGACACCTAGAGTTTGTAGTGGCTTTGTAAGCAGGTCCTCTACAAATCACACTATATGAAGAGCCAGTGTTTTCTTAACGAGGCAGCAAGGAGAACCGGTGTAAGTCAAGGCAGGGCTGAATATATTTGTACTGCAAGGAGAAGTCAGGGTAGCTGAAGCAGCTCAGAAAACAAGACCGGGGATGGAAAGTAGGATTCAGAGCCATTTCCAGAGAGCAGGAGGCATTCTCTGAGGCGTTAATGACATGGGCCAGGATATGAAACTTGAAGTGCAAATGTGTGTCCTGTCAGGTAGGAGAGAGGTGAATGAGTATGGCTAGACTGGAGTGTCTGGGTAAATGACAAGGCCGTAATTGTTGACCTCAGTCAAACCAGGCATCTGCTAGCCAGGAACTGGGGGAGCAGATGAGGGAAATATACCGGCGCACGGAGGAGGTTTCTGAGCCAGCGAGTTGTCTTCTGAGATGATTACTTTTCTAACATTCCCCAGTGCACAGTACAGGACACAGTTATGAGGAAATGAGTTAGAAGTTGAACGTAAGGATTAGTTGTTGAGGGCCGGCAGTTGGCTTGGAGTGAGTCTTCAGGTAGGCTGAGAAATGGACAGCTGCTTGTGTCAGCACCCTTCCACACGGTTTAACATTTAATTGGGAGGAAGAAAAGAGTAGTTTTCCTGAAAAAAATATTATATGTTTTAAAGTTATTATTACCTTCTTATAGAAACTGGGGCTCACATGCACGGGATAGAAACAGAACCAGTCTGATCCACTATTACATGTGTTTGGGTGATGTATACAGATCTGAAATCAGAACAGTAAGAACTGACAGGATCCGCTGGGCGGTGGTGGCGCACGCCTTTAATCCCAGCACATGGGAGGCAGAGGCAGGCCGATCTCTGTGAGTTCGAGACCAGCCTGGTCTACAAGAGCTAGTTCCAGGACAGGCTACAAAACCACAGAGAAAACCTGTCTCGAAAAACCAAAAAAAAAGCAAGCAAACAAACAAAAAAAGAACTGACAGGATCCTACCTGTAGGCATGCAAGGACCTTCAGTTTCTCTGGCAACACAACATGAGAAATTTTACAATATGGAACTCATGCTTTCTTAAGATAGAGTGAGCAAGTTCTCAGTGCCTAAAGCTTGCAAGTTTCTAAGAGGTATGGGCCATGCCTCTGGAATAAAAGACTAACTAGCCTTTCTTTTAAAAAAATGTATTTAAAAATATTATACATCTATACAATGTATCTTGATCATATATCCCATACTCTCCTCTCTTCTAAATTCCCCCAGAGCCCTCTATCACATCTAATTCACAAATACATGTCTCTATCTATCTTCTATCTATCTATCTATCTATCTATCTATCTATCTATCTATCTATCTTCTATCTATCTATCTATCTATCTATCTATCTATCTATCTATCATCTATCTATCTAAACACAATTAATGTAATTCATGCCGCTTATATGTGCATGGACATGGGATTATCTACTGGGCCATCAAGAACCTACCAGTGACACTCTTCTAAGAAAAGCTTTCCCCCTCCACCACCAACTGCAAACAGACTCAGACTGGGGACTGGGGAGCTTGTCACATCCCCTACTCTCTGGGGTAGAATTCTTCATTTGTTTGATCTCGCACAGGTCTTGTGTAGATAACCAGAACCATAACAGCTTTAAATTTATATGTGCGACAGAAATGCCATGTCCAAAGAGGACAGCATTCCTCCCTATCTTGGACTTCTTACATCCTTCCTGTCCCCTCCTTCTTCTTGTTCCATGAGCCTTGAGTAGGGAAGGGGATGATATAGATGTTCCACCTATGGCTGAGCCCACACAGTTGCTTAGTCTCAGTAATGAGCCTCTGCATTGACTGATGCCCCTGAAACAAGAAGCTCCCCTGACCAAGTTCTGGAGCAGCACATATCTATGGATAAAATTAATAACTATTTAACAAGAACATTAGGCTATGTTTATTAGTTACCTTTTTATTGCTGTGCTAAAACACCATGACCAAGGGACCTATAGAAGGAAGGTTTTATTTGGGCTTGTGGTTCCAGAGGGATAGAAGTCCAGCACCATCACATCAGCAGATAGCTAAAAGGTCATATCTTTAGCCACAAGCACAAAGCAGAGAAGGAGAGAGATAGATAGATAGATAGATAGATAGATAGATAGATAGACAGACAGATAGATGAGAGAAAGAATGAAAGAGAGAGAGAGAGAGAGAGAGAGAGAGAGAGAGAGAGAGAGAGAGAGAGAAAGCGCACTGGGAATGGCATCGGTATTAAAAATGTTAAGCGTTGCTTCCTGTGATGTGTCTTCTCTGGCAAGGTTACATCTCCAGACCTCCACAAACAGTATCATCATTGGGGTCAAGTGTTCAAATGCATGAGCCTATAGGAGCAATCTCATCCAAACTACCACACTATATAACAACATTTCCAGTGCTAGGCATGGAAAATCTCTCTTAGAGTTCTTGGTTAGAAAATTTAAATAGACCACAAAATAAATATGGGCTATACCTATTATCTTTGATTGTTTCCCAGAACTTGAAGGTAAGACCCTACTGTGAAAACACTATACTACAGACAAAAGACTTGAGTAATCAAGCCAGAAATGACATGAAAGACTCCTCCCTGAGGACTGGCTCTCGTTGTATCTGATGATGCTGTGCAAGGGCCAAGGGAGAACAGCAATCAATAGTTCTGCTTATCTGCAAAACCAATAAACCACAATGATGATACTAATAGGGTACAATTATAGCAATTATATGTTGGGGGCAACCAATAGCTGTCTAAGTGAAGTTAGCGCCTGCTCAATAGGAGCAAACTCAGACCCAGTACTGTAAACCTAACCAATCACCCATGACTAGTGAGGCCATAGATCTAAGAGGAGAATCTATTACTGCCACTTTCCTAAACCAGTATAATTCCCAACTTCACTTTAAACACTTGTTCTTATACCCACAGCTAAGTGGAGCTCTCATCTCTCATCAAAGAAGCTTCTTTTGACAACACATGGAGAGCCTTACAGAAATCTCTAACTGGTTAAAATGCAGAGAACACTGGTCATGTGCTGTCTACCCTGAATGGATACGTCTACAACACAACTACTACACATTAGCCCCAGGAAAATCATGAGAAGATTGGAAGAGCCAGAGGACCAGGAAGCAAGCTGTGAGATAGTGTCATCTATATATGACATATGCATATATATACATATGTAATAGTGATATAGAAGAGATCTTAAGTGTGAATGGGTGATGTGTGAGGAGGGACACGGAAGGAGTTGCAGAGGGGAGAGGGGTAGAAATGACGTAAATACAATAATGATGTATGAAATTCTCAGACGACCTTTTGGTGTCATGACTATTAGAAAAATATTTATCACTATATTCTCCCCTGTGGCCTATGACTTTCCCAACCATAGGCTTTGAACATGCTTACAGCATCAGGCATGACTTCCATCCCATGAATCTGTCCTAAAATCCAATCAAGAACGGAGTTAGTGACCTCCGTAAACAGTCTTGCCACTATCACACTGGTGGGTACATCTTGGCTGACAGATGTATTGTAGCGTGCATCGTAAGACCACGTGACACCTGCATAGCACCTCCCAGCACTACCTTCATTATCCCCTTGGCCTTAGTCCTAAACCATCCTGGGAAGATAGAGGTGGGAAGGAGAGATGACTCCAGTCGACAAGTATCCTATATACACACGGTGCATCTTTGTGAAGGAATTTCAGCACATCTAGTGAAAACACACTGTTCTAAAAGATGGAGTTCTCTCCATTGCCACCGGAGTTCTTCCTGACTTTGTGAGTTTGACTTGCCTTGTGTGTCCCACAATCATTCTCCTTATCAGCAGAACACTGAAGCTGAATTTTTCAGTTTCAATTCTCAAATTTTAAGCTCAGATTGTATTGGCAAGGAGTCACCTATGACTGCAAATCTGTGAATAGAGATTATCTTAATCTAGCCTGTTGATAACTATTAAGAAAAAAGGTGATTTTAATTTAAAGTTTTTCTTTTAAAGTTAATGATCTATGAAAAACCACAACAATATTTTAGTGGGTTTGGATGAATTGGAAACTGGTGCAAAGCCAGCATGAGATAACCCATTTCTTAGAGCTCTACCTAACTATAGGCATCAGGCAAGTGAAGTATAACCGTGTGAAGTATTTATTTTATATTTATAGCCTTCTTGCCTTCAGAAATAGATATTCTAGGCTTTTGCAATGAGGCTGCATTTGCTCAGGATCTGTGGGACCACATAAATGGATAGCTTTTGATCTCTGGGAATTTATTTGGTAAATGAGCTAAGATTAATAAAGATGCCAATACAGAAAAAGAGAAAAACATATAACATTACAAAAGGTGTTTAATAGATGGTTCACATGTATTTATACTGAGGTGTGAACACATCCCACATTTTTCTTGTTTTCAAATGCTGACATGCCCAGGCAGAGTGTCAGTTTTTTTCCTACTGACAAGTCCAAGCATAACATCATTTTTGGCCCTCAAGCTACAATTTCATTGCTTCCTAAATGCAGAAGTGGTACAAAATATTTCTGTCAAGTTGTGTTCAGGTTTTTAGTACTGAAATATGGGCTTAATTAAGAATGGAAGCGATCGGCATTGGCTGAAATTATAGGAGTGCCTTCACAGAAGCAGGGCTTAGATTGAGAGAGTGTTAAACCTGGATGGAAGTTCAGAAACAATGGAGTGGAACGGGTGTTCATACAGGCCAGGGAGATGAACCGGCATGCCCCGGCAAAATCCTTAGGCATACAGAGACAATGCAGCAGGCAGGCTCTGGCTCAGAAGGCAAAGGTGGACGGATAGTCACTGTAGGCAGTGCTAATCGGAAAGAGAAGCCCTGCAGAGGAGCTGGAAATGGACACCAAGGAAAGGGAGAGAGGCAGATTAGCATAAGGCGGACCAATGCCCGTTACTGATCTTGGCTTTAGGATCCAGTTGCTTTTTCATGAAATGAGCACAATGAGAGTGTCCTGCAAAAGTGGATTATTGGTATGACGCTTGTTTGATGGATGAGCATGATAAAAATCACCATCATAATTTCGGAGAATATAGCCAAAATTAAAACCCACAACTGTCTGAAAATAATTTTTAAATGCTTGGTATAGGACATGAAATGAGATGCTGTAGGGTGAGAATCTGAAGATGCTGCAGGCACTGAATGAGGACCAATTCCTTTCTCAAGAATGAATTGTCACGGAGAGAATGGTGCAAATAACAGGCAGTGTAGCAGGGTGCAGTGAAATGTTAGGCTTTTTCATGTGCTTAACAGTGCCAACTTATGTTGCATCCCTTAGCAGCCTGGGCAGGACATATAAGTCATAGACTACTCTTTGAATTTGTTCCTCGAAGGTTGTGTGTTGTAAAGTTAGTCCTCAGTGCAGTAATGTTGGACCAGTTAAGAGACGTTGGAACCTTAGGAGGTAACTGAGAGTCAGGTATGGTGGTGAGAACCAGGTGTTGTGATGTATGCCTGTAATACCACACTTAGAGGCTAATTACCAAGAGTGTGAGGCTCACCTGGCCTACATAGCAAGTGCCTGGCCATCAAAGGCTACCTAACAAGACTCTATTTCAACCTAACGAATGAGCAACTCAAGATGTAACCAAGTTACCAAGACTCTTACTGCGTGAGTGGAGTAATGTCATTACTGTTAGATTGGGTTTGCTATCACAGTAATTGATTTACAATTGCAAGAGGTTTATCATGAAATCAAGTTGGGATCTTCCTCCTGCCTCCTGCCTTCCAACATGAGCCAATCCAGCAAGAAGACCCTTGCCAGGTGCTGACACCTTGATATTATATTTTCCAGTTTCCCAAATAGTGAAATATGACATTCTCTGTTTTATAAATTACCCAGTCAAGGTTATTCTATTGTAGCAACACAAAACAGACCAGGACACCAAGGGAGGAGGAATGACTTCTACCCTCCAGGGCTGAGAACATTAAACTATTTAAGGTGTGTTATTGCGCCATTGTGAGCCTATCAAACTAGTACTCTCTTACTTTCTGTTAATATGTAAAGATTAACAATAATTTTTTAAAAATTTAGTTTCATAGATGTATATTATACTTGAATCATTTGCCCTCCCTCTCGTTTCTCCTCTGTTTCCTCCCCTTACTCTCTATCAAATTTATGACTGCATTTTCTTTAATTGTTGTTGTTATACACACAGTGTATAAATACATAAAGAAAACATGCTGAGTTCTTTTAATATGACTTGTATGTATGTGTATTTAGAGCTGACGTCTTGCTATTGCCTAACCAGGTAGGAGGCTTGTCTCTGGGGAAGACTGCCTCCCTACTCTCAGCCATCGTTAAGTATGTGTAGTTCCTCACTGAGGGCTGAGGTCTTGTGAGATTTTCCTTCTCCACTTTAGTATGGTAACAGGTGTTGTCATTATTCTGGTCTTGTTTGGGCAACAACATTGTTGAGAGTTCACTGGTGCAGCCTCTCTGTTATAGAGAGAGACAATCTTGTAGCCCACTTTCTCATCCCCTGGCTCTTAGCATCTTTTTGCTAAGTGAGTTTTTTTTGTTTTGTTTTTGTTTGTTTTCCCTCAGAAGATATGTCCCACAAAAATGTGAGGTTAATTTCCTCTTTCCTTTCAAGACAGTGAGGGGAGCTGCAGCTCCTTTCACAGCGCTCCAAACCATCTGTGAGGTGGATGTGGAATTCAAAAGTCAAGCCAGTAGAGAGCCTCTAGAGATACTAAGTGTCAATGAGATCCTTCCCGCTTGGAAATAACATTACCTCACAGTCGGGAGCTAGAAGGCAGTTCAGGAGGACCTTTAGGGAAACCCATCTCTTTCATTATTTAAGTTTCATCCTCATTTGATGTCCGTAAGAGGCAGCTCCGACTGTCCCCTCTCAGAATCAGCTACGATTATGATGGGGGAAGAGGCTCTCTATTTTGATCTGGCTCCAAGAACCCAGAAATCCTCTCTTCAGTTGTCATGTTCATCAAAACTGTAAAGAGACATAGACTGTTTCTATCTCAGAGTGTGAAAAAGGAGCGGAGCTTTGCAGCCGGAGATTGCAAAGCCAGACCTGGAGTGCAGAAGTTACTGGGGAAAGGAGAGAAGAGAGTGGAGCAACAGGAGGCACCCCTATCAGGGAGTCAGGGGTTCACTGCAGTGCCAGAGAGGTGTCAGTTCCTTGGGGTTCCTCAAGTCTGTCTCATCTAAATATAATGGGGCGTGAGGCTCCTCACAAGATCTCATTCTCTATTCATAGGAAATACTACTGGTGTGGTTTCATGTTGTTACCCCATGGTATATCTTGTCTAAGGCTCTGGTTGTGTTCTCTGGTTGTTGTTGTTTTGTTTTTCTTTTCTTTCTTTTGAAATCCAGGAACTGTCAAACAGTATGCCATGGTCATGCCAGGTCATGATGTCCAATGGACAGTGTTCGCAGACTAGCCCATTGAAGCTGTGTTGAAGCCTGCTGAGTTGAGGAGATGGGTCATAGCGCAGGTTCAGAGCATTCCAGGCTGTTACGATGACATCAAAGGTGCGAACAAATACTTGTTCACAAATACTGAGCAATAAACTGGAGAGCCAATTTCATCCAAGTCTGGCTTGATGAACCAATGTGTTTACTACAGTTGCTTATGGGATCACAGGGGGCTCAAAGGCAGCTCTGTAATTGAGCAGCCCACTCAGGCTTAGGCGGTGACTCATGATAGCCTCTTCCCGGGAACTCCCAGCCTGACTTGCAGTCAGCGCCACTGGACAGACTCTCTCTTCCCAGCCACTGTTTACTGCTTTTGTAACTTGGGGAAAGACCTTGTAAATTTTGGAACGTTTTGAGTTCCCAGAGCCTCGTTGGTTTCCTTGACTTTCCAAGTCTTACGCATCTCCCCTCTCTCCAGGAGGGAATGTTTGTTCTGAGATGAAGTAACTGCAGTCGAAGTGGCTAACTGTCAGGGCAAAGACTCCCCCCTCTTCCCCAGCAAGAGCGTAATGGATCCACTCAAGTGATAAGGAAGAGCCAATGTGACTGAATATAATAAGCAAGAAAGACAGGAGCAGACGTGTGGACCATGGAGGCAACACAGGGCTATTTTATGGGACCAACTAGACAATCTAAACCGGTGTTCATCTTTCTGTAGGAGACATGGAGCCTTTGCAGATGTCAGAGGATGGCATGGTCTGATTGATGCTCAAATAGCTCATTGGCTGCTGTGCTAAGAAAGGGGTGGGGGAGTGGACAAGCAAGGATAGCTATTCTGGGTTGGTCTAGGAATCCGGGTAGAAGACAGGGTTTGCATTGAAGCAGAGAAACGGGAAACAGCATGCATTCACTCCGATTCCCTCAACCGTTCAGCTGGGTGAGCTGTAGTTTAGCTGGAAGCTGGACTCTGCAGTGTAAAGTCTCTTAGAATATGCATATGTGATGACTGACCCTTAAAAACACTTGCCTAAGTTTCTGCCCCTGTCAATGGTACAATTGATCAGAATCCGACTTTGATTTCTGAGCCTCCAATCTTTAGGACCAGTGATCTCGGACAAGCCATTTACTCTTCCCGCAGCTTCGTTAGCCACCGCCATGGACGTAATTACAGAGACGAGGGAGAGGTCAGGAAAAGTAAACTAAGAGAACAGAAAACTCGCACGGCTTTTCTAACAGAGAACTCATTTTTTTTCTCATCACATTCCAAGGTGCTGAACAAACTAGATGCAAGACGTCAGAAACTATGTAACAGCAAATTATTGAGTTGGGAAGCAATAATTAGAAAGGAAATGAAGAAAATGGATGTTGGGGGCCTTAATGTGAAAAATGACATTGATAAATCAAAGGAAGCCTTGAATTAGAGATGTGGATATTTCAACTGATTATCCAAGATAACTCATATCCCCCCATTGACCTCGTCCATCTTGTTTTGCCTTTCTGAGGACAAAGAATATCTTTGCAAATTGCCAAGCGGCAGGAGCAAGTCCCCCAAGTGTTTACTAAAAGACAACGGAGAAGCAGGGCTAGAGCCCCTAGAAAATAAGTTGCTTACTAAGTGACCCAGAGGCATACTGTCCTTTCCACTTGGTCTGGAGCAATTTTAGGAAGGATAATAAGCGATGCTCAGGGTGAATTTGATACCAAGAAAACTAAACCTTAGCCCCCAGCCAAGGGAAGCTAGATCCATACACCTTCACTTCTACATTACCAGCAGGGGAGTGCAGCCGACGCCTCGCCACTCAGTTGCCCACCCCTTCTTCATGACTCCCAGGCAAACGTGGTTTATTCAGCAGACTTTGCTTTCCTGAGAAAGATGCTACTAGCAACACATGGCGCATTCGGGCGAACATGGGTGAAGTTGTTTTGCTTCACAGAGGGTCGGGGAAGGAAAGAGCTTAAAGGAGGCTACAGAAGTGGGCTGCAGGAGACAGGCTCAGATTTTCCTTTTTATCCTCTCCACCCTTCCTGGCAGGAGAGAGTCCCTCAAGAGAAGATGTAAGACCCAGCTTTGCCAAATGCCTTAGTAATTTGGAAACTCTGACCACATGACAGGAGTGTGAACTGGTACCACGAGACACCTTGCAAACCCTGTGGACATACTGGGGGAACTTGAGTTTGTTTGTGTGAGTGTTTCTGAGCATTTTATTAGTGTGTTGGTGCTTGTTTTATGGCAGGTGACCTTGTGCAAGTTCTTAGAGACTTCCCTTGGGCCTTTCTCCAGACTAGTGGCCAGTTGATGCTTTCTGAGTAGACACATCAGTGCCAGAGCCCATAGGAAGTTAAGCTGACTTTCCCAGTGAGCCAGCTCAGCTCAGTATGAGAATGCGACTCTGATGAGCGGGGAGACCTGAGATGCAAAGACTTTGGCTCTTTCTTCCTCAACACCAGCTTTGCCTTCTCCACAGCCAGTCTCATTCTGGCCTCAAATATACCCTCCTCCTCTTTACTCTTAGTCAACCACTACCCTTGCGATAGTTCCTTTCTCAGCTGCTCTTTGCTTTCCTCATTATTTCAAAGACCACATATGTGGGTCTTTGGAGAAGATTGTTCTTCACTTCACTTAAAAAATTAGCACTAAAAATGATGCAGATTTTTAGGCTCCAATTATTTATTTTTGTTTTAGAGTGATTTATGTATCTATTTATGTATATTAGTGTATACCTGCATGAGTATATGTGTACCAAGTGCATGTAGGAGTCTGAGGAGTCCATAAGAGTGCATTTGATCTAAGCAGGACAGTGGTGACACACATCTTTAATCCCAGCACTTGGGAGGTAGAGGCAAGCAGATCTCTGTGAGTTCGAGACCAGGCTAGTCTACAAGAGCTAGTTCCAGTACAGGCTCCAAAGCAACAGAGAGAAACACTGTCTCGAAAACCCAAATAAAAAAAAAAAAAGGATCTCCTGAAACTTGAGGTACTGATGGTTATGAATTATAATGTTGGTGTTGGGAACTGAACCCTTTAATGTGAGCATTGCTACATCTTTTCAGTGGGAGGAAAGGAGAAATAAAGCAAAATAATTATGTGACATCAGTAATTTTATTTTACCCAAAGACCCAGTCATGCTAAATAAGAAGGGGGTATGCGATGGCAGCTTTTATCATCTGTTGGTATACATTTGTTCAAAGCTAGAGTGGGACTTCAGTAAGAAGACCCAAGGCTAAATCAACAGACAAGCTTGTCCTCTGCCATGCCAATAGTTCACTTCTCAAAGGGTAGTCCCAGGTCTCAAACACTGCGCCGTCTGAGAAGTTCTAGTACACAGGCAAAGAGGTTTTTGTTGTTGTTGTTGTTGTTTTTCGAGACAGGGTTTCTCTGTAGCTTTGGTGCCTGTCCCAGAACTAGCTCTTGTAGACCAGGCTGGCCTCGAACTCCCAGAGATCCGCCTGCCTCTGCCTCCCTAGTGCTGGGATTAAAGGCGGGCAAAGAATCTTTAAGCCAACACCACATGTGTCAAAGTGCAGTCCCAGGTCTTGAGCACAGTATCATCTGAAAGTCTGGTATTTACTGCACAGCATATCTGCACAAAAGCATGCAATCTGTGTTTTAGTGAGCCTCCAGATGATCTCGATGCATGCTTAAGCCTGAGTATTAAAACATGTGTTACGTGCCAATGGAGGCCATCAGAGAAATTTTCCTTCACATAAATATAAATAAGGAGTTATTTTTCCAAGTAGATGTTGAAAAGGAGTAATAGAAATGAAAGAAAGTGACTTCCTTGTTCATACTCCTTTGACATGTACTTGGGGTCTGAACAGAAGAACTTTAAGGATAAAGATAATGTGGGCAACAAGAATTGAACTGGCCTGGTCAAGCA
Organism: Alexandromys fortis; assembly: GCF_014885135.2. Lineage (NCBI taxonomy): Eukaryota > Metazoa > Chordata > Mammalia > Rodentia > Cricetidae > Alexandromys > Alexandromys fortis. Next base: position 22,411,028 of record NW_026067924.1, read on the forward strand.
TAGGTGGTGACAGAGAAGGCTGTCACTGTGGTATGCCAGGATGAGGAGGATTCTATTCTCAGGTTGTTCTGGGCCCTTGCCTTTCTCCCCATTCACTAAGTACTTCTAATTTCTTCTTGCACACAACCTTCAGGCCGTTGTTGCAAACAGTGTGATTTGATAACAGTTCCACTTTGAAGACATGGGGATTGTAAAACCCAGGATTCCTGCCCTAATCCCACGTACTGTAGTACTGATTATCACACTCAGAGCCTGGTATATGCCAAGTGAGCACTCTGTAAACTAAGGGGCATCCTCAACCATAAAAATTTTTATTTTGAGACATTCTTTGGCTAGGTTTAGGCTGGCTTCCTGCTTGTGGTACTCTTGCCTCATCCAAATATTTGGATTATTGGCGTATATCATCTCATGTCTGCAGACATCATACATAGTATTAACCTAAAGTTGCCAAGTTGGAGGCAAAAAAAAGTAACTCATATGTAATCAGCTAGATTTTTGAAGACTACATGTTTAAGCACCGTTTCCCAAAGCATTTGTAAACATTCTCCTTCAAGTCTAACATTGCTGTGAAGTTTGAATGGGAAAATGTATGAGAAAGAATTTAAACAAAGAACTATTGTGCTTCGTGTGACACAAACTTGGTCAATAATAAGTTCTTTCTCTGACATCTGCTGTATCAAACTACAAGAAATAAAACCCATTTTATCATTCTCTGAATTTGGCTACATTGTTTCAAGATTGTTGGTTTATTTTGATGTTGGTTCTGATTGACCTGGTTAGCTGCTCCAATGCACTGGCACTTGTTAGAATCCCAATCATAGTCAACAGCATGATACTAGCATAAAAACTGACAGGTGGACCAATGGAATTGAATCCAAGACCATGAGTAAATCTGGATACCTATGGATATCTAGTTTTTGACAAAGGAGCCAAAATTATACAATGGAAAAAAAACCTTTAATCAGTGGTGCTGGCATGATTGGATATCAGCATGTAGAAGGATGCAAAAAATTCCATATCTATTGTCCAGCACAAAACTCAAGTCCAAATTAATCAAGGAGCTTGGGGTTAAATAAATCCAGTTATACTGAAACTGATAGAAGACAAAGTGGAGAAGAGCCTTGAATACATTGGGATAGGAGACAACTTTCTGAATAGAACACCAATAGCATAGATATTGAGATCGACAATTAATAAATGGGACTTCATGAAACTGAAAACCTTTTGTAAGCTAAAGGACACTGTCAATAAGACAAAACAGCAGCCTAAATAATGGGAGAAGATCTTCACCAACCTCACATCTGACAGAGGACAATCTCCAAAATATATAAAGAACTCAAAAGACTAGACATCAAAATACCAAATATTCCAATTAAAAAGTGGGATACAGATCTAAACAAAGAAATTGCAACAGAAGAATCTCAAATGGCCAAGAGACACTTAAAAGACTTATTCATCATCCTTAGCCATCAGGAAGATCCAAATAAAAATGACTTCAAGATTCTGTGTTACACCAGTCAGGATGGCTAAGATCAAAAACACTAATGCTAGCTTATGCTGGAAAGGATGTGGAACAAGGGGAACTGATGGAGGTGGGTCTTGTATCTTATCTGTTGATTTCATTGGTTAATAATAAAGAAACTGCCTTGGCCCTCATAGGACAGAAAATTAGGTAGGCAGAGTAGACAGAGGAGAATGCTGGGAAAAAGAAGCTGAGTGAGTGAGTCGCCATGATGCTCCCACTCCAGACAGACGCAGGTTAAGATCCTCTCTGGTAAGCCAGCTCATGGGCTACACAGAATATTAGAAATGGGTTAGAACAATATGTAAGAGCTAGCCAATAAGAAACTGGACCTAGCC
>NW_026067924.1:22416107-22441350 GCF_014885135.2 Alexandromys fortis
GGGGGAGGGAAAGGGGAGGCGGCGGTGGGGAAGAGACAGAAATCTTTAATAAATAAATAAATTAATTAAAAAAAATGACATCAGAAAATTTGAAGGCAACTAGAAAAAAATTCATCCTGAGTGAAGTAACCCAGACTAAGAAAGACAAACATGGTTATATACTCACTCATAAGTGGATATTGACTATAAAGTAAAGGATAACCACGCTATAATCTACAGCCCCAGAGAGGCTAGGTAACCAGGAGGGCCCAAAGGGGGAAGGAGTCACATGGATTTTCTTGGAAGGTGAAATAGATCTTCTGAGTAGACTGGGGGCCAGCAGGGATGGGAACATGAGGGATTGAGCTGGAGGGATGGGTGGAGGGGGAGAGTAATGAAAATGTCTTGATGAGGAGTACATTCTGGGGTCAGGTAGAAACCTGATGCAAGGGAAACTCCCATCAGTCTGCAAGGATGACCCCAGCTAAGACTCTTAGCAATAGTGAGTAGGTAACCTGAACTGGCCATCTCCTGTAATTAGATTGGTAACTATGCCAATTGTCATCAGAGAGCCTTCATCCAGTAACTGATGGAAACAGATGCAGAGAGCCACAGCTCAAGGAATCCTGTTGATAAGAGAGAGAGATAGGATTATATGAGCCAGGGAGTTCAAGGTCTTTAAAACCTACAGAAACAACTAACTTGGATTCATAGGAGCTCACAGACTCTGGACTGCCAGCTAGAGAGCCTGCATGAAACTGACCTAGGCCCTCTGCATATGTGTGACAGTTGTGCAGTTTGATCTACTTTTGGGACTTCTAGGGGTAGAAGCAGGGCCTCTCCCTAACACTTTAGCTGGCTTCCAGAAACCTCTTCTTCATACTGGGGTGCTTCACCCAGCCTTAATGCAAGGGGAGGAGCTTAGTCCTACCTCAACTTGATATACCTCGCTTTTTTGACACCCATGGGAGCCCCTTTCTGAACAGACACAGAGGAGGAGTGGATTGGAGGAAGATGGGTGGAGAGGGGAGGTAATGAGAGGATAGGAGGAAGGAAAAATGATGGTTGAGATGTAAAAATAAATGAGTAAATTTAATTAATAATTTAAACATAAATAATGATATGTTAGTTAAGAAAAATTTGAATATAAGGAATTTGACATTTATATTTGTATTGTCTTTTGTTGACATGGTCTGCTGGGTAAACCCTACATGACAGATTATTTCTGTATGAGTTTCTGAATGTGAAGCTACTGGAAAATTTCACTTTAGTTTTTATAAGGCTGTTTCTAACTCAGAGACTTTTGGAATTAAACATCCTACCCTCTATGGAAGCTAATCAACCACCATTGAGCCTGGGTGGCTAGCTAGATGTTCTAAAACCTAGACATTAGATCCTGTTTCTGCTCCTACCAAACTCTATGGTTTAGAAATGTGACAAAGAAATGACTGGATTTGTGATTTAGAAAGCATGCCTGAATAAGAAGTGTTGCTTCATCTCAAGCAGGAATTTAAAGTATTGGATTACTACCATGTGTAAGAACAATTGGCTATGTATCGAAAGGAGAGGAAATCAACCTCCCAAAGAGATCACTGCATACTCGTGTTTGTTGCAGCAATATTCACAACATCTAAGTGTGTTGCCTTTTCATCACTGTGGCAGATACCTGCAAAAAAAGTGGTTAAAGGAGGAGGGGTGTAGTTTGACTGATGAACAAAGATGCAACAATTCTTAGTGAAATGTGTGCAAATTGAATTCAGGGACACAGAAAAAATTGCATTCACCATAAAGAAGTTGGCTTTATTCCTATAGATGCAGATCCAACACATCCAAATAAATAGCAGTAATTTATCACAACAGTGGGTTAAAATACAGAAATTGCATAATTATCTCAATATATGCAGAAAATATATCTATTATTACTTTGTGTATATGAGGTTTTGCCTGCCTGTGTGTCTATGCAGCATGTGAGTGCCTGGTGACCTCAGAAGCTAGAATGGGTGTCAGATCTGGATCTGAAGACAAATGATTGTTAGCAACTGTGTGGCTTGTGGGAATTGAATCTGTGTCATCTGGAAGACCAGATAGTACTTTTAACTGCTGAGATATCTCTCCACCCTCCAGGAAAGTCTTTTGACAAAATCCAACACTGCTTCATGATAGAATCTGTGATGAAAGTAAGTACAGAATGAGTATTTCTCAATTAATTTAATCAAGATACTTCCCTGTAGACACACCCAGCAGTCTTTCTCCAAACTGATTCTATATCTCATCTGGTTGACAATTGAGTTTAACCACAGGTCATAATTTTGAAAAATTATTATTGTTTAAATAGCTACCGTACCAAAACAATCTGTATCAAAACCCCAATGCTATTCTTTACATTTAAAATAGAATCTTGAAATTCATCTGTAAGTACAGAAGACCCTGGGTTACCAAAGCAATCCTCAGGGGGGAAAAAAACCTGTAAAGCTTAAAGTATCAGCATATTTTATCTCAAGGTAAATCACAGAGCCATAGAAACATAACTAGCATGGTATTGTAACAGAAATACACGTGTGTGTCAGTGGAATAGAATAGAAGATCCAGGCAAGAAGCATCCAGGAAATGGGGGACACCTCAAATAGAGCAAACCATTGAATTATAGGTGCAAATGAGGGAGAAGAATTCCAAATTAATGGCATATACTAGGTCTTCAATAAGATTGTAAAAGAAAACTAGTCCTAATTTTGGGAAGACACACCCATAGATGTACAAGAAGCACACAGAACATTAGTCAGAAAAGACCAGAAAAGAAATCACTAATCATAGTCAATCACTAATCATAACTATCATAGTTAAAACATTAAGTATGCACAACAAAAAAGGTGTTTGAAAGCTACAGGAGGAATAACTCAAGTCATATATCAAAGAAAAGACCATCAGAATAGCAGAAAAATTTTCAGTGCAAAGTTTAAAAGCCAAGAAGAATCTAGAGCAATGCATTCTAAGTCCCAAAGGACTGTGGGGCCCATGCTAGACTAATATACCCAACAAATGTAGTGATAGGAGCGGCGGGGCTGCGTCCCTGGCACCCGGCCACCCACATGACTAGCTTATGCCCGAAATAATTACACGGAAACTGTATTCTTTTAAACACTGCCTGGCCCGGCTAGTTCCAGTTTCTTATTGGCTAGCTCTTACATATTAATCTAACCCATTTCTAATATTCTGTGTAGCCCACGAGGTGACTTACCAGGGAGGATCTTAACCTGCATCTGCCTGGAGTGGGAGAACCATGGCGACTCCTGACTCAGCTTCTTTCTCCCAGCATCCTCTTCTGTTTACTCCACCCACCTAAGGGTTGGCCTATCAAGGGGCTTAGGCAGTTTCTTTATTAATAAGAAATCATTCCCACATCAAACAAAACTATCTGTGATACTTGAAGGAGAAATAGAAACTTTCCATCATGTAAATAACCTGAAAAAATAAGCAAAACAAAGTAAATCTAAAGAGCAAGAACAGGTAATACTTCAGGCTGAAGAGAGGAATAAACATAATCAAGAGACTAGAAAGAAATATGAAGTTAGTACCATTGAGGATACAAATAACAACACTAAAAATCAGCTACCCAAGGGCCAATATTAACACAGACATTTCCATAATAACTTTACATGTTAATTGGTTCAATTCCCAAGTCAAAAGACATAGGATGACTGGATGGATAAACAAAATCCAACTATCTGTTGTCTACATGATACAAGATCCATGTCTGCATGATCCATGTCTTAAAGCAAAAGGATGGGCAAACCATACTTCAGTCAAAAGAGACCAGAAAGCAAGCATGCATCACGGTCCTAATGGCTGACAAAATAGGCTTCAACCCAAAACTAATCAGAAGAGATAAAGAAGGGCACGTCATTCTAATCAAGGAAACACTTAACCAAGAAGACATTACTATCCTAAACATACGCACCAAACTAGTGCACCGATTTCATAAAATGTAATGCACTACTGGATATAAAGATGCAGATTAACATTAACCCATTAATTGTAGGTGACTGCAGTACCCCACTCTGTCCAGAACACTGGTCATCTGTACATGCAAAAAATAACAGAAACATCAGAATATGATGACACTATACACCAGAGGGGCTTAACAGTTATCTACAGAATATTCCACTCTAACACCAAAGAATGCACATTCTACTCAGCAGAACTTAGATGCTTCTCTAAAATGGACCCCATTCTAAGATACAAAACAAATCTTTACAGATTCAAAAAGATGAAAATGATTCCACCTAGTCTATCTGACCACAATGCGCCACTTAAAATTGATAGCAAACCAATCTCTAGTGCAGTGGTTCTCAACTTGTGGGTCACAACCCCTTTGGGATCCCTTTCACAGGGGTCGCATATCAGATATCCTGCGTATTAGATATTTACATTATGATTCATTATAGTAGTGAAATTACAGTTATGAATTGGAAACAAAATAATTTTATGGTTGGGAGAGTCACCACAACATGAAGAACCACATTAAAGAGTTGTAGCATTAGGAGGGTTGAGACCGATTCTCTACTGAGACAAATTCATGAATATAAAACTGTCTACAGGAGGACAGGCCATCCTATGCCAACCAGCTAGTAAGAAAATGCCTCACAGACATGCACACATACCAATCTGATATAGGATAATGTGCCCTGTTGAGCACCTATGGCAAAGGAGGACTTTGTTTACTCCCAGGGGTCAGGGACAAGAGAGGGACTGCAGGACAGGTCACTATAGAGCTTCTGAGGCGCATCCCCAAGGGCCCGGTTTCCTTCTGTTAGGCCCTGTGTCTTAAAGGTGCCAATATTTTCTCACAGCATGGGCCTTGGGGGAACATTCCTAACTGTAGTAATTGGTACTTTTCCCAGTAGTCTTTAATATAACATTTACATAGTTGTATAATTTATACACGTGGCTAATATATTTAGCTTTCCTTTTTGTTCACATGATTTTAATTAAAAATGCTTCTGCTGTGGCATATCCAGAAAGTGTGAACGATTATTTGAAAGGATTTCCATGCTCGTGCTCGCTCTCCTTCTGCTCCTGATTTGGACCTTGGGATTTCAGTCCGGTGCTCAAATGTGGGTCTCTGTCTCTGTCTCCTTTCATCGCCTGATGAAGGTTAATATCCAGGAGGATGACTATATGTTTTTCTTTGGGTTCTCCTTCTTATTTAGCTTCTCTAGGAGCATGAATTATAGGCTCAATGTCCTTTGTTTATGGCTAAAAACCAATTATGAGTGAGTACATCCCATGTTCCTCTTTTGGGGTCTGGCTTACCTCACTCAGGATGGTGTTTTCTATTTCCGTCCATTTGCATGCAAAATTCAAGAAGTCATTGTTTTTAACTGCTGAGTAGTACACTAATGTGTATATATTCCATACTTTCTTCATCCATTCTTCCATTGAAGGGCATCTAGGTTGTTTCCAGGTTCTGGCTATTACGAGCAAGGAACTCAGGACCGCGAGGGGTACACCCAAACACTGAGACAATGGGGATGTTCCATCAGGAACTCACCAAGGCCAGCTGGCCTGGGTCTAAAAAAGCCTGGGATAAAACCGGACTCGCTGAACATAGCGGACAATGAGGACTACTGAGACCTCAAGAACAATGGCAATGGGTTTTGATCCTACTGCACGAACTGGCTTTGTACGAGCCTAGGCAGTTTGGATGTTCACCTTACTAGACCTGGATGGAGGTGGGTGGTCCTTGGGCTCCCACAGGGCAGGGAATCCTGACTGCTCTTCGGGCGGATGGGGGGGGGGGGGATGGGGGGGGGGGGAGGGAAATGGGAGGCGGTGACAGGGAGGAGGCAGAAATCTTTAATAAATAAGTAAATAAATAAAAAAGAAAGGATTTCCATGTGGCTATTAAAAAAAAACTGCTCAAACAAAAGTGGAGAATATTAGAATTAAAGAGTTAAAACTGAAATTTGGGTTTCTCAGTTTGCAATATGGTAATTAAGAACTTCAGGGCGTATCTTTTACATCATCTGGTCTGAGTATATTTCAAACTAGTAAACCTCAGGATGTGTGCATTTAATATTTTTAACCAATTAATTTATTTTATGTATAGGAGTGCTCTATCTGCATGTATGCCTGCATACCAGAAGAAGGCATCAGATCCCATTATAGATGGTTATGGGCCACCATGTGGTTGCTGGGAATTGAACTCAGGTCCTCCTGTAGAGCAGCCAGAGCTCTTAACTGCTGAGCCATCTCTCCAGCAACATTTAAAATTTGTATATATTTTTCCATGTGCTAAAATATGATCATATTCTTGCATTGTTAATAACTCTTCTACAACTGTTTTCACAGAACTATCTCATTTAGGGCTAAAAATACATTCACTTAATCATTCGTAAGAAAAAATTACAAAATTGTGCATGTTGGTGCATGTTTTCTACTGTTTCTCTTTAATGCAGCTGTTTGATAATGAACACAGAATTACCACTCATCTCACTCTTTCTTAATGCTCTTGCTTCACTTAATATTAAAAGAGCCTGGAATTGTGGAGTATGCCTGCAATCTTAATGCCTGCAGTCCCAATGCCTGTACTCCCAATGCCTGCAGTCCCAATGCCTGCTCTCCCAATGCCTGCTCTCCCAATGCCTGCTCTCCCAATGCCTGCTCTCCCAATGCCTGCTCTCCTGCAATCCCAGTGCCTACTCTCCCATATTCAGATTTAGGAGGCTCAGGCAGGAGGATCAGAAACTCAGGATCATCATTAAAAACATGAATTTAACACTAGTCTCGGCTAGGAGAGACCTGGTATCAAACACAAACTTGCACACATTCACACACACACCACACACACACGGTTAAACTAGGCCTTCCTATCTATTAACTAACATCTTCACTTAAAATTGTTACTTTTCTTTGTCAGTTTCTGTATTTAGCATGGAGAGCCTTTGCCTCATAGGAACAGGCTTCAAGCTGCCTATGAGCAGACTTCCTGCTGCCCATCAATTAAGAGCTGACTCAAAAGAAAAGATTTAATAGCAGTGCCAGTATTTACAGAAAAATAATTATACTAATTATAAACTGAGATTCAGTGCTCACTGTGTGCCAAGAACAGGTTTTAAACACTTAATAGAGGCTATGCTCTTAAAACAAAAGACCATAAGACATGAATTAATTAAATTGTCCCATTTAATAGATGAGAAAACTGAGGCAGGAACTAGTAAACAGCCATGAGTATAGTCAGATTCACTGTCAGACACAACTTCTATCTCCTTAATAGGATGTTGGAGAAGTTTGAGTTTGCATGGCCTCTGGTGAGTTTGGTGCCGTTTAGACATATACAGTGAAATCGGCAGATTCTTACAAAATAGAAGGGAGTCCGAGACAGGACCTGGAGTCCAAATTCATTCCGGGTCACATGCCTAGTTCAAGGCCAGTTCAAGACCTGGTTCAAAAGTATCTTTTCGTCGAAGTGAAAAAAAAATGGACATTTCAATTCAAGAATTGCTAGACCGGAACCATCTGGTATCAGTGCCTACTGAATTAAAAAAGATCGAAACCTTTAAATGTACATGTGGAAGTGGGACTCTGAGGTAGGAACTGGAAGTCAGCCCCTCTGCTGGCAGGTTCAGTACAGGTACAGAGATCTGGGGATCTTGCAAGACAGGTGGCCAGTTTCTCTCCTGAGTGGAGCATCTGCCTGCTCCAGACTCTACAGGGCTGGGCTCTAGGCTAATCCTGAGGAAGGAAGGCCTAAGGTGCTGGTGTGTGGTTGCAGGTGCCAGCAAGGCCGTCATGCCTTGCATCCACCAGCCTCAAAGTGCCCTGAAGATGAGGCAGTGTAGCTGAAAGCCAGCGTCCTCTGTATTCAGGTTTTGTTTTGCCTACAGAAAGCAAAACTGGATTCTAGTTCAGTCCGTGAGACAGCCTCAGAAATTAGTAGCCTGAGACTTCCTTTTCTCTGGTCTCCAAGTTCCCTGATCTCTCAGTGCTCCTTCCCACGTGGGCCAAGTGCTAACTATCCCTCCCAGGGGATGTGGACGGGGTGCGCACACCTGAGGCCAGGGAAGGGACATTACATGCTGCCCTGTGAGGTGGATTCAAGCTTTGGGAAAACATTTGTTAATAGACCCGCGAGTCAAGGATTTACTGGCACATTTTCAAACACTTGGGATTTTGCTAGCCCTTGGGTGGTCACCCCTACGAACTCATTATTCTTCTTCACACAGGCAAACTCTGGGAACACGGGGCTGGAAACACTTCCGTGAGACAACACTGTCTTAAAGTACCATTCGAAAATGTCCCCACAGCCGTGCACTCAACCTTTACTTAAAGATCACAAAAGTGAGGCCTCCGAGCACTGTTGCTCCTTTGAGCTGTGGTTTGAGACTGGTTTCACAGTATTTACTGTTTATAGTTGTGATCTGATGGCTGCTTAAGGCAAAATATTTCACCTGTCACCACCTTGCTCAGCTTTTGCCACCTGCACCTTTACCAGGCAGAACAAGCTGGCATTCTGTGAAACCAAGGAAACCAAGTCTTAGGGTAGAGTGAGTGTGTGTAAGTACACAGGTTGCCTTCCTACCAGTTGATTTGTGCCTCTGTCACACTGGGTTGTGGGTGTTGGTGTATCTGAGGTGTCTGTGTGATTATTGCAAAAACCTCTTACAAATCTGTGTCTTGTGTGGCGGGCTCTGGTGGGCTTGGCTGCGGTCAATTTCACGGCTGGCTGGTGCTGGGGTGGCTGACAGGTTTCTCGTCTTTTAGTAGACTTGCCTGAGCCTGTTCCAGGGAACGGAAGAAGTAGCTAGGAAACACTCAGAGCCACTTGAAGCGTAGACTCAGTCAAGTCTACTCAATGCTATAGGTTGCAAAAACGGTTGTAAGGTTGGACTGTTTCTTAAGGCATCAGGAGTGAACTGAAGAGCTGTAAAGTCAGTAAACCCCGGGAAGGTTGAAGTATTGGCACAGGCAACACACTCCAGTTGTGCACAGACCCATCTTTTCTCCCCAAGAGTTCTTCATTGTGTCTTTCTTGTCTTCCTGGCAGCCAGTTTCTAGGACAGTATTTGGCCCCCAAGCTGCATCCATTGAGCAATCACATATTGAATGAAGCCTGATTGTACAGATGCTCAGACTGATACTACAGGGAACTAACCGTAGAATTTTCTTGTAATGAATCAGTTCTAGAGACTTCTCTCCCATGACACCTAATTCTACTCCTTTGTTTCTATGTTTCTCTGTGATGTGTCCAGGTCTGAATGCTCAACATTCAATAAAATGTTCACAGTTTCCTCATGTATAGAAGAGACTTTTTTATTTTCTGTTTATTTTCTTCAGTCCTATTGCCCATGATTATTAAGTATATGCTGGATTTTTCCCATTGAATCCTTTGTGTTTCTAAATTCTCCCACACATACGTACTAGTAGTCTGGGTCAGGGCATGCACATGCCAATCAGGTGACTATAATGTACATAGCGTTAAGAACAATTGACTAAGGTAAGTATGAATTTTTCCCTCAGTAACTATGTTTTCATATTCAGAATTTTACCTAAAATATATTCAACTGGATCTTACTTCATATGAGTTGTTGTGGTTTTATGAATGTTTTTCTTTATTATATTTAAACATTTGATCTGAAGTTCTGTGTTTAGATGTCTTATTATTTCTCACTCAAAGTTGTAAACTTTCTCTTTGGGGCCAACTTGTGGGATTTTGTGATATTCAATTTTTCCTATAATTCTAACTGTGAATTCATCTTTGCACTATATGCTTTTGCTTGTGCAAACCTTCCAGCTGTCCATTTCACAAGCCTCGGGCTCAATCTGTGCATCTCAATGGCTCCAGTGCAAAATGTATGTTCTTTTTTATCCTGAATACACGTGGAGTCTGTATCTAGCCTCGTGTAGTTTAGTTTCTAAGATGCTTCCCGTTCAGTTCCCGTTCAGTATTCCTTCCTGGAGTCCTCGGCGTTAGACATGTGTTAGGTTATGGGAAAAAATGCAAATATGTGTGTATGTGCTGCAGACTGAACTCAGGGCCTGCTGTGCCATTTCTCCAGCCCAAATTCTTATTGTGTTTGTTTTTAAACGGTTTATTTATTTATTTTATTTCGTGTGTGTGTGTGTTTATACACATGAGTACATGTGTTTATGGAGGCTAGAGACATCAGACCCCTCCCTGGAGCTGGTGTTATAGGTGGTCTTGTGAGATAATTGAGATAGAGCAGGGAAACTGGATCAGGTTCTCTGCAAAAGCAGTATGTTCTCTTAACCTCTGCTCCACCTCTCCAGTCCTATGACCTCAGTATCTATTATCTTCTTGTGTCCCCCGATATTTAGCAATATATTTAGCAATTGCTTCTGTGTAGGCAACTCTCGGCTCTGATGGTTTCCTGAATTTTTCTTACTTATCATGACCTTGACAGTTTTCAGGAATGTCCAGTAGCTATATTAACTATTTATATATTTTTTTCTCACTTGAGAATTTGATTTTTTCCCATCTATATAGTCTAGTGTTGAGGCCTCCTGAGCCTTCCTCATTCCATGATAGCATGTCTACTGGTGTTATATTTGTTCAGGTTATTTTAAGCAGCCATGTGCATAAGATTCCATGGGGTAGCTTCTCTGATATTTCTAGGAGCCGCAATCTCACAGAAAACTGTCTGGACTTTGTAATCCCCGCCCTCCCCTCCCAACCCTTCAGCACTGATCCTTGAGCCTTAGGCACAGGAGTTTTGCTAGATATGGAAAGTTGGGACTGAGCGCCACAACCTTCCATTCTGGTCACTTGCGGCTTTCTGTAATGATCTCGGTCTACTTGCAAAGAGAAGTTTTCTTGAGAACTATACTTATATGTGGGTATAAGGACAAATATTTACAATGTTGTTAGGATTTATGCTGGTTTAGTAAAGTAGAAGTTGTGGGTTGTCTTCTAAGATCCATGGTTTCACTTGGGCTGGATGGTTGGCTTGGTTTCCATTATGAAGCATAATTCCCTTCTTGCTGAACAGGTCTTCTATACAACTAATGAGTGGTTGGTTATCGCTAAGATATTCATGTCATTATTGCAACCTTCAGGTTATTTTGCCATGCTAGACCTTGTTGTAATTTGTAGGTGTCATAGATAGGTCAGACTGTTGATTGCTTCACTCCTTTGGAAGCGTGAGTAGCATCGTCTGGTACAATGAAAACTAATCCTCAGGGAGAATGCTTTCAGGTAAATTCCAGTTCAAGGACCCCTAGGTCCTGTGTCTAAAGAGCATTGTGCCTTCAGTAATTAGGTACTTACCTTCCATCTCTAGGGCACAGACAGTAGTAACCAAGGGCAATATGAAAAGAATGTAGTATTTTGAAAGTCCCTTGGACAACTCTGACTAACAAAAGAAAGGGCTTCTTAGAGCTTTATACCTTGGAGTTTTGTTGGGTGGTCTTTGGCTCTTGGAAGGACTATTTATTTAAATAATATATGTACATTTATATAAACAGACATATATATGTACTATTTTTTAGGTGAATATTTAATAGTACGATTCTTTATTACTGTTTAGACATTCTTACTGTTACTTTACTCTTGTCCATCCTTCTGTATTTATCTTCCTCCCTTCCCCCTAATTAGACACTCATTTTTTTTTCCTAGAACCCATCATTTCACTTGTTGATGAACAGAGTGTATATACCTTGCTGTTTAAGTGGAATATCCTATAGATATCTGTTGAGTCTATTTGATGTAGGATGCCATTTAATTCTGATGTTTATTTCCTGCCCAGATTATCTGTCTACTGGAGAAAGTGGGGAATTAAAGTCACCTAATATTTATGGGTTGATATTAATCTGTGTACATATGTATATATTTGTGTGTGTGCGTGTGTGTGTTTTCTGAGACAGGATCTTTCTACATATTCCTGGCTATGTTGGAATTTGCTATGTAAGCCAGGCTGGCTTCGAACTCACTAAAATCCGCCTACCTCTGCTTCTTGAGTGCTTTATTTAAAGGTGTGCACAATTGGCCTAATCTGTGTCTTTAATTCAAGTAGTATGTTTTTATGAAGTTGGATGCAATAGAGATTGTCGCATTTAAGTTTATGATAGTAATATCTTCTTGGTCATCTGGTTTCTTGGTTTGAATGAAGCATCGTCTTTAATCTTTTCTAATTAGTTTTAGGTTGAAGTCTACTTTGGTGGATGTCAGGAAAGCAACTCTTCTTGGAATGCACTGTACCAGGCAGGCATTTTTGGATTTCAAAGTTTTCATTGCACAATCAGCTGCAATTCTGATGTTTTTTCTGTGATTTGTATTTTTCTCTTGCAGCTGTCCATACATTTTCTTGTTGTTTATACTTAGTGTTTTAACTGTGGTATGCCTTAGAAAGTTGATTTTCTAGTCTTGTCTGTTTGGTGCTTTGTGTGCTTCTTATGTCTCTATGGGTATTTTATTCTTTAATTTGGGGGAGTTTTCTTCTATGATTTTGTTGAAGATCTGGTCTATGTCATTGCCCTGGAATTCTACACCATCATTTATTCCTACAATATTTATATTTGATCATTTCATGATGTTTATGTTTCTTTTCCTGTGTTTTAATTTTCCCCCTTCAAGTTTTGATATTCTATCTCCTACTTTTTTAAAAGTTGGATCTTGCTTTTTTTTAAGATTTATTTATTTATTATGTATACAGTGTTCTGCCTGCATGTATGCCTGCAGACCAAAAGAGGGCACCAGATCTCATGACAGATGGTTGTGAGCCACCATGTGGTTGCTGGGACTAGAACTCAGTACCTCTGGAAGAGCAATCAATGCTCTTAACCTCTGAGCCATCTCTCCAGCCCCTCTATCTTCTATTTGATTCACTCTATGGTAAGGCTTTTTTTCCTTGGAGTTTTCTAGTTGGATTACTGGGTTTTTCAATCCCATTTCATTTCAGTTTGAGTCTTCTTCACTATTTCTATCTCCTTCCTGAATTCTGTTCTCAAGTTCTGGATTGTCCTTGTCATTTTCATGGACCTTATGTTTGTGTTTTCTTGGGTATCTTTGTTCTCCTTAGCCGCTTATTATTTATTATAGTTATTCTTATTATCTTATTATAATTATTCTAATTAAGCTGTCCCCTTAATTTCATTGAGTTTTTTTTCTTTGTGTCTTCTTTAGACTCCTTGAGTTCTTTGAAGAAGTTTATTACTTTTCTTTTAAATTCTGTGTCCTGGGGCTCATCTAGGTAATTATCATTGTAAAATACCTCTACTAGATGGGTGAGTTTTTAAATGGAGATACTGCTTTGATATTTCCTACTGTTTGTATTTTTGCAATGATATCTGAGTATGTGGACTTTTTGCTATTTCTGCGTGCTGTAGGAAATCTTACAGCTGGTGTAGAACATGCAACTGGGCTCTTTTCAGGCCCCTCTGTTCTGGCGATGGGATTCAGTTTCTGATCACCATTCAAGCAGAGGATTCTGATTTGTGAGTCTACCCCTAAATAAATAACCATATATTTCTCAATTCTGAGCTAGTATGGCATTTCTTTTAAGTCTCCTTCTGTCTGATATGGACAGAGCAAGCTGTGACAGAAGAGAATATGTAGAATCATGCAAGTCTAGGGATTGGATGGGGGTTATATGGACAGAGGACCTGGGGCTGGTGTACAAGATGTGCATTAGTTGGTCCAAGCATTAAGTTTGGCGGTAGATCTGGGATTCAGGGCAGAAGCCAGAAAGGAAAGATCAGGCAGACTCACTCAGATAGACCCTGAAGGAAGCTGTGTGAAATTTGGCTGCCTGGAAAGGTTAGATGTGGTATAGGCGTGGCCTGTATGCTCGGGACAGGAAGAAGGAGTCCTTGAAACCCTTCTATTTGGTAGTGGTGCTAGCAAATATGGTCAAATTAGATTAGGGTACTAGGTGTTTGTTAGGTATCAGATGGATCTGGGGGGTAGGGAAGGTTGTTTGGAGGAGAGGATTAGATGAATACATCTTGGAGAAGGATGTGCTTGATCTATCTAGGTAGAGAGGTTAGATGCGTCTTTGGATCGTTCTTAATAATTAGACCGAGTTACAGGTTTAAAAAGGAAGATATGGGACAGAACTATTCTTGTCACATCATGTAACAGGGACAACGTGGAACTTCTTTAGGGAGTATCAGGATGTGATGACCACACTTCCCATCTTCTTGAGGAAGGGAACAATTACATAAATTATTTGATATTATTTTACACAAAAATTGTGTTTCCTCGTGGTACTGGGAGTAATGATTTCAGCCACATCCGGGTTCTAGGGGTCATGCAGGTGGAAACAAGCCCTCAGGCAGAAGTGCCTAATGGTCCAAGGGGATGTTAAAGGGCCCCAGATGATCCACATATGACCCAGCTAAGCCCTTACATGCATGCGTGGATTACATCATCCACGTATGACTCAGCTAAGCTTTTGGGCGAATGCATGAGCCTGTCATCTGCGTGTGACATAGCCACGTCAAACCCCTGTGCGCATGCACTACGCAGCTTTTAAAAGCTGGACGTGCCACCCCCCCCCACACACACACTGAATTCCTAGGCCTGTGCACGCCCCCTCTAATAAACTCCTAAGGGGGTTTGTTGTGTGTTCCGAGTGACCTCACTCACGCCAGGTAATTTCACTGGGAATTGAACTTAATGCCTTGTACTTATTTGGCTGACACTCTGTTTAGCTACATATCATGCCTTTGTAGAAAGAAAGATATGCTTATAACACATACAGTCTTTTTTTTTTTTTTATGGCTGACTCTGCTCCATGACTACAAAATTCCTCATTAACTATCACATGGTCCAAGTATCCTGAATATGCCGGAGGACTCTGTTTCAATGTAGATTTCACCTTCACAGCTTTATGCAATGGTCTTCAAGGCCTCTATACAGGGAATTTGATTCTGTAAGATTGCTTGGCATCAATGGCTATATTGAAACATTGGTGCAAGATTCTATGACTGTCCCCTACTCCTGTGTCTTCCATGCCTCTGAAGCTAATGCCACATTGGCAACCTTACCAGATTCTTCTATCAGTTTGAGATATAGTCTGACCCATGGGTCATAGTTGCAGTGGTCATTGGAACCAACCTGGGGGAACATTTGCCTTGAAGTTGTTTTTGAGTTGGGAACCCCTTGAGTGGATTTTCACATCAGCGTTCTTTGCAAATGAATTTGTGCTTTCACAGGCTGGAGCCTTCCATGGGTAGAATCTTGCTCTCCAGGTATCTTTGGTTTTGACCTAGTGAAGATGGTGAAGTTTCCCCTTAATGGCACTAATCTCTCTAACAATTACAACTGCATCATTTTTGAACTCTCCAGTATCTCTTTCCTTATCAATGACATATTTTTTATACCTTTCTGTCTCATGTTAGAATTGAATGAGAGTCAACAGCATCCATGCTGTGTCCTGGATTCTGTCCTGTGTTAGAATTTCATCCACCAAACAAATTACTGCATCACTCCTGTGTGCAGTTCTGCTCAGGTCCTCAGGATACAGGCAGAGTGAAGTCTGTCTTTTTCTTTTGCCAGACTATAAATACGAACACTTTATAGAGTACAGCATGTTTCCCTGTGGAGACCTGTTTCTTCCCTGAAGCCTCAGGTCTTCTCTAATTCTGCTTCCTTCTGGCCCCACTGACATGCTAGCCTTCTCAATAATTTCCATTCTTCGGCTCTGTTGGGGACTCTCATTGCTCATTGCCCTGTCCAGAGAAGTCATGCTCCAGTAACAGTACTTCTCTGGGAAGTAATGATCTACTCAGAAAAATATCCTAGTCATACCTTAATTTGATCCCTAGGTTAACATGATGACCCATGTCACTGGACCTTCAGAGGAGTGTCTTCCATATTGACTTTCAACTCTCCAGATGAAAACTGGCCTAGGTGGACTTGGCACTACCTCCATCTGTATAATGTGTAACCCTAATTCACAGGGAAGCTGGCAAAGTAGGCGATGCCCTCAGCCTTCTCTTCCCAAAGCATTTGCTATCTATAGCTCTTCCCAAGGCCTGGGTCCGGCATTTAAATGACCGCAGGTACCTGATCCTGACCTTCCTCTGTCCTGTTCTGTTAACCCATTGGTGTGTGTTGTAGCCCTAACAATGGTTTTTCATGCCCTCGTCCCAAGATTCCAAACAAAGATGGGATTCACTTTAATCTCTAGTACAATTCTCGTTCACACAACATATACAGCATGTTTCCTTGGTGTGTTTTCTTTGCATAGCAAGGGAGAAAAAAAAAAGATTGTCGAGTAAAATAAAATAAAACCCAAAGATCAAGGTCAAAACTGAATTATTTTCCTGCCATGCAGCGGGAACATCGCCACACATTTGCCTCCCACTCTAATTCTTACTTTCCATTTTACTACAGAAACTAAATTATTATTGTCACACTGCAGAACATCAAATTATCGCTGGAGGCTAGCCAGCTTCA
Organism: Alexandromys fortis; assembly: GCF_014885135.2. Lineage (NCBI taxonomy): Eukaryota > Metazoa > Chordata > Mammalia > Rodentia > Cricetidae > Alexandromys > Alexandromys fortis. Next base: position 22,432,504 of record NW_026067924.1, read on the forward strand.
TAGAAGCAGGAGTCTGGGCAAAGCACCAAGTGGGTTCAACCTCCAGACTTAAGTGATGCCGAGGCAAATGTGGAGCCGAGTGAACTGGAGTTCAGGCATGTTTACTTTCACAGGACGGAGGACTCCTTATATGGAGCCCTCTCACTGTCTGAGCTCTGCTGGCCAAAGGGCACATCATGAAGTTGTATAAACCAATTCATTTTAATAAATCTCATAATGTCCATTTACTACTGGCTTTGTTGCTCCGAAAGAATCTTGATTTTTCACAACAGGTGAGCACACAAAGCCAAAAACATTAGGTAACTTACCTAATGTGAATGCATGGTGAGGACTCCTGTAAACCCAGGGAGTACAAAGACCCTAGGTGGAACAGCTTGACTCATCTGTCTGCTAGAAATATTGCTCCAAAGAGGCCTGAAGAAGACAATTCCCACTGACAGCATTGGAGACTGAGTAGGAAGCTATCCCCTACGGAAGTTAAGGGAGAGGATGTACCTGGGTAGGATTTCAGGGGAATCTGGGAATTAGGGGGTGCATAGAAGACAAGGCGTCTAGTGAAGTACTAGATGTTACCACAAAGACACATGTGCATAAATAAGGAATTCCGTGTCACCACCTGGAACTTCTCTCTCGTGTCTTGCACATGGGCAGTTGAAATAGATGATCCAAAGATTGCTGGGAGGAATAAACAAAGAATACAGATGGGGACGCTTACAAGCTCCCTGGTTCGACTCAGTCTTCCATAAAAGTCATTCACTCCATGCCGTACCCACTCCCTTCTCCCCTCCGAGATTCCAACCAAATGTTCCGTCTCAGTGGTAAATTAATTTTATATCGCATTGTGTCCAGCTCCTTTCACTATCCAGTAAACAGAATAACTCACCAAGTACAAAGAACTGTCCTAGGCATGGGATGATGGGCAATGAAAATGGGTCTGAAAATTGCTTGTAACCTGATCTTTATGGAAGAGTTTTAGCAGGGTTGTAGAAACTGATACGAAGCACAAACTGCATGTGGTTAAGAGAACAAACAGGAAGACGCCCTGATGCTTGCAGGTGTTGGAGGGAGGACTCTCCAGGAAGGAAAAATGTTCAGGTGAAGCCTAGAGAATGAGTGTGAACACTGTTGTTGATAGGAATATGTTCTATATTAGGACAAGGTCAAGACCTGAGAGCGGTCTAAAAGTAGGCTGTCATAGTTTATTGTTGGAGTAGTTGACATGAGGAATTCCTAAAGTATCCCTTCCCTACTTTACCACTTTCCTTTTTTTTCTTTTAATGAAAATAGTTTTTTTTTCCATACAATATATTTTGATTATAGCTTCCCATCCCTCAACTTCTTCTAGTTCCTCTCCACTTCCTTTCCCATTCCGTAGGCTAGTAGTCACAGATACTGGTGAGACTGAATCAAGAATACTGCAGGCTGAAGACTTGCCTGTACTACAAAGTAAATTCAAGGACAGTGCAGACAACTTGCACAATCTGTCTCAAAACATGTATTTCTTAAAAGGACTGCAAATGTAGCGGAGTGGAGAGTATTTGTCCAGTAGCATGTGCAAGGCCCTACAGTTAATTCTCAGCACCACTAGAATCAAACACACACACACAGATACACAACACAAAACAGGAAGAGGCCTGGCTTCTGGTCCTCCGTGTAGGCTTTCAGGAAGGGAAGGCAGAAGGTTGGCAAGAATGCAATGTTGCTCATACTAAGATTTCTCTTGCTCCCTAACTCCTCCTCTTCCTTCTGGGAAGGCCCAGCTCTACTCTGAATGGTTTTTGACAAACTGAGTCAGGCCCACCCACTGTCCTTGATAATCATTCTTATTTAAAGCCATCTAATTATTCACATTTATCAGCTACAGTACCCCACCATGACAATACCCACATTCTTGTTTGGTTGGATAACTGGAGGCTAGAGCCAGCAACGTTCATATATTTAAGTCCATCATTGTAGGACAGAAGTAATAAGAAACCACACTTCCCAGGGCAAGTGAAGAAATCGCTCATCCATACTATGCTTTAGGATAGTGCTTAGTAAAGTATAAGGCTTCAAAAATATTGATTCTCAGTATTTTAACACTATGTTATAATTATTTTTACATATCAGCCTTCTCTGAGTGCCCAAACCTACAGCATGGACCAATTAACTTTTTTGAATTAGTAATTTTCTTTTCAGTTTTTAAATGGCTCAAAATAACCTAGAAGAATCCCCTATGAAGGGTACGCTTTCATGCAGTTTTCTGCTTACTCTTGAGAGCTCTGAGACATAACTGCAGCTATAACAGGTATACTTCCTACTTTTCCAAGGATGGAAAGGATGTGGTGGCTTGTGACAACTGGGTTCCACATATTCCTCTTACTTATTATTTTCTAATGCTCTCACATGCATTTTCCATGACAGTTTGGCATAATGGTGGGAGGGAGAAGGGCCACTAAGTAGCCAGGGGATTTGAAGATGTGTAAAGTCCCTGAGAACAGTCATTTGATCTTCTACAGTTAGCGTGGAAGGACTTTGAAAGGATAGTAACACAAAAAGTGTTTTACTTTTATTAATGTTCCAGAAAGGTTTTTTAAAAATTAATTTGTTACACCATGGAGAGGGGATTTTCATTCCAAAAGATTATAATAATGGCCAAGTCTCACTTGTCTCCAAGATGACAAAACGAAGTTTGAGTCTACGCAGTTACCCAAACTGTAAGGAGTCTAACTGCTTGCCTTTCCCTTGTCTACATCCTGGCTGCTGATCTGGGCTAAGCAGTGTAATCTAGTGGAGGAGGAGGAGGAAGATCATGGGTAATCTCTACTGTTGTGTGGTAAGAGTGTTACAATATATAGATTTCACAGCGACTGCAGTGTTAGAAACGCTCATCAATTTCTCACTTTTCTCATTGCTTGAATCTCATTTTTCATCTCTAGAGGTTGCCTAGAAAGTGCTGTGTGCGAGCACCAGCCTTCAGCACAGGTGCAAAGGCTCACGCTAGAGTGGCCTCAGAAGGATCTTGTTTAGAAAGCCAAATGTAAGCAATGCTGAATATTTCAGAAATGAAGAACAAATTCAGGGACTGGATTACTGGGAATGCGCTACATGAGGTAGAACTTTTCTGCTATATTATCCAGCACTTTGGGTTACTGCAGAGAGCATGCATTTGGAAGAAACTGTCACTAAATAATCATCAGATTTTTTAAATCAAATTTCATGTATAAAATATACTATTCACAATGGCTTTATTATAAATAACCAAACACAGAAAGCAAATGTGATGAAATTCTTCTATAACAAATAAAATAATTTTAACAGAAATATTTTCTTTATTAAAATTATAAAATTTGTGAGATGGCTAGGTTTCCATTAAAATTTATTCACTAAAGAACATTCAAGAACATGTAAATGTTTTTAAATTAAAAAAAACCTTGAGATTATAATATAATCACAACATTCCTTCTTTCCCTTTTTTCTGTCCAAACCCTCCCACTTACCCCTCCCCTCTCCTTCAAATTCCTGGTCCCTTTGCACCAATTGTTATTGCATGCATTTATGTACATGCGGTATATATCATATAGATTACTAAATATAACCTGCTCAGTCTGTATAGTGTTATTTGTATGTATGTTCTCAGGAATGATCATGTGACACTGGGCAACCAATTAGTGTGCTCTTCCCAGAGGAAAACCACATCTCCTGCTCCCAGAATTCCTCAGTCTCCTGTAGTTCTTTGTTTAATGTTGAGGCATTGTGGGAGTTTCCCTGTCCATTTTGGCGTGTCCATTGATGCCATCTTTGTTTAGCTTACACTTGGGCAGCAATGTTGGTAGGGCTTCTGGATAAGACAGTAGGCTAGCAGCTGCTTCTGTATGACCCAATGAAGGGAAAAGTCACAGTACAAAAAAATTTGATGCCATTCCCATGGGAGACAGAGAAGAAGAGGTTCAGAAATGTATAAAGGAGCATACCTAAATATTAGAGAAAAACACAGATGGTCCACAGATACAAGTAAGTAGAACACAGCTCCGGCTGTACTGTTCCCTAGTGGAGAGAGAGGAAGCTGATGCATCTTTGAAGAAGTAAGGGAGCCAAGAGGCAGATCTACAGTCAGGGCAAGTCCACAGCTTTCAGAAGGTTCAAACCAAGTTGTGGGTTTTGGAGAGGTAACATCTTACACTTTGAGAGTGTAAGAGATGACTCACAGTGAAACAACGAATTTAAGAGACCAGCAAACAGTTTTCTTTACTAGATTCTGCAGAAGTGCAACACCAGCTTAGATAGAAGGCAAAATGATTGACATGGTGTTTTGGCAGAAGACAGCCATTTTTACTTACATTTTAAAATTTACTTTTATTTTGCATGTATGAATATTTTTCCTGCAGGTATGTAAGACTGTTAATCTTCTACACTCTTGTATCTCAGCTCCCTCCTCAAATTCTGCATTCATATTGGTTCAGTTTGCAACGTCTTAGCTATTGAATGTTCTGGGGCTTGATGGTGCCTTCTTCTCTCATCGTAGGCTCAGTCACATAGAAGACTTCCTATAATTTTTCATGTCTGAGAGCTCTGAAGCCAGCAGGAACCAGCCACCACCTATGAGGTGGACAGGATGGGGCACTGGGGACCCTAGAGCCTCCTGCTTACCTGTGATTCTTTGATGATGTCTATGCACATCTCATATTGAAGATTGACTGTGATGCTTTCTTTAAATCTCCTGTTGTTTTTCTTTTCAGATTTAAATTGATCTAACTTAAAAAAAAAACCGTCTACCATATGATGGTCTGATCTAGTACTTAAAAGCATCAGGTTATATTGATCGGTATTTGTTAATTGCAATTAATAAGTATCCCCATTATATAAGGAATGATGCTGCATCCTACTAAAGTTAATATTCTTGCTAGTTACTTAGCGAGGTTAGAATTGTAACTATTAGTGCTTTTCTTTGGCCAAACCATCCTTCTAGTCAGCCTATAAATGGATCACCCTGTTTTTTGGGAACTTTCATTAATTCGTTGGCAAGGCAAAGACCTTGAAGGGCCTCAGCCATTATCCCATCAGGGGCTGTGTTAATAGGAACAAAAAAAGTGCAGTATCTCCCACCAAGCCCAACAGAAACATCTCCTTACTCTAGTGTCATATCGTGTGATCTTGTTTCTTGTTTTTTAAGCCTGTTGGCTGATGGTACCCTGCTGACTAAACACTCCTTTAAGAACATCCCTGCAACAGTTGGCACAATTGACTTGCTATAATATATAATAGACATGGTCCAATCTATGTTTTTCTTCACTGTTGATTACCAGAAGGTAACTAATTTGAGTCCTGTGGTTATTTAATTCCTAAGATTTTTGGAACTCCCCAGGGGACTCCTACAGAATCAAGGTAGATGTCAAAGGACCCATGAATTAACCTCTTAGCCCTGGAATTACCTTAGCCTAAGAAGAAGAGAATTGGAAGGTCAGGCTAAAGGATAGGGCCGGTTGAACCATTATATAGTTCTCATACCAGTTGGGAGGTAGGCATGAGTAAGGTCTCTCTTGTCTACAGTACCATTACAGGAGCATTGAGTGCAGAGAAATTGCTACTTTGCCCCTCTGTTACTTGGCATATTCAGGATATGGGTACAGACTGTAAGATCCTCCATTGAGAGAATTCATTCTCATGTTGTGTGAGACATAAAGGGTAATTCATACTTCTACTAAGAATGGAGATGATTGACTAGCCTATACAGCTGAGAATAGGGGCAACAGACTCTGGTAAGTCATATTTCTTCATGGGCCTTTATCCTGAAATTAGACTAGCAAGCCTTGTAAGGGGAAAGGATACTACTTGAGCCTGGAACATCCTGCTGCATAAGAACAGCAATAACTTTCTGCTGAGCAGCTATAAATTAGTCCCATTTTACCCAATTGTTCACTTCTTTTTATACAGTTTTCATTCTTAGGATCTGTCTCAAATCCTTGATATTAACTATCTCTTCCTTTTGGGGGAATGTCAATTTAATTTTCATGATATAAAACTTGGCAGGCTTCAAGTTTTATAGTGAGGGGTGATGAGGTCTCAGTTAGTGACTATGCTAACAGGAAAAGATTATGGAGAAACTTTCTCTATTCTACTTGAAAACTATTTTTTGAACATTTGTAATTTACCCTACATACCCAAGCCTCTAGAAGTTGAGCCAAACAGGGATCCATATCAGGAAATAGGGAGTTTTGAGGCTAGCTTGGTTTGATAGTTTTTTTTTCCAGGATTCTTTACTAGAAATATTGTTTTAACACCAGACTTTCTTTATAACTCATAATAGAAGCAAATCACAAGCAAAGTACTTAACCAAAGTGAAAACACAGTGAACCGCACCAGCATTATGTCCTTTATGTTATAAGGGATCATCAGGTTCCTATCAGAATTAACTTTAAAGGCGCTCTAGGAGACCCACATACTTCTTTTGGATCTTCCTCTTTGGGTGGTGGAGCCTCCTTGACTGGTCTTTTGACTTAAGTTCACCCCTTTTCAGCTGTCTGCCCAGCTGTTTCCGATGGTCAGAACACTGGGTGGGACTGGAGTTCGTCTTCTCTTCATGTTTTTATTCATCACACCAAGTTGTCAGGCTGAAACTGATCAACTGCCAACTTCAGCGGAGGCGCCTGGACAGGAAGTCCCTTAGACTAGAGAGATGATAAGATGGAAGGCAGAGCCGGGCGATGGTGGCGCACGCCTTTAATCCCAGCACTCGGGAGGCAGAGGCAGGCGGATCTCTGTGAGTTTGAGACCAGCCTGGTCTACAGAGCTAGTGCCGGGACAGGCTCCAAAGCCACAGAGTAACCCTGTCTCGAAAAACCAAAAAAAAAAAAGATGGAAGGCAGAGCCAGTGTACAAGTTTTCATCTTTGACTTCCACGGTCAGGAAATCTGTGGCACCACTAAAAACGGGAATGTCACAACTCTCATAGACCCACACCTTGTTGGAGTGGCCTGGAGTTTTAAATTCCAAGAAGTGTTGTGGGGGGAAGAATCTATCCAAAGGAAAACTTATTTCTGATATCTTGAGTTTGATTTATTCACTCCACTCTCTCAGATGATAGAGGTAAGTGCCATTAGGTATGAATTAATGTTTTAGTTTTCTATAATTCCCCACCCCCAATACTCTAGAGGTTAAAAGGCTACTGTCATCTGAATCTATATTTTCTACAAGGCCAAATCATGGTATGACATTATTATCAGTAGAAACTGGGATGGGAAGGTCCCCATGCCTCTGGAGATGTGGTTTACAATCATCAGTAAAATTTTAGCTTTTTAAGAATCAGGCATTTATGTTTGGTGGGATACTCTGGAAAGGCCTCAGCTCAGTAGGTCTTGAATCACAGGTTTTTCTCTTTATTATCTGTTTGTATACTTTTAGTCATCTATCCCACACATCAGTTCAGCAATGGTGTAGACCCCACACAATTCTGATTTTTCATAGTGTGTCATACATAGCCTGGGGTCTGCAATGACTCCCCCTTCTTAAAAGATGTACATGGTTTAGAGTCAAATCTTGAGAGACTGTGTAATGTCTGTGATCAAGAGGACAGGTGGCTTAAGAGGAGTCCCCTTGTTCTCTGAGTCCTGGCTGACCTCCAGGGATAAAGACCAAAATGTTGGCTGTTTGCTTTTGACCCTCTATCTTCAAGGGTGTGACCTCCTAAGTTTTGGTTGTTGAAGCCTAGAAGGACAACTTAGCTTGTCTTGTAATTTAACTTTTGTGTGATGTTTAGATAAAACAGATTAAAAATATTTTAAAGAAATTCTAATTGTGTTAAAACTCAGTCGCCCCATTAAAGTCTAACAAAATTAACAAGGCACAAGTTATTCTTTTGATTAGGCATACATTCTTTGTTCTTTTAAGGCAGTTCTTGTCAATGTTACCGTGATTAGTATATCAGTATAACCTTAGGAATTCTTACCATCAAACATCTATCATTCTTTACTCTCATTTTTGAAAACCTTCTCAGACCTTCTGTGACTTTGGATTTAATTAAGGGGGAACATGGAAGGGAGGGGACGTGGGAGGTATTGGAGGGAGAAAACGGAAGAGGATATGTTGTATAATTATATTTGCATTAAAATATTATAAAAGATTTAAAAATGATTAACTTGGAGTTCATTTCTGGTTCATATCTTTTACATTCTAATCTACCTTTTTCTATTCAATATTTGATAAATTGCTCAATATGAACCTGTAATTATTACTAAAACTCAGGTAATAAACAGATTACATGTACACATACTGTTAAACTCTCAGTGTGTGCCACTTCTTTTCTCGTCTCATCTGTTGCAGGGCTAGCACTCTTTATAAACAAGTAAAGGCTGGGACTAGAGAGATGGTTCAGCAATTATGAGCACTGACTGCTCTTCCAGAGAACCCATGGTGGCTCACAACCATTTGTAACCAGTCCCGCAGATCCAAGACCTTCTTCTACCCTCTCCAGCCACCAGGCACACACGTACACAGACATACTTTCAGGCAAAACAAGAACAAATAAAGATTAATAAAAATTTTTAAAAAGAAATAGCAGGAGAGAAATTACACAAAGATTGAAGAATTTTACATGTTAATCCTGTAATTGTTGTTTAGAAAAACACGTATTTTCCCTTAGCATATTTTGTTTCCACTGAAGAGGTAGTGTGTTTTTATCATTAATATACAGAGCTGAAGTTCAGCATATCCATTGGACTATGGGCCTGTCCTTTAAAGTCTATAGAGTCTGCATTGCCAGGCCACGCCCTCTCCTAGAGAAGACAGGCTCCCTGCTGGGATGATTACCCTCAGAGACTGATCTCAGCTGGATAGTAATCTCTAGACAGAAGAGACCCAATCATACCTCCC
>NW_026067924.1:22441370-22534620 GCF_014885135.2 Alexandromys fortis
CCCCCCCCCCCCCCCCCCCGCCCTGAAATCTCAGCCACAGCTTGCAGGGCCAGCTTGTACTCCTTTACTAAACAATAACTTTGAGGAAGGCTCATTCAAACACATCCACATACACCCTGCACACACATCTTAAGTTCAGATAACACAGACACCATACAACTGCAGCACAAAAATAAAATAGCACTGTGGCATTTATCATTTTGTTGGCAGTCATGTTGGTGTGGCTTTCTGAGCGTAGTAACTTCTAGTATTCCCAGGAGACTCAATATCACAGCACACCCTGGTCTGCTGGCTCTTACAATCTTTCTGCCCTTCTTCTGAATGATCCCGTAGCCTCGGGTATATTGTAGATAGACGTGTCGTCTGTACTGGAGATATATAAGCAGGGACTGGGTTTCACAGCTCTGCATTTTGATTGGTTGTGGTTTCCTATGACTGTTTCATCTATTGCGAAGAGAAGTTTCCTTGCTGTGGGTGAGGACTACACTTACCTGTGAGTATGAAGACAAATATTTATAATTTATGCTGGTTTAGTAAAGTGGAAATTCTACATTCTTCTCCAAGATCCAGTTTCACTGACTCTGGGTAGTTGGCTAGGTTTCTAGTACCAGGCATGTTTTCTTTCTTTGATGTATTTCTGAATTCGGTTTGTCAGGAATTTATTGAGAATTTTTGTGTCATTGTTCAACAGGCATATTCACCTATAATTTTATGGGGGGAGGCAAAGAAGGGAGGGTGCAAGAAGGATTCTGGTGGTATAAGGATAGTAACAGGTTCATAAAAAGGTTTTCCTATTTGGTAGAATAGTTTGAAAAGTATTGAAATTAATTCTTCTTTGGTGTGAGGATTCATCCGTGAACTTTCCGGGCTTGTGCTTTTTAAGAGGTTAAAGAATATACTGCTGCTTCAATGTTATCACTTGTAGATACAGTTAGGTTGTTTACTTCATATTGCTTTGATTTGCTGTGTACTTTGTATGTAGAAATAAATCTGTTTTGCTTAGACTTTCTATTTTGTGGAATATGTAATTTTATAAATGTATCCCACTACCCATATGAATTTTACTGGTATTTGGCAAAATGGTTTATTTTTGATCCATAATTTTTTTTATTTGGGTCTTTTTCCTCGGTTAGTTGGCTGAAGGTTGTTGATCTTGCTTATTTTTTTTTCTAAAAATAACTTTTTCTCTGGCTGATGATTATTTAAATTATTTTATTCATTTTCATTTCAGTAATTTCTCTCCTGATCTCAATTGTTTCATTTCATCTACTAATTTTGCGTTTGGATTGTTCTTGTTTTTCGAAGTCTATAACATGATGTGTAAACTATTTATTTGACTTTCTGACTTCTTAATAGAGGCATTTTTATGTACCAACCTCCATCCCAGGACTGCTTTTACTATACCCCAAAGATTTTAGTATGCTGTGTTTTCATTTTTGTGTACGCACATTTTAATTTTTAGTTTGATTGTAAAAATTGTTTGGTCTTGTTATTTAAAAATGATTCATTTTATTTTTTTTATCTTATGTGTATCTATGCTTGTCTGCATGTATGGCTGTGCATCGCTTGCGTGGTTGGTGCCTATGAGAGTTATGAAGGGCACTGGATCCCCTGGAACTGGAGTTACCAATGGTTGTAGTCTCCAAGTGGAGACTTGAAGCTGGGTCTTCCATAAGACTTCTGTAAGATGGAAATGATGTGCCATCTCTCAACTCCTGTTTCCTTCTTGATTTCTTCCAGTTAGGAGTCAACAATGTATTGTTTACAATGCATGAGTTTATATGTTTTCTATGTTCTTGCTATTAATTTGTACTGTTATAAATTCTGACCATATAGATCACAAATGATTTATTTTTATTCTCTTATATTTGTTAAGCCTTGATTTGGTACCTAACATGGGTTGTATTTTAGAAAATGTTTCATAAGATGCTGAGAAGAAAGTGAATTCTTCATTATTTGGATGAAATGTTCTCTGAGTGTCTGGTAAGATCATTTGATATCTGATACCATTTAATTAATATTATATATATAATATTTTATATGTATATATGTAGAGAGAGAGGAAGAGAGAGAGTCATTGAAATGATCTGTCTATTGGTGATAATAGCAACTGAATTCACCTACTTTTTGAGTTGTGGTTCATCTATACTATTTTAGGTAATAATTGTTTTATGAAATTTGATATACATGTTTAGAATGTTAATGTATTCTTGATGATTATTATCTTAATTGACTGAAATAACCGTTATCTCTTCTAATTAGTTTTGGATTGAAATCTACTTTGAACATATTAGAAAAGTGGCATGCCCATGATTTCTAATTGTGCCTTTTTGGAGTAACTTTTCCATCTGTTCACACTACAGTAGCATCTGTTCTTTATGGTGAGGTGCATTTCTTGGTGAGCACAAATAGCAGTATCCTTCCTTTTCTTTTTTCTTTTTTTTATTTTTGCTTTTTAATATTTTTTTAACTTTAGTGGATTTCTTATTTATTTATTTATTTATTTATTTATTTATTTATTTATTCATTTATTTAAGATATCTGCCTCCTCCCCACCACTGCTTCCCATTTCCCTCTCCATCCCCCGATCAAGTCCCCCTCCCTCGTCAGCCTAAAGAGCAATCAGGGTTCCCTGTCCTGTGGGAAGTCCAAGGACCACCCACCTCCATCCAGGTCTAGTAAGGTGAGCATCCAAACTGCCTAGGCTCCCACAAAGCCAGTATGTGCAGTAGGATCAAAAACCCATTGCCATTGTTCTTGAGTTCTCAGTAGTCCTCATTGTTCGCTATGTTCAGTGAGTCCGGTTTTATCCTATCATACAACAAAAGTATATGCTCAACTATGTTCATAGCAGCATTGTTTGTAATAGCCAGTACCTGGAAACAACCTAGATGCCCTTCAATGGAAGAATGGATGAAGAAAGTATGAAATATATACATTTTAGAGTACTACTCAGCAGTAAAAAACAATGACTTCTTGAATTTTGCATGCAAATGGACGGAAATAGAAAACACTATTCTGAGTGAGGTAAGCCAGACCCCAAAAGAGGAACATGGGATGTACTCACTCATATTTGGTTTCTAGCCATAAATAAAGGACATTGAGCCTATAATTCGTGATCCTAGAGAAGCAAAATAAGAAGGTGAACCCCAAAGAAAAACATGTAGGCATCCTCCTGAATATTAACCTTCATCAGGCAATGAAAGGAGACAGAGACAGAGACCCATATTGGAGCACCAGACTGAAATCTCAAGGTCCAAATCAGGAGCAGAAGGAGAGAGAGAGCACAAGCAAGGAACTTAGGACCGCGAGGGGTGCACCCACACATTGAGACATTGGGGATGTTCTATCGGGAACTCACCAAGGCCAGCTGGCCTGGGTCTGAAAAGTATCCTTCCTTTTAGTCAAATAGTCTTGTCCGTGTCTTTTGATTGTGGAATTAAGCCACAGATTTATACTTACCACTGAAAGTTACATATTAATTTCACTCCTTTCCTTGATTGTGTAGGACTTGGTAGTTAGTATATTTTATTGCTTTCTTACTTAACTATTGTATCAGTGTGGCTTACCTTTCTTATGGCCTCATGTATATATTTGCCTTTCTTCTCAAGCCAAAGGATTCCTTCAAGTATCTGCTACAGAGCTGGCTTAACACTCATTAATTCCTTGAGCCCATTTTTATGATGTAAAGTTTTTCTTTATTCTTCATTTGTGACAGAGAGCTTTGCTGGGTTGGTAAAGGGATTTGTCAGTTGTTGCCTTTTAGAACTTGAAACACATCATCCAAATATTTAAAATACTCTAATAAGACATTTGTTATTCTGATAGGCTTGGCTTTATTGTATAAATAAATTTGTTATTGTATAAATGAGTATTATTTGTCCCTTTTTGATGTTTTTAATGTGCTGTGTTTTGCATATCTGTTGGTTTAGCTACAATATTAGGTGAGAAAGTTCATTTCTAATCTTTTTTTGATGTTCTAAATGCATTCTGTATTTGATTTTTGCATTTATTTGAATAATTTTCTGATATGATTTTTGTTGGAAATATTTTCTATGAAATTCTTCTCTTTTCGTTGCCCACAACTCTCAGATTTTTCTTATATAAGTATTCCACGTATCATCAAAGTATTGCTTATACTTTCTTATTAATTTTTGTTTGAAAGGTCCAATTCTTGCACCTCGTCTTCAAGCTACAATATTCTGTCTCAATCCATTCTATTGGTGAACCTTTTCTTGGAGCTCTTTGTTTGATACAGTATGATTTTATTTCATTTGATATAGGATGATGTTTATTCCAGTATTTCAATTTTCTTTTTCTTCAGTATTTCTTTGTTTATCTTGGATTCCTCTTTCATATTTGAATACATATTTAAAATTTTGTTTACTTGTGTGTGTGTGTGCGCCACACGCACACGCACACAAATGCACGCAAACATGCGCATGTGAAGGCCAGAAGAGGGTGTCAAATCATTAGAACTGGACTTACAGACAGGTGTAAGACATTTATCACAGCTGTTGAGAACCAAACTCAGGTCCTCTGGAAGAGCACCAAGTACTCATAACTTCTGAGTCATTTCTCTAGCCCCCATGTTTTATATTAACTTTATTTCATTAAATTGTTTATGATTTTTGAGAGATTCATTCTGGAGTTTATTTGTAATTTCTTTGATTTTTGTGAACATACCTATAATCTCTTTTCTGAGATCATTATCTAGTAGTATTTCACCTAATTTACTCCCAGTAGAGACCATGACTGCGGCATTATTAATCTTTGGGGGGACTTGTTTTGTCTATACACACACACACACACATATAGTTTTGTCTCATTATACATAATATTATATTATTTCACTGTGATTTACACATCTGGGGTCATAAAATATTGATAATGCACAATAAATTGCTTAGATTTTAAAAAAGCATCTTTTAGTTGAAGGATTATCAATGTTCAAGTCAGGCAAAATTGTGGGAGATTTGTGATGTATAGTTTATAACCTAGATCGTTAGTTCAGAAAACTATGGTGCCTGATGTGGCCTCTTAGATTACTGCCAGGGTAGAGTATTAACTATGGGAGCAGCTGAAGCTTCTGGGTATTCCCGTTCGACTAATTCCACACTTGTCAGTCAACAGCAGTGCTTCTTCTCTCTGCATAGGGAGTTGAAGGATAAACAAAAGGATAGAATGGCGCATGCTGGAATCTCTGGGATGAAGATTATAAGTGGGGGAAGTGCAGCTACAGTTTAGTATTAGATTAACTTTGTAAAAATTAGAGTTTGGAAAGGTAGTTAGCAGGAGAAAGTTTGTATACTGTTAGGGCCCACTGATCCTAAAGACTTTTAAACCTATGGAAGATTATAGTTCAAAAGTGTAATATAGAGTAGTAATTCTCAACTTGTAGGCCATGACCCATTTGTGAGTTGCATATCAGATACCTTGCATATCAGATATTTACTTAAAATTTATAATAGTAGCAAAATTACAATTAGGAAGTAACAATGACTTCATAGTTGGAGTCATTATGACATGAAAAAGGGTACTAAAGGGCCATAGCATTAAGAAGATTGAGAACCTCTGATGTAGAGGGGGAAAGGAAGAGAGAATTAGGGAAGGTGGTAAAAATAAGAGGGTCAGAATATAGGTTTTGTGTGGTACTGATTAATTGATAGGGTAGAAAAGCATATAGACCAGTCCCAAAACCCAACCAAGCAAGATGCAAGATGATGCAAAATCATTATAAGAAAAGTCAAAGATAAAATAAGCTACAAATTATCAAAACAAAATTAATATTAACAAACAAGACAAACTGTAATACAAGTCCATTGGGATAAAAACAAAACAACCCACATCAGTGAATATTTCTTACTTTATAGCATGGGTTTTGCATTCCTTCCCTCCCCGTTTCATGCAGCAAAATGCATTCTTGGGTGTGGGAGCCCACATGTGACTCAGTTTCCATCTGGAGTCATTTCTGACTTAAAGAAGTCATTTGCATTCAAGCTTGCCCGCTCTGCTTTTTCCTATAACGTTAGGGGCTGTGAGAGACTTTCGAGTTAGCCCATGAGAAAAAGAAGACTCTATCTAGTAGACAGTGTACTGCTGACGACAAACCTCAGGAACATCAAGATAGAAAGTAAGGCTGCTTCCGAGCAACAAGCACCTGCTGGAGAGGAGGCTGCTCACCCAAGGACAGGAATGGTCTTGTGGTTAGGTACTGACTGACCATCAGTGCTGTGCTTTGTTCTGCTTTTGTATATAAGCAAGTTCTGAGATAAACTCTGGGCTGTGTGGCTGCTTCAGCATGACCAGACAGACCTCCCGATTCTATCCTGTCTTCTGTTTCTTCTGACTTTTCTTTGGTCTTCAAGGATCCCCTATCCAGGAACCCCAGCTGACCTTGTAGGAGCAGGCTCTTACACTTGCGGAAAGCGCAACACATGGTTCCATTTCAGACCCATAGGAGCTGGTTTGTGGTAGTGCCCTGTAGAGTTTTGATCAGTCAGCATGGAATGAGTATTTGCACAACTGCATGAGTTAAGGGTGTAATTCTCAGTCTGCTGGCCTCTCCAGTGTGGTTCAGTGTTGGATGGTGTTGGTGAGTATGAGCCCTTGGCTGCATATGGGGAAGGGAGGTTCTAAGTAGTTGCTTGGTAGCTGCCATGGACTTCAACCAATTCCCACATCCTGCTAATTTTTTTATTTTTCAGATCCTGAGCTTTACTGCCAACAATGAGTCAGGGCCTTGGCCGTCCAGCTGATGGTCCTGGCAGTGTCCCTAAGAAGAGCTTCCCAGGCGGTTCCGCTGCACCCACTGGAGCAGCTTGGTTTTTCTGGGCACCAATTCTCGGCAGCCACTCCTGTCTGCATTAAAGGAGGCAAAGTAAAGCCTTTTTTAATTTTCAAATTTGTTTTTCCCCTTCTCATTCAAGCATTCTTCTTCCTCCATCTCTTTTCTTTTTTTTTTTTTTTTTTAACCTTGACTCCGCTTTTAGCTCATACTCATCTGGTTCATGTACTTAGGCAGAGAGTTGCAGCGGTGAGCTCATGTGGTGGGGTAAAGTCTCACAGGCAGCCTAGAAACAGAAAACACATCAGGAAGAGGCTAGAATCACTACTCCCCAGTAAACTACCCTAACCACCTATTTCCTTTGCCCTGCTCTACTTCCCAAAGTCTCTACAACTGAACAAAACATTGTCCCCAGTTCAGGACCATCCTGTTTGAAACACAGGCCTGTCTGTGTGGTAGGGTACTCGAGGGAGGCACTGGGGGAGGGAGACATTTCAGATTCAGATAACAATGGGATGCCACTATACTCTTACCTAGAAGATGTCTTATATAAATATATATTCCAGCTTCTTGTGACACAAGACTTATGACATAAAGGTTTCACTCATCCTTTTTTAGGAGGTGAGGCAGGTACTCTCTCTGTCCAACAGGTATGTCTTACTTTCACTAAAGCTCCTCACTCGGGCTCCTTTCTGCTCAAGAGACTAAACACTCTAACATTCAGATCTGAGAGCCTATTGGAAATACTTTTGGAATTATGCAAATAATCAATTAGGGTTTCCTTCTAGGTTACCATGGTTTGACAGGTCTCACTATGACACAGTAGAAAATAATTTCCTATTATATCTGGTAACTATGTCTGACATAGTATACTACAGTGTTTTACATTTTGCTGTTTGTTGGAGGTTGAAATTATGGCACATGTCTGTAGAGCTACAGTATTCTAGTTGGCAGCAATATGTCTGGCTCCATCCTGGGCTTAGAAGCCTTAACTGATATAGAGCAGAACACTCCACTAAAGTGCAAAAGGAAACTTCGAGAATTCTACTTACTTGTCAACACTGGCTATTTCTTCCAGTTTATATATATATGAATCTGTAGTATCAAGGCTAGAAAAACAAATGCATTTAAAATTCTCAGACTTTTTTTTTTTTTTACAGCGTCTGTAGCTGCCTTTCACTCTGGTATTTCTTTAAATTCTTTGGAACAAAGCCTCCACCTTGACATCTTTCAAAGAAGGGATTTGAACTAAAAGCAGCATTCTTAACTCCTCGGGTTCAGAGGGTGCCTTTCCCCTTGACAGTCACAATCATTTGCTGGTGTCTTTGGGTCATTTACCTAAATTTGAAGACAGGAAGTCTGAATACAATTTGCTTTTTTTAACAAAAAAAAAAAAAAAAAACGGATTTGTTTCCCAAGACATCCTGGCTTTGGTAACTCAGAAAATCTTAGTATCCAGATTAGAAGAGAAAACCCTACCACCTGCTCTAGGACTCAACAGCTCCTTGGAGGCCTGTGAGGAGCATCTCAATTAGGGAGCTAAGCTAAACAGGACAGGGCTGGCACAGCCGACCCACAGTCCCCGCTCGCTTCATCCAGCACTTCTGGGTCAAGGTACCCTTAAGCTCTCTGTCAAAATGGCATTTAGTCCAAGAGACTCACTTCCTGACCTCAAGTCATGGATAGAGGGAGTCTAATGCAGGCTGGGAGCAGCTGGATCAGGAAGATATGACTGTGCTCTCTAAACAGGGATTTGGATTGAGCAGAAGCAGGCTTTATACCACTTTCCTCTCACAAACTAGCATGGCTAAATGGAGCCGCCACAGTATTTTCTTTACCCTTTGTCCTTGATTTCAAAAGAAGCAAAGTGTGCTCTGCTTTGCCCACTGCACCTCTTATCTAACAGAGAAAAAGACTTTTAAACTACAGACCTCCGTGCATAGTCCTG
This sequence comes from Alexandromys fortis, assembly GCF_014885135.2. Classification (NCBI taxonomy): domain Eukaryota; kingdom Metazoa; phylum Chordata; class Mammalia; order Rodentia; family Cricetidae; genus Alexandromys; species Alexandromys fortis. The sequence continues at coordinate 22,450,106 of NW_026067924.1, forward strand.
AAAAATCTTTTGCAGCCTCAACAGTGTGTCTGAGAGAAAGAAAGCGCAGGTGGTGGGTATGGTCCAATCTGCAAAGCTGTCTGGGGATTTCAGGATGCCCCTGTTTGGAAGGTGAAGCCAGCAAGTGTTTCCTGTACTGGAAGAACTCACAATATTGAACTCAAAGGGCCACAAACTGAGGCCGTAGTAAATGAAAATTATAGCTCCACCTGTGATTCTTATAAAATACTAGTATCTTGAAATGCATTCCCCCAGTCTGTTTTCGTTTTCCTATCACAGAATAGCTGAGCCTGAGTATAAGGAAATAGGTTTACTTTATCTCATGGTTCTGTAAGCTCAAGGACAGGGCATCAGGAGGCTTTAAACTCTGCCAAGGACCTCATGGCAGATAACAGAAGGGTAAGTTGAGTGGTACAGGAATAGAAAAGTTGGAGGGCAACCTTTTGTCAAAACAACCCATTCTCTAGCTGTGAGAGTATGAACCGCATTAATTCATTTGTGAGGGTTCTGCCTTCTTGCCATTCAATCTCCTCTCACAGACCATAACTCCCATCAGTGGGCACTGAGGAACTGAACTTAATGTGGACTTGGATGGGCACATGCCTTAGGTAAGCCTGAGCATGTATATGGCATCTTAGAGGCAGGTGTCTTAATTCTTGCTGCTCTATCTCATGTGATAGTGAGAGTCTTAAAAACTTAGTTGGAATCTTAACTACCATCTTCATGCAGAGGGAGCATTCTGTTTGATGTGATGTTGGGGGACTTTTAAGTATTGGAAGAAAGATATCAATGAGGGGCAGGTGAAGGAACACACAGTGGCCACAGGCAGTGCATACTGATGACTTAGTAAGGATTTTGCTCTTCTGAATGGAAGATGAAAGATATGTTTCTTTCTATCAAATTTCAGGTCGTCTTAGGTAAAGGTTACATAGTAAGTACATAATCTAGCTTGTTCAAGGTTGTGTGTGTGTATTGCAGAGTTTTTAGTGGTTTCCTTGTAACTGATTGTTTTAAAGGTTTAATGGACATATGAAATATACATATTTCATGAATGTGAATTATAATGAGTATAACCTTATTTTCAATGATTTCAGATTTACCAAAAAGTTGTTTTGATTTGAATTTTTCTGATGGCTAAGGATGTTGAACATTTTCCTTAAGTGTCTTTCAACCATTTTGGATTCCTCTATTGAGAGCTCTCTGTTTAAGTCTGTACCTCATTTTTATTGGATTATTTGTTCTTTTGATGACCAATTTCTTGAGTTCTTTGAATATTTTGAATCAGCCCTCTGTCTGATGTGAGGTTGGTGAAGATCTTTTTACATTCTGTAGGCTGCCATTTTGCCCTGTTGACCATGTCCTTTGCTTTACAGAAGCTTTTAAGTTTCAGGAGGTCCCATTTATTAATTGTTTCTCTCAGTGTCTGTGCTACTGGGATTATATTTAGTAAGTGGTTTCCTGTGCCAATGTGTTCAACTGTACTTCCACTTTCTCTTCTATGAGGTTCTTGGGTTGTTTAAAATTTCTTTATCTTTATTGGTATATTTTTTAAAAAACTTTTAAAGATAGAGCTATGCTAAAATTCCCATCTAGATTGTGGGTTCGGTTATTACTACTCCTTTTTCCTCAGCGTTGCTTCACATAGTTTAAATGGATCAAGTGAAACTTATAAGAGACCAAAAGACAATAGTTGGATTAAGTTCCTGTACCACCAGGTCCTAGATGACAAAATAATGTAAGTCAGTCAAACTCAGCTTCATGTTGTCAATCCAAACTAGACAGGTTATTGTCAGCCCACATTCCAAGAAGTCAAGAAAGAGAAACAGCCACATTTCCTGAACAGGTCACTTTCAGGCAAGATGACTATATATATCAAAGCAATCAATGTGAATCAATAAATTATTTTTTTCTGCTGTTGTGTTTCTCTGCCCCTGCTTTACAAGGAAAATAACTTTGAAATAAATGATCTATTTTAATGAACGTCTTGTGTTTCACTTAGCCCGTCTCTCTATAAAACTAGTATCATCTCATCAGAACACTAACTCTATTTTATGGAATGAAGCTTTGAGTAATTCTAGAATGACAAATAGAACCGGTTAAGAACTTGAAATTATTGTAATCTTGTCTTTTGACAACTCTATGTCATTATTGGCATATGAATGTAAGACTGAAATAACTGCATCCCAAATTAGTCATCCACTCAAATAAAGATGAGACCAATTCTACTTAAAAGAAATATTTCAAGTGAATAAAAATGAGTCAAAGGGCAAGTTTGGTGACATCATTCCTTCCCCCACATGTGATGAACACTGCATGAACTTCTCTTATTCCTTCAGGAGGGAATGCTTTGATTCAGAGGAAATGGCCACACACTACACTTATGTATGTCAAGGAATGTCTACTTGTTTTTGTCTTCTTAGTATCACTTTTGTAACAGGAACCCCAGCTAAGAACTGAGGCTGGCAGAAGGAAAAGGGTTAGGTGCCCATCTTTCTTTAAACTAGTCATTGGTTTTATATCATATTAGGAGAGTTCACAAAATGTTCTCTTATCCTCAGCATATTTTCTTTTGAAAGGATGGAAACCTGTATTTTTCAGCTTTTGATACACCCACACTGAAACTTAATAACTTTACTTTCAATGAAAAGGAAAAATGGAAGATATGGAATACATATGCTAGCAGTAAAAATTGGCATGGGTTGTTTGAATATATATATATATATATATATATATATATATATATATATATTTGGATTTTAAAGCATGTTTAGAAAATTATTTTAAAGAAAAACAGAGATTCCTTGACATGCATAAGTCTGTTGTGGCCATTTCCTCCGCATCAAAGTGTTCCCTCTTGATTTCCCCAGCTAGGTCCCTGGGCAGCAGAGGAGAGGGTGCCTGAACTGGCCTTCTCCCATAGCCACACTGATGAATATCTTGCATATCACCATAGAACCTTCATCTGGCGATGTATGGAGATAGAGACAGAGACCCACACTGGAGCACTGGACTGAGCTCCCAAGGCCCAGATGAAGAGCAGAAAGAAGGAGAACATGAGCAAGGAAGTCAGGACCGCGAGGGGTGCGTCCACCCACGGAGATGGTGGGGCTGATCTAATGGGAGCTCACCAAGGCCAGCTGGACTGGGACTGAACGAGCATGTGATCAAACCGGACTCTCTGAATGTGGCTGACAATGAGGGCGGACTGAGAAGCCAATGATAATGACACCGGCTTTTGATTCTACTGCATGTACAGGCTTTTTGGGAGCCTAGGCTGTTTGGATGCACACCTTCCTAGACCTGGATGAAGGAAGAGGGACTTGGACTTCCCACAGGGCAGGGCACCCTGACTTCTCTTAGGACTGGAGGGGAAGGGGGAGGAGGGAATGGGAGGAAAATGGGGGGATGGGAGGAGGCAGAAATTTTTAATAAATAAATAAACAAAAACTTAAAAAAAGTGTTCCCTCTTAAGGGACAAAGAGAAAATCATGCAGTTCATCACATGATGGGAAGGAATGATGGCACTAAACTTGTCCTTTGATTCATTTTTATTTATTTGAGATATTTCTTTCAAGTAAAATTGGTCTCATCTAATTACAGTTTGTATAATTACTAGCAATTTATCTGCAATTGAGTAAATCCTTATTTATTTGTAATTTGTTTCCTGTATACTATTTGGTTCAATTTTTCTCCTTTTTTACCTCCAATTTTCTAACCATCCAGAATTTTTAAGTAGGATTTTTGTCACAGGACTTTTCTTCATCAATTGAAATGATCATTTGACTTCTTCAACTATGTTGATCTAGTCCCTGCATCTTTGGGGTGACTTCTGCATATACATTGATCTAATCTCGGCATCTTTGGGGTGAAATTTACTTGCTCATGGTGAATGATCTTCTTGATGGATTCTTGAATATAGGTAACAAGTATTTTACTAAGAATTTATGTGTCTATGTGATATCACTATAATACTGGCTTTGTGAAAAGTTTGCAAGTGTTCATCCTGTTTCTAATTTGTGTAGTTTTGTTAGTTCTTTGAGTGTCTTGTACAGTTTTGAGCAGCCCGTAGTCTATTTTCAGTTGGGGGATTTAAAATTACTGTTTTGTATTTCATTGATTGTTATAGGTCTGTTTAAATTATTTACCTAATTTTAGTTGTTTAACTTTGGTAGGTCACATGAATCTATAAATCAAGTAATTTCTTTCCAATGCTCCAAGTTAGTATATTCATCTCCTCATGATTCTCTGAATTTTGTCAGTATCTGTTGTAATACTCTCTTTAACTAACTCTAGTTTTATTGATTTGCTTTTTCTCTTTCTTTTGGCTAATCTGACAAGTGGTTTGGCATTTATTTTCAAAGAATTAACTTTGTGTTTAATTGATCCTTTTATTTCAATTTCATCAATTTCTGCCTGACCTTTGTTATTCCTTTGTCTGCTGTTTTGGGGTCTGGGTTTTTGCCTGCTTTCCCAATGTCTTACAGTTCATCATTATGTTTTTGATAGCTCTTAGATTTTCTTTTTTAAATGTAAGCACTTACTCCTATAAACTTTTTTCCTTGGACTACTTCATTGTAGCTGATACCTTTGAATACGCTGTGCTTTGGTGTTATTAAACTATAGGAATTTGCAAATTTTTTTTCTATTTCTCAAATAACCCATTCATCATCCAACAGTCTGTTGTTTAATACCCGTGACTTTTACATTTTCTGTAGTTTCTTTTCCTGTTGATTTATAGCTTTATTCCAGTGCAGTCAGATAGAATATATAATGTTTCAGTTTTCTGATATTTGTTGAGATTTTCTTTGTGTCCTTTATATGTAGTCTGTTTTAGAAAAAGTTCCATGAGCTGCTGACAATAATATTTATTCTTTAGTAATTGGTTGGAATATTCTATAGGTGTCTGTTACGTCCCTTTGATCTACAATGTTACCTAATTCTAGTTTTTCTTTATTCATTTACTAAACAGTTGATTCATACAATGGTGAAAGTGGGATATTGAAGCAACCTGATGTTTCTGTGTTGGGTTTGGAGTTAATCTGTGATTTTAAAACTGTTAGTGTTTGCATTATGAAATTGGTGTGTGGATATTAAAATTAAAATTTCTTTCTGAATCATTGATTCTTATTAGGTATGAAATGACCCTCTTTAATTCTCCCAACAGGAATTTGTTTCAAGTCTATTTTTCACTTTAAACTGTTATCTGTATACTCACTGTCCAGCTTTTATATCTCATTAGGGAAGTTCTTTGCACGGTGGACCATGGTTAACAGCGAAACTCACAGCTAGTCAAAGCAGAAACTCTTAATGGACTGCTCGGCCGCATATAGGACACCAATATCACTTACACCCCTTTCTGCCCTCCATCTTGGAAGAGGAAGACAGAAAGATTATAAGAGTCAAAGGTTGAGGAGGCTTGGAACAAAATGATATTTTTATAGCCAGACCACTGTGCCCATGAATGGCAGGTATGACTGAAAAAAGCCACAGGAGAACAAGAAAGCCAATATTCTAGCAATGAGGGAGAAGAGGTTCACGTAGGCATACTTGATGGCTTCTAGGGGAAGAATAGCCATCTTCTATATCTACATGTTTATATATCAATATGTACATATGGAGTTGGCCTTCTCACATCAATTAAAGAAGACAAGACAGCACGTCATTTGAGGCTCCATGCTTAGGAAATTTTAATTTAGGGTAAGTTGACATTTAAAATAAATGTAAAACAGACCTAAACTCTTAAGTTTTTTCTGTTATCTTAGTAATTATTCTAAAGTCCGACTCGGCCTCACTGGCTTTCAGCTACTCCCTTTTACTTTGAAACTGGCAATCGTTTGATTTCTTTATTCTTTTAACTCTTCAAAACTTTTACTACTTTGTATACTTTTAAGCAAAAACTAAAAAAACAACTCATCATAGTTTCCTTAAATAAGAATGCTTAGGATATCTTGATGCTGTGTTTTGTACTAATGATTAAAGTAAAAAATATATTTGACTATATCATATATATCACTGTTAATTCTACAAACTGAAAATTATTATATTTGTACAAATAACAGATTTTACTCTACTAAATTAAAAATATAATGTATTTTGATCAGATTCATTTTCATTACCCCTTTTTAAAATCTATTGATTTCTTTTTTTTCTCCAAAAAACACTCTTCCACTTTCTTGTATTTTTTTTCCAGCTTACTTTCCACAGATAGAGAAAATGAGTATTTGTCTTTCTGAGTCTGGCGTCTTTTGCTTAGCATGATATCCTCCATTTCCATTCATACTTCTAAAAGTGATACAATTTCCTCCTTCTCCCCCATTTCCTCTCTCTCTTTCCCATCCCTTCTCCTCACCTCCCTCTTTTTATCTTTCTAGTTGGGAAGGTTTTCAGTCTTGAAAGTCCTATGTTAAGAAGTGTTCCTAGGTAGGATTTAAAGAACAGAGATGTCTGAAAGAAAGACTCTGAACTTAGAAATAAATTTGAATTTTAAAACAACAGCCTAGTCTGGTCAACATGTAATGGGGAAATGTTGATAAATGTAGCAGGTAGCAAAGTATTTGATCACAAATAGTAGAAAATAGAAAAATGAATTCCCAATGGCTTAATATAAAGACTTATTTTTTCATAATAAAACATTCATAGGTCTACAGAGACTTTCTCAGCTGAGAAATAGTTTATTTCTTTCTGTTTTGCTATTCTGTCCTCCTTAATATTGGCCCTTTGTTTTTAGAATTCCTGCCATTGAAAATATTATAGATTATTGAAAGAGCAATGCAGTCCATGGGCTGAATTTTGATCAGGGGGGCTACAGTTATCCAATGGCCACCCTCAAAGGAAGATATATTATAGTTGTGCCTCTTGGAATGTTTATTTTGGGATTATTTGCATAGTCACCAATTATCATTATTGTTCTCTTGTTTCCCTCTGCAGAATACTAGCTGTCTATAGTGCTTTTGGCTAGAAACTGGTGGGGCTCTTCTATCCACGAACAGTGAGGCTGACTATGGTCTTATTTTGCTACTCTGCTATGCTTAGCCCTGGGTTTAGGCAATCAGTTACATAGGTGTCCACTGTTTTAAGGGCTGCTAGTCAGAAAGGATACTGTCTGGGCCTAGTCCTTTCAGGGAACAAGGAAGCATCAAGTTATAAGCTGCTTCAAAATGACACACAGCAACAAGCTACAGGGGAAGTCAGGAAGGAGAACTAGGGAACACTATCAAAGTCAGGGAGGATGTCTCATAATCAAAGAAGAAAATCCATTTCCTATAGATCAAAGTCTGAACCCAGAACATGTGGTTTCCTTTCTGTCCCATGAATCAGTACCATTAGGAGCTGGGAAAAGGGATGTGTGCTAGAACCTGTAAGATAGGGCAGAGACAGAGTGAGCTGGCGGGAATATCATAGCGATGGCTGTGGTAGTTCACAGAATGGACCAGAAGGATGCTGAGAGAAGAGGAAAACGCATAGGTCTGCTCTTCTCAGTGCTGTAGCTCCTCTGCGTTAGAGACGGCTGCTTGAAGGTGGTTGCCGAGACAGCGAGGTGTCTCACAGGATCAACAAAGGCATGTGATTTGCCTGAAATCTTGCTAACCCTCTTGTCGAAAATTCTGCCATTGCCATGAATTAGTTCTTCCTTACCTCAGAATAAAATCCATTTGTGTGTGTACACCATTCTCTTTTATCTGTTCATCTATTGATAGACTTCTAGGCAAATCCACAACTTTATTCTTGTACAGTCATAGTAAACATGTGTATACAGTTGTTTCTGCTGTATCTGAATTAGAATCTTTTGAGTTCAGGCTCAGGAATATTTCCATGGACCTTATATAAGATATATATATATATATATATTGTGTGTGTTATCATTAATATTGTTATAAATAAGATTATATACAGCATCTGAATGTATATATACATACACACATATATATGTAGATGATACTGTGTCCGTGGGCCAATTTTATGGCCTTTCTCTAGGCAAAGCAGAATAAAAACAAAACTTCACTTATATTAGGAATGACTGGATAATGTGTTCCTTTTTCAACTACTTTATTGAGTGAACATCTGCCAAACATCCTTCTTATTTAAAACCTATTGCTGCTGCTACACAGACTTGGCTCTTGCTTAAAAGTCTCCGGCTGGCCTGGTTCTCCTTTTCCTAGGCCTTGGCTTGCATACGGTAGAGCATACTCATTTTCTCATAACGAAGCCATAGCATCCTGACTTGGGCAGTCTCCTGATACATTTTTCCTTGCTCCAAGCCACTTATGTCAGCCTTGTAATTACTGAACTTTCCTTCCAATTCTGTCAGTGACTGTTTATAAGTTTTGGTTTTCTCTGTTGTTGGATGTGACTGTTTATGTTTCTTTCTGGGCCTTCAACAGGTAATTTAGAAGGAAGTTAGGAAATGGGGGTTTCTAAAGTAAATATATAGTACCAATCGATATGTTGATATAAAAATGAAAGATGATTAGATTAAAGAAATGTCCAATTCAAACCAAAATTACTGTGTATTCTAAGAGGAAAATGCCAGCTTCTTCCAATGACTACTTTCAGGCTGTAAGTTACTCCAAGTCATAAATTAAATAGGGAATAATCTACTTTTGTTTAGGAAAATATGGTCACCTTTGGAAAGCAAACAGCATGCTATGTTTTAATTCTGGTAAAATAGACTCTGTTGCCTTCTTTAAAACAGTATGCTACAGAACCGAAATATCAGATGTCGAGCACATCCGTTTTTGGTGGTTATATGATACATCAGGGATACCATCTGCGATCTTCCTCTATGCTAAGAAAAAAAGTAAAATTATGTTGCCTGTAGAAAGAGGTTCAATATTCTGAAAACAAGGAGTCAATTGGTTGTGGGAAAAAGAAAAAAAAAAGTAGGCTTGATCTCAACTAGTTCAGCTCTCCCTAGTGTTTGCTGTCAGTCACCCTGTGTGTCAGTTCTATAATCAACAAAGAATGACTTGCCTAGTTTTATTCCGGTAACTGCTGTTGTTGAAGTGTGAAACATCCGTCACAGGCACATGTCTGACTCCGGTTGTTTTGGGTGGTTATGAAGGTGGAGACTTCCTGGAGGAAGTCAGTCATTAGAGGAGACCCGGATGTTTCACATTGTTTCCAGTTCCTGTCATCTCTGTTTCTTGACTGTCAAGACAGTGTAACCTGCTGCCACATCCTCCTACCATCTTGTCCTCCTAGCCATGAAGAATGTTAGCCCTTCTAAAAAACATAAACACAAAGCAACCCTTCCACCCTTAAGTTTCTTTATGTCAAGTAATTTTGTCAGAGCCATAGAAAACTAAATAACACAATGAGTAACTAAAAGCTTCCAGCATATTTCAGATATACCATGTTTCTCTCATTAGGGCTTCAGTGAGTCAGACAAATTATATACATCAAATTCTAATAGAGTTTCCTATGGGAAATAATCATTTAAAGGAAAGAAAAAAGCACAGCCCAATGAAAATGTCAAAAGTGAAAAATCTGGAGAGTTAACTCAGCTGTGACCACTGGGTACAGAGCAGATCCTTATCTCATTGGCTTGTATCAGTTGTATCTAGAATTAAAACTTTGAATCTTGGTTCCAGCACAAGTTAAAAATTTCCTAATTATTTTAGGAACCATAACTTACAGTGACATTCAGTGTAGTGGCTTCCTCTAAAATTTAATATCTCCCTTAGTTTTCACAAGATGCTTAAAATTAACATATTGTTTAGTATCCTGATTAAGACACTGAAATACATTTCAAAATGCAAATATTTTCTGGGAGAAGATATACTATTAGAATGGCAGACATTAGTAGTTTAATCAAATGCTTTTCCCAGAAATTAGAAAATGATTTCCCCCCCATAGGATTCTAGGAAATGGGAATAAATAGAGGAGACAACTGGCTGAACTAGATCTTAGGCATCAAGGCTGGAAGGAAAGACTTTTCTGCTGGATAGAGAATGAATTTATTTAATGATATGGCTTAACTAAGTTGGTCTTTTTTATTCTTTTTTATGTTTACATACACTTACAAGCTAAAGCACTGTAAAAATCAAAAAAAAAATTACCAAGAAAAAATTAGAAAGTCCTCTTATTATTTTCCAGCTGCCCACTGATGTAAGTTGTAACACACGAGAAAATGGGTGTTAGGAGAGAGTTTCTTTGAATGCAGCAAGTGCAAGACGCCTGTCAGTAGTTCATGCTGGAGTCTGGCTGTGGATTGTCCACTAAAGAATTACATACTAGAAGCTTCCTGTGGTGTGGTGGGGTGGGGTTGAAGAGGTGGAAGTCCAGTGAACAGTGACTAGTCATGGGCCCGCACCTTCATGACTGAGGTAGCGCTGTCGCTCAGTCTTGGGTCAGGCCATGGAGACTGAGAGAGTGAGTTGGAGCCTGCCCCCTCCAGTATTGTGCTTCTCTTCATGTACAGGTGACATTTCTGTGCACGGCGAGCTCCGTTTCTGCTTCTTTTCAGTGTGTGGCACAGCAGGTGATGTTGCCATGTGGTCTGGACTTTACAGTCACATGAATCATAATCCCAAATAAACCTATTTTCTATACATTTTCCATCATTAGAAACTGTTAAGGCAACAGAAAAATATCACGGGGTAATGACTGCACTCAAAGGTAAGTGTGCATCGTGTCTAAGATCTCTCTCCAGCAGTCCATCGTCAACCTGTGCAACTCTTGGAATAATCCGTCGTGCGCCAACTAGAGGAGTAGTTCCGGAACAGGCAACCTGGAGTGGGAATTTAGAGATAAACACTTTAGGAGATGAAGGAGGAAAAAACCCTGGGACGGAACATGGCAAAATGATGATCTTTCTTCCTTTATCGCTTTGCTATAGTTGAAAAATAAATGAAATTTGCACAGTACCAATCAGCTTTGAGCACTCAGCCATTTCTATGCAAACTGGTGTGGCCCGAGACACTAAGATTATTTTAATTTAGTGTGTTTGGGGCTTGTTATTTGAAGAAAATAATTTCAAAATATTCTAAATGAAAAGTAACCATCCCAATAGGAAACACCCTTTTCCCTTTCAAACAATAAAAAATTCTAGTTGTTTAAGCAGCATATACATTTCAATCATCTTCTGACTTTGCAGTCTGAATTTTGTGTTAAAGTATGAGACATGATTCAGTCTAAAATCCCATGTCTGTGAGGTCTAAACGTACACACCATCAGAGTAGAATCCTTCCCTGGGTGAGAAAGAACTTTCAGTGTAAATTCTCTCTTCACCTGGTGTTTTAATCTAATCTCCACTCAGAACTGCACTGCAGGGAAGCTCTCTTCGCCAGGGATACCCTCCAGTAGTGGGACAGTACAATCCCCACCTTTTCTACCTGTTGTTCTTCGGTATGTATGTCGTGACTGCAAGATGACAAGTTTCTTTCCATCCTTAAAATGTTTAAAATCACTGTCTGATTCTGTGAGGCTTAAATGAGTATAAATATTCTTTGGGTGGCTTCTAAACAAACACTGGTAAGATCTTGAGGCAGCATTCTCTTTGGAGGGATGGATTCCTTGCTCAGCCTAGACATAGGGAGGAGGCCCTTGGTCCTGCCTCAAAGCGATGTGCCGGACTTTGCTGACTTCCCATGGGAAGCCTTGCCCTCTCTAAGGAGTGGATGGGAGTGGAGTGGATGGAAGGTGGGGTGCAGGAAGAGAGGAAGAGAGAACTGAGATTGGTATGTAAAATGAAAAAAGACTTTGAAAAAAATGAGAAAAAAAGATCTTGAGGCAGTATTTTTCAGTTTTAAATATTAACAAGTTTTCTTAATTTTGACAGTTCCACACATGTAATCATATACTGTGATCGCACTCGCCTCCCCTGTCCTCATTCGCTTCTCATATCTCTCTGCCACTCCTGCTCATTCCTTTCTCCTTTTCAACTCACCACTTTCTGGCTTTCTTGTCTTTTTTTGTGAGTTGCTAGGGGAGTCCAAGAAACTCCCTCAAAAATATAGGCCACCACTGTTGCCCTTGATTGCCTCCCAAAGTTGAAAACTAGTTTATTGTTTCTGAAGACACCATGCACTTTGAACACAGGACTTGGGGGATTCGAAGCCTCCTCTCCGACGGCTAGCTTTCATAGACAGCAAAGTGGGATGCAAGCTGTGGAGGGAAGAAAGCGTCCGACGGTCCATTTCAGCTGCCACATGCATGAAGAACAACAATTACAAGGCCTACAAGGAACACCTACATATGCCATAGTGGCACTTTTATCTTAGTTGTACCCAAAACCTGTCTAATTTGACTTCATCCCACTGAATGGAGGAAAACCATGCCTGGCCAGTGCTGTAAACCTATCCAGCTACCTATGGCTAACGAGATCATTGATTGTCTGGGCTAGTTTTATGTCAACTTGAAAAAAAACAAACAAACAAAACCTAGAATTACCTGAAGGGAGGGAACATCAATCAAGAAAGTGCCTCTGTAAGATATGGCTATAAGGCATTTTCTTTTTAGCGATTGATGGGGGAGAGCTCAGACCATTGTGGGTGGTGCTATCCTTGGGCTGATGATTCTGAATTCTATAAGAAAGCAGGTTAAACAAGCCATAATGAAAAAGACAGTGAATAGCACTCCTCTATGGCCTCTGCATCTGCCCCTGCCTCCAGTTTCCTGCCCCGTTTGAGTTCTTGTCCTGACTCACCTTGATGATCACCAATGTGAAGTGTAAGTCAGATAAATGCTTTCCTTCCCAATTTGCTATTTGGTCATGGTGTTTTGTCACAGCGATATTAACCTGAAGACATGGATCTTAGAAGAAAACAGATTTCCACCACTTTCCTAAACCAATGTAATTCTTAACAGTATCTTTAAAATATACTATTCTAAAAATATGCATATCTTTATACTCACAGGTAAGTGTAGCTATCACCTGCATCAAAGAATCTTCTTTTGCAGTACACAGAGCCCTGTAGAGAGAGGCACGACTGGACAAAGGCAGAGAAGAAATTGCCTGTGGTGCACCTGGCCATAATAAGACACCTACAACACAACCCCTATGCCTAAGGCTCGGGGACACCATCGATGCAGAAACAGGTTGTATGAGATAGAGAACCAAGGCATCTGAGGTAAGATTATGTTTTTTAGATGTGAGAAGGAAGCTACATCCATGAAATCTCAACAATGTGGCTGCCTAAATAAGGCCTGAACAATGGCAACAGTAGTTGATGTACTAGAGTTGATGGGGAAAAATCTCCTGGAGCCTCCCACCCCCGCCAATGAAGAAGGAAAGGCAACTGAAGAGAGCTGAGAGTGTACAAAGAAGTCTTTCCCGAGGGACAGTCCCCTAATCGGTTATCTTAAAACAGAAACATGCAAGTGACACTAAATGCACCCAACAGGTTATATTTATATATTTATTCATTTAAGTGTGTGTGCATGTGTGTGTGCACGTGTGTGTGTGTGTGTGTGTGTGTGTGTGTGTGTGTAAACAATGGTTTACTTTAAAAAGTGGGACATGAAAAATGGATGGAACTAGAAAAAAAAACCATTCTGAGTGAGGTAACCCAGACCCAGAGAGACAAACACGTTATGTACTCACTCATAATTGGACATTAGACACAAACCAAAGGATAACAAGGCTACAGCTCACAACCACAGAAAAACTAGGTAAAAAGGAGGACCCGGAGAGAGACACACATAGAGGTCCACAGGAAAGGGAAATAGTTAAGATCTCCTGGGTAAACTGGGGAGGGGAGTAGAAGGGAGAGAATGAGGGATGGGAAAATGAGGACTTGAGATGAATGAGTTGGAGAAAGGAAGGAGAGGGAGAGCAATGGAAGAGATATCTTGATAGAGTGAGCCATCATGGGATTAGGGAAAAACCTGGTGCTAGGGAAATTCCTAGGAATCCACAAGGATGACCCCAGTTAAGACTCCTAGCAGTAGCTGGGTGTCTGAACTGGCCTTCCCCTGTGATCAGATTAGTGACTGCCTTAATTGTCATCATAGAACCTAATGTAACTAATAGAAGCAGATGGTCCACAGTCAAGCACTGGGCTGAGCTCCTGGAGCTTAGTTGAAGAGAGGAAGAGAAGGGAATCATATGAGCAGGGATGGGAGTGAGGTTGGGAGGGTAGGGGGTCTCAGGATCATCATTGGGAAAATCACAGAGACAGCTGACCCATACTGGTGGGAGCTCATTGACTCTGGATTGACAGCTGCTGTGGGGACCAGCATGGGACCAAACTAAGCCCTCTGAATGTGGGTGAGTTCTGTGTCTTGATTTTGGGGGGAGGGCTGGCAGTGGGACCAGGACTTACCCTGGGATACCTTGCTCAGCCTTGATACATGGGGAGGAGCTTGGTCCTGCCTCGACTTGGCATACCAGACTTTGTTGAGTCCCCAAGGGAGGCCTTTACAATGCCTCCGAGGAATGGATGGGGGGGAATGGTAGGAGGTAGAGGATTGGAGGAGAAAGGGAGAGGGAACTAGGGCTAGCATGTAAAATTAAAAAAATAATAATAAATAAAAAATAATTGATCATGAATTTCAGTGGGAGTGGGGATGTGGAAGGGATTAGTTAGAGGAGACAGAGGGAAATTATGTAATTATTTCTTAATTAAAATAAAATAATTTAAAAATTTTCAAGGCTGGATACACATAAGAGAGAGTAGAGCTTCTGTTATTCTAAGTCTGGGTGTTGTGGTTAAGATTTCTATTACTTTGATAAAACACCATGACCAAAATCGATTTGGTGAGGCAAGAGTTTATTTCATTTTTACAGCTTGTAGTCTAATCCAGGAAAGTCAGAAACAGGGACTGATGCAGATCCCATGGAGGAATGCTGCTTACTGAGGGGGTATTCCCATATAAATGACTAATTAGGAAAATGTACCACAGTCTTGCCTACAGGCACATCTCATGAAGGCATTTTCTCAGTTGAGAGTCCATTCTCTGAAATGACTCTAGCTCTTGTCAAGATGACATAAAATTAACAGCATAATCGAATCCTTGACATTTTGGCACATCGATATGACACTATTAAACAACAACCTTTTTTATTGCCCTTCCCCAAGATCTCATGTTAATATCAACATCACAAAACAAAACGTTCCAGCTTTAAAAAGTCCCACAATCTTTAAAAATGCACACACTTTAAAAATTGTCTCTTTAAAATATTCGAAGTCTCTAAAACTTCAAAACCTCTCCAAAACATTCGAAGTTTTTTTTCTAAAATTTTGAAGTTTCTCTCAAATATCCAACGTATGTAAAATTACAATGGTTCTTAACTGTGCACCTGTGAAAAAAATGTTGCATACTTTCTTACTTCAAGACTGTGCATAGGCACAGTCAAATCAAACCCAAAACAAGGTTCAATAATGGAAATAACTCACTGTCCAATGTCTACGATTCACTCACAATCTTTTGGGCTCTAGAGTGCTTATGTGGTTGCTTTTTTTTTTTCTTGGCTTTGCTATTCACAGCACATGCAGCCCGTCTCCTAGGTTTAGATCGGCTCTGTTCCATGGCTACTGCCATCCTTGGCAGCTGCCCAATGGTACTAGCATGTCTAAAATGTGAAAGTCTCTGATGCAACTGACTTGTACCTTCACCAATAGCCTCTCCCAGGCTCTCTTTATTGATTTGAAGCCTGCCATACAGTGCTAAGCCTTAGCTACTCCCCATGACCCCTTTATGCCTTTAAAATCAGTGTCCCCTGGGAGACTCTGATGTCACCAAATTTGTCAGCCAGCACGAGGTACAGCTTTCCTTTTCTCTGGACCATGGCTTCTGTGTGCTGACCCTCAGGAAATAGCCCCCAAACATTTCATATCATTAATGCTGGTATCTTCTAATCACAACTGATGCTTTAGTCCCAGCTGATCAGTTTCCGTATATTCCTGGTTCCACATATTGAAAAACTGTGGTAGAGTCTTTGGGGGATACTCGGATTTCCTTTTGAACTTCACAAGCCAGGCCTCCATCATCTTCGTCTTCATTGCTCTCAACATTATCTTCTACGTTCCCATAGTAATTTGTTAAAATTCCAGAGCTCAGTGGCTTTTCTAGCCCAGAGTTCCAAAGCCCTTTCACAATCCTCCCTCAAAATACATGATCAGGTCTGTCACAACAGTGCCCCACTTCTGGTACTGATTTTTGTCTCAGTTTGGGTTTCTATTGCTATGGTAGAACACCATGATCAAAATCAACGTGGAGAAGAAAGGGTTTATTTTATCTTATGTTTTGTAGTCCACCATCTGGAGAAGCAAAGGCTGCAGCTCAGAGATAGGAACTGCCACAGAGGCTCCGAGGAACCATTGATTAATGCCTGGCTCTTCATGGCTTGCTCAACCTATTTTCTTATAGCATTCAGGACTTACTTTCCAGAGGTGGCACCATCCACAATAGGCTGGACCGTCCGCTAACAATCACTAACTAAGAAAATGCCCTACAGATGTGTCTACAGATGAATCTTATGGACTCATTTTTTCAATCATGAGTCTTTTTTCCCAAATGACTCTAACTTGTGTCAAGTTAACATGAAATCAGCCATTATACTGGATTACTTTGCTCAATAAATATTATCATTTTCTGTCCATTGTCCCTAAAATTTCATAAGGCTTGACTAATTTTTAATCTATCCATTTTATTCAAAAATATACTTTATTTGTTGAACATGACTGTTCAGTCCTTTTTTCCCAAATAGGATTAAGATTCAGTATTCAGGATTCCAGCTACAAATCCAAACCTTCAAGTATAGTAACATTCATCAATTACTCTCTTGATAGCATGCTTTCCTGAGCAAAGATAACACCATAACAAGAAGCAAAATAGCTAATGTACGCATCCACACATGGACCTTCCTTTCCTGAAGTCTATTTTATATTGGCAAAATAATAGTAGCTCCCAAGGAGCTGCTCATAAAAGCAGAAGCCGAGAGAGAGAATATTCAAGGCGACAAAAGAGGAAGAACCAGAACGAACCTTGCCGGGCACCGTGCAGCTTGGAAAAGATGCCAAGGGTAGATGGCGTGGGGTTTAGTCTGCTCTATTAGTCATGGTAGCACTGAGGTTAGTTGAACTTGGCCAACAGATCAACAAGTAGGGTACTGGCTAGAAATATGGAAATCCCTCTTCTCTTCCAGACCTTGATGATAGTTATTTATCTCATTTTTTGGTTATGGTTATGTTTACCCTAACTAAGAGCAAGAAAGTCTAGAGGTCCAAGTGCAGACTGAATTTCAGAACAAAGGTCAAATCCAGGGCTTCAGAAGGGATCCTAAAGCTATACTTTTAATGAAACTACCTCTCCTGTTTGTCCCTGTATGTTTAATGTTTCTTGGCCATATTGCCTGATTCAGTCACAATCCACTCTACGTTTTCACTTCTCTCAGGAACTCATCTCACTTCTCTCATGACTCTTAGGTTCTGTAGGACTCGTGTTCACTATACTGAGTGTAACTACTTACATTATCAAATTTGTGCCCAATACTCCTGGCTGTGTAGGGGGCTGATTTTACCGGGTTATCTTAGAAGGGTAACTGTCTCCTATTACAATCAGTGTTTAGAAGATGAAAAGACATTCTCTGCGTAATGAATTCAGCTGTTAAATATGGTACATTGCCTATGATTTTTCTTATTCCTTGTTATGCTAGTGGGATATCTATAGGATGTAGAGTTCCTTAATTCTAGCCCAGTGTCATTTGCAGAATGGTTGTGTAAGGACTTTAGTTACATCCCAGAACCTGGCAATACAGCAGCTGGTCACTCCTCTTGCTCTCTTCAGTCATACTCTGGCTTGTGCGCTGGGAGCACCTTTTTCTAATTCTCTCTTAGGAGGAAATACAAAACAGAAGGGAGGATATTCATTTAACAGCTTGCAGAAAAGACCTCAAAGACCTATTTATTATGCTGTGGTCTTCAGGGAATTTGCTTCGGGAGTTTGATTTCAACTAAGATATCCTAATGAAGGAAAATAAGTTTCAGGATCAAAGCTCCTCCTCGTCATCACTAGCAGTTTGAATAGAATGTTTATAAATTCTCTTTAGTGTCTTACCTTGAAGTGGGTCTGGATAAGGTCTCTCTCCGCATTGCTTTCTTTTTCTCTCTCCATTTCTTGCCCTTTCCCTCTACTTATTTCTTTTTTTCTCTTCCAATAATTTCAGCAATATCTTTGTTTATTGTTTGTTCTTTTCCTCTCTCATGTTTATTTTTCTTTAGTGTTAATATTCCCTTTCTGTTTGTCAAGTAATTTACAGGACTTTTAAGGGCCATTTCTTCCTTAATGGTACTGTTCTTTCACAAACTGTTCCAAGTAATGTTTCCTGTTTGTGACTTAATGGTCTTACAACTTTCTCCATATTTCAGTTCTTCTTCCTTTAGCTCCCCTTCCCCACTGTTTTCCTTCCTTTAGCATCTCTCTGGCACTTGTGTGATGGCTTTCTTGAACCTGTTTCTTTGCATTTCATACTGGAATTTATGGTTTTCTTTAGAGAAAAAAAGCATGCATCTGCAGATGGAGGTGGTTGGTGTAGTGGCCCTTCCCACGGGTTTGGACTCTATTGGATATAGGCTACACTCGCTGTGACTTTTCTGGGTTATCACAAGATAGGGAATGGTGCTTCTTTTCTCAGAAGGACAAAGAAGCAAAGTAAACAGATTTGAAGGTGCTTGTACATTGGAGCTTGCACATTCACACTAGGGAGGCTCTGTTATCAGGTGAGCAAGCCCAGGCAGGACAACTGCGGGGTAAGGATTGTGGAGAGGCTGTCCCTATCATATTCCCCAGGCAAGAGGAATCGGCAGAATTATGATGAGAACTCTTATGAATAACATTGTTGCTTATAACCCCCTTTCCCTTTAAATAGATATTTGGAAAAAGTTAAAAGAAAATTTTGCTTTCTGATATCATTTCTCTATGAGGTTTTTGTTCATAAATTTTGCTTCTCTTGTTCCCAATTTTATGATGTTTTTATTGTTAAGTAGAAACTGACATTGTAAAAATAAATCTATTCCTAGTTTTCATAAGATTCATTAATGCCTTAATTACTTTTCTATGGCTGTGATAAAACACCTTGACCAATGCAACTTAAAAACAACCATTTAATTTGGGAGCTATGGTTTTAGAGGGTTAGTTTCCATGACCATCATGGGAGTGGGGGCCATAGCAGCAGGCAGACACAGGCATGAAGCAGTGGAGCGGTAGCTGAAAGGCCATATCTCGAGACTATCCCAAGTCAGAGAGAGAGAGAGAGAGAGAGAGAGAGAGAGAGAGAGAGAGAGAGAGAGAGAGAGAGAGAGAGAGAGAGACTGGGGATAATGTAAGACTTTTGAAACCCTAAAGCTTGACCCTAGTGAAACACCTTCTCCAACAGGGCCACACTTCCTAATGCTTCCCAAACAGTTCCACCAACTGGGGACCAAATATTCAAATGTATGAGCCTATAGAGGCATTCCTGACTTGAACCACCACAGCTAAGATATTTATCATGATTAATTTAGGGCTTGAATATATATATCTGTATTTCTCTACATAATAAAATTATATATTTATGCATGATATATACAAATTTATAGATAAAGTTGTATTTCCATTTCTGAATCATCTATCTGTATCACAGAAAAGATCTCTGTAATGATAAATTTCACTTTAAATCTCCTTGTGGTTTCACAGATAGAACAGTCAGTGAGATGTGTTTACATACAAGCCCAGGCTTTGGTTTATTATAGTAAACAGACTCTTGTAAATGACATGTATTGTGCCAATTCAGTACTTGTGGAGTGAATTATGCCAGCTGAGAAAATCTAGGCAACATTCAAAGAATAATGTCAGACTCATAACTTACATCCCATGCTATATTTCATATTAGTGAGGAAGATGAACTATGTTTCGATCTTGAGACCCTCTTACATGATACAAAATTGTGTGTATTCACTTCTTTATAGCTTTTATTTAATTAATGTAAGATAATTATGCTTATGAATAGTTTTTAGATAATTATCAAAGACTATAGCTAGGAGTGGAAAAGAAAGGGCATAAGGCTATGTGAGAAGAACTTATTTTTTTTTATTGTTTTATTTGAGCTATATATTTTTCTCTGCTCCCCTCTCCTTCCTCTCCCCTCCTCTTCTACCTTCTCTCATGGTCCCCAATTTACTCAGGAGATCTTGTCTTTTTCAAAAAGAACTTTTTATAGGAAAGTCTTGGCTAGCTACTGGAAGAAGAGATAAAATCCGCTTAGTCTAAATCTGTATTCAGGAATGTTTGGGCTGAAGGAATTGTTAGGCATTAGCGGAGCACTGGAAGAACCAGGCACCTTCACTGTCTTTTCCTGTGTTTAATTTTGGCATTTGGGAGGGAGGTTGAGAAACATCTACTTAGCTTTGGCAAAATGACTGTGTTAAGTAAACATTTTCCAGACTCTTCATATCAAAAACTTGCAAGCTCACTGCTATGTGAGACCAGAAAGGCATGTTTCAGCATCTCCTAAAATATAAATCATTGACGTCTGAATGGAAGACCTAAAACAACAGCAACAAATTCCCAAGCAAATGTGTTGCTCTTAGTATGTGCTTCAGCAAGATGAATTGTAAGTTTTTCTTTTACACTTTAGAAAAACTCAAAATGTTTATATCACATGAAACGGAGCTTAGTACAACACAGCCTGCAGATGAGACTTGGCCTGCTTTTTATGAATAAGATCTTACTGGAACACAGACATGTCCCCTTATTTACATATTGTCTATGGGTTCTTTGGGAGCTATACTAGCAGAGTTTAGTAATTTTGATGCAGAGTATCATAGCCTGCAATGTTCAAATATTTATTATTTAATATTTTATAGAAAATATTTGTCCACTTCTTGACATAAAGTGAGGTCAATAATTATGTAGATATCCGTCACGAGCAGTCGTTACAGACCTGCATGATGTCACTGTTGCTATCTTTTCCTCCTTTGTTGTTCGAGTTTGAGGATGAGCCTTGGGAATGTTTAGGCAGGAAGAGTGTCTGGAAATCCACTCTCATAGGATTTGGGGAACATCTTTGGGTGATCCAACATTAGGAAAGATAGGATCACAACAATGACTTGATCAGTGAGAAAATCCATTTCTGAGTGCAGCTTTGCCTCAGTTATTTGAATTATTTCTCAATTGCAGCTCCATCAGACTTATTCCCTTACCTTCATAAAGTCATTCAAATTATTCTCATCTCACTAACTTTTCTTGAAAAGAACAAACATAAACCACAATATTCTTGGATCCCACCTTTCTGGGATAAACACAATGAAACGGAGGGGGACTTCTCTCCTTGTGTACCATATAATAAATGCCATATTTTTTATACAGTTTTGCCAATGTATTGACTTTGCTTAGGTTTTTTTTTTTTTTTTTTTTTTTGTGTCAGTGGATTTGGTGGCCACATGCCAGACAGCAATGGAGAAAGTGATGCCTATTTGATGACTGTCAATTGAACAACAGTACCAGTCCTTGGAACTTAATGGAGGCTGGAATATGAGAAAAGCAACGAAAACCACAGAACAGCATCAGAGACTGAGAAACCAGGCAGATCTTGATGGTTACTGTTTATCTTCAGTAACACAGTTCAGTCAAAGTCCTGAGATGTCCAAGAGACAAAACGTAACCACACTGTAGTGGGATGAAGTTTTGGAAAGAAATGAAATAATTTTAAATTTGACTTAAACAATCTGATTACTTATAAGAAATGAAATCAGAATTGCTTTTGAATCATTAGGAATATGCGAGAGGATATATCTCTAACTAGTTCTCTCTTCTTCACACCCTTGGTTGTTACATTTATTCTTATATAAAAAGGTGGTAGATCTCAAAACCAAGTACTATTCTCTGAAACTTTGTAGGGAATCAGTTCAAAAGACCCTTTAACATACAGGATACACCTTGAGAACAAACTCCCAATTGCTGTCATATAGAAAGACCAATTTCTGGGCTGGAGAGATGACTCAACCATTAAAGATAGGCTTACAACTAAAAACATAAGACAGACTAGTTGCTAAGAAAGTAAAGCAAAACCAAAATACAACCATGTTGAAAACTCAGTGTCCAATGCCTGTGATATTCTGTGATCCAAAGGCTAGGGTTTGAAGCTACAACTGAGAGTACACACTCACAACAGCCTCTTCAGGGACTCCAATCCTGCCACACAGTGCTAAGGCTCAGTCTTTCTTCACCATCTTTTCAAATCCTGGGGCCTCCACTACAACTGAGGCCTCACCTTCAACAATGGCTACCTCATTTCTACTTAGAGATTCCAATCCTACCAAATGATGCCAAGCTTCAGCATTTTTTCATTTCTCTTTCAGGCCTGGGATTTCCACTGCAATAGAGGCTGACCCTTAGCCATGGCTTCTCCTAAACCTCAGCTGTTCTTCATGACTCCTAACCATGTAGCTGTCATGTTTCCAAAACCAGTAACATGTAGGAGAGTTTCAAATATTTACCAGCTTTGGCTCCCTGCTTGAGGTGCAGCCTCTACCCTCTCTGGGCTAGAACTTCTGTGTGCCGACCCCCCAGACCCCTGCCCCCTTCAAGAAATACTTCCCAGAAGATGTCACATCGGCGATACTGATATCTTATTGATTACAGCCAATTTTTCAGCCTCAGATAACCAACATTAATTGTCCCAGTGAAACAAAGGCTTCACTTCAGTGGCTTTGGTCTCATTAATCATAGCTGATTATTCAGCCTCTATGACCAGAAACCACAGATTTACAGTTCAAAATATGATACAAATAGTTCTGATAGCTCTTTTCCATGAGGAGGAAGCCAATAAAGCAGTACTCCTCCATGGCCTCTGAATAAGTTATCAGTTCTTGTCTACAGGTTCCTGACAGGAGGTCCTGTCCTGGTTTTGCTGAATGATGAACTACAAGCTGTTAGATAAAACAAACCATTTCACCCCCAAATTTATTTTGGTCTTGGTGTTTTGGTACATCAATGGAAACCCTTGTGTACCCTTGGATTACCTACCCAGGGGGAGTGCCACCCACAAAATTCTGGGTCCTCCCATGTCAATCATTAGCCAGGAAAATGCTCCATAGACTTGCCTAGAGGCCAAGCTTCTGAAGGCATTTCTTAATTGAGGTTCCTTCTTCCTAGAGGAGTCTAACTTGGGTCAAGATGATAAGAACTTTGGTCAATTCTAGTCAATTCAGAATCTAGATGTAAGTTTTTTTTATTTTAGAAATGAGGTTCTATTTTCTGACCATTTTGGTTCATCAGATCAGAAACTATGATTTTTCACTTACATTTTCAAAGCATAATCTAGGTACACACGCAAGTGTGTGGATCACTATTTGAAAAGAGAAAAACGATTACAGTAGAGCTGTTGACAAAATTACGACTGATACAGTGTTCAATACTGAGCCAGCGCCTAGCCAAAATGATTCCAGAAAAGCTGATTTATTGGAACAGATTGGAAACCAAGTGGCCTAAGGCTTTGAAAAATGCCTGTGGCAGGAAGACCTCAAGACAGGCATGCTAATGAAATGGGGTATGGCACGACTGCAGAGCTCTTAAAAAGCCATGGAGAGAGAAGCTTCTGCTATTCAGCAGTCTGTGGAAATTGGTGGCACAGGGCAGCGGAGGGGAGGAGGGCATTTGCTTTAGGCAGTTTACAAGCTGGGGAGCCCGAGTTCCAGAGAGCAGCAGATACGCTGTCAGGTTGTGAACAATACTCATACAAACATTTCTCAAAATGATAAATTTCTCATTTCACACACATGTGGCAAACGACGCACCGGCCCCATTCTCTTGGAATATGGGAAGCTACGACATCCTTCAGTAAGAATCCTGGCAGTGTCAGGAGTACTAATATGCGTTAGAAATACCAGCAGCAAGTGTTAGCTTTCTGGATGGATAATTACATACAAAAGGGTGGCCAGCTGTTCTGCTTCTCCCAGAGGAGGCAGGCTTAAGTGGGAATACCAGAGATGTAGGCAGTGTAAGGAGATCCTATCAGACAGGAAAGTCTTGAGATGCATTCCCTAGAATGCATTCCCATAGGAAGCTGAGAAATGTCCTTCCCAGAGGGCTTTCTGCTGGGGTACTGCCCACGCCACCTACAGCACTTCACACAGCTCTGGCAGACTTGCCCCGTCCAGGGAAGCAGATGTGTAGCAGTTTCTAACCATAGATTGCCAAGCACTGCAGACTTGGAGGGTAAGGCAAACAGAGCCTGCTGGGTTAAATCATGCTCTGAAGGCTCCCCCTGGGGCTTCCTGACAATCTGAATTATAGTATGCAACCAGGCTTCTTTGGATGGTTAAATAAGAGATGTTCCAGGTGATAGATTTCAGTGGACTTCTTCTTTTACTACCAACTTTTGGTCATTTCATTACTTCTTAGAACTGCCACCGAGTTCTAATAATGGATGGAAGCTAAAGGGAGAACTTATGTTAGTTCTACCGAGGGCTGGCAGCTCTGCCCCAGGAAGCAGGCTTCTAAGACTCAATGGGTTCAGAACATGCTTTTCAAATTGCAAAGGGAGAATGCTATCTGGTTAGATTCCCCCCCAAAAATGTAGGAAGATAGAAACAAGACTGACAGTCAGATTTTCTGTTATCCTTGTCTCCTACCCACCCTGTACTATGATCCTCTGTGACAGAGAATCTGCTCTATGCCAAGGACTCAAGGACATTTTGCTAATATAACTAGTTAAAAAAAATCCTGGAATCCTAGAAGTGAACACTAGTATGCCCTAATTCAAAACTGTCATTTCTCATATCCAGAATGTCAGTGTACAGGGAAGAGCTTCCAGCAAAGTAAAATTTGGCTAATAATTTTTGCTTTCTTTTATATTTGTCTTAGTTAAAGTTTCTACTGCTGTGAAGTGACACCATGACCACAGTAAATCTTACAAGGAAACATTTGATTGGGGTGCTCACTTACAGTTTCAGAGGTTCAATCCATTATCATCATGGTGATGATCACAGTCAGAATCATGGTTGGTAGCAAGGCAGCAGGCCAGCAGTCATGACACTGGGTGCTTCTTGATCATAAGGCAACAGGAAGTTGATTAGCCCCCCCCCACCCATGACACACATCCTCCAACAAGGCATACCCACTCCAAAAAAGCCACACCTCCTAATAGTGCCACTACCTATGAGATTATGGGGACCAATTACATTCAAACTACCACATTCTACTCCCTAGCCCCCACAAGCTTGTAAAAATATTGTAATTTAAATTTCATTTATTTTAACTCCAAAAGTTAAATACACTATCACAATCTCAACAATATTTTAAAGTCCAAAGTTCAAAGTCTCTTTTGAGATTCATGCAGTATCTTATCTGTTATCACCTGTAAAACCACAATCAAAAAGCAGAACACATACTTCCAACACATAATGGCGCAAGATGTACAGTACCATTCCAAAATGCAGGGAAAGAAACATAGAAAGAAAATGCTGGACCAAAACAAGACTGAAATCCAGCTGATCCAAAATCTGCATCTCCACGTCTGATGTCAAAATGCTTTCAGATCTCCAACTCTGTTCAGTTCTTTTGAGGTCAACACACTTCTTTCTCTTTCTCTTGGGCTGGTTCCAGTCCATTTTAGAGGCTCTCCTCGGCAGATACCCTGCAACTCTGTCATCCCTAACATCTTGGGTTCTCCAAGACAATTCAGGCTTTAACTTCATAGCTTCATGCAATGGCCTCCATTCAAGGACACACCTGGCACACCCCTGGCTTCAGCCACTTTCTTTAGGAGTGGAGGCAAATGTCATAACCCATTTCTTCTATCCTTAACTCTAAAGCCAGAACCACATGACTGAAGCTACCAAGTTCTGCTGCTTCCTGGGGCTGGAACATGTCCCCTCCTTCAGTTACAGCTTCACCAGCTTTCTGTCTTTTGTTGTTTAAGCTTGACTGCTCTGAAACTTGCTCATTAGACCAGACTGAGCTCAGACTCAGAGATATGTCAGCTTCTGCTTTCCCGGTGCTGCTCCACACCCACCTCTAAGCTTTTCTTTAGTTCCTTTCACAAGTTAGTCAGAATGGCGAAAATCAAAAACACCAATGATAGCCTTTGCTGGAGAGGTTGTGAAGAAAGGGATACACTCATCCATTGCTGGTGGGAATGCAAACTTGTGCAACCACTCTGGAAAGCAGTGTGGAGGTTTCTCAGGAAATTTGGGATCAACCTACCCATGGACCCAGCAATACCACTCTTGGGAATATACCCAAGAGAGGCCTTATCACACAACAAAAGTATATGCTCTACTATGTTTATAGCAGCATTGTTTGTAATAGCCAGAACCTGGAAACAACCTAGATGCCCTTCAATTGAAGAATGGATGAAGAAAGTATGGAATATATACATATTAGAGTACTACTCAGCAGTAAAAAACAAGGACTTCTTGAAGTTTGCAGGCAAATGGATGGAAATAGAAAACACCATCCTGAGTGAGGTAAGCCAGACCCAAAAAGAGGAACATGGGATGTTCTCACTCATATTTGGTTTCTAGCCATAAATAAAGGACATTGAACCTATAATTTGGGTTCTTAGAGAAGCTAAATAAGAAGGAGAACCCAAAGAAAATCATATAGGCATCCTCCTGAATATTAAACTTCATCAGGCGATGAAAGGAGACAGAGACAGAGACCCACATTGGAGCACCGGACTGAAATCTCAAGGTCCAAATCAGGAGCAGAAGGAGAGAGAGCACAAGCAAGGAACTCAGGACCGCGAGGGGTGCACCCATACACTGAGACAATGGGGATGTTCTATCAGGAACTCACCAAGGCCAGCTGGCCTGGGTCTGAAAAAGCCTGGGTCAAAACTGGTCTCGCTGAACATAGCGGACAAGGAGGACTACTGAGACCTCAAGAACAATGGCAACGGGTTTTTTGATTCTACTGGACCTATTGGTTTCGTGGGAGCCTAGGCAGTTTCGTGGATGCTCACCTTACTAGACCTGGATGGAGGTGGGTGGTCCTTGGACTTCCCACAGGGCAGAGAACCCTGATTGCGTTTTGGGCTGATGAGGGAGGGGGATTTGATTGGGGGAGGGGGAGGGAAAGGGGAGGCGGTGGTGGGGAAGAGACAGAAATCTTTAATAAATAAATAAATAAATTAAAAAAAGAATAGAGATTAAAAAATTAAAAAAAAAGAAATTGATTACAGAACCAAGGAGACTCTCGGTCATAGGCCTTCACCATAGGCGTCAAAATGTTCTGCAATTGTTTTTCTAAAGGTTTTGGTATGAAATAAAAGACATACTATGCTAAAAAAAAAAAAAGAAAAAAAAAAGAAACTCAGCTGGGTGGGATCTTGCCATGAAGTCACCACTCCCTTTATTCCATTTCTTAATCTTCATCTCCTTGACACGGGACTTAGCTCTATTCCACTTTTGGTGCCCCCTTGCTCCTCAAAATTTACATTTTGTAATATACCCTGCTCAGCTTACTCCTTTACATTATAAATTTTCATTAGCATTACCACTAATATCTACATGACAGCCTATGCTAGGCTGTTTTGAAATTTCTTCTGCCAATGGAATTAATCTAAAACTCTTCACTTTAGCCTCAGGAAGACTCTCGGGACAAGGGTCAAAAGCAGTCAATTTCTTCATTAAAATATTGTAGACCAGCTTTTCTTTTTGGGCCACCAGCTCACAAAAATTGACATGGAGACTTATTAATTATGAAAGCTTGTTCAATAGTTTAGGCCTGTTTCTAACTGGTTTTATAACTTAAATTAAACCATATCTTTTAATCTACATTTTTTATGTGGCTCGATTTCCTTTAATTTGTAATCCATGCTTCTTGCTCTGCATCCATGGTGTCTCCTGGCAATCCCACCCTTCTTCCCCACCCTCGTCCTCTGTGCCTGGAAATCCTGCCTAGCTATAGGCTGCTCAGATTTTTATTGAACCAATCAGAGTGACACATCTTCACAGTTTATAAAAAGATCATTCCAAAACAAAATATCACAAGACTAGTCTCCAGGCTACATCTTAACATTCTTCTCTGAAATCTCTAGATCCCCACAGCTTATTAAATTATATCCAGCACCACTATCTTCTATGCTCTTACTATTATGGCTCATAAGACAGTGTTGAAAGCATTACAGTGCTTTCCTAACCCAAACTTCCAAAGTCTATATTACTCCAAGCAAAAACATGGTCAGGTCTATCACGATAACACCCTAGTCCCAGGTACCAACTTCTGTCTTAGTGAGGGATTCTATTCCTGTGACGAGACACTATGACCACAGCAACTCTTATAAAAGAAAACATTTAATTAGGGTGGCTTGTCCACACTTTCAGAGGTTCAGTCCATTGTCATCAGAGTAGAGACCATGGTGGTCTGCCGGCAAACATGATGTTGGCTACATCTTGTCAGAAGGCAACAGGAAGTTTACTGAGTCACTGAGTGGGATCCTGAGCATAGGAAACCTCAAATCCCACCCCCACAGTGATACACTTCCTCCAACAAGGTCATACTCACTCCAACAAAGCCACACCTCCTAATAGTGCCACTCCCTAGATTATGATGCCTAACTTTATTCAAACTGCCACAATATTCCTGTGTAGAATTACTGAGTGACATATCGCTAATCTTGCTGCTATTCTGAAGTCTGGCAGAGCTTGAATACACAAGCTGGTTTCTTCCATATCTCCACCATAGTCTTTCTCTCTGTGGCAGAACATTCATTTAAGCAGAATTGGCTCCAGGGCATCTGCCTAATAGTCATTTGTTGTCATAAACTTACCTCTGGAAGCTACTTGACCTGTATCCCTCAATTTTTACAACATTTAACTCCTTCATTTTTTAATTTTTATTTGATTTTCTTTTTGATCTCTTGACTATTTATATGGATGACTCTTAATTTCAATAGTTTGGATTTTTTGTTATTTTATTTCCGTTTTTGAATTTTTTAAGCTTAATTTTATCCTGCCTTGAAACTTTGCATTATTTTCTTTTAAACTACTAAGTTTGTTTTATGACCAATAATGTAGTCTCTTCTGGAAAATGTTAAATCACATTATAAGAAAAAGTTATTTTTATTTTAAATATTTATTTTTATATTCAAAATTTTATTTTTTAGAAATATTAAAAATATTTTTGTAGTTATTATATTGAACACTCCATAAATGATGGTTAGATCTACTTGACTATGGTATTATTTTGTTTTTCTATTTCTTTATGAATTTTGTTTCTACTTGCTTATTTATTATTGACAGAAGGGCTGAAGGCTCCATTTATAATTTCTTCTAATAAACATTTTAAATCTTTATTTATTTGTTTGTTTATTGCTTTTGTGCCTGAATATATGCATGTGTACCCCATGTGTGGAGGAGCCTGAGGAATTCAGAAGATTTTTTGGTATCCTCCGGAAATGGAGTTATAAACTGCCTCCTGAACAATGGAAACTGAACGGGTACTCTGTAAGAGCAAGAAGCACTCAACTGCTAAGCCATCTTTTCAGCCCCTTTTATTATTTTTGTCACCCTATCTTCAATTTGGGGCTTTTATTTGTTGTTAGGTATATAAAAATTTAGGCTATTGCACTTACTTATAATTTCCTTCCTCTTAATGTTCAGTTACCTAATTTTTATACAGGAGTATGACTATCTTCCCATTTATGCAGGTATAGGGGGTCTCCACATTCTCTCATCTTTAGTACATCCGTAATTCATTGCTTTAAAATACCTCTGCCTGGAGAGTTCACAGTTGGGTCTTGTTTTTATCCATTATATCAATCTGTCTTTTAATTGGTAGTTTTTGAATGTTTACATTTCACATAATTATTTTTATATTGGATTTAGGGTTATATTTATATTTTTGGATTTTCTTTGCTGCTTTTCCTAGTCTGCTTTTCATTTTAATTCTTCTTTTCCTCCTTTGAGTATTTCATTTTGATTTTGTTATTTAGCTTGGGTTTCCATGTTTTATTTAAACGATGAATGGAAGTGGACATGAAGATGAACCACTTTGAGGTTTGGGAGTGCTATTCTCATCTGAACAACCTCAGTTAGTCAGGAGTAATTAGAATCTTTATCCGAGGAGTGCTTGTTTAGGAAGTGCTTATTAAAGAAGATGACAATAAAATCTTCCTAAGAGCACCTACTTTAGAGGATGAGAATCAGAATTAAATGAATACTTTGGAGTCACCTCAGGTCCTCTGATGTATGATCAGGTTGTAGCTGATTGAAAGAATGGGGTGTAAGGTAAGAACAAGAGAGGAGTATTGTCTGCTGTGACACACTGCTGGTGTTTGGTCAGTGCTAAAGAGAATAGTCAATGTGGAGAGCTGTGTTTACATTCATACATTTGTACACACCATAAGGTAATGTGGTATTTTGAATGTAATTGGCCCCCATAATCTCATAAGTAGTGGCACTAATTGGAGGTGTGGCTTTGTTGGAGTAGGTATGACGTTGTTGGAGGAAGTGTGCCACTGTGGGAGGAGGGCTTCAAGTTTCCTGCCCAGTGTCTCAGTTGACTTTCTGTTACCTGCAAGTTGTAGGACTTTCAGCTGTTACCCCAGCACCATGCCTATCTTTATGACACCATGATCCATGCTGTGAGGATAGTGGACTGAACCACTGAAACTACAAGTGAGCCACTCCAATTAAATGTTTGACTTTATGACAATTACCCTGGTCGTGGTGTCTCTTAACAGCAATAAAGACCCTAAAATAGAAGTTAGTACCAGGGACTGGGATATTTCTGTGATAGGCCAGAATAGGTTTTGTTCAGAGGAATTTGCTCTTTGATACTTTGGGTTAGGAAGGCAGTGGAATGCTTTAAGTTCTGCTTAATGGGTCATACTAGTAGGAGCATGGAAAACAGAGAAGTTGAGAATTATTTGAACTCTTGAGGACTCACCCAGGAGGTTTCAGGGGAGAAGAATGTTAATATGTGGCCTAGAGACTAGTGATATTTTGGTGAAGAAAGTGGCCGCCTTTTGCCCTTATCTCAAGAGTCCCTGAGGTGCAAGTGAACTGTTTTGGATTAATTCACTGGCAGAAGAAATCTCAAGACAGTCCAGCACAGACCCTGTCATGTGGTTATTAGTGGTAACTCTAATGAAGATTTATAATGAAAAGTATAAAATGAGTAAGCTGAGCTGGAAAAATTACAAAATGTAACTTTTGAGGAGAAAAAGAGCACCAGAAAGTGGAATGGAGCTAAGTCAAGGAAATAAATGGTTTAAGAAATGGAGTAAAGGGAGTGGTGACCTCTAGGCAAAATTCCATTCAGCTAAGTTTTTAACTTTTCAAAAGGAAATGAAGAAAAGTTTAGAGCAGTATCTTGTAGTGCGCACTTTAATCCCAGCACTCAGGAGGCAGAGGGTGGCAGATCTCTGAGTTTGAAGCCAATCTGATCTACCCAGCAAGCTTTAGGACAGCCAAACTTAGGCAGTGAAAGACAGAAAAGATGAAGTTGGAATTGAATGAGGGGTCCATGTTCCAGCCTCAGAAAGTAGCAGAAATTGGCAGCTTCAGCCACACAGTTCTGGTTTTAAGTTTAAGAATAAAAGAAAAGAGTTATGGAACAAAGCTGGTGAGGCCAAGCGTGTGTTAGGAGTATTCCTGGAGAGAGGCCTAGAAGAGAGGCCATTACATGAAGCAGTGAAATTGAAGTCTGGATTGTCTCGGAGAACCTAAAGTGTTAGAGATGCCAGAGTTGTGGGATACCTGTCAAGAGAGTGCTGGTAGGGAGAGGAGCAAGCCCAAGAGAAGAAGTGTGGTGCAGTCAAGAAAGCTGAATGGGGTTGGAGATCTGAAGAGCATTTTGACATCAGTCAGGGAGATGGAGATTTTATCATTTGCCCAGCTGGGTTTTGGTCTTGCTTTGGTTCACTATTTGCTTTCTATGTCCCCTGACCTGCATTTTGTAATGGTAATGTGTATCTTGTGCTCCTATATGTTGTAAGTATGTATTCTGTTTTTTGATTGTGGTTTTTTACAGGTGATAACAGTTAAGAGAGTGCATGAACTTTAAAACATTGTTGAGACAGTGATAGTCTATGTGGACGTTTGGAGTTGTACTGAATGAAATTTGCATTATGATATTGTTACAAGCTTATGGGGGCCAGGAAATAAAATGTGGTAATTTGAATATTATTGGGCCCCCTAATCACCTAGGTAGCAGCACTATTAGGAGGTGTGGCTTTTTTGGAGTGGGTATGCCTTGTTGGAAGACATATGCCACTGTGGGGGCAGGCTTTGAGGTTTCCTGGGCTTAGGATACTGCGTAGTATCTCAGTCAACTTCCTGTTGCCTGCAAGATATAAGACTCTCAGCTGTTATGCCAGCACCACATCTGCCAGCACGTCACCATGCTCCCCGCCATGATGATACTAGACTGAATATGTGACTGTAAGCAAGCCACGCCAATTAAATGTTCTGCTTATAAGACTTGCCATAGTCATGGTATCTCTTCACAGCAATAAAATTGCCTAACTAAGACAGGGGATATTTGTAAATAGCTAAGCAGTTCAGTGCTTGACATCTAGAATTCACTCTTGGTTTTCTGGGCTCCAAAGGGCCCAGGCAGCTCCTTTCCTCTGGCTCTGACATATACAGCACGTACAGCTTACCACAGAATGGAGCATGCCTGAGTCTATTAACTTGCCGCTGCTCTTGGTGATCATTACACGGTTCATGCATCTCCCACATGCGGGTTCTCTATGGAAACCAAGGCTCTACTGTCATCCGCGGCCCCGTCTGGCTTCTCATAGTGCTGAGCTTCAGTTGCTCTTCGTGACTGCTTTCACCTGTACCTTCCATGCCACCAGAAACTGGTACCAAGTAGAAGATTCTTGTACAATATCAAATTTGCCTGCCAGCTTGAGTTGCAGACTTTGCCATCCTCCGGACCACAGTTTCTGTATATTGGTCCCCAAAAATATTTCCTAGAATATTTTTCCTCATAATGTTGATATCTTGTTAATCATAGCTGATTCTTCAGCCTTAGCTGACCAGAAACCATAAACATCCCTGATAGCCTTTTTTTTTGGGAATCACAGCTCCAATCTCCTTCTCCCATTCTAAACCCTGTCCAGATATTTAGCTGATAACCGTGGCCCCTCTCCTCACATTCCAGGCCCTGCCCTTCAAAAAGCCCGCCAAGGGTCAGCTCAAAACCATGCCTACAGGATATTTGAAACATGGTCTTATTATTTCCACCTGATAGGATTTATTGCATCGGCAGAGGAACCCAATTACTGGGAATCAATACCTACTAGTCTTTGTTTCCCTCTGGAACTTCTTAAACCAAGCCTCCAAAGTTTACATCTTTCTCACCATTCCCATCTTCTAAGCTCTGTAACTGTTTCGAAATCTCTGAGGATTTAACGGTTTTTTTCTAGCTTACAACTCCAAGTCTTGCCACAATACTTAGTGACAGGAACCAGAGCATGGCCATGGTGGACAAAGGAATGTGTCTTGCTAAGTAGGGCCAGTCCCCAGGCCACTGAAAGGCTTAGGCCACCACCAGGCTGGCCTCTCCCAATTATGTCCACTAGGCTGGTGCCACTGCTTTGTCCAAATACCTGGCAGGCAGGATGGAGATGCCACTGCTCCTGCTGCTTCCACTGCTCACTCTGCTGAGAGAAGGAGAGGGGGAGGGGTCCCATAACGTTGACTGTTGCCTGCAAACATGATGGCCAAGCCTGGGATACCAGCAGGGCTACTAGCAGAGAAGGCAGGGTAGTGTACAGCCTTTTGGAGATTGTGCTACCCCTGGAAATGCTGCCCGACCACACAATCATCCTGACTATCAGCAACAGCAAGATATACAAGATGATGGATGGTTTTTTTTCTGGATTAAGTCTCCTTGAAAGACTTCCATGGTCCATGCTGCCGCCAGAGGCCATATTGGTGTCCCAGGTCCATACTGCAGTTAACGGCCATATTAATATCCATGTTCTGTGCTGCAGTCAAAAACCATGTTGAGAGACGGAGCTGGGAGGCGCCCGCGCCGGCAGACGGAGCTGGGAGGCGCCCGCGCCGGCAGACGGAGCTGGGAGGCGCCCGCGCCGGCAGACGGAGCTGGGAGGCGCCCGCGCCGGCAGACGGAGCTGGGAGGCGCCCGCGCCGGCAGACGGAGCTGGGAGGCGCCCGCGCCGGCAGACGGAGCTGGGAGGCGCCCGCGCCGGCAGACGGAGCTGGGAGGCGCCCGCGCCGGCAGACGGAGCTGGGAGGCGCCCGCGCCGGCAGACGGAGCTGGGAGGCGCCCGCGCCGGCAGACGGAGCTGGGAGGCGCCCGCGCCGGCAGACGGAGCTGGGAGGCGCCCGCGCCGGCAGACGGAGCTGGGAGGCGCCCGCGCCGGCAGACGGAGCTGGGAGGCGCCCGCGCCGGCAGACGGAGCTGGGAGGCGCCCGCGCCGGCAGACGGAGCTGGGAGGCGCCCGCGCCGGCAGACGGAGCTGGGAGGCGCCCGCGCCGGCAGACGGAGCTGGGAGGCGCCCGCGCCGGCAGACGGAGCTGGGAGGCGCCCGCGCCGGCAGACGGAGCTGGGAGGCGCAGGCAGGCAACGACGGCTGCCGCCGAGACTGGAGGGGACCAGCGCAGCGGCAGAGGTCGCAGGCGGCAGGGACCAGCGGCAACACCGAGAGCAGATCGCCCCACTACAATTAAATCAAAGAGGTAGGCCTTTGGTTGGCGAGGGCCCTGGCAAACGGGGAGCCGGGACCGGTTCCGGAAAACCCTTCTTAGGGGTGAGAGGGTTCTTGGCCCCCAGCAGGAGCCAGGAAACAGAGCGAGGGCAATTAGTAAGAGAAGCCTCTGGCCAGCAGAGAAACCTGATCTGATTTTAAAAGACCAATTAGATAGCATTGAAAGGAGGAGATGGGCAGGCGCCAAGGCAGAACATCACCCATTAATCAGAAAAACAACATGAAAACACCAGATCCCAAAGATCTTACAACAGAAAGATTTGAACACCCTAACACAGAAGAAGTGGAAAAAATTGACTTTATGAAAGCAATAGAATCCCTTAAAAAATATGTAATAAACACCCTTATAGAAATGGATGAGAAGAATAACAAAAAGTTCGAAGAATTAAGTAAATATGTACATGAGACCCTGGGAAACCAAGAAAAAACGATCAAACAGGTAATGGAAACAGTGCAAGAATTGAAAACTGAAAGGGAAGCAAGGAAGAGAACACAAAGGGAAGAACAGCTGGATATGGAAAATCTAGGCCAACGAGCAGAGTCTACAGAAACAAGCATAATCAATAGACTACAAGAGATAGAAGAAAGAATCTCAGATGCTGAGGACACCATAGAGAAAATAAATGCACTGATCAAAGAAAACAGCAAAGCCAACAAATTCTCATCACAAAACATTCAAGAAATATGGGACACAATAAAAAGACCAAACCTAAGAATTATAGGAATAGAAGAAGGAGAAGAATCACAGCTCGAAGGCCCAGAAAATATTTTTAACAAAATTATGGAAGAAAACTTTCCCAACATAAAGAAAGTTATCCCCTTGAATATTCAAGAAGCATACAGAACACCAAACAGACTGGATCAAAGAAAAACTTCCCCTCGCCATATAATAATCAAAACACAAAATAGACAGGTTAAAGAAAGAATATTAAGAGCTGCAAAGGAAAAAGGCCAAGTAACCTATAAAGGTAAACCGATCAGAATTACACCTGACTTCTCTATGGAAACCATGAAAGCCAGAAGGTCCTGGATAGAGGTACTTCAAAAGCTAAGAGACCATGGATGCAAACCCAAACTTCTGTACCCTGCCAAGCTAGTGTTCACTATCAATGGAGAAAACAAGACATTCCAGGATAAGAACAAATTTAAACAATACGTAGCCACAAATCCAGCTCTACAGAAAGTAATAGAAGGAAAATCGCAACCCAAGGAATCCAACAATGCCAACACTGACTACAATAACTCAGGCATCTAGTGAACCTTCACCAGCACAACTCAAAGAAGGGACACACACACAAACTCTACTACCAAAAAAACAATAAGAATAACCGGAGTAAACAACAATTGGTCATTAATATCACTTAATATTAATGGTCTCAATTCACCTATAAAAAGGCACAGGCTAAGAGATTGGATACGAAAACAGGATCCAACATTCTGCTGTTTGCAAGAAACACATCTCAACCACAAAGACAGGCATCTACTCAGAGTAAAAGGTTGGGAAAAGGTCTTTCAAGCAAATGGTCCTAAGAAAAAAGCAGGTGTGGCCGTACTAATTTCCAACAAAACGGACTTCAAACTAAAATCAATCAGAAGAGATCGAGAAGGACACTTTATACTCATAACAGGAACAATTCATCAGGATGACATCTCAATTCTGAATATCTATGCCCCTAATATAAAAGCACCCACTTATATAAAAGAAATATTACTAGAACTCAAGGCAGACATCAAACCACACACACTAATAGTAGGAGACTTCAACACACCTCTCTCTCCAATGGACAGGTCAATCAGACAGAAACCTAATAGAGAATTAAGAGAATTACTGGAGGTAATGAAACAAATGGACTTAACAGACATCTATAGAACACTCCACCCAAATAGGAAAGAATATACCTTCTTCTCTGCAGCTCATGGAACCTTCTCAAAAATTGACCATATACTCGGAAACAAAGGAAGCCTCCACAGATACAAAAGAATATCAGTGTCCACCTGTGTCTTATCAGATCACCACGGATTAAAGTTAGAAGGCAACAACAATGCTGCCCCCAGAAAGCCGACAAACTCATGGAAACTGAACAATCAACTACTGAACCACACCTGGGTGAAGGAAGAAATTAAGAAGGAAATTAAAGTCTTCCTTGAATTTAATGAAAATAAAGAGACAACATACTCAAACCTATGGGACACGATGAAAGCAGTGCTAAGAGGAAAGTTCATAGCACTAAGTGCCCACTTAAAGAAAACGGAGAAAGCATACATTGGGGACTTAACAGCACACCTGAAAGCTTTAGAAAAAAAAGAAGCAGATGTGCCCAGAAGGAGTAGAAGACTGGAAATAATCAAACTGAGGGCAGAAATCAACAAAATAGAAACACAGAAAACAGTCCAAAGAATCAATGAAACAAAAAGTTGGTTCTTGGAGAAAATCAACAAGATAGACAAACCCCTATCCAAACTAATTAAACAACAGAGGGAGAACACGCAAATAAATAAGATCAGAAATGAAAAGGGGGACATAACCACAGACACAGAGGAAATTCAGAGAATCATTAGATCTTACTACAGGAGCCTGTATGCCACAAAACTGGAAAATACAAAAGAAATGGACATCTTTTTAGATAAGTACCATATACCAAAGCTAAACCAAGACCAGGTGAAAGATCTAAATAGACCTGTTAGTCGCGAAGAACTTGAAGCAGTTATCAAAAATCTGCCCTCTAAAAAAAGCCCAGGACCAGATGGTTTCAATGCAGAATTCTACCAGAACTTCCAAGAAGAGCTAATACCTATTCTCCTTAATGTATTTCACAGTATAGAAACAGAAAAGTCATTGCCAAATTCCTTTTATGAAGCTACAGTTACCCTGATACCAAAACCACACAAAGACCCAACCAAGAAAGAGAACTACAGGCCTATCTCACTCATGAATATCGACGCAAAAATTCTTAATAAAATACTGGCAAACCGAATTCAAGAACACATTAGAAAAATTATCCATTATGATCAAGTAGGCTTCATCCCAGAGATGCAGGGCTGGTTCAACATACGCAAATCTATCAATGTAATCCACCATATAAATAAAATGAAAGAAAAAAACCATATGATCATTTCATTAGATGCTGAAAAAGCATTCGACAAAATCCAACACCCCTTTATGATAAAGGTATTGGAGAGACTAGGGATACAAGGGTCATACCTAAATATAATAAAAGCTATTTACAGCAAACCGACAGCTAACATTAAATTAAACGGAGAAAAACTCAAAGCCATCCCACTAAAATCAGGAACAAGACAAGGATGTCCACTCTCTCCATACCTCTTCAATATAGTGCTTGAAGTTCTAGCAATAGCAATAAGACAACATAAGGGGATCAAAGGGATTCGTATTGGAAAGGAAGAAGTTAAGCTTTCGTTATTTGCAGATGATATGATAGTATACATAAGCGACCCCAAAAACTCTACCAAAGAACTCCTACAGCTGATAAACACCTTCAGTAATGTGGCAGGATACAAGATCAACTCGAAAAAATCAGTTGCCTTCCTATACAGTAAGGATAAGGAAACAGAGAGGGAAATCAGAGAAGCATCACCTTTCATGATAGCCACAAAGAGCATAAAATATCTTGGGGTAACCCTGACCAAGGAAGTGAAAGATCTATATGACAAGAACTTTAAGACTTTGAAGAACGAAATAGAAGAAGACACCAGAAAATGGAAGGATCTCCCTTGCTCTTGGATTGGGAGGATCAACATAGTAAAAATGGCAATTCTTCCAAAAGCAATATATAGATTCAATGCAATCCCCATCA
The DNA here is from genome assembly GCF_014885135.2 of Alexandromys fortis. Classification (NCBI taxonomy): domain Eukaryota; kingdom Metazoa; phylum Chordata; class Mammalia; order Rodentia; family Cricetidae; genus Alexandromys; species Alexandromys fortis. The sequence continues at coordinate 22,488,533 of NW_026067924.1, forward strand.
AAATCCCATCAAAATTCTTCACAGATCTGGAGAAGACAATAATCAACTTTATATGGAAAAATAAAAAACCCAGGATAGCCAAAACAATCTTATACAATAAAGGAACGTCTGGAGGCATTACCATCCCTGACTTCAAACTCTATTACAGAGCTACAGTATTAAAAACAGCTTGGTATTGGCATAAAAACAGAGAAGTCGACCAATGGAACCGTATAGAAGACCCTGACTTTAATCCACAAACCTATGAGCAACTGATTTTCGATAAAGGAGCTAAAACTATACAATGGAAAAAAGAGAGCATCTTCAACAAATTGTGCTGGCAAAACTGGATTTCAATCTGTACAAAAATGAAAATAGATCCATGTCTGTCACCATGCACAAAACTCAAGTCCAAGTGGATTAAAGACCTCAATATCAGTCTGAACACACTGAACCTGATAGGAGAGAAAGTGGGAACTACACTACAACAAGTGGGCACAGGAGACCGCTTCCTACGTATAACATCAGCAGCACAGACAGTAAGGGCCTCATTGAATAAATGGGACCTCATGAGACTGAGAAGCTTCTGTAAAGCAAAGGACACTGTCGCTAAGACAGAAAGGCAACCCACTGACTGGGAGAAGATCTTCACCAACCCCGCAACTGACAAAGGTCTGATCTCCAAAATATATAAAGAACTTAAGAAACTAGACTGTAAAAGGCTAATCAACCCAATTATAAAATGGGGCACTGAGCTGAACAGAGATCTCTCAACAGAAGAAGTTCAAATGGCCAAAAGACACCTAAGGTCATGCTCAACTTCCTTAGCGATCAGGGAAATGCAAATCAAGACAACTTTAAGATACCATCTTACACCTGTCAGAATGGCTAAAATCAAAAACACCAATGATAGCCTATGCTGGAGAGGTTGTGGAGAAAGGGGTACACTTATCCATTGCTGGTGGGAATGCAAACTTGTACAACCACTCTGGAAAGCAGTGTGGCGGTTTCTCAGAAAATTTGGGATCAACCTACCCATGGACCCAGCAATACCACTCTTGGGAATATACCCAAGAGAGGCCTTATCATGCAACAAAAATATATGCTCTACTATGTTCATAGCAGCATTGTTTGTAATAGCCAGAACCTGGAAACAACCTAGATGCCCCTCAATTGAAGAATGGATGAAGAAAGTATGGAATATATACATATTAGAGTACTACTCAGCAGTAAAAAACAAGGACTTCTTGAAGTTTGCAGGCAAATGGATGGAAATAGAAAACACTATCCTGAGTGAGGTAAGCCAGACCCAAAAAGAGGAACATGGGATGTTCTCACTCATATTTGGTTTCTAGCCATAAATAAAGGACATTGAGCCTACAATTCGGGTTCTTAGAGAAGCTAAAGAAGAAGGAGAACCCAAAGAAAAACATATAGGCATCCTCCTGAATATTAACCTTCATCAGGCGATGAAAGGAGACAGAGACAGAGACCCACATTGGAGCACCGGACTGAAATCTCAAGGTCCAAATCAGGAGCAGAAGGAGAGCGAACATGAGCAAGGAACTCAGGACTGCGAGGGGTGCACCCACACACTGAGACAATGGAGATGCTCTATCGGGAACTCACCAAGGCCAGCTGACCTGGGTCTGAAAAAGCCTGGGTTAAAACCGGTCTCACTGAACATAGCGGACAATGAGGACTACTAAGACATCAAGAACAGTGGCAATGGGTCTTTGATCCTACTGCATGTAGTGGCTTTGTGGGAGCCTAGGCAGTTTGGATGCTCACCTTACGAGACCTGGATGGAGGAGGGTTTTCCTCGGACTTCCCACGGGACGGAGAGTCCTGATTGCTCTTTGGGCTGAAGAGGGAGGGGGAACGTATTGGGGGAGGGGGAGGGAAAGGGGAGGCGGAGGTGGGGAAGAGACTGAAATATTTAATAAATAAATAAAGAAAGAAAGAAAAATTAAAAAAAACCATGTTGATTCCTGCAGTCCTGGCAAATGCCAAAGATCATATTGATATCTATGATCCATGCTGCTGCTGGCTGCTATGTTCATGGAAGTTTCTTTTGTTGTGGTATGGATGACTGCAAACATAACTGAGAATGAGAGACATTGAAGTTTTTTGTGCTAACCCCTGCTCCACTCCCCACCCCCCAAAACAACAACCAAACAGTCCAGACAGAAAGCTGTTGAAAAGAATCCTTACTTCTGGCAGGGGGGTTGAGGCTGGGAAAGGACTCAATTTTACTTAAGGGACTGACCACCGGGAATTGGACCATGCTCCAATGAGTATATGAACAACACTTGGTATTGTTTATTTATTTGCTTTCTTTCTTCTTCTTCTTCTTCTTCTTCTTCTTCTTCTTCTTCTTCTTCTTCTTCTTCTTCTTCTTCTTCTTTTTTCTTCTCCTTCTCCTTCTCCTTCTCCTCCTCCTCCTCCTCCTCCTCCTCCTCCTCCTCCTGCTCCTGCTCCTCCTTCTTCTTCTTTTGTAGTGGGGGCATGAGGATTGACCTGGAAGGAATAAGAAGTGTTCAGGGTACATTGTATGAAATTACCAAATGATTAATACAAATATTATATTGGACAAAATTGAGTTGAAGATTTAATTGAAGATTTTCAAAGACTGGGTGCCTTGTATATGACTTAAACATACTGGGATGAAACTTGAACTGCCTAATTTTAGACCACTTTCCCAGTTAGTTCTTATTTCCTCAAGGGTCACCTCGCCACATCTCTGAATGCCAAAGTAGTTTACATTTCAGAGGGGTGCTTTGAGAATTAAGTTACTAACGACAAATGTGTTTTGAAAACTACCAGACTTGACAACGGTAAGAGTCACTGATCATTCTGCACATATGACATTAACGGCAAACTCTGTCCACAAAATCAGTATCTATCCACCTGAAAAAAAGTATGACTGATTCCTGAAACAAATATTTCATGATATTAGACACAAAGCAACACTTCACTAGGATCTGCAAGAGATAATAAAAAACAACACAAGCCCTGAAGTTTCCTGAGGAGTGTTTTAGGTTATGCAGTATAGACGGGGGACCCAAAACAGATTTCCTGAAATAGAGTTGGTAGAGATGGGTTTCTTGGAGGCCCAAGTATCTAAGATAAAAGACCCAAGCTAGACAGACAGAGCTCTGATTTGGTGGAAGCTCTACATTCTTCTTCTCAGAGATTCAAGAAAGATGCCTGAAACCAGGAATCCCTACAAGCAGAATTAGAGATGGTGATTTCTGAAGTTTAAACAGAGCTTGAAACTTTCTTATCCAAAGAACAACCCCCCCCCAAAGAAAACATAACTCTTGGGGCATTAGACTGAGTTCTCAAATGCCCCAATCTCTATCAAAGAAAAAATGTGGGTTCAGACAGTGCTACCTGATGTGGCCGAATTAAACTGAGAAGAAATACCCATGCTTGATGAGTGTATCTGTTTACATCTTTTGCCCATCTCTTTTTCGGTTGAGATTGTTTTCTACTACTGAGTTTTTCAGAATTCTGTAGATAGTTTTGATATACGTTCTTACTCAGATATGCGCTTTGTAACTGACTTTTCATATTTCATTTTCTGAACAATTTTTGCAAAGGGCAAAAGTTCTTATCTTGATACATTTCAACTTGTCAGTGCGCATACACAAATATTCATTGCATCTTATTTGTAATAGTCAAAAACTATAAATAATGCAAATGTTGCTAGCAAGTTTATATGTAACTAAACTCGGATATATTCATACAGTGGAACACTGGTTAGTAATGCAAAGAAAGGAGATACTTGCATACACAGAGTGGATACATTTCAAAATAATTATGCGAAGTGAAAGAAGCCAGACTCCCTTCTCCTCCAACACAAAGCATATGTAGGATGTGATTCCATTTATATATAACTCTAGAAAATATAAGCTTGCATGAGGTGACAAGAAGCAGACCTGTATCCTGGGAAGAGAGATTGGATACGGGAGCAGAACTCAGTCATAAACAATCTATGTAAGGGTATGCTACGAGTTGGTAGATACTTTTATTATCTCCATGGTGATTATTTCATAATGACATTGCATGAAAATTTGTATATATTTAAAACCAGACTATGTGCTATAACTATAATATGTGCTGTTTATTGTGTGTGAATAATCCCACAATTAAGCTCTGAAGTCAGTTACTCAGACATTCTAATCATAAAAGTCAGATACAATGAACGATGAAAAACCATGCTAACCTCAGATTTCCCCATGGCCATATTTTACTTTATTGTATAAGTGATTTTATGAAATAAGCTGACAGACATTAAAAGTACGTAAGCACCCCAAGCTCACAGACTCCACGAAGAGTTCTCTGAAAGAACAAATAAGAGTTTACAAATTACTGTGAGTGTGCTACCTGGTCCACATACTCCAGATTGATCCCAGGACACATCCCTGGGCCCTGGTCTTGATCTGGTCTGAGTTTTGGAAAACAGTGTTCCCCCCCCCATGATGGCATATTTCTACTTAGAACAAAACAAACCCCAACTCCCACACCTCCCTGGGTAGAGAGGAGTCAGAAAAGTCTCTCCTATAGATGAGGTTCTTCCTCACCTGGAGGTCAAATCTTCCGGAAAGGAACCACATCTATGAAATTCAGTTCAAGTAAGTTAAGGCCTAGCAGAGTCACAGTAGTGCTAGGCAGAGACAGTCACAACCCAAACAGCTCTATTTGATCTATTGGATGCTAAAACGAAGTTGGTGTGATTGAGTCGTACCATCTGAGAAAGCAAGAGCACTATGACAACTGTGCAGATACTGACGCCGCACGCCCAAGTCAATAGCTCACAGCTTTTTTTTTTTTTTTAACGCTTCCATTGGTTTACTGATTTCTTCCTGGATGAAATCCAAGCACATCTGCATGGAAGGTAAAGCCTTTGCCTCAGCTCTCCGCCAGTCTGCCAGCCTGTTTCCTGCATGATCTTTCCAGTCAGTCATAGTGGAGGGTTTCCAGATTTCACATGTGCTGAGTCTTCTGTCCCAACACCTGTGCCATTTCACTCTTCCGTAATACTTTAGTCCTTCATAAGCCCCCAAAGGAATGATGTCATGGATTTGAAAGTTCAGCACCCTAAAACAGTGGCATTTTATGGGCTGCTGGGCAACACATAATGTCCCTGAGAGAGAAAGAACAACCGGGAAGAGTTAGATTCACACTACGAAGTAGTTTTTCAGTGGTGAAACTTAGCAGTAGAACATCGATTGATGGATTGTCACATGCAACATATTACATTTTATCATAAAGTGCAGACTGAGACAGGACTTTGTGAATAAAAATTTAAGCTATAATTTCGCCTTTTCAAGGGCCACAATGAATCTAAACCAGGCTATTTGGGGGAAACCAAGTTTTGGTATTTAGTACATGAGTGCTTGTATTTTTCAATTACAACTTTATTAAAAGTATAAAACAGTTTAGAGTAAGACACTCAGACATTTGCAGACCTTAAAGCTGTCTTGCACTTGGCTTGAAAATTACGGCCTTACGTTAGAGGAACAGGCTTAAACTGGAATCAATGGGCATTCAGGGAATTGAGCAGTGTTCCTTGCTTTAAGCCCAGGTCTTTCCAGTTTTGAAAGTCTGCGCTCTTTCCATTGCATCACTGCTCCCCAGCTTTGCAGGCTCGCCCTGAGGAGTTGCAGACAGGCATTTGCACAGACCAGAATCTCTAATTAACAGACCAGAAAATGCGCTGGAGGAGGCAGAGAGCAGAGGCCAGACTACTCCACAGTCTGTAAGCTCCACACTCCTGTGAGGCGTGCCAAGCCTAGGCAAAAGCTACCTTCCAGGGAATCATTTGCTGAGGCCACAATTAACTGGACTTGGGCAGCTTAAGAGTGATAACAAGGGCAGGTATTTGACCTCACCCAATTACTTTCAGGAACAGCCGGTATCAAATGCATCTGTGAGGTACCTTCACTTCAATAGAAGCAGAGAGCTTCTAAATGGAGTGATTGTACGCAAGCTTAGAGGAAATCTGAGCCACTGCCAAACCTCAGGAGGATAACAGGCATCTCAGCACAGCCACTGGAGCTATGCAAGGCTAATGCACAGATGCTGCAGGCTTGAGCCTGGCTAAAAACACAGGGAGGTTGCATGGTATATTAAAGTCACTGAATTTTACAGCTAACATCTGGCCTTGAGGACAGCTGTGGTCAGATTTAGTGAAAGACTCCAGTGAAAAACAGTCAAGTCAAATATTTGAGCCTCTCCCATTTGCACTAAAGCAATTTGTTAATCGGTCAATCTGCACTGGGACTAATGTTTACTGGTTTCATTTTACTCCAGGCAAGAATAAACTTCACAAAGGGGGGTTAGACAGTATCCTGTGTGTCTCATGACAGTCTTATTCAAAAAGCACCGTCTTTTCTGTGTGGAGAAATGTGTATTTTATTTTTTAAGAAATTACAATTTTTAAAATTTATGGTTATTCTTGAGAATTTCATAGATGCAGACAATGAAATATGATCACATGTACCCCTGTGTTCCCTTTTCAATGCCCCTCCATAACACTCCCCCAACCTCGTGTCCTTTTCTTCCCTGGATAATCCATTAAGTTCTGTTAGTGTTGCCCATACGTGCATGGGTATATGGTCACCCACTGGGACAGGAGACATCTACCAGTGGGCACATCATTTATAAGCAATAATTCTTCACCCTCCAAAGCCAGCCACTGCCACAGCTCCTCAGTAAGGGGTTGGGCCTGGACTTTTCCTTTAACAGAGCTCAGGTTCCAATCACAGGAGCAATGTAGACAGAGAGAAAAGCGGGTGTGAGCGATCTTCATCTAAGCCAGTTCCCAGAGCTTTAAGATATTTGAACAAACCATTTATTTGGCACAAATATAAATTCATAGCATACTGCATGCATGCAGACAGCTGAGGATCTTATGCCGTGGGGAAGAGAGCTGCAGGTCACAGTGTGTTTTGGACTCTGCAGTCTGTTTCTAATCTCTCAGAAAACACAACATGGATTTAATGTGACCCCGAAGAGCATAAGGAAAACAGGGCTTGCCCTCTCACCCCCCATTTGAAGCTTGTTGAATTTCCCCAACCACATTTGAAATGAATCAAGATGGTTAACAGCTGCCTCGCTTATTAGAAAAACTCTCATTTTAATGATAAATAAACACTTTGTCCAGGGAAAGATTACAAATTCTACCAATCCAAATGTTTGTGTTTCTTGAGCAACTTAGTCATTAGGCCAGAGGCACGAAGCATATTCTAAAACACCGCCCTAGAATCTATCTGTAGACAAAGAGTGAGGAGCAATTAGCTAACACATTGTAGATATCTTCCCATCCTCAAGCGCTAGCTGAGTCATCCACTGTGGAAAATGTTGGGTGTCCTCGACTTTTCCCAGGTGCCCACAGCTACATGGTACAAGGGGCTGGGAGCACACCTCCACCAGCATCTCCTTATGGCTGGGACTTGGAAGGGACCACCAAAACCATTTCATGGTTTTCGGTAAGAGCATTTTCTGGTATCTGGGGACCAAGTTGATTCAGAGAGGTAGGTCGTTGAGAGTTGTTAGGATATTGAATCTTTGAGGAGAGAATGGGTTTCATATCGCTCCCATGGACTTTTTCCTAATGCACAATAGAACTTTGGCACAGCTTTTCTGAGCGACTGCCCTGTCACCTCTAGTACATTTAGTGAGTAGGGTGGTTCTGTCAATTCAAGATTATAATTGTTCTATAAATACCAGATGGGCTAGAAGGGTGGCTCAGTAGTTAAAAGTACTTGCTCTTCTTTCAGAGGACACAGCATTGGTTCCCAGAATCCAAATGGTGGCTTACAACTGTTTGTAATGCTATCTATCCCAGTTCCATGAGATTTGAGTCCCTTTCCTGGTATCAGGTATCAGGCATACATGTGATACACATAGGTCTTACAGGCAAAACACAAACATACAAATATGAATGAATGAATAAGATGGAGAGAGAGAGAGAGAGAGAGAGAGAGAGAGAGAGAGAGAGAGAGAGAGAGAGAGAGAGAGAGAGAGAGAGAGAGAGAGAGAGAGAGAGAGAAGCAAGCACTGGAACAATGAAAATCTTGTGTTGGAAGTTAAATCTTCCTCACTGGAAGTACTAGACCCTTTTACACACTGCCACTCATAGAAGAAGCATTTGAGAAGTACAAAGGATTATTAGAGAGTGACTTTGGTCTATGGGTATAGTTAAAAACAATAAAAACTGACGTTTAAATCATAATCTTCAAAATTGATTTCACTTCACTGTGTAGTTCATGTTCCCAAACAATATTGTGATGGAGAAACAAGATCAACACAGCTAGCTAGTCCAGAAAAAAAAATTGACTAGATTTTCTTTTTCAGTTGAAGGAGGACAATTATAACCCACTCTAAAGCTAAGGCAATTGTTTAAATTTGCTAACATGTGGACTAATGCAACCACTGAGCCTTAAGGCATCAAATCTAAAGCTCTTGGAAAAAATAAAACTGGAAACTCTTACTATGTCATTCCTCAGAAGGCTTAATTGAAAGAAACTCTTTTCTCTATGTGAGGCAATCCATGAAAACAACACAAAGAAAGTTGGATGAAGTACTTTTACAGAAGCGTTATTAAAACAATCACTCAGCTGTAGATATAGGTAAAGGAGAAGATTACAACAAAAACATAGAAAATATTTTTAATAAATTAATGTGACAAAATTTCATAAGGTTGGTGAAAATTATTTCAAGACAGATACAAGAAGCCTACAAAATATAGACAAGATGAGAAAAGAAATTCTTCATGGCATATGATAATTCAAACACAAAAAACACAGATAGAAAAATGGAGATACTGAAAACTGCAAGAGAAAAGGGTCAAGTCAAATATCAAGACAGGCCCATCAGAATAACATCTGATTACTTGACAATAAACTTCTAAAACCAGAGATCCTGGAAAGATGTATTCAAAGCGTGGAACAACCACAAATGCCATCTCAGACTTTTGTACCCACCAAAACTACATAAGCTGAAGAAGAAATGAAAGCTTACATGATTAAAGTAGACCAAAGGAATTTATGATCACTAAGTCAATCTTACAGAGGGTACTAGAAAGAATTATTTAGTCAGAAGAGGAATCTAAACATACTAAAGACACCATAGAGATTAAGTAAACAATATCAGATTAATTCATCAAAAGAGATATTAGAAACTCCATAAAAGGACAAGAATCAAAATACAACTTTCAATAACTCTAGTTATTTATGGTCTTGATTTTTCCAGAAGCAAGACACAGACTAGCAGCTTAGATTAGAAAACGGAATCCATCTTTTTGTAGCCTCAATGAAGCACATCTCACCACAAAAGGCAGAAACAACCACAGGGAGAAAGTTGTAAAAAGACATTACAAGCAATTATAACTAAGAAGCAAGCAGTCAGGCAGGCAGAGCTATTAAAATTCCTGAGAAAACAGTGTTCAAATCAAAAGTAAAAGAGATAAAAAAAATGTCACTTCATGCTCATCCATGAAACATTCCATCAAGAGGACATTATAATTGCAAATATATAAATGTAGAAAACAGGCACACTTAGTTTCATTATAAAATTATCAATTATATCGTGATAGTAGGTGATTTTAATACCCCACTCTCACCAACAGACAATTCATCTGGACAAAAAGGTTAAACAGAGAAACACCAGAGTTGTGGCACAATAAATAAAATAGACCTGGTAGGTATCCTATAGATGATTCTACTTGAACACTAAGGAATACATGCTCTTCTTAGGAACGCATAGAACTCTTTCTCCAAAATTTTTGACATATTAGTATGCAAAGCAAGTCTGAACGAATATAGGAAAGTTGAAATAATCTGGATCCTAGCTAATGACATTGGGATAAAGATAGATACCAAGTGCATCAAAAACTACTGAAAGTATACAAACTGATGTATGGATCAGTGATGAAATCAAGAAAGAAATTATTAAAAGTATAAAATTTAATAAAAACAAATATACAACCCATTAAAATCTATGGGGCAAGAGAAGACAGTCCTAAGAGGAAAGTTTGCATCATTGAGTGCCTGTATCAATAAATTTGTGAGATGACAAAGAAACTAATCAGTGATACACCTTAACGACTTCAACAAGAACAAACCAATCCTCAAAAGAGTATATATGGGAAGAAATAATTACACTCAGAGTAGAAAGAGATGAAATAGAAATAAAAAATGTAAATTATGAGGAAAAACCCTAGTTATCATAAAAGATTAACAAAATTAGTAAATTTTTAGCCAAATTAGCCAAAGAAGGGCAAGAAAAGACTCAAATTAAGAAAATTAGAGATGAAATGACAAGCCATATAATACACACTAATGGAATACAGCCAATCATGGGGATATAGACTCTATTAAGTTGTGAACCTTTCAAAAATGTAGGGATTTTTAGGTGCATATGACCTACCCATACTGAACCAAGATGAATAAATAGGTTTAGAAGGTCCATAACTAGAAATGAGATTTAATCAGTGATTTAAAAAAGTCCCTCAACTAAAGGAAAATGGCCAGAAACAGGTGGGATCACTGAAGAATTCCACCAGAACTTGAACCTACTATTCAAATTATTCTGTTACATAGAAAAGGAAGGGTTCTAAGCTCTTTTTACAAAGCCAATACTACCTTAACACAAAAACCAGATAAAGACACCATAAAAAAAGAAATTACAGAAAAATGTCACTAATGAACATAGATAGCCAAGTTTTTAATAGAATACAATTCGAATTCATCATCACATTAAAAAGATAATTAATCATGACCAAATTGACTTAATTACAACAATTATATGTATTTAACACTAATGAATCGATAAATATAATTCATCACAGAAATAGACTGAAGACAAGAATCGCCAGATCATCTCAAAACATGTAGAAAGAGCCTTTGACAAATTCAACATCACTTCATGATAAAGATCATAGAGTGGCTAAGGATGGAGAGAGTACATTTCCACATAATGGAGTCTATTTATGACAAGCCTATAATCAGCATTCTAAATTGAGAAAAACTTAGCACATTTCCTTTAAGACCTGGAACCAGACAAGTGTGTGTATACTTTCTACCTATATTCAACATAATTTGTAAAGTCTTAGCTAGAGCAATATGAAAAAAGAAAAGGCATATAAATAGGCAAAGAAGTCAAAGTATTCCTTTCAGTGGATGATTGATTCTACACATAGTGGACTCCAAGGACTCAATCAAAAATGATTTGAACTGGTCACTGCATTTAGGAAAATGTCAGAAACAAAATTAACACAAAAAATTAGTAATCCTCCTATATAGTAATGACAAACATATCAAAAAGAAATCAAGGCATAAATCTTATTCACCATAGCTAAAAGTAAACACACACACCCTCACATAAATAACATAAATAACACCCTCCCATAAATAACCCCAAAGAAGGAAATGAAAGACCTCTACAAGGGAAAAAAAAGTAAGACATGGAAGAAAGAAATGGAAGACAGTTGAAAATGGAAAGGCATCTCAAGTTCTTGGACGGGAAAAATTAACAATGAGAATATGGCCGTCCTACCAAAAGCAATCTATAAATTTAGTGCAATCGTAATCAATATGCTGATGCTTTATTATAGACTTAGAAGAAGTAATCAAAAAGTTTAGATGGAAGCACAAAAGACCAAGGATAACCAAAGCAATTAGGTAAAAAGAATCCTGTGGCTGGTAAAACTGTAATTGATTTCAAGTTATACCACAGAGTCGTAGTCATGAAAACTTCATAATACTGTCACAAAAATAGACACTTAGAACAATGCAGTAGTATTAGGGATCAAAGCATAAACTCAAGAGACTACAGTTAACTGACTGACTAAAAAAAGCATGTTTAAGAAATAGTTCTGGGAAAACTGGATTTCAACATCCACAAAATGGAGTTAGATCTTTACCCATCATCCTGCATAAAATTCAACACCAAATAGACCAAGGACCTCAGCACAAAACCTGAGGATCTGAGCCATCTAGAGAAAAAACTAGAGGACATCTTTCAACTTAGAGGCGTTAGTAAGGACTTTGTAAGTCCTTACATCAGTGTAAGGCTTTGGTAACACGGAAAATAACGAGATGTCATGAATCTAAAACGTTTTTTTGCATAACAAAGGATGGGTGAAATTTCACCCACAGAATGAGTGAAAGTCTTGCCAGATCATTCATCTGACAGAGAATTAAGAAAAACTAAACATTAAGAAACTAAACAATCCAATTAAGAGAGTCGTGCACCTGAAGAGAAAATTCTCAAAAAGGTAAAGAATAGTTATCAAACACTGTAAAAAGTGCTCAGAATTCTTAGCCATCAGATAGACGCAGATTAAAACTACTTTCAGATTCCATCTCATTACAGTCACAGTTGCCGTCATCAGCAATATGAATGACAAATAAAGGCTGGCATGGATGTGGTGAGAGGGGGGAATGTTACTCACTATTAGATGTCCCCAAATCGTGGCTTCTCCAAGATTCCAGAGCAGTCACTACAAATCAGGTTTCATCACCATAGTTTCAGGCAATGGCCTTCAGGGGCATCCCTTTTAGGAATTCAACCACTCACACATAGTCTAGGATTAGCAACTGCAACTTCGGCCAAACCTTCACAACCCCAAATGAGAACTCAAGTGAGTTGCGGTCACAGAACCCTAGGAGTAGAGATCCTTAAATCCATTGGAGATAACACGACGCCAGCACAATCTTGGCTTTGGTGTGGTCCTGCTAGGGCTTATACATTCATTTAGTCTTTTCTTCTTATCCTCCCTTTGGGGATGAAAATACTTACTCTGAGTCATGTGTATTGGAAATGTGTAATGACTTTTTCACTTTATAGAGACAGGTAGTTAAGATAGCTTATCATGTACTCTCTTGATCTTGATATTTTCTTTATGAAATTAACATAGTTTTACGTATAAAAATAGTTTGTTCATTCTCATATTTATCCAAATACAGATGCATATATATGTTTCTATGCATAGACCTTGTTTCATAAGAAACCAAATGAAAATAAACCTTTGATAGTCTATATTCAATAGTAAAATAGTTTTGTTACTCTTTAAATGCCCATTAAAGGTATAAAGACCCTAACAATGAAAATATCTTGGGGATTAAATATTCCCAAAGAGACTAAAAATAAACTCATTTCTCAAATACCTATTATTTCTACTTTTACTGCTAAATCACACCTGGGGACAATAAATATGGATTTTTATCAAGTATTTTTACCTACAGTATTTACAAGTCAACACTCAAATAGCACACACACAGGATTCAGTCAGCCAGATTCTTCCGAGAGACTCGACTCAGGCACTTGGCTCTCACCTGCTTCACCCTCAATATACCAATTTGCCTCTGTCACCTGTGTGTGTCTTTTTCATCAGCCTGCCCTCCTTTTGCACCATGATCTATCTAGATTTCTCCAAAATTCAGTTTTTTAATGCTGATAAAAAATGCAATAAAATAATACTCAGAAAAATGTGAAAGAAGATAGGAAGGTGGATTTCTATAGCTTCAGGGCCTTTATACTTCTAAACAGCACCAGCTGTCGTAGGAGAACACTGGGGAAGTTTGTAAGTGGGCCTTTGATGCTGCGTCAATTGGGCATGACCCTAATGGCCTTGCAGCAACACTGTGCCCTAAAAGACAGTGCAGTCTAAGCCAGGGGGCTTTGACTAGTAGGGAAATTTTTCTGCTTCATCCCATGGTTTTCAAATTAAGAACCAGAATACCAAAGTGACAGGTAACCATCCAGACAGAAAAATATTTCCGAGTGAATACCACTGCAAACATTCAAGCTCAAAGAGGCCTTGGTGGAAGAGTGCCAACCTCTACCCAGGCTTCAAGCGGGCCAGACACTGCCTGGGAAATGCCAGCATCTACAGTTATATTTCTAGGTACAGATTTGTTTGTCAGGTGGGAAGCAGGCTTGAGGAGAGCTGCCAAAAGCCAAACTTGGGCCTGATTGCAGCTATATTTGGAGCTGTATGCTAAAGATGTTGTTGGGACCATGATCTTACCGGGAAGTAGGCTTCAACTTTTCATCTAGGGTAACCATCCTTTTATTTTATTATTCAAAAATTTCATACATACGTAGAATGTATTTTAGTCTTCTCCACCCCCTACTCCTTCCCTTTTCAAAGCATTCTAGCCAGCACTAGAGTCTATGAGACTTGTAGTCAATGGCTGAACTGAGATATATTTGACCTCAAAACTTATGCTATTAAGAATACTACCAACCATGCCTCATTCTGACTAGTTTGCAGTCAGAAAGTCTGACTAGTTTGTTTCTTTAGAAGTGAATCCCGTGTCTCTGTGGTCAGCATTTCATATTTGCAGCCTCCTGCTACACTTGCGAGGTTGAAAACTGGCAGAAAACTCTAACTCTAGACCTTGGAATGGCTACAGCTTCCTGGTCACCTCACAGTATGTCTTGACACTTCTCTGTCTTTTATTTCCTCACTATGTATTCAGCAAGCAATAATATAAAACCTTCACATTTCTCGAGGCTATTCCATATCTATCTTTCTCCCTTCATAAGGTGACCTCATGTCCTGCATCATTTTTGAATATTGAATTACCTATGGAATACTACCTTGCAGATACTCCATTCTCAAACCATCTAGCTGTTTTGTGGTCCTCTCTGCTTCCTCCTGAACTCAGATATGTCACTTGTCACTGTTTTCTCTTCGCTTTCAGTCTATCCTGATCTACCACTTCATTTCCTTTGGTTTATAAAGTTAGTCAAGTATCTGTCATGAAAAAAAAATTTAAACCATTTCCTTAGCAGTATAGTTTTATTCTTGACGTAGGCCTTTTCACTTGTGAACTAAGCACCCAGAAAAATTGGAAGATATTTTCTCTCTAAAGCTTTTGCTGCCAATTCTCATCTTAAATCTTTATAAATAGCATACCTTTACATTTTTTAACATATTTGTATTAATCATTTTAGAATTTTGTACAATACGTTTTGATATTATTTATCACCAACTTCTCCTCTTACCTTCTCCCAGATTTACTCCAATCTCCCTACCTTCCCATTTTTGTGTCCTGTTTTAAAAAAATGTAATAACCCATCTCCTCCAATTTATGCTACACATATAGTTCTCTGAGTGGGTACATCCACAGGAGTGGATTCGACTTACAAGGAGCCACACCCTTAAAAGGAAGTGAAGTGCCTTCCCCCAGAATCCATCAACCATCAGGAACTCCTCAGTTAGAGAGGAGGCTCAGGAATTTGTTCCCCACTCCGTGTTAGACTGTGGACTAGCTTGACTTGACTTGTGTACAAATTGTGCAGACAATCACATGAGTGCAAGAATCATGTTTGGTCTAGAAGATAATATTTTGTTCCACTTCTCCTTGACCTTTGGCTCGTAGAACCTTCTGTTTCCTCTTCCAAAATGGTCCCTGAGTCTCATGAGGAGAGGGGAGTGGTAGACTTGCCTCATTCATGGCTGAGCGTGCTACACATGAGACACGAGACCATTCTTTGTACCTTGAGCAGTTGTGAGTTTCTGTGTTAGCTACCATCCATGGCATGAAGAAACTTCGTTTATGAGTCCTAAGAGCTGAACAAATCAACTGGTAAGATTATATGAATTTAGAGGACAATTTGAATTTGATGTTATGTTCATTTAATAGAATAATGTTGGGCTTACCTCTGGAGCCTGTAATTCTCTAGCCATGGGTTCTTGGCCAGATTTACAGCACAGGCATATGCTTCCTCCTCTGGAATGTTTCTTAAATCCAATCAGAGAGTGGATGAGTACCCCTAGAATAGCCATGCCATGATGGCACTGATGGGTATAGCTTGCTATGACAGTTGTTACTGTAGTCCTCAGGGTTCCAAGCTGGATAAGATTTCTGTTTATTTCCCCCTCCCAATCCTATCACTCTGCCTTAGCACCTTCTAGTACAATGAGAGGTAGCCAAGAGGGTGGAAGCTTCCTGGCCAGCATCAGCTCAGTATCTCCATGCCCTGTGACTCATATGTGTGGTATTTCAGCAATAGTGTTTTGTTTTTTCTTTTTCTTTTCTTTTTTTTTCTTTTTTTTTTTTTTTGCCAAGTTCTTCTGAGCAACCAAGAGCAAATAACAATAGCTTGTATTGTTTTGAGGATTTCCAGGACACCTATGATAGCAATTCAAGGAGATATGTTTCATACCAGGTACTGATTTTGTCTGCTTTACTTGGCAACCAATGGCTTCTGAAATGAGCATGATACTCTGTGTATGGTAACTCCAATTAACCTCTTTTGTATGATAATAAATACGAAGCTTACAAAATAGAGGGTTTCCCCACAGCTCTTCCAAATATACTCAGAATTAAGGTTCTGATTGACATTTCAATTTAAATGCTTATTTTTGTGTTATTTTCTTTGACTTTTTTATAATTTCATGTATTTTTATTCTGTTTGAAATTCTATATACACGTGGCTTCTCATAATGACTCCTTACTCACTTTGTCTATCTCCAAATGTGCTTTTTTTCTTCTTCTTTCCTCCTGATACACCATCCTCACACATGCAATTTACATCATGGAAACATTGGTGCCACTGTTTGGATCTTGAAGATTATTTAGGGTTCCATGTATTAGGGCCTAGTCTCCAACCTGTGGTGATTTTGGAAAGAGGCAGCATCTTGAAGTTTAAAGCCTTGTGGAAGGATATTGTCACTGGGATGGTATTCCTTGTAGAATAGCCAAAAAGCCATTAGTTAATCACTTTTCTTTCAACCTAAGCACTTTAAAGACAATTTCCACTTCCTTCATATGCGATTTGCAGACTCTTTCCCTAGCTTTGCTCCATGCTTCTTCTCTGACCCACTCTGACTCTGTTCCACCCACCAGGCTAATGTGAACCTCCCACTCAGTTGTATTAAAATAGCCTCCTTTTTGGACTCTTCGTTATTGAAAGACCAATTCCAAGCTCTTAAGACATCAAGTGCAACTCTTCATATTGTATAGGCAGAGGCCAGGGCTCGCTTTGCCTCCAACTGTCGCTTGCCAACTCTCTGTGAAGCGCTCCAAGGGAGCCTCACAGAAGTGCCTGCTCTGCTGACATGAAAGTTGAACATGTATACACCAGCAGTAGGGTGATGTAATCCCATCCAATTTTCACAGATAATATCCAGGGTGAAAATGTTTCCAAACCACAGCTGAAAGACACATGTGGTTTTATTCGGCATAAAATCCAGTAAGTAATTAATACTCAACTCTGTCATGCTCCTGGAAGCTGGCTCTCTTGCAGTTATAGAGAGTGATGGGGAGACCTCTATGGTCTGTGCTGACTCCCTCTGGCCCAGCAGGGAATGCCAATACCCCTTTCATACATACTCGGGGCAATCGTACGGCCTGTCTGGATGCCTCGGAGGTTTGTGGAGATGTGTTAGGGATTCTGGATGGTTACCCAGAGCACCTTGAATCAGGGGCCATCAGGAGTTGTTTTTGAGACTGACTGCTCTCTAATCCTGTCCCCCCAAAAATGTACACTGCTGAAGACATTCTAGAAAAAAATACAAAAACATGCTGAAAAATTACATCACACTAAAGGTATCAGATTTTAGGGAATCATCTGAAGTGACTACTGTAGAGCAAACTGCAGAAATGGTCGGTCTTTAGCAATGTCCATGGAAAGCTCATTTCTGTCTTTGCTTCTGCCCTCTCTCTCTGGAAATATTCACTTCATACCCAATCCCATCTCCAGCTGCTCTCCAAATAATCAGCTTGAGAACTGTCATCAATAGAGTATAACAAATTTTTGACTTTCAATCAAATTTTAATTTTTGCTATTTTGGAAACACCAGTCAGAAGCAAAGTGGCATTATAGACTCTCATCCCAGAAGAAACCCATGAGCACTTGAAGTTTTGCCTGTAGTTTACAGAACTCAAGGACCATTGTTCTCCTAACAAATTGCCCCAGAGGCCCCCCGGTGTGCTAATGGGTCTCCAGGAGGACAGTTAGTATCTGTAGACTTTCCACCATTCTTCCTCTTTCCTATCGGTCTTCAGGTTGACTTATATCTTTCCTGATGGTTCTTTTTGTTCTCCCTTTGAGCAATGCCCCCAAAGCACATTTATTTGGCTCTGCATTTAGCTCAGCAGGTTTTCCCAGAACCATGAACCATTGTATCC
This sequence comes from Alexandromys fortis, assembly GCF_014885135.2. Taxonomy (NCBI): domain Eukaryota; kingdom Metazoa; phylum Chordata; class Mammalia; order Rodentia; family Cricetidae; genus Alexandromys; species Alexandromys fortis. Next base: position 22,506,670 of record NW_026067924.1, read on the forward strand.
TTTAAGCATGGGAGTTTTCCTACAGCTCAGTGGCTAGACACTCATAAAAATGTGCTCCCAATCAAATTTCTGAGAATGTATCTTGCATATATTTGTCAAATTATATAATCACACAGCTTTAATTGTTAGGTGTCTAGATATCACACAGAAAGGCCAGTCAGTTTTAGACCAAGACTAAAAAAGGCTAGGACCTGACATGAGGTTCCCATAGGAATGGGGCAGCTGTTTTCCTGGGGCCAGTCAGCAGTGCGAAAGAAAGTGTATGGTATCTGCTAGCGCCCATTGCAGACTAGCCAGACACACAGACAGGCAGCAGGTGCAGACGACTGACCGCAATCCCAGCCAGGCAAGGAGCAAAGCCAGGACAGCACACTCATTCAGTCTTCCATTGAAGGAGACAGTTTTCCCTGTGTTTCTTCTAGCTTCCAGATGCTCAGAAAGAGACAATTAATTGTTGGAAAACTGAAACATTCAGTCACAGTTACCTTCACACAGCTTCCCGTCTAACAGATAGTAAAGATAGGGTTATGTTTGATTGTTGGGTTTGTCTTGATTATCAATTTGATTGTATTGAGATATTGAAATGTATTTTCAAAGCACACTTCGGGAGGAATCTGTGAGAGCTTTCAGAGGAAAGAAAGACTTGCCCCAAATTTGGGCGTCAGTCCCACATAGAATAAAAGGGGGAAAAGCTGTGACATCCCCCGTTGCCTGTGATTCTCCCTCTTGCCTGTCTTCCTCCCCTCCCTTGCCAGCATGCTCTGAGTTGCTCTTGTCAGTCATGCTTTTCCCATCATAATAGACCAAAAAGGCCCAAACCTATCTTTCCTCCCTTATGTTTATTGCTCACGCAGTGTAATTTTACCACCGTGCTAAAAAGACTAGGAGCATGACCATGGAGCCATGCAGGTAAGTACAGTACAAAACACAAGGACTGAGGAGACTATCATAGACTGGACTTACTTTTGAAGTAAAGAATACCATTCAAAGAAGGATCCCTCTGAGAAGGGTCACCAATGCTGATTACACACACACACACACACACACACACACACACACACACACACACGAAAAGAATCATGTGATTAAACAGAAGTAAGCCCTTGAACCATGCTCTCTGAAGTTGGTGAACTTGTCTTGTACAGAGAGTTGTCACTCCATGTTCCTTTGACCCCCAGGCTCCTCCTTCTCTCCTAGAGCAGCAAAGAGCACCATCTCTTCTTTGAGCAGTATTCCTTCCCATTCCTGTGTTTAGGAGGAAATAAACACGGTCTCCTGTGTGCTATCTTGTACACACGGTGAGCCAGCCTTCCTTTGCATCCTGTAGTTGACTGAGAGAGCTGGAATCTGAGTCTCTGTTGGATTAAACAACTCGACTCCAGGACCCTGGGTGAGCATGCGGAGTTTGAGCACATACATCTTCTGGGACCAAATCCAGCCGGACATCTGCCTGGTGATTCTCTGTAGTTAACAGGATCCCTTCTAAGTGTTTCTTAAAGAACCCACTGCTGAGTACTCTTAAACTTGGAGTATCACTCTTACTCAGAGATCTATGATTCCAAGTGTAGGCAGCTCACAAGGGGCTATGGGACTAGGTCCTGCAGCCAGCTTTTCTGTGTGTAAGACCCATGGGAAATATCTGAATCATTGAATACACCAAAGGTCTCTCTGAAGCAGAAGGAACAAGTGAGGCTTGTTCTTTCAAAAGAAGCCTTTTTAAAACAACAAGCTTTTCAGCGTGTTTTGATGCTGGAGCGCACACTTGGCTGGTTGGTTGCGGATCCAAGCAGGGGAGGGAGGCATGCAGCCTGTGGTTCCTTTATTTGCCCATAGCTTCGTGAAGATGCAGCTGGAAAACAAATCTCCGTCCTCTCGGAAACACTCGCCTACCTTCGTGCAGTGGCCAGGCAGCCTTCTTGAGGCAGTGAGCTCCGAAAACAGTATCTGTCTTGTGTGTCGCAGTGACATCATACAGGTACTCTGATCTCTTAAACAGGGCGACCTACTACTGACCCCTCCCTCTGGGGGCAAAATCCAGTCAGGTAGCTGCCTGGCGGTTCTCCTTAGCCATAGTGCCGCTTCTGAATGCTTCTCAAAGCGCTGGCCTCCTACCACGAGCAAGCTCTGGAAATGACTTTTGCTGAGAGATCCCGGGTGCCTGCCTCCAGCGTTTGCTTTGCAGGCTCCTGGAAACAACTGCATGTTTTACTCAGCTCACTATTTTTGTAGCCAGTTTCTAAGTCCCAGATGACGCGCGTTAAATGGGTTTCTGAGGCGTATGTGCCGCCTGTTTATGAGCCATGCTGGAAAACAGCCTTTCAGGGGGAAGGTTCCCCGTTTAACGCGTGGGTAAGTGTTTCAGGGTATCTGGGATTTTCGTGGTCAGACAGCAGGAGGTAGGTGTTTGACCTGCTTTGGGTTTGAAAGCATTAATGCCGCCTGAAGATGGGAATCAAATCCCCAGAGCTGAGGGCGTTTCCTCAATGCCAGGACTAAGAGGAGTGGGGTCAGACTTTGCATTGCATCTAGTAACCTCTGAGCATCTCCCGCCACAAATCCTCTCTGTCAAGCAACTCACCTCCCACTGCCTGGAGAATTTATTCTTCCTTGTCTCCTAGATCAGAGAGAGGAAATTTGCAAATTCTCTCAAGCTCACATCCATGAACCTTTCCAGTGAGACATGGTCAGGAAACAGGCACCTCCCATGTCTTTAGAGAAGCTCGTTTAAAGAGAAGAAAAGCAGATTCTCAAGACAGAAAATGGTTTGGGAGTCATTCACTCCAGGCTCCTGGACATGCAGCCGGCAGAGGCCAGGAAGAACACACCTCCTGATTCCCTGGGAGCTGGAAGCATGGGCTTGTGCAGAGAGAAGATTCATCACGTAAGCCAACTCCCTCCTTGAACCTCTCCAGAAGCTTAAAACGGTTCCTCTTAAATACGGTGTATGTAGGATATTTGAGTATATTCTTTTATTATTATTGTCACCATTTACTTACCTTGTGTGTTTTCCTGTGTGTGTGTGTGCAGGCACGCACAAATAACACAGAGTCAATCAGTTTTCTCTTGACACCAGTGGATCCTGGGACTTGAACTCACGTTGTCAAGCTTGGCGGCGGCTCCCATTACCCATAAAACTATTTCCTCAATGGAACCTCGCAGAAGAGGGGGAGGAAGGTTCGAAGGGGTTGAGGACACCACAAGAACACAGCCCACAGAATCAACTAAGCCGGGCTCGTAGGGGCTCACAGAAACTGAAGCCACAAGTACAGAGCCCATATGGGGCTGAGCTAGGTCCTCAGCATATACCTTGTGGTTGTGTAGCTTGGTGTTTTTGTGGGTGTCCCAGCAATGGGAGTGGAGGGAGGGGTGTCTCTGACTCTTTTGCCTGAGCTTGGGACTCTTCCTCCTACTGGGTCCCCATGTGCAGCCATGATATGAGGGCTTGTGTCCAGTCTTATTATTTCTTGTTAGGTCATCTTTGGAGGATATCCCTGGGAGGCCTGTTTTCTTCTTTTTTCTTTTCATTTTAAAAGGAAACAGAGGAGGAGGAGTTGATCTGGGGGAGAGGGGAGGTGGGGCAGGGGAGGGACTAAGAGGAGTGAAAGGAGGGGAAACTGCAGTTGGGATATAATGTATGAGAGAAAACTAAATGTTAAAAAATGAAGGAGAGACAAAAACAGTCTCCTTGAGCTTTAAGCGGATTCTACTCCTAAGCCTTCTAGCCCTTACACGATGCTTATGACATGTCTGTGGTCTACTGTTGCCACCTGATTTCTATAACACAAGTCTTATGACACTTCATTTCACTATTTGATTCTAAACCAAGGTCAAGCAATGACCCATTGGCCAGCCACTTATTTTTGTATTGCCCACTATCTAAAAATTATCTTCAGTTTTGTAAATTACTGGAAAAGATAGAAAATAAAAATGGTTCCAGATTTGCCTGTATTTGGGGATATGATGATCACTGGGTCAATTATCTTGTTGGTATCAAATATTTTTATTTATTTTCTTATTCTTTTTTTCTTTTTACAGTTCTTTTGGTCATTTAATGATTTCTAACTATTTTTCAGGAAAGAATTTTTAATTAAATCATAATTATGTCATTTCCTTCTTTACTGTTCTCTTTACAAACACTGCCTTTCAAATTCCTGGCCTCTTTTTCTTAATGGTTATTGTTATACACACACAGACACACATCCCTCCTTAAGTAGATAAATACAATCTTCTCTGTCCATTTAATGTTGCTTGTTGCTTATATGTGTATGCTTTCAGGGCTGACCACTTGAGATTGGATAACCAAGCAGTGTGCTGATCATTGAAAACCTATTTTGTCCACTCTTAGCATTTTTTAGTTTTTTTTTTTTTTTTTTGTCTAGGGGTGCCCCCCCTGAGATTTCCTCCTTCCAATTTAGGGTGTCTATTGGTATTATATTCCTTCAAAATTTATTTTGGCAGCTGCATTGTTGAGGTATCATGCAGAAGCCTCCCAGGAGACTCACAACAGATTTCCTGGTCCAATGGTCCTTATGGTCCTCCTTCCCCTCTGCTGCCGTGTTCTCTGAAGTTCAGGAGTGTGTCGTAGATACATTAATTAGGATGAACACCCTATACTCTTTTGTCCTCTGCCTTTTGACAGCTGAGGTTTTCTATAATGGCTTCCATCTATTGAGGGGAGAGAACTACACCTATCTATAGTATAGGAATAAATATTTAGACTGCAGTTAGCAATGACATTATTTAACGAAGTGTCAGTAGTAGGCTCTCCTCTAGTTCCATGGCCTCACTAGCCCTCGGTAGTTGGTTAAATTTCTAGTACCAAGCATACTTTTTTCTGTTCAACTGACTTTTTATCCTAGTTTCCTGGTTGCTGCCGAGGTGTGAGTGCCACTAATGCACCTTTAGGAGTATCTTGAAGGCCTTCTTATTATTGTGGGTCATATGCATCACAGATAAATGGGATTATTGTTTGTGTCTGGCCCTTGGTTGCTTTACACTGCAACTTCTGTTATGAAAGCTAGCTCTCAGTGAGGAGCCTTAGGTCAGATCCAGCAGAGATCCTCTGGGTCCAATTACATGGTATCTTCAACAACAGTTTTTTTTTTTTTCTTCTCTTCTTTCTGTTTCTGGAATGAGACATCACGATCAAGGCAACTTATAAAAGAAAGAGTTAATTGGGAGCTTGGAGTTTCAGAGGATGAGTCCATGATCATTATGATAGCATGGGGGAATGGCAACAGGCAGGTGGACATGGTGCTGGAGCAGTAGCTGAGAGTTTACGTCTTGAAATGCACCATTAGAGAGAGAGAATGGGAATGGTGGGGTTATAGAAAGCATGAGTAGCTGTGGGGAGGGAAGCTATTTAAACCTCAAAGCCCACTCCCAGTGACATCCCTCCTCCAGAAAGGCCATGCCTTCCCAACCTTCCCTATCAGCTCCATTAACTTAGGACCAAGTATTCAAATATATTAGCCAATAGGGTCCGTTCTCACTGAAACTACCACAATTCTCCCTACACACCCCATTTCCCCATTTAAATTATTTGAATTCTGCTCTTCGTCTCTCAAATACCCACCTTCAGATGGTCCTTTTTTTTAAGAAAAAAAAAGTTTTCTAATTCTGGTGGTTACTTCAGGTTATATTCTTGCACCTGAAGATTTGGAACTAGGTACTGCAGATGAGAGAGAATTTGTCATATTTGTCTTTCTGGATCTGGGCTACCTCACTCAATATGATCTTTTCTAGTTCTACCCATTTACCTCCAAAATTCACGATTTCATTTTTTTTATCTCTTGTGGGAGGGATGCGGGTCCTTGTGGTCATCGAGACCCCCCACAGTTGCTGCATAATATTTCATAGTGAACATTTTTATTATTCATTCCTCAACTAAAGGACACTTACATTATTTCCATTTTCTAGTTTTTGTGAATGGAGCAGTAAGGAACATGGCTGAGCAAGAATCTGTGGAGTAGGATGTCGAGACCTTAGGGCATATGCCAAGGAGTGGTATAACTGGGTCGTGGGATAGGTTTTGTTTGCTTGTTATTGTTTTTGAGCATGTTGCACGCTGATTTCCAGAAGGACTGCCAGCTTGCAATCCCAGCAACAGTGCATTCGTTTCTCTCCTTTTCCACATTATTGTCCACATTTGTTCTGGTTGTTTTGCTGATTTTAGCCATTTTCACATAGTAAGATGAAATCTCAAAACTGTTTTGATTTTCATTCCCCTGGTTGTTAACGCTAATGAACACTTTTCAGTATATTTCTTAGCCATTTCTATTTCTTCTTTTGAGAAAGGTCTACTCAATCAATAATCCATTTTTGAGTGTTATTTTTGTTGTTTGTTTGCTTTGTTCTATCTTTTTAGTGGTCGTGTAATCTGGAAATTTATCTTCTGTCTGATGTATAACTGGCAAAGCTTCCCTTCCATTCCGTGGGCTCCCTCTTCACCGAATTGACTGCTTCTTTAGCTTTGCAGAAGTTTTTTAGTTTTATGTGATCCCACTGGTAAATTTTTGCCCTTAAATTCCTGCAAAAACGGAAAGTTTGTTTCTACACCTCTGTTATGTACGGTCCAGCCTGTATTTCCTTCTATTAGTTTCAGTGTTTCGGGTTTCACATTCATGTCTTTGATCCATTTGGAATTAGTTATATAAGGGTCTAACTTCATTCTTCTACATGCAGACATCCAGTTTGCCTAGCACCATTTGTTACTTTGGATTTTTTTTGTCAAATATTAGATTCTTTTTACATGTACTCGTTTGGTTCTTCTGTTTTGTTCCGTTCATCTGCATGTCTGCTTTGTTGGAGTGTAATATTGTTTTTATTATAAAGGCTCTGTAATATATCATGAAGCCTGAATTTCCTCAGAGTCATTCTTTATGTTCAGGATTGCTTTGACTATCCTGTATCTTTTGTAGTTCCAAATGATTTCTGGGATAGCTTTTACCCTCCATTTCTGTGAATAATGAGATGAGAATTTTGACTGGAATTGCATCAAATCTGTAAATAGCTTTTGGGTAAAATGATTATTACCACAATAGTAATTCTACCAATCCACAAGCATGGGAGATCTTTCCATCTTCTAGTATATTTCTATATATCTTTCTTCAGAGATTTAATATTTTCATTGTAGAGGCCTTTCACCTTTATTGTAGGGGCTTGGTTAGGTTTATTTCTACCTATTTTATTTTCTCTGAGGCTGTTATGGAAGTGGAATATGTCCATGATATTTTTCTTTGTGTTTATTATTGGTTTATAGAATAGTTACTGTATTTTGTAAGCAGATTCTACATCATGCATGCTATTTCACTGAATTTCCTTGTTTCTAGAAGGTTTTATAAAGCAAACTTCCTCTGTCTGATTGATTGACTCTGAGAGAGTCTGGCAGGATTTTTCAATACTAGTGTCCTTCTTTAATAACATACAAGGCTTTCCAAACTTAACAGTATGTTCTCTGGCCAAAGTCTAAGTAACCAGCCACTGGCTGTTAGAGTTTGTGTTGGTACTTTACAGTTTTAGAGGACTAGTCCCCGAAAGTTCATGGTTTTTATAGGCTCTGTGCAACAGCATACGGAATCAATCACTCAAGACTCTTTTCTCCTAAGGATTCAGGGGGGAAAAAAAAGGAATGTGTGTTTCCTCTTGACCTCCTATGACCTTCACACATGTCACTACTGAGATGCAGTCATATGGCTCTAACAGGGATGATGTTTTGTTTCTTCGTATCCACATTTCTGTGGTGCTTTATTTTAAAACTTGTAATCGTGTTTACAAACTTCTGAGTTGAAGCCCCCCTTTTTTTACCCTCTTGTTTCTCTTTAAACACTGATGAGAAATCTCTCTTTGAGATCAAAGCACAAGACCTATTTTTAATAAAGGTAGATGGTCTATTAGAATGACTTTATTTGGTAAGAGAGTCTCTTTCCCCTAAAAAGTGTTTTCTACATTTAGTGTAAAGATACCAACGCCTTTCAATGATGTCCGTTTAGCAGGGATATTGGTTTGAAGTGACAGAATGATGGAGGAAGGACATTGGTTAATTATAATAAAGAAACTGCCTTGGCCCATTTTATTGGATAGAAAATTAGGTAGGCGGAGTATACAAAAGAGAATTCTGGGAGAAAGAAGCTGAGTCAGAGAGTCGCTATGGTTCTCCCGCTCCAGACAGATGCAGGTTAAGATCCTCCCTGGTAAGCCAGCTCGTGGGCTATACAGAATATCAGAAATGGGTTAGAACAATATGTAAGAGCTAGCCAATAAGAAACTGGAACTAGCCGGGCCAGGCAGTGTTTGGAAGAATACAGTTTCTGTGTAATTATTTCTGGGCATAAGCTAGCCATGCGGGCGGCCGGGTGCCGGGGACGCAGCCCTGCCGCTCCTTACTTCAACAACAGAAACCAATTTAAATCAGAGAAAATGGGGGAAAAAAGTGGTATTAGAACATATCATACAAATACAGACCTAAGCAGCTGGCATGTCCCTCTGTAGTTATTTAGTGCAATTGCCTAGCATGTAAGAACTCTGAGGTTTAATCTCCAAAATTGCAAAAATAAAAGAGTCATAATTAATGCAAAAACAACCCAAGAAGCCATAACCTGGGAGGTTAGGATGATAATTTAAGAAAACTCTCTCCTCTGCCTCTTTGACTGCCTCTGTCTTAACTCTATTTTTCACATAGTAGACACATATGAACAGGCCTATGCCAGCGTTATATCTCCTAATGCTTCTCACCTAATTTTATGTCATGAAATGGAGGGTTAAAAGCTGATTAGATGTGAGACACCAACCAGATGCTAGACCAATCTCTATGTCTACATTAAGGGGAATAAAGAATGGGCCATGCTTAGATTCTACTGAACCTTTTCACCTATTCTGTCCTGCCTGTGCGTGAGGAGCCTTTAAAGTAATCTGTGCTAGACACAGAAAACAATTCTGTTCTCGACTCAGAGGCAGTGAGAGTAAGATAGGAGGTAAGGTTTCAGATGGAGGAAGATGGAGGTAGGGTTTCTTTACGTATTTTGTATAGAACTTTGTATATGGTTTATGTATCTCACAATCCTATCAATATACAATGACATAAATTCAAGCTAGACCTAAAGTTTCTATGTTCCTTTTTTCTTTTTTTTAAATTTATTTATTTATAATTATTGATCTCTACCTTTTTCTCTGCTCCCCTCCCTGCCTTTCCCCTCCCTCCTTCAACCCTTCCCCAAGGTCCCCATGCTCTCTCAGGAGATCTTGTCTTTTTATCCTTTCTACTTCCCATGTATCTATGTAAGTCTCTCTTAGTGTCCGCATTGTTGTCTAAGTTCTCTGGGATTGTGGTTTGTAGGTTGGCTTTCTTTACTTTATGTTTAAAAACCACCTGTGAGTGAGTACATGTGATAATTGTCTTTCTGTGTCTGGGTTATCTCACTCAAAATAATGTTTTCTAGCTCCATCCATTTTCTTGCAAAATTCAAGCTGTCATTATATTTTTCTGCTGTGTAATACTCCATTGTGTAAATGTGCCACATTTTTCTTATCCATTCTTTGGTTGAAGGGCATTTAGATTGTCTCCAGGTTCTGGCTATGACAAACAAAGCTGCTATGAACATAGTTGAGCACATGTCCTTGTGGCACGATTGGGTATCCTTTGGATATATACTCAAAAGTGGTACTATTAGGTCTTGAGGAAGGTTGTTTCCTAATTTTCTGAGAAATCGCCACACTGACATCCAAAGGGGTTGTACCAGCTTGCATTCTCACCAGCAATGCAGAAGTCTTCCCTTTTTCCCACAACCTCTCCAGCATAAGTTGTCATCAGATTGTGTTCCTTTTATTATTATTATTATTATTGATAATTTTGTTTTGGGTCAGGATTTTAGTGGGTGACCCAGTTTGGCCTTGAACTCAAGATCTTATGTCTCAGCTTCCTGAAAACTGGGAGCACAGCCCTGTGCCTCCATGGCTTAAGCTTGATTATTGGTTTTGTCTTTAAATGTATCCTTTCCCACCCTCAGACCCTGCACCCCTCTGTCATACCTACACATCCAGAAGAACATGTTGACCAGTGACATAAAGTAAAATCTGTTAATGCTATAATTGGGACAGAAACAGCGCTATAGACATTTGGACTAAACAGAGATCATCTGTGACACTTACGAAGACTGGAAGGCTGTATAGGACTTCAACTGGGAGCAATGGGGGAGAGGAGGACAGGAGCCGGGCAGTCATTTCAAGCAGACAGTCTAAGAGTTGTGCAGGTTGAGGTTAGAGGGCAGGTGGAAGAGTTGCAACAAGAGTTTTGGGAGCCAGGAGTGACTGAGCTTTGTTAAGGCCTCCAAAGACCAGAGGATCAAGATGTGTAAATTTTTTCCTGTCTTTGGGAGACTCAGTCTCATTCTCTTATCATTCTTGTTGAGGATATGTTTTTTCTCATTGAATTTCAAGCTCCTGGAACCATCAGGGGAGGAGACCCCATTAAAGAGAGTCAGCTTGCACTGACACTTTAGGTCTTTATAAGTCATATGAACTGTCCATCAGTCTCAGAGAAGTGCCTTTGCCCGGCAGCTGTACTGCAGTACACTTTCCAGTCTGTCCCAGGCAAAGCTGAAAACGTCTGAAGTCCAGGCCATTCTTCTTCTGTATAGTAGTTCCTCCTAAGCCTTCCTTTCCCAAAGACCTCTTCTGTCTTCATGTAACTCTTCCTCTCATACTCACTACAGCTATTTAAAACAGGAACGACTTTATCCGTCACTGATATTTGATGATGGATTGATAATTGCAGTCTAAGCAAGCTCAGTCACAAAGGTATAACCTGACTTTCAAGTGTTCATTTCTTTCGAATTTCTTTATTAGCAGCATGCAATAAAAGAGCTCCATGCTAAAAGAAACTCCAGATTTTAACTATTTTGCAGGGGTATTTTAGATGGTGGTTCTAAAGAGGAAGAAAAAAAAAGAGGGGGAGATTAAAATAAGAAAGACTGTGAGGTCAAAGAAAATACAGACGAGGCAAAGAAGGCATAATAAATGTCAGATAGTATGCCAAAGGCGTGATAATAAACATTTGTTGGGTAAATGAGTGCCGAATGAACAGACGGATGAATGATGCATTTAGAAAACAGTTAATTTTTCTCCTCACAACTACGTAGCAAGGTAATTGGAGGTAAGAAATAAGTATGACTTATATTCTTATTCTGTGACACCTGGGATATAATGCCCTTCTCACTACTAAGCAGAGGTATAATTACTAGGTGCAGATTGAGGAGCCAAGATTATAGTTAGCAAATCCTAACAATGTATGTTTCAGATCCATAGATCATCCATAAATACAACAAATAAGGAATCCCCAAGGCTCATCCATTTACTTCTGTGCCTTTCCTGGCTCTGCCATTTAGCTGTGCCACCTCAACTACTGTTCTGTTCCTTCCTCATTGCTAAGCTCTTACAATTTTATAAGGAATTCTGTTTGTGTTTTACAAAATACTGAAGATTTCTGAAAGTTTTTCAGAAGCCATCTAGGAAGGAATAAGAAATAAAGATGCCCACTGCTGAAGCCCGCTGCTCCCTCCACCTGTGGCAGTCCTGCTTTTACCTCTTTCAGGGCTCTGAGTATCTTCTCCCCCCAACCCCAGACAGCATCTCTCTATGTAGTCCTAGCTATCCTGGAACTCATTCTGTAGGCCAGACTGGCATCGAACTCACAGAGATCTGCCTGCCTCTGCCTCTCGAGTGCTGGGATTAAAGGTGTGTGTTACTAGTGCCCAGTTCCTGAGTATAGTTTCACTTGGTAAAGGGAAAATCTTGAGCACAGGTGCACTTTAACTCTTATTTAAGATGTTTTTATCATGTAGTACACCACAATTAAACATTCTTAAAGTTAGGAAACCAAAACAATACCATTTTGAAGCATTTTCTGGAGGGGTTCCACAATTTTTATTGAAATGAAGATAAATTTAGACATCTTCTTGAATTTATTATTAGTGTATCCGAGTGTTTCTCAAAGTAGTTGTAAAATTCCCAAACAATACCTAAAAGTATTTATTGAATTGACAGCTATTAAACTAAATTTCTGGAAAGTCCCTTTTTTCCTAATTAGGCAGGAGAATCAGTCTTTTTTGTGGGGTTGTGAGAAGGAAGAATTTTTAAATAAACGATTCTTCTGCTGTGCTGTAACTTCAATATAAAAATCTCATATTAATGACTATAAAAGCACAGATTCCCAGTGAGTTTATAACTACAGTGGCCCCCTTATTTTATAGAGATATATCCTAATATGCTGTGGATTCCCAAAACAAACAGGTAGTACTGAATACTGTATTTAGAGTACTTTCTATACATCTATACTTACAAAGTTTAATTGATAAACTACAAACTATAGGAGATTGGTTTTTTAAATGACATGTGTCATATTTGTTTAAAAGCAAGACCTAAGTTTAGAAATAATTCATGGAATGTTTCTCACATGAATTAAAAACTTTGAAATATTTCCACAAAAATTTATTTTCAACGTTAAAGGAAATGCAGAAGAAAGAAAACAATTCTACAGAACTTCTCGTCTCTCCATCTCCTTTACGGTCTTTAAATACTAAGGTATTATCCATCAGCCCCACCCCACCCCCAAGGTAATTTTGATTTCTCATAATAAATTTTATGTGAGAAGCTGTCCTAATGGATGATGAAAGTGGTCAAGTCTCTTCTGAGAATGGCAGAGGAATGTTCTCCCAGAATGTTCCACAAGGCTCATCTGTCCACTCATCCCAGAACTTGCCTGTCAGCTGAGTTATGTCAGCTGAGTTTCATCTCCTGCTTCTGCTTTTCCAGCAGTACTGGTTCCATCCCTGTTGAACTGAGGTTTGGATATGTTCCAAAAAAAAAAAAAAAAAACAAACAAACAAACAGCAAACATGTCAGCAGTGAATCAGGATGGGTCCCCAAATAAGGGGAAGGGTTAAAGGTATATAAGAATTCTGCATGGGGCTGGAGAGATAGCTCAGTGGTTAAGAGCACCACCTGCTCTCCCAAAGGTCCTGAGTTCAATTCCCAGCAACCACATGGTGGCTCACAACCATCTGTAATGAGATCTGGTGTCCTCTTCTGGCCTGCAGGCAGAGCACTGAGAATGCTGTCTACATAATCAATAAATAAATCTTTTTTAAAAAAAGAATTCTGCATGATCCCATTAGTATTGACCATAAAACTTGCTTTTTCTTACATTTTATACTTCTTTCCCATCATTTAGTTACTAGGAAATATGTCTGCAATAGTCTTATATCCATCCTCCAATTAATAATGTAGCCACCCCAGCTTCAACTTATTTGACAAAATAAAAAGGAAAGAGATAATTTATTTGATTGGTATTGCTTGGAATTTTTAAAATACAAATGCCAACCAAGTCTTTTGACTATTGTACAGTCTTCAAAGAGTATGGTAGCTACACATAATTACTCAATAAACTTTAATAATTTTTCAACTTATTTTTAGAAATAAAATTCTTGAAACAATAGTGATCAAATATAGCTTTATTTTAAAGTGTATTTCTGCCCTTAAAAATGATTTCTTTCATTTTTGAGATCACACTATAATTACATCATTTTCCATCCATTCTTTTTCCTCTCTCTAAAGAGTCCCACATGCTGCTCACAGCTCCTGAACCTAGGGCTCAGGCACCGTTGCAGAGAAGGGGAGGAAAAATTGCAGGATGCAGAACAGGGAGTTTGCTGTGAGACTGTGTCTCTGGGGGATTTCAGAAGCTACACATATAAAGTCTCACCAACACGACTGTCTAAGGTTCAGGTGAACAAGGCCAATATCAACAGAGATGCTGATGTGAATGAGGGAAAGCCCAGGAGGCCTTCATCCTGTTGAAAAGATCTGCAGGCAACCAGTGGTGCTGGAAGTGGGAAAAAGAGAACACCAACTGGCTATCTAATCGAAATGACCGGCCCCAAAAACATACATAAATGTGACATTATACCGACTAACTGGGTTGTACTTATGTGTTTAGGGATGTTTTCCTATGTACACTTACATATTATGTAACAGTAATTAATGAAGAAAGAGGTTATGGATTTGAAAGAGTGCAGGGAGGTGGATTTTCCATTTTTAACCTGGAGATTTATGTGTAGCATGATTAATAAAAACCCAGAGACAGAAATTGGGGTTCAACCTGAAGGTCAGAATAGCAAAACAGCCAACCACTAGCTCTTATCTCTACCTCACTCCAAAATAGGGATCCTGCCTCCAGGAATCTCAGAATGAGACTGTATCTGAGAGCTGTCTCCTCTCACCTTACATTCCTCTCTAGGGCTGGAATTAAAGGCGCCCACCACTACTGCCTGGTTTTTATGGCAAACTAATGTGGCTACTGGGATTAAAAGTGTGTGTCACCACTGCCTGGTCTGTTAGGCTGATCAGTGTGGCTGTTTTACTCTCTGAATTTCAGGCAAGCTTTATTTATTAAAATACAAATGAAGGTTGATGATGAGCCCAGTGTTTCACTACAGCCCATTAATAGCGATTACTCGTGTGTTATCACTTGGTGTGTTGAAAAGGCAAGTACTTTGCTTGGAGGGTGATAGCAATGCACTGGTAACACTTGGCTGCCCATGGATATTGTTTGAGCAGTGATGTTGCTTACACACTGCTATGTTAGTGGATAAGTTACCAATACCAATACTATCATTATTATCACTAGAACAATGCTTCTGATACTCGAACAGGTATTCCGATCTCGTTTAAAGAACAAAATGAAAGATAAGATCTTTCAAAGTTTAGTCACGCTATTATAATGAATGAATAATAATTACTTTAAAACGTTTATAGGTTTATCTTCGAAACCATATAGTTTGATAAGGGTTTGGTATCAAGAGTCAAACTTATTGAGGTCTGAAAAGCAATAATAAAATTGTGAAAAATTCATTTTGATTAATATTTGTTTTTATATGCATGGGGGGTGCAGATAGCGAGAAAGAGAGAGAAAGAGAGGAAGAGAGGGGTCACTGTGCTTGTAAGGAAGTCAAAGGACACTTAAGTGCTTTCTCCTTCCACCATTCGGTCCCAAAGATCAGACTCAAGCCATCAGCGTTTGTGGAAAGAGCCTATTCCCACTGAGCCATCTGATCATCCCTGGGCACTTTTAAAGCATGGTGTGTCAATTCTGCATGCTGAAAGTGCTCACCACCATTGTCACCAGCATTCAGGGATAGTTCTGCCCTGTTCTGTGTGGAAGAGGACATTGTCATGACCTTTGTTTTGGTCAGGAAAAGGAATGTGAGTGTGTTGCAAGCAGCTGTAGAAACCAGAGAACTAAAAGAACATCAAGTAAGTATAAGAATTTTTCTAATGGAGGGATATTATGTGTGAAAAAGAGTTGGCTTGGGTTTATAAAGTAAGCAAGAGGCAGTCAAAGAAACAGTTGCTATGAACCCATCAAATATCTTTCAAAGTTAATTATGATGATTTTTCACCTTTAATTAAGTACTTAGTATGAAGCATCTTAAACAATGCACATTTTTCCCCTTGAGTTAGAGTTTCACTATATTGCCTAAGCTGGCCTGTAACTCCCAATTCTCCTTTTTCAGCTTTTGCGGTACCATGATTACAGGAGTGTACCCCAACTGAGCTAGCCCTTTTATTTTTAATGAACTACTAATCTCATTTGGTAAAAGAGGAAACAGAAGTGAAGAAACATTTTCTTTCATATGTGGATTGTGGATTCAAGATATACATAGATATCTAAAACCCTATATGTGTACATGCACATACATACATACAATGTATATGCATGCCTGTGTGTATATCTATACATGTATGTGTATTTACACATATACACATATCTTTACATGTATGTGTGTTTACACATATACATATATCTTTACATGTATATGTATCGTGTAATTTTATGGCAGGAGGGAAAAAGAGAAGGAGGTGAAAGAAAGTTAGCGGGATAGATGTTAAAAGCTCAAAGCTCATGATTTACTTGTAGGAGGTAGAGTATCGTTATGCAATCTAGCACTATAGAAGATGAATGTACGCCAGTAAAAAGTAAAGCTCTTATCTGTGAGAGAGAATAAAACAAAAATAGATCCTCAGATATGTTAAATGCTTGTTTACTTCCCTTTAATATTATTTCTAAATATGATTGAAGGGTTAGATTGGCAAATAATGGAAAAAGGGAGCCCAAGAAAGCAGACAAAAGGCAAAAACAAACAAACGCAAAACAAAAACAATAAAACCTTGTTGCAGAAAATATATTTGCCCAAAATCAATCTTCAGTGAACCAAATGAAATCCTCTTTTCCTAATGCAGCTTTCGCGGTATAAAAGGACTGGAGTCCACAGGTTAAAACTCAAATGCAGAGTAGAGCTATTCCTTCCCTTAAGGGTAGGCACCAGTGAGCGTCTCCAGGGCCAGCTGGGGGGAAGGGTAGAAGCATCACCAGCTCCAAGCAAAGAGTAGAAACACACCACGGTATGGAAAGTTCCATAGTGAGAAACGAAGCTTAACCCGGGCTACACGTGCCATGAGCTTTTCTGCGGGAGACGTGACCAGCTGTCTATGGGCAGATCCATACATATATACAAGTGTACCCGTGGCAGCAGTGCCTGGCTTGGATGGGTCCACAAAGGGACTTGGCTTTCAAAGCGGCACATGTGTACCCAAAGGGCCTTTATACTGTTTAGCTCAGTACCGTACTCAACAGTAAGTCAGCACTTCAGGGTAAATAGTTTTTGGGATATGAATCATTTTGGTCAGGTTATTTTAAGGTCTTACGTTCAATAGGTGAGTATTAAATACTTTTTTTTTTAAGCTTACTGGATTTTAAGTTTACCATGAGTTAACTGGGACATGACACCATAATAAGTCAAAAAGTGTGAGTTTTCATATTGAATTTTATGACTAAGCTTTTTAGTATAATCTTATATTAAATCTAGCTATGTAATCACTCCATGGATATGTTGGAGAGAAACTGTGTCACGTGTCAAGATTCCTTGAAACTACCTGAAGAAATATATGGCTTTTGTTGGGAACTATGCTTTGCTTCTAAGTACAAGTCCCACTGGGTGTTTCTAGGTCCTAGACATCTGTGGAAGGAACTTGCTTTAGAGGATGTCAAGTATCCCAGACATCCAGGTTTTAGAAGTAGAGGCGTGGGAGATTTTAGACCGAAATACCAATTTCCCCTCAGGAGTAAACGTGACTTAAGGATTATAACCTCACATTCTCTTTCCAACCTTCACTTCTTGCAGCTTGGAGCAAAATTTAATCTTGTGTTAAACACAACTGAATTGTTCATCCCAAGGAAGGATGAGCTTCTAGCCGATATGCAGGATACACTCAGGTGGGCCACAGTGCGTGCACTATTTACACCAGCCCACTGGCTGGCCACCTCTGTCTTCTTGGAAGAGGAACTGGGTGCATGGAGTTAGGTATGGATCAAATGTCCTTCCTCGGGGCAAATCTTCCTACTCCAGTTGATGGACTACAGGGGGAACGTTTTCCCCCAGCTTTCCTAGTTAGTTTTATTTCTGCCAAATTGCACACAAATGTTCCCCTGAAGTCAGACACTTTTCAGACTCTTGTGCTGTGTGTTGATTTCTCCTGGTTAGGGTTCCATACTCGAGCTTGTGCTCAAACAGCATTGCACATGGCGGAAATTGCCTAATAAATCATAGCGCTCATAGGCTTCATACATAAATATAGTTTTTCTTCATAGTTTCTACATGGTACAAAATGCATTGAGGACTGATTCTCTATGAGCAATTGTGCAATTTTATGCATTTGCAAGAACCCAGGTCTTTAATAAATCAAACTTTTCGTGTCCTTGGAGTATTTTTCTTTCTACCAAGGTCTGAATATTTTATATGGTTTGTGGTCATTTGGATTTTTTTTTTAACATTCTGGTTGGTTCTCAGTTTACTTGGAAATGCTGGCTGCAGACTTATAATTTCTGCTACAGTTGAATTTTCCACTCACATCAATTTTATAGCTCTCTGGTGGTGTGCACAGAGGTGAGAACAGACATTTTTTTTCCAGTTCAGCCAACTTCATTGAGAGACTCAGAATCTTAAGATAATAGTCATGATTCAGATCCTACAACTACCCCCATTGATTGGCTCAGAATCTGATGCTGGCCTCGTATGAATAACATTCTCCAGTCCATCCTCAGGGTGTCTGAGAGTACACAGACTTCTGCTCCACACAGATGGTATCCCTCATAGCCGAAGCCAAATCTTTAGGTCAATCAAATCCTCTGTGAGAGATGATACATCCACAAAAACATGATTATCTCCACGATTATGACTGCGGTGAAAGAATATTTCGGGCTCAGAACTGATGCAGAATTGTCACTGAGTCAATAGACATGCTTGTGAAGAAAAAAAAAAAAGATCCAATAGCCGCCTATTGCCTAGGAAGGTTAAAGTGAATTTTAGAGAATTTTCTCCTTGTATTCTAAAAGCACGCTCTCGGGAGGATGACAAGAACCCAGAAGTCATCTGAGGATAGCTGAAATAAAGCATGACTTGCCTCATGGCACAGAGCAGGGCAATGAATACTCAGCACTCGATTTATTGTATATAATCCAGGTTGAGCTAAAAGTAAAGCTAATTATTATGCGTGAGCAGGTATTTTAAGTTAAGTTAATTCCACAGAGGAAATAAACCTTCAGAGAAGTTGAAGGAGGGGAGTTAGCAATGCTTGAGCACTTGCATGTGGCCTTACCTTCATGGAAACCAAGCCTGTGGAGAACTTTCTTACAAACGAGCCTTTCAAACAGGAGGAGAGATGGCGAACTCACGTTTCTACTACAATGCACTATTCCTGCTGCGAAGTCATCGCCTTCAACTCAGAGTCATGAATTCAAGTTTGGATTTTTTTTTTCTAGCCAAATCTGGGAAACTTTGATATGGGATCCTTGCCACTGTGAACTCAACTGTCCTTACTTTAGAAGGGAATGTCACATAACAATTTCTCTTCACAGGAGTCTGTGTCATGCTTATAACCAGTCATTATACTAAGGGACAGGAAACACACATGGACTGTAAAATCATCCCTGTCTTCTAGAAGGTTGGTTTCTAGGTGAAAGGCACGAGATGACCATATAACGGGAAATTCATAACTAAATGCTGCCTGTCATTCCTTTCATGCATTTACTTGTTATTTAATTTACACTCAGGGGGAACTAATTTTTCTGAATTATAATCTATATTTGAATGAATTTTAAGGTTTTTTTGTGGGCAGGGGTGGTTTCAAGACAGGATCTCTCTGTAACTTTGGAGACTGTCCTGGAACTAGCTCTTGTAGACCAGGCTGGCCTTGAACTCACAGAGATCCACCTGCGTCTGCCTCCCGAGTGTTGGGATTAAACACAGGCGCCACTACCACCTGCCTAAATTTTAAGTTTTATTATGTCAAAATGTATATAGTAGGACATTTAACAGTTCATCTACCTAAGTGTGTATCCCATTGCTAGTATGGGAACACCGCTGAGTGTCACATGATTCATTGTGGAAAATTTATTTTCCCCAACTGATCTCTTTCTGCATCAAATTCTAGCTCTCGACCTCTCACCCAGCCTCTGGCAACCACAATGGATTTTTTTTTATTGCAGTAAATCTGACTATTTTAGGATGAATGTAATCACACAATATATTTTCAATAAAAATCAATTTTATTGTGCATATTGAAGATGTGCAGCATGCTGTTGTTATATGCTTCAAAACAGCCACTGCTGTACAACTGTGAAGCAAACTAACATCTCCATCGTCTCATATAAACACTATCCACATCCTGCTGTCTTACAATTGTAGCCAAAATTCTGGATAGACTATCAATAATGCTCATGTTATACTATCCTCATACCTTTTGCGGTAAATACCTGTACTTTGTAGCTTCAAGCTTTATCATCCCATTTGTTTTCTGTGTCCTCCTCCCTCCCCTTCCCATCCCCATAACAGTAAGGCCATGCAGTTATGTGAATTGAGTTAGAGTGATTTCATTTCCTGTGAGCATATTCCCAGAAAAGGGACTGCTGGGTCAAATGGTGACTCTATGTTTAGTTTTTCGAGGAACCTCCATATTGTTTCCATAATGACACCAACAGGTTCCATTCCCAGAAGCCATGTTTAAGCGTTTCCTTTTTTCCAGGTCTTTTGTGCCAACATTCCTGCCATACTATAGCAGCTATCTTGAGGGATGAGGTGTCATCTCACAATGGCATTTGTCTACATCCCCCTCAGGATTAGTGATGTTGTTCAACTTTTTATTTACCTGTTGATCATTTATATCTCTTCTTTGGATGCAGGAAGTCACTGCCCATGAAAAATCAGGCTTTGTGTGCTCTTATTATTTAGTATTTTTTTTAAATAAAAGCATTTCATGAATCAGGATACTAACACTAGCTTCTTGATAGGCACAATACTTACAGATATTTTTCTCCCAACTTGTAGGTTGCCTTTTGACTTTGTAGATGGTTTTGTGTGTAGTTGATGTAATCATATTCGCTTACCTTTACTTTGGTATCCTCTGATTTTGGTATAATAGGTAAGAAGGATTGTCAAGGAGCTTTCATTATATGTTCCTTCATGTGAGTTTTATGGAATTAATCATTAATGATGAGGGGTTTAAAATCCATTTGGCTATACAAGGGTCCAATTCATTCTGCATGGCACCATTTATCAAAGACACATTCCTCTTGCCATTGCCTCTTCTTTTTACTCTTGTTAACATTAGCCAAGCATAAGTGCTTGGATTAGTTTCTTGACTCTCTGTTCTGTGGCATAGGTGTATGGGGGTTTTAATGTCAGTGTTTTGATTAACAAAACCATGTATCATAAGCTTATATCTCTAACTGTATTATCTGTTTCCTGATATGATTTCATACAAATTTTGTATTATGTCTTATTCCTATTGCAATGAAGAATCCAATTGGAATTTTATAGACATTATGTTGTATTTATATGATTTTTTTTGGTAGTGTGACATTTTAGCACTAATACCTGAGGCCCATGGCCATGTTTATAGCTGTCACTTTATAGTATTCCACCTCTTTCAATAAATTTATTCTTACATATTTATGCAGGTATAAATGGTTTAGTTTTGTTTTGTTTTTCAAGACAGGGTTTCTCTGTCTATCCCTGGTTGTCTCTGTAGAACAGACTGGTTTCGAACTCACTGAGATCTACCTGCAACTGCCTCCCCAGTGATGCAATGAAAGGCATGCACCACCACTGCCTGGCTGTATTTTTTATTATACTATTATTTCTTATGTGTAGAAATGTCGTACTATCTTTGCATTAATCTTATCTCCTACAATTTTACTGAATTTATTCTTTTTTTTTTTTTTTTTTTTTTTTTTTTTTTTTTTTTTTGGTTTTTCGAGACAGGGTTTCTCTGTGGCTTTGGAGCCTGTCCTGGAACTAGCTCTGTAGACCAGGCTGGTCTCGAACTCACAGAGATCCGCCTGCCTCTGCCTCCCGAGTGCTGGGATTAAAGGCGTGCGCCACCACCGCCCGGCTCTGAATTTATTCTTTAATTCTATAGTTTCTGAAAAATCATTGGAGTTTTGTACAGAGATGAAAACCAATTCTTTTTCTCATTGATTCTTTGTATTGTTTTCTTTGTTTCTATTTTGTTGATTTCAGCTCTCAATTTGATTATTTTCTGCCCTCTAGTTCTCTTGGGTGAGTTTGCTTCTTTTTGTTCTAAAGTTTTCAAATGTTCTCTTAATTCACTAGTATGGGATTTTTCTAGCTTCTTTATGTAGGCATTTAGTGCTATGAGCTTTCTGTCCTCTTAACGATGCTTTCAATGTGTCCCATAAATTTGGGTATGTTGTGTGGTCATTTTCGTTGAATTTTAGGAAGTCTTTAATTTCTCCCTTTATTTCTTACTTGACCCATTGATGATTCAGGTGAGCATTGTTTAATTTCCATGTATTTGTGGGCTTTCTGGAATTAGTGTCACTGTTGAATTCTAATTTTAAACCATGGTAATCCAATAAGATACATGGGTTATTCCAATTATTTTGTATCTGTTGAGATTTTCGTTATTACCTAGTATGTTGTCAATTTTTGAGAAGGTTCCATGAGATCCTGAGAATAAGGTATATTCTCTTATGTTTGGATGGAATGTTCTATAGATGTTTGTTAAATCCATTTGAGTCATAACATCTGTTAATTTCCTTATTTCTCTGTTAATTTTCTGTCTAACAGACCTGTCCAGTCATAAGAGTGGGGTGTTGAAATCTCCCACTATTTGTGTGTAGGGTTTAATGTGTGGTTTAAACTTTAGAAGTGTTTATTTCACATATGAGGGTGCTCTTCTATTTGGGGCATAAAAATTCACTATTGAGATTTCCTCTTGAAGAATTTTTCTGTGACTAATATGAAATGTCCTTCGTTGTCTCTTTTGATTGATTTTAGTTTGAAGTCTATTTTGTTAGATATTAGGATAGCTACACCGACTTGTTTCTTAGGTCCATTTGATTGGAAAATTTTTTCCCAACCCTTTACTCTGAGGTGATGTCTGTCTTTGAGGTTGAGATGTTTCTTGTATGCAGCAGAAGGATGGATTCAGCTTTTATATCCAATCTGTTTTCCTGTGTCTTTCTACAAGTGAATTGAGTCCATTTATATTAAGGAATATTAATGACAAGTGATTGCTATCTCCTGTTAATTTAGTTTTTGTTGGTGGTGATGTTATTTTGTGTGTTTTTCCCTTCTTTGGGATTTGGTACTATGAGATCAATTGTCTCTGTTTTTGTTGATGTAGCCAACTTCCTTGGGTTGGGTTGGAGTTTTTCTTCTAGTACTTTGTGTAGGGCTGGGTTTGTGGCTAGGTATTGGTTAAATCTGATTTCGTCATAAAATATCTTGTGTTGTCCTTCTATGGTGATTGAAAGTTTTACTGGGTATAGTAGTCTGGGCTGGCATCCGTGGTCTCTTAATGTCTGCATAAAGTCAGACCTTCTGGCTTTCATTGGCTCCACTGAAAAGTCAGGTATAATTTTTATAGGTCTGCCTTTATATGTTACTTGGCCTTTTTTCCTTTGCAGCTCTTATTTTCTTTCTGTATTCTGTATGTTTAGTGTTTTGATTATTATGTGGTGAGGGGACTTTTTTTGGATCTAGTCTATTTGGTGTTCTATAAGCTTCTTGTATCTTCATAGGCATATCTTTCTTTAGTTTGGGAAAGTTTTCTTCTTTGATTTTTTTAAATATATTTTTGGTGCTTTTGAATTGAACTTCTCCTTCTTCTATACCTATTTGCTGCGTGCATCACGGCCCCCATCTGCGCTCTATTTGCTAGAACCCAGTTTGCGAGCTTCGGGCAAGAGGCTGGAGGTTGAGAATACACGTGCAGAGACAGACCAACACACAGACCTTCAATCACTGGTACCAAAAGCCTATCTTTAATAGCACCATGGAGGCTTAAATACACTGCAGTCAATGGCCAACAGGTGAAAATCCCATCCTCTGATCCTCTAAGCTAGGTACAGCTTCTAGTAACTCTAATTAGAAGGTTCTAGACAGGGAAGAGCAGCTGAAGTCCAGGGCTCAATTAGTCCCAACCCCTGTTATTCTTAGGTTTGGTCTTTCCATGATGTCCCATATTTCCCGGCACTATTAAAAGGACTGGCTTTGTTGGAGTAGGTATGGCCTTGTTGGAAGAAGTTGTGTCACTGTGGAGAAAGGCTTTGAGGTCTTATATGTGCTCAAGCTATGCCCAGTGTCTCAGAATATCTCCTGTTGCCTGCAGGATCAGGAGAGTGGCCTCAGTTACTTCTCCAGTACCATGTCTGCCTGCATGTCACCATCTCCTACCATGATGACAATGGACTGAACCTCTGAATTATAAGTCACCCTATTAAACATGTTCCCTTATAATATTGGTTGCTATGGTTATGGCATCCCTTAACAGTAATAGCAACCTTAAGATATGTATAGACATGTTGTATATTTTTGATAAAGAAGCCAAAAATACACAATGAAAAAAGGAACTGTTGGAGCCCGTGTGGGTCCAACATAGATTCCCTAACCCAGCTGGAACAGAGTCGTGAGGAGTAAAACTGACATAGCTTACATGGTCATCTTTTACGGGCAAGATCTCTCTCCAAAAAGATCTCTCATTTATTCTCCAAACAGCTTATATATCCTCACATGAATAGAGTGGGAACACATTAGGCTATCTCCTAGGCAACCAGGTGCATGGGCTCTGGTCATGTCCGCATCTACCTGTATGCTAGCAGTCAGGTAGGCCATGAATTAGCATCTCTATAAGACATCCTCCAAATTACAAAGGAAGGAAGCACCAAACATCCTGACCAGTTTCAGTCAACACCTCTCCTCAGGAGATCTACATTTTTAACAAGTACATCCTTGCTATTGTTAGGCAGAGACAGCTTGTCTACAGAGCTATGTGATCAGCTCAGACTGGGCTAATGGCTCTTGTGCCATACCGAAATATGGGCCTACAAGGAACCATTTCAACAACTGGTACTGGTCTAACTTCATGTCAGCATGTAGAAAAATGCAAATTGATCCATATCTATTATCCTACACAAAATTCATGTTCAAAGATCTCAACATAAAACCAGATACACTAAACCTGATAGAAAAGAAAATAAGAAATAGTCTTGAACTCATTAGCATAGGGGATAGAGCCCTGAACAGAACACCAATAGCATAGTCACTAAGAACAACATTCAATAAATGGAACCTCACAAAACCGAAAAGCTTCTGTAAGGAAAAAAAAAATCACTGCTAATAAGACAAAACAGCAGCCTATAGAATGGGAAAAGACTTTTACCAACTCTACACCCACTAGAGAGCTAAAACACTTATGAGTGAATACCTGTGTCTTTCTGGGTGTGAGTTACCTCAATATGATGTTTTCTAGCTCCAACCATTTGCCTGCAAAATTCAAGATGTTATTTTTTTCTTCTGTGTAGTACTCCACTCTGTAAATGTACTACATTTTCCTTATCCAGTCTTCGGTTGAGGGGCGTTTAGGTTGTTTCCAGTTCTGACTATGACAAACAATTCTGCTATGAACATAGCTGAGCACATGTCCTTGTGGCACAACTGAGCATCCTTTGGTTATATACCCAAAAGCGGTAAAACTGGGTCTTGAGGAAAGTTGTGTCCTAATTTTCTGAGAAATCACCACACTGACATACAAAAGGGCTGTACCAGATTGCATTCCCACCAGCAATGCAGAAGTGTTCCCTTTACCCCACAGTATCTCCAGCATAAGTTATCATCAGTGTTTTGATCTTGGCCATTCTTACAGGTGTAAGATGGAATCTCAGAGTTGTTTTGGTTTGCATTTCTCTGAAGACTAAGGATGTTGAACATTTCCTTAAGTGTCTTTCAGCCATTTTAGATTCCTCTGTTGAGAGTTCTCTGTCTAGGTCTGTACTCCCCATTTTTTTTACTAGATTATTTGCTCTTTGATGACCAATTTCTTGATTTCTTTGTATATTTTGGAGATCAGACCTCTGTCTGATGTGGGGTTGGTGAAGATCTTTTTCCATTCTGTAGACTGTCATTTTGTCTTGTTGACCGTGTCCTTTCATTCTTCTCTATATTGACATCCAGTTATGCCAGCACCATTTGTTAAATATGCTCTCCTTTTTCCATTTGATATTTTTTTACTTCTTTGCCAAAAATCAGGTGTTCTGAGGTGTGTGGATTAATATCCAGGTCTTTGATTTGGTTCCATTGGTCCTCCTGTCTGTTTTTATGCTAATACCAGGCTGTTTTCAGTACTGTAGCTCTGTAGTAGAGTTTACATGATCATCTCATTAGATGTCAAAAAAGCTTTTGACAAAATACAACATCCCTTCATGATAAAGGTCTTGGAGAGAGCAGGGATACAAGGAACATACCTAAACATAATAAAGGCAATATACAGCAAGCCAACAATCAGCATCAAACTAAATGGAGAGATACTCACAGTGAGTCGACTGAAATCAGGCACAAGACAAGATTGTCCACTCTCTTCATATCTATTCAATATAGTTCTGGAGGTCCTAGCTAGAGCAATAAGACACCAAAAAGAGATCAAGGGGAAATCGGAAAAGAAGAATTCAAGCTCTCACTATTTGCTGATAATATGATAGTTTATATAAGCGATCCCAAAAATTCTACCAAGGCACTTCTACAACTTATAAACACTTTCAGTAATATAGCAGGATACAAAATTAACCCAAGAAACTCATATTGAAGGATACAACCAATAACCTAATGTAAGATACATAAACCCTACAATCAATATGAAAATCCTGAAGTCATATCTTCTGCAGAGATCACCAAACCCATAGTAATGGTCCCCAATGAGAATTTAGAGGATTCTCAATACATGGAAATCAAAAGAACAATTGTGAAAAATTTCTAAAATTCAAGGTATTTCATAAACTTGCAAGCAAACACCCATATTAGTTTAAAGAAGACAGGAAAATAAATTAATGGAAGTTCAAGAATACACAGCTGAACATTGGGTGAAATAGTAAAGAAAATGAGAATAGGAAAATTGAAGTCAATTAGGGGGTAGAAACATTGAAGAAAAGCCAAACTGAAATGAAGCTAGTGATTAAAACTTTAATAATTGTCATAAAAAAATTTACTGGCTAGTCTTGCCAATAGAATGAGGCACCGAAAAGATAGAATAACAGTAGTTGAAGTGAAAAAAAATGGATTATTCAATTAAAGAAAATGTTAAATATTTGAAAACTCATTAAATGAATATGCCAAAACTTAGACATCAGGAAAAGACTAAATCTATTGAGTTGGGGCCATAGAGGAATTCTAGTTCAGATGCATAGGACACAGCCTCAATACAATGATGAAAAAGACTCTCAAATCTAGGAAAAGAATTGCCTTTTCAGATATAACAGGCACACAGAATACCAAAAAGAAAGTACTAAAAAATCAATTTTCCAGCCGGGCGGTGGTGGCGCACGCCTTTAATCCCAGCACTCAGGAGGCAGATGCAGGCGGATCTCTGTGAGTTCGAGACCAGCCTGGTCTACAAGAGCTAGTTCCAGGACAGGCTCCAAAACCACAGAGAAACCCTGTCTCGAAAAACCAAAAAAAAAAAAAAAAAATCAACTTTCCATGCCATATTATACTGAAAACAGTAAATACACAGAACAGAGTAAGGATGCTAACAGCTGCAAGAGAGAAAGACCCATTCACATACTAAGTACAGACTCTTCACAATAATTGAAGGTCACTCAATGGAAACTCTGAAGCGAACATATTGCTTCAACTTCAGAAAGAACACGGATGCCAAACAGTGTATGATAGTTTATGCTGCCTGGAAAAACTTCCCATCATAACTGAAATAGAAAAACAAACAAAAAACTTACCATGACAAAAGAAGGTTAAAGGAATTTGTGACTACTAAACCAGCTTTATAGAAACAACTGAAAGGAATATTCTGGATTGAATTTACAGATAATTGTACCAAAGAAGGGAACTGGTGCATACATAGAACCTTTATCCACAGGTTCTAGAGTCTTTGCTATGGGAAGGTCTTCTAAAGGTTACCAAAGAGAAATGTAAACTGCATCCCAGCCACAAAACCTTTGATCTACAACGTGTCTTGCCTACAAAATATCCTACAGCAAAGGCAACACCAAGCAAGTGGATGAAACCAATCAATGTCTGATTTGACTCAAGGCCCACTCTGTGAGATGTAACCCATACTCAACACTGCTTGAGTGGTCAAGACTAACTAGCCCAGAGACCTAAGGGAAAACCAAATACTACTAGTCTAAAATTATTTTAAAGGAACAGTAAAATAACTTCTAATTATATTTTGCTATAGTCGTAAATCAGTGCCTTGTTCAGGCATCATCAGAGAAGCTTCCTTCTGCAACAGAATGGAACAAATACAGAGACCCACAGCTGGACATGGAGAGAGAGAGAGAGAGAGAGAGAGAGAGAGAGAGAGAGAGAG
>NW_026067924.1:22534786-22540778 GCF_014885135.2 Alexandromys fortis
GGGGAGGGGTGTGTGTGTGTCTGAGGGGGGCAGTGAAAGAGCTGCTGCTGTATAGGAGAGCTGTGTGAAGGAACTGTGTAAAGTGCTATATGGCAAGAGAGCTATGTAAATGAGATATATAACTGTGGGCATGTGGAGGTTTGTAACTGTGTGGATACAAGGAAGATGAAGCTGTATAGAAAAAGAGATGTAGAAGAGAAATGTACGTTAAAGAAAGATGTGTAGTCATATGAAAATAGATGTAACTATGTATAGAGATGTATGGTCAGGTAGGAGAGAGACGTATGTATGTAAAGAGAGATATGTAGTTGTATGTAAAGAATGTAGCTGTGTGGAGAAAAGAGATTCTCAGAGAGCATTTTTAAGATGAAGTAAAAGAGGAAGTTACCATCAGAAAGCATGTGTACTTCCTTATTTTTTCCTTCAGATAGAAAAAGTCTAGCCCCCAGAACAATAAGAATTTTTCATAAGCACTCACCAAATTTGTGGAGTTTTTTTTTCATATCCTGGTGCTGACTGGAAGCTGGCTCCCCCAGTTAGAAATAACTTTAACTATTAATTGCTTCAATTCTCCAGTCAAAAGACATGGGATATCTGAATGCATTAAAAAGCCAAATTCATCTTTTTGTTGTCTACAAGAAACTCAGCATTAAAGATAGCACCACCTTAAGGTGAAAAATTGGAAACTATTAGTCCAAGTAAATAGATCCAGGAAATAAACAGGTGTTGATATGCTAATATCTGACAAAATAAATCTCAAAATAAACTAATCAGATGAGATAAAGAACATTTCATTCTAATCAAGGAAACAACCAAGGAGAAATTACAATCCTAAACACCCATGTAATGAAATCTGGTGTAAACAATTTCATAAAAATTGTGTCTTTGGAACTAAAAGCACAGATGAACACCAATACAGTAATAGTAGGTGATTTCAGTACTCACTTTCTCCAATAGACAGGTCATGTGAACAAAATATAACAGAGAAAACTCATAATTAAATGACATCCTACATCAAATGGACCTAATAGACATTTACAAAATATTCATTTGGCTTAAACATCAAATGAGACACATTCTGTTCAGCTGCTAATGGAATTTTCTCTAAAGAAGAGTACCTCCTTGACAAACAAGTCTTAACAAATTCAGAAAAAGTGAAAAAGCATTACATAGCCTATCTCAATGCGATGCAATAAAACTCAAAACAGCAACAATAAAACAGAAGAATCTAGAGAAAAACAGACCAAACCAAACACAAAAATAAAAATCAAGAAAGAATAAAAATCAGAGGGTAAATAAATCAAATTAATAAAAATATAAAGAAAATAAATACTACAAAAATACTAATGAATCTAAAAAGTGGTTCTTTGGAAGAGAAACACACACCCTTGGCACAACTAACTAAAAGAAAGAGAAGTGATCAAAATACTGTATTCCATTAAGTTGGGAAATTTAGAAAAGATCAAAGAATTTCTCAAATAAGCCAAGCCACCAAAGTTAAACCAAGAAGTCAACAACCTAAAAAGATACTTAACAAATGAGGACATTGGAGTAATAATAAAAAGTCCCCTTCTAAAAATAACACAAGCCCAGATGGACTCACAGAAGAATTTTACCAGACTTTAAAAGAGGTTCTACAGCTAATTCTTAAAATATTTAAGAAAAATAAAAGAAACAGAAGTAGCACTCCAATAGTTTTCTTTTTAAAGACAATATCATACTAATAACAAAACCAAAAAAGACACAACTAAACAAAAGGAAAGAAAATTACAGGCCAATATATCAAAAAAAAAAAAAACCCATAGATTCAAAAATGCTCAATAAAAAAACTTGTAAATCACTATGCATCAAAAAGATTACTCACCATGACCAAGTTGATTTTATCCTGGAGATAGAGGCATAGTTCCACATACTCAAGTCTGAAGCATGATTAATTAAAACTCAGGGTCAAAAAATGGGGTTCAACCTGAAAATCTGAAAAGCAACATAGCCAGACACTAATTCTTACATTGACCTCAGTCTGAAATGATGATCCTGCCTCCTGAAATCTCAGAATGAGACTGTCTGTTGAGAGCTGTTTCCTTCCATTTTATAATCCTCTCTAGGACTGGGATTAAAGGCTTGAACCACTGTCATTAAAGGCATGCACCACCCAGTTTCTATGGCAACTAGTGTGGATACTGAGACTAAAGGTGTGTGCACTGTGGCTACTGGATTATTGGTGCATATCATTATGGCTAGTGAGATTAAATTGTATGTTACCATAATCTGGTCCACAAGGCTGACCAGTGGGACTGTTTTAGTCTCAGATCTTCAGACAGTCTTTATTTATTAAAAATACAATTGAAATGCCACTACACAAATCAATAAATGTAATAAACTACATAAATGACACTTGTGAAACTCAACAATGATTATCATGGCACACTAACCCTAAGGGTGCAATAGTAAAACACATATGTTGGTGGTAACTAACAGCTCTCTGATTGAACTTAAAGCTTGCTCTATAAGAGAAAAATCATGATTGGTACTAGCCAACTACCCAAAGCTAATGAAGTCATGAATTCGAAGAACCTCCAGCTGCCACTGTTCTAAATCAGCATAATCCCTAACTACATTGTAAATATTTACCCTTATACCCACAAATAAGGTATTTCTCTCCTCTCACTAAAGAAATTTCTCTTTGCAATGGACAGAGACCATTTCAGAAAATTATAACCAATTAGAATGCAAAGGACAAGAGTCTCCAACAGTATATCCACAACACAATCCCTGTAGCTGAGGCTCAGATGATAAACCCTTCATTTTGTTTTTTTTTTTATTAATTTATTTATTTATTAAACATTTCTGTCTCTTCCCCCACCGCCGTCTCCCCTTTCCCTCCCCCTCCCCCAACCAAGCCCCCCTCCCTCGTCAGCCCAAAAAGCAATCAGGGTTCTCTGCCCTGTGGGAAGTCCAAGGACCACCCACCTCCATCCAGGTCTAGTAAGGTGAGCATCCACGAAACTGCCTAGGCTCCCACAAAACCACTAGGTCCAGTAGAATCAAAAACCCGTTGCCATTGTTCTTGAGGTCTCAGTAGTCCTCCTTGTCCCCTATGTTCAGCGAGACCAGTTTTGACCCAGGCTTTTTCAGACCCAGGCCAGCTGGCCTTGGTGAGTTCCCGATCCCCATTGTCTCAGTGTATGGGTGCACCCCTCCCAGTCCTAAGTTCCTTGCTTGTGCTCTCTCTCCTTCTGCTCCTGATTTGGACCTTGAGATTTCAGTCCGGTGCTCCAATGTAAACCCTTCATTTTGGTTAACACTCTCCATCACCCACTAGTCTACAGCATCTACTGTCTGTTTTCTTCTTAGACTTTTATACCCCTAATAGTTCCTCTCTATACTTTCATATTAACTAGAATGTATTATTTCCTCTTTTTAAGGAACCTTCATACCTCTATCCACTTTCTGAATTTCTGACTTCTATGAGAACTCAAAGTTGAATACACACAAAGTTAGAAATTCAAGCTAGGACCCATGTATGAAAAAAAAAGCATGAAACATTTGTTATTTGTTCCTGGGTAACCACACTCAATTTTTTAAAAAAATTCAACTGTGTACCCGCAATTTTTCCCATTTCATATATCTGCCTATAAAATGCATGAGATTTCTTTATAGTTGAATAAAATTCCATCATATAAATGTGCATTTCCTTAATCCATTCTTCAACTGAGATACTGCTAAATTGATTCAATTTCCTAGCTATTGTAAACAGAGCAGCAATAAACTTGAGTTAACGAATATCTCAGTAATAAGATATGTGATGGGGATAAATAACCACTGTAGACTTGGATTTTAATTTTTTCTCCACTGAAGGCAACCACTATGAAAACACTCAAAAACCCATTGCAAGGGAGGTCATAGGCCCTATGGTAGAAAACTAGTAAGAACACCAGGGTGAATGGATCCTTTGAAAGGAGGAGGCATATTATACTGTGGTATAAAGTCAGAAGAGAAATAATGGAACACAAAAGATTAAATGTGGTGAGAGCTGGGAAGACAGGGTAGAGGAGGGAGTGTGGGGGTAGATTAATAACAAACCATTTTGAAAGATTCATATTGATACTTACTATTATAACTACTATATATATATATATATATATATAGAAAGAGAGAGAGATTAAATGCAGTTACGTTATAACAATGAGGCAATATCCAATTAGATACCACATACTAATAAATAAAAAAACCCAGTAACATAGCTGGGTTACTTATGTACTTATTTTTGAATTGTTAGCCATAGTGTTTAGTAGATCTCCAAACATTAGAGGCTATTACTACTGCTCTTAGTTACTATCAAGAACTTGATGGTGGGGCTGGAGAGATGGCTCAGTCAGTGGTTAAGAGCATTGTCTGCTCTTCCCAAGGTCCTGAGTTCAATTCCCTGCAACCACATGGTGGCTCACAACCATCTGTAATGAGGTCTGGTGCTCTCTTCTGGCCTGCAGACATACACACAGACAGAATATTGTATACATAACAAATAAATATTAAAAAAAAAGAACTTGATGGTAAGACCCTTTTGCTAAAGATACTGCATGCTTGGGACCTAGGGCAACCTGAAAGCTTCATCCCTACTGTCTAGCTTTTATTGTGCCAGGAAATTCTACGCAGGACCTCACCATTACACGAAGAGCTAGAACTGCTGTTAAAAAGGAGAACGAGCCCCTTCCAGGTACAAGCCTAACTATTCATTATCCAATACAGAGGGGTAAGCCTTGGAACCATTTACACAAAACAACAAAAAGTAGAGAAAAGTAATTATCAGCGTCATCATGTTGTGAACCCTGCAAGCTGCAATGACAGTTGATCTAAAAAGATTTGCCACTTGTGCCATCGTGACAAGAATGCCATGGAAATAACCAACTACTTTCGAGCTGATCTAAGGCCTGCTCCATGAGATGAAACCTATATCTGGCACCATTATTAAGACAAAGAACCTGTGGATAGATAGGTCTTGGATAGGTGGGATCAACATAATAAAAATGGCAATTTTATCAAAAGCATTCTACAGAGTCAGTGCAATCCACATCAAAATCCCAATACAATTCTTCACAGATCTTGAAAGAACATTACTCAACTTAATATGGAGAAACAACAACAAAAACACAGAAGAGCTAAAACAATCCTGTACAATAAAGGAACTTCTAGAGCCATTATCCCTGACTTTAAGCTCTACTATAGAGCTGTAGTAATAAAAACAGCTTGGCGTTGGCATAAAAACAGACATGTGAATCAATGGAATCAAATTGAAGAAGACCCTGACATTAATTCGTGCACATTATAAACACCTGATTTTTGACAAAGAAGCCAAAAAAAAAAAAAGTACAGTGGAGAAAGGAAAACATCTTTAACAAGCAATGCTGGATATCAAATGTAGAAGATTACAAATAAATCCATAGCTATTTGCCTTGCAAAAAACTCAAGTCTAAATGGACCAAGAGCCACAACATAAAGCCAGTTACATTGAACCTGATAGAAGAGAGCGTGGGAAGTAGCCTTGAATGCATTGGCACCGGAGACCACTTCCTAAATAGAACATCAGTAGCACAGACACTGAAAGCAGCAATCATTAAATGGGACCTCCTGAAATTGGGAAGCTTCTGTCAATAAGACAAAAAGGACACAGTCGATAAGACAAAAAGCAGCCTACTGAATGGGAAAAGATCCACTCAACCCCAAATCTGGCAGAGGGTTGATCTCCAAAATATATAAAGAACTCAAGAAACTAGACTACAAAATACCAAATAATCCAATAAGGCCAGCTGGACTGTGACTGAAAAAGCATGGGATAAAACCGGACTCTCTGATCATGGCGAACAATAAGGACTGATGAGAAGCCAAGGTCAATGGCAAGGGGTTTTGATCCTACTTCATGATCCGGCTTGGTGGGAGCCTAGCCAGTTTGAATGTTCACCTTCCTAGACATGGACGGAGGGGGGAGGTCCTT
>NW_026067924.1:22540825-22600253 GCF_014885135.2 Alexandromys fortis
AAACAAAAAAAAAAAAAAGAAAAAAAACCAAAAAAAAAAAAAAAAAGAAAACAAAAAAAATAAAATAAAAATGGGGTGGAGTTCTAAACAGAGAATTCTCAATGAAGAAACTCAAATGGCTGAAAGACGTTTAAGGAACTGCTCAACATTCTTTTATTTTTAATTTTATTTTTAATTTTTTCATTCAATTATTTATACTCCCTTCCCTCCTTCCAATTCCTTTCTGCTCCCCCACACCCCCTTCTCCTTCTTCCACCCTGCTTGAGAGAGGGCAGGGAACCCTGCCCTATGGGAAGTCCAATGCCCTCCCTCCTACATCCAGGCCTAGGGAGCTGTGCATCCATATAGACTAGGGTCCCAAAAAGCCAGAACATGCCATCAAAGCAAGCCCCAGTGCCTTTATCAATGGCTTCTCAGTCAGCCACAATCGGAGAGTCCGGTATGATCACATGCTCATTCAGACCCCGTCCACCTGGATTTGGCGAGCTCCCATTCTCAACATTCTTTTTTTTTTCTGAGAACATATTTTAATATATCACTAGATACAGCAATGTATACCAAAAGAACTATGATGACTTTAATAAGAAAAACACAGTGAATGTAAACATGATCTCTACCACTTCTAAGGTGTCCGCAACAATTAGACTAACTAGAAATAAACACACACTCTCAATGCCCCACACACATTACAGGTTATATGAGCAGGTGGTTATAAAACACACTGAAAGAATGAACATACCACATTCAACATTCTTAATAATCAGGAAAATGCAAATCAAAACAACTCTGAGATACCATCTTTTACCTGTCAGAATGACTAAGATGAAAAATACTGAGGACAGCTTATGCTAGAGAGGATGTTGGGTCAGGGGAACACTCCTCCACTGCTGATGGGATTGCCATCTTGTACAGTTATTCTGGAAATCAGTTACAATAAGTACCAGGAAGGAAACAGAGGCCATGTCATAGGCTCTCTAAGCTCGGGCTATAGCCCAGAAAGAAAGCTGTGGAAAGTTCATCTTTCAAGCACAACTTTCAAGGAAGTAAGAATTTTATGAGTGAAGCAATGGCAGGGAACTGTTCCGGCAGCTACAAACCACTGATAGAGATTTTAAAGCAGAAAGGAGTTCTCAAGAAGAATGAAGGTTGGTGTTGTTAGGGAAAGCACGGGGCCCATGCCGATTCGTCATAGTGCCGAGGCTTTCTAGTGAGACCCCAGAAAGGCTTAGCCTTGAAGGGAGTGGGAGTGTTGGTTTGCGAGGGGTCAAGACACTTTGGGATCCCATTCTCAGAAAAGCATGTCGGAGCACTTCTCAAGAGTCAGCACCAGTGTTCTGGGAACTAGTAAGATTACTGAGTGCTTCCTAGATGCCTTCCCTTGAGTCTAAAAACAGAAAAGTCTCTGGTGAAGAAAGAGAGGATGGGGAAATGAGTGACAAACAAGAAAGAGAAAGGGGAGATGAGGAGAGGTGTGAGGTAAGGGATACCCATGACCACCCCTTCTCCCTCATGTCATTATGATATGATAATCAATTGCTGAAGTATATGATAAAAAATTATGAGACCCACAGCAATTCAAGAGTGAATCCAAAATAATTATGGAAATGTATAGCAGGAGAACTAAGGCAGCATCTAGACCCTGTCCCACACGCCACCTATTATCCTTGTGAAGAAAGAGCGCCAACCCTCCAGGAGGCTTTGGTTTCATAGCTTGGTTCTCATTGATCCAGTGAGCAGGTCTTTCTCTCTTCATCATTTTCCTACATACAGCCAAGTTACTGCCCCAGTATATGAGCTTACTTTATTTTTCATGACTAGTCTAAAACCAAAGACAGGACTAAATTCCTTCCGAACTTTTCTTGACCTCACCACCTGTATTTGCATAGGCTACATTGTACAAGTAACTTTTAAGGGAAAGCTATTGCCATATTTTTATACTAAGCCTCTTCATTATGTCAGTATCAATAATCTATACTTACATCATCAATTCAGGAAGTTATAGACTACCTTTCCCCAAAACAAAATCCCATTAAGATACCAGTTTTCCCGTTAGTGATTACACTCATCCAAATGGTGCTTAGCGAGGAGGCAGCCAGCACGGTAGGGCACCTGTGCTTGCTCCTCCCTGACACCAGTTTAACTGACCACAAGAGACATTTGAATTACCAGCTATGAATTTCCCAGCCCTGGAAAAGCAAGGCATTTTCCTGAATTACAGAAGCTATATCTCGTGAGCAACACACTCTTGACTAGAGCAGAAAAAAAGTCTGTCCCAAGCAGATATTTATCAGTGGATTGTTGGCCGAGTTGATGGGTGAGTTTGCCATGTGTTTATTTAATAATGTTTAACAACCAAATATGTAATAGGAAGAAACGGTCTGGGATGAAAAATCATTTCTATAGAACTAACATCTGGGCAGATGTTTGAAAGTGGGCCATGGTCTCAAACACTAAGCAAAACACTGACGTTCATGAATACAGGCAAAAGGAAAAGTTGCTAATATATCCAGGCTGGCCAAGAAATGTGGCAGTTCTTCCTGTCACTGGCCAGAGAAAAAACAAACATGCCACTCATCTGAAGGAGGGCCAGAATGACTCAGATGTTT
This sequence comes from Alexandromys fortis, assembly GCF_014885135.2. Lineage (NCBI taxonomy): Eukaryota > Metazoa > Chordata > Mammalia > Rodentia > Cricetidae > Alexandromys > Alexandromys fortis. The sequence goes on from NW_026067924.1 coordinate 22,543,432, forward strand.
TACAGGACACTTATTTCTTCTTGCTCTAACTCCTACTCTTCTGTACCCAGAACTGCCACATACGCATATGGAAGTCATTGTAAATTTTAGTTTTGTTGGCAACTTTATAAGGTGAGGCCAAGTATCCCAGTCAATGTCAAGGCTGAATTGGGGGGATGTTCTAACACATGCAGAGCTCCCCAAGTGTATAAGCAGGTTTTGCTCAGAGACGAGAGTTGGACACAGATAAATAATATGCCTGCCTAACCACCCCAAGGATCCACATAAGGAAGAGGGGATGGGCTTATTTTCAGCAGCTGCAGGACACAGGATTTTCTTGGGCTAGTTTTCAACCAACTGCTTCACTGTCTTGCACCAGGTAAAATGTCTGAATTTGCCAGGTATTATTATTATAACCTGAAAAGTATAAAGTATGGGCTGAGCTGGGTGGTTTCTTTGACGAGGTTCTCCACTTTCCCCTTCCATGTGTTTATTTTGCCATCTGTAAGTAACAGCATCACTTCCAATCTCATCATTGTGGCTGTCACTTAGAACATTAACCTTCTTTCATGTTTTTTATTTTAAAACCCATTATAATATTAACTATTATTTTATTACATCAAAGTTCTAGAAAACTTTCTAGGATAATGTAACTCCTACTCTAAGGGAAAACCAAGGAAGGCACATACACAAACACTTGCACACGTGCACACACACACACACATCTCATCAGAATGTAGTGTTAAATGCATATGATCAGGCAGGCAAGGAAACCTGCCCTTGAATATCCCCACACTTAAATTAATTTTTAGACTTTAGTTTTCTTTAATTTTGCCAACATCTCTTTTTTCTGTACCAAAACATGCATGAAAACAGTCAATATTTTCTACTCTTAGGCTTGAATAGCCATTAAAACACTTCTAAGTTAAACTTTGGATTTGAGAGGAATTAATAGTATCTAGGACAGTTACACCCTTTTGGCCGGATGTCCATGAGATCAGCAAGCCAGCAAATGCCCTGTCCCACTGTGAACCTGTATGTTCTTTCAAGGGTTGAATGCTTGAGAGTTCAAGCAAACTTCCAAGTAGCCGAAAATCTTTGCATAGAATAGAGGGAAGAAAAACCATTCCAGCTTGTTTTTGTCTTAGGCTTCAGCCCAAGTCTAAGAATATTCTAATGACTTCTGGGAAAGACACCTTCTGGTCTGCAACAGAAAAACAAGTTAACCTACCCCGGCATTTAGACTGGTATATGTCTTCTGGGGTAAATACAAATGACCTACCTGTGGCAGAAAGTAGGAATATCTGCAAATGATTCATGGTGATGTGTCCTTTGTGGCTGTTAAAATGTAGCTTCCGGTCTACCTATAATTGCTGGATGGACAGTCAGCCTAGCCAGAGACATCATTGCTCTGTTCCTGGGCTGGACCATGGAATTTGCCTCTTCCCTGACCTTTGAACTCTTCTGTGGTAAAAGGTCTGCTTTCATTTCTTTTGCATTCAGAGTGCTTAACCGACTTCGTTTCTGCTGCTGGCGCTCGTAAATATCTATTGACTTGGCTTTAAATACAAGGCAGTGGGGTAAGATACTAGTCTCTCCAGTGGTCTCTAAGGTCATAGCTATACATGTGCCTTTAGTCAACTTTCAGAGTGACACTGGAAATAGCCACACCAATGCTAGTATCTCTAGACTAAGTTGCCTGATCCAGAGTCATAGAACCTAAACATTAAGAGACTCTTAAATGCCCCTAAAAAGACTCTCTAGATCCTCTGTATGCATGCCAACTTTTCCAAAATGACAGATGCCATTTCTCTCTAGAAGAAATCCAGCTTTGTATAATAAAATGTATACTCAGGTTCTGAATCAATTTTAACTAGTAGATGACAATTATTTTACTCCCTTCCTTTTCTTATTAGGGAGACATAGGCAAGTAATATAAATATAAAGTGTCTCATGGTGAGCTCTAGTTGCATCCTTTATAAAAAGAAGAATTTAGATTTTTTTAATTAAATCAAGAAAGCTAAATGCATATAGTCTAGCAGTCTGTGCATATAATACATATGTGCCCATAAGATGAGTTGGAAGCAGCATTATTTACTATATCACATTTTCCATTTTTTATTGGGAAAGACTATCTGAAATGTAAACAAAGGACTAATAGAAGTGGTAATGTAATCTAGAAAAATATAAAATATAAGGAGATACTGACAAAGAAAAGAAGGCTAAGCCAGAAAATATCAAGAAGAAATATGGAAACAAAGAAATTTCCTTGGATACACAGACAAATATATTTATTCTTCAGTATCCATAGGATACAGAATTCTCCACAGGTACCGAAGTATACAGGTGTTCAAATGCCTTTAAAAGGCATATGTGCCTTATATGCCCTTCCATGTTCTTTAAACCTTGTCTAGATTACTTACATCTCATAGAATGTAAATGTTACATAAATATTTGTCAGATTGCATCATGGAAGAATGGCAAGAAAAAATATCAAGATGAATAGCATTTTTCCTAGATATTCTCAATCTGCATGTGGTAAGCATAGAACACAGATGGAGGAGCTTTCAAGGCAAAGAACCCAAGACTGCTCTCAATGGCAGTGTTGTTGTAGATTTATTAAAAATGCTGCAGGATCCCTGGTGGCAGTAGGCAGCAGAAATGCTGTAGGTCCCCAAGCGGTGGTAGCAGGCCATGTAGTGGCAGGATAAATTAATATTGTTCTGGACAGCTCAGATTTTATCAATTTACGTAGTCATAAAAGAGAACAATTGTGATCTAGCTTTGTTAGGTTTCTCCAATGTTCTGATAAACACATACTTTTTAACCTGTGAGAAATGAGTTCATACTACAAAAAAAAAAAAAGAACACGTTAATTAAAATAGAAAAAGCACAGAATTACAGTTATTAAAACCTTACCCCTCTCAGGATAATTCAAAATTAAAATTTCATAAAATTCATTATTTTAAATGTTAATTCAAAATAATATTCCAGTTGGTAAATCTGGATATATTTTTTGCTATAGCCCTCATATAGCAATGTTTGTTCTACATTTTATTTCAGCTTTGATATCATGCTTAGTATTTTACAAAATTTGCTTAATAAACTTTACATATTTGAACTGAGCATTTAAGGATGCTTTCAGACTCCACACGATTCCTAATTAAAAATGCAAAAGTGACCCAAAGTGATGCACTGGCTGTCTTCCTTACAATGCTGGAACCTTCTGATATTTGCTAGCATGATTTCTAAAGGTCACACAGGAAGATATAAACCCCAGAAAACAGGAGCAAGAGTCAAAACTGAACCATAAGTTCTTGGAGAAACAGAAAGATGTGCTTTGGAGAACTGTTCTTGTGGGTGAAAATGTGAGAAGCAGCAAACGCAAGCAAGCCCCACTGAATCCTAGAGCCCATACCTGGGTTCCTGTGTCATGGCCATCAACTACAGCTTCTTAATGCAATGCGTTTACAACACAATGTATTTGCATATGTATGTCTGTCTATGTATGTATGTAGTTTTGTGTGCTTATTTAGACACGTATATACTACAACCACCATGTATGCTCTACTCAACTAAAATAGAAAATCTTTTCTATTCACTGACGTTGAGAGGCCACCAAGAGAGTGGGGGGAACACAGGCTTGAGTATCTTCTTATTGGCCTGCATTTCACTGAGAAGCACCAGCTCCCTGACAGCCTTGAAAAGACCCCAGGGGGCAACTCAGGAATAAAAATAGTCTTTTGCATGGAAAGTTCCAGAAACATCTGGAGTGAAAAGAAAACCGGGAACCAGGAAAAGTTTCAGGGCAGTTAGTGGAATTCCCGCGAGAAGGAGAGTAGTTTTCTGAATGTAGAGTGTATCCCAGAGTGAAAAAGAAATACATGATATTGAGAGAAATTGCTCAGTGTCAGTCAGAGAATCAGAGAATAAGGTGGGAAACATTTCCACCAGCGTCTAAATTGTCGCTGGATTTTCAGGGACTTACCCATGCTGCCCAGGCATACAGGGAAAATTTCAGCCCCATCCTTAGAAAGTTCCAATTAGAAGGACTTAGCCTCCTTAAGGCCATCTGAAAAGATGCTGTGGACTTCTTACCTAATGTCTCCCAATCTTTGGACTACAGCAGTCCCATTCCTCTGAGGAGTGACTATAGGCTTCTCCACTTCTATGTTTATGGAGGTCTCACAAGAACATCACAAGAACACGGATGTAAGTCTTATGGTGCATGAACCTTCTGCGACAATTCTATTCCTCTCTCTGCCATTCTCCCAGGAACCCCAGTCTTTAATTGCATGGTCAGTCTCTTACAAATCTGAACTCTCAGTAATGGCAACCAGAAACTAGATTCCAGATTCATCTGAAAGACATCAGCTTAATGCAGTTCTGGAACTCATGATTCCTTTTGTTCTCTGACCAATAAAATGAGACACAAATGTGATAGTGTTCTGTTTACAGTAGAACATTCTCTGTAACTGTTTTAATATTCATATTATACAGAGAGCATTGTTTCATCAGCTTGTGTTATTATTTAAACTATGTAGTGAAGCATTTATATAATTATTCTTTATCAATGAAAACTCAGGAGTCAGATATCTTGGTAAGGACCTGAATAATCAGAGAAGCGGAAGAGAAGTGACCCATGACCTCCTCTCTTTTTTGTTCCTCAATTCCAAAAGCCTGAGACCCTCTCCTAGCCCTCCCTATTACTTCCAGTGTCTCTCTTTCTATCCTCAGTCTTCCAGAATCTCTATGGTTAATTTTGGTCAGCTATTAGCTTGCTCCACCCTCTGCCTCTGATTCAAAGCGAATTGTATTGGCAGTCTTGTGTACTCGAGAATGTGATCAAAATATTCCACAATTTGAATTCAGTGAGCATGTTTTAAAGGTTCACGAACAGCTCCTGTTATTTATTCATCATATTCATAAAGTTACCGCTACTAAAATGGCAAAGCAATATGGAATGTATTTAATATGGAGGTGATAAAACCAAAGATTGATTGACATGGTGCTCACCGCAGAAGTCTGATGACCTGAGTTTGATCCCTGGAATCCACTAAGGAAGGAGAAAATCAACTCCCAAATGTTGTTCTCTGACCTTCACACATACATTCTGGAACCTACACATCTGCACTTACATACATGCACCACACACAGAAAAAAAAAGAAAGAAAGAAGAAAGAAAGGAAGACATTCAAAGAAAAGCATCGTTCCTGCCAGAAACAACAACAACAACAAAAATCCATGAATGCAAGAGCAGTGTTTTCTTCTGACATTCTAATTAGCAGCATCGACTGAAATTATGTGACATGCATTTAGTACTCAGTATTTGTCAGGTAAGCAAAAGAGCAGGACAGATGGACAGGTGAACAGACAAATGCAGGAAATGAACCGGCTGCGCCCTCGCTGGTTCCTCTCATGGTAGATTTGAGTACTAAAATCTGCCTCTCACTCCCATGACGGCTTCATGAAGAGAACGATTTCAGCTGTTGTCTGCAATGCATTTTGAGGCTGTAACTAGAGAATCAATGGAACAATTATAATCCACTAAATGCTAATAAAATGTATCCAGGCAGGGACTCATAACCTTGGAGTTGAAGAGAAGGGAAGGAATTGTTGGGCCAAGAGGCAAAATTATCTTGTTTGAATGATTTGAATTCCGCGAAACACAAGGTCACATATGGCCAATTTAATTCTTTCTACTCATAAAGACGCCTAAATCAAAACAACTAAATTGAACCCTAAATTCACAGCTCTTCTCCCTGGAGTTTCTTGCTCAGAAGTGCACAGATTTCAGTGACCCATACTTTATGGCAAACTCCAGTCTTGGCCCAGTAGTGTTCCTCGGTTAGTTTAAGAGCTTTCCATCTGTGATATAACAGTTCTGTTGTTGGCAGTGCTCGATGACATCACAGTCATAAAACTCTGCAACAAGAAGAAGATTGTTTTGGTGTCAAAGTGAGAATTCTGCTGTGGCCAGCATCACACCATCTTGTGTTCTTTGTTGAAGCTCAACATTAGGGCTGTGTTGACTGCTGCCTGCTGCAGGCTATCACTGAGGTTGGTGGCCACTCATTCTTCACAGATGCTTCCACCAGTGGTACAGAGTTTGTCCTTGATACTTGCCTCCAGCATTCGCCTCTACTCCGGCCTTTAGAGTCTATAAATTAGCCACATATATGAAAGTCTTTGATGAGTATCTATGAAGAAAAAAACATATAAAACTTTACCCCAGAAATGTGTCCCTTTAGATACAAGAGCAATTGCCACTTCATTAGGCTAAATAACATTTCAACACTATAGAAAAAGCACCTCATCTCTGTATGGAAACGTGGAGCCTGGCAGCTACATGGGCTGGTATCACTTGGTCCCAGTGATACCATCTCTATATGGCCACATCCCAAAGCACGAACACTAACCCAGTAATGGGCTAAGTATGCAAGGCTCTTGCACCTCAGATACCAGACAATTTAGATAGTAAGTCAGCTTGAGAACAGGCATTCCTACTAAGGTCGAGCAGAGGCTCTCATCTATGAACCATCAGTACTTGAGAGAAAAGTGTTCAGCTGAGTATTACTAAAACTAAACTCCACAGACATAGAAGAAAAGAGCAGAGTGGGCCAGTTGTGGGAGAATATTGCTATACAAAGCTGCAGAGAAGAACTAAAATATTAGCCTCCCTGGGTAAGCATCAGACATGAAAATGGCTTTAACAGGAGGTAAATAAATGAGGTTACAGCCTGGGACTCTGGCAGCTCCAAGATATTCTTCAGAGAGGGCTGCCTTGCAGAAAGATTCTCTGGGCCTCTCTTCCAGGCTTGGTTTCAATATAAAATGGTTTTGAGGATTTCCAAATGTGTACTATATACACATCACTTCCATCCTCTCCCTTCTTCTGCTCATGGTTCTTCCTGTGTCTCCCACACCCTTTCACTGTCGTGATTTTCTCTTTAATGATATATATGAAATTATATAATACATACATATATAATACATGACTATATATATTGTTTCTTTAGAGCTTCCAATTCCATTATTGAGCTTTTGTCTCCATAGTGTAGCAAAGCAGTAGAGGAATTCAGGTTTTCCTATTAGGGAAAGAGTTCCTCCTTGTTAAACAGTTATGGTTCCTGACTCTGTCTTCAATGTCTCTCCATTGAATTCGGGCCAGGAATTCTCCATTTCCTCAATTATATGGGCCACATGGCTCCTCACAGAGACACAGTGGCTTTAATTGTTCTTCCAAGTGTTTCCAAAGTCCTGAGAAGCCACCCCCACAAGCATGTCTCTCCAGCCCTCACTTGTGTCCTACATATGCACTAAAGCTGTGTGTGGCAGGATGGAGGGATCCTAGGGCTTCCTTCCAGAACATTTCATGGTGAGTGGATCTGCCTGACTTCCTGAAATAACTTTTTAGAAAATTATTTGCTTATTATTTCTGTGTGTGCATGTGTGCCTGGTGGAGTTTAAATGTGTTGTATGCCTGACAGTACCACTTTAAAGCGGCATCAGATCTCAATGGAACTGGAGTTACAAAGCACCTGAAATGGCTGCTGGACATGAAACCTGGGTCCTCTGTAAGAGTAATAAATGCTTTTAATAGTTGTGTCATTTCCTGCTGTGCTGGTTGGTTTTTGTGGCCCTGACACATGCTAGAGTCACTTGGGAAGAGGAAGCTCATGTGAGGCATTGCCTCCATCATATCAGCCAGTAGAGAAGTCTGTGAGGAACTGCATCTACTAATGATTAATGTAGGGCTCAGCCTACTGTGCACAGTGTCATCCCCGCACAGCTGGTCCTGAGTTATATGAGAAAGCAAGCGGAGCAAGAAAGAAGGAGCAAGACAGTGGGCAGCTTTCTTCCACAGTCTCTGCTTGAAGCCACCACGGCTTCCCTTCACCGTGGATTCTAAGCTGTAAAATGAAATAAACTCTTTCTAAAGCAGTGTTTGGTTAGTGTTTTATCACAGCGTCAGATAAGCAAGGTAGGACATCAATTTTAATGGGATAGTTTTTGAAAATTGTCTTCAACAGGCATATTTTTACTATGGCATATTTCATTTTATATAAATTTTACTTACTTTAAGATTTATAATAAAAGGTTGCCAATAAAAGACAGTAAACACCTAAAAGATCAGGCTGAACGTCTATATAATAGTCAGAATGACTATTCTGTAGTATATAGCTTTGGATTTTACATTTTCAATTTTTAGAAATCATTTTAAAGTCAATTTATTTTTTAATTATTTTTTATTTTTTGAGATTATAATTACTTTGTCTTTTCCTTCTTTCTTCTTCCCTTCAACACTCCCATATACTACCCTTCATTTCTCTCAATCAAATTCATGGCCCATTTTTTTAAAAAAATATTTGTGTATGTGTGTTCATTCCTACATGCATAAAAACAACCAGATCAGGCTGTATAGTGTAATTGTATGCATGTCTTCAAGGCTGAACAATTGGTACTGAAAAACTGATTGGTGTGTTCTTCCCTGGAGAAGATTATTTCTCCCACCCTCAGTGTTCATAGGTGCCCTGTATACCTTTGTGTAGGATTGGGGCATCCTGGGTTTCTCTCATCCACATTAGCATGTCTATATTGGTGTTTTAGTGCAGTTTGTGTTTAGGCAGCCATGTTGGTGAGAATGTATGGGTATAGCTTCTGATATTCTTAGAAGACTCAATAGCACAGCAAACTCCCGGTTCCTCTGGATCTTTCATCCTATTATCTGAAATTATCTTTGGGCTTAGACACAGGACTTGTTTTGTAGATACATTGAATGGGCCTGCAATACACGAATCTGCATTTTGATTGGCTCTGTTCTGTAACAGTCTCCAGCTGTTGCAAAGAGATGTTTCCTTTATGTGGGACGAAGACTACCCTTAGCCGTGGGTATAAGGACAAATATTTAGAATGTAGTTAGGGGTGAGGCTAGTTTAGTAAAGTAGTGGTTGCGGGTTCTTCAAGATCCGTGACTTCATTAGCCCTAGTTGGCTAGTATTCTAGCACCAGAAATTATTTCTCTCATGTTGAGTGGGACTTAATTCCAATTAGAGAACATTTTACTCTGGTCAGAATGGCGAAGATCAGCAAAACAACCGACAACAAATGCTGGAGGGCATGTGGAGAAAAAGGAACCCATTCACTATTGATGGGGTTGCAAACTGGTCCAGCCAGTCTGGAAATCAGTGTAAAGAATTCTCCAAAAGCTAAAAATAATTTTGCCATATGACCCAGCTATTCCACTCATTAGCATATGTTCAAAGGATTCAACATCCTACTCCACATATCCTGGCTCAGCTATATTCATTGCAGCTCTGTTCACAGTAGCTAGGAAATGCTTCCAACTGATGAGCGAATACTGCAAACGTGGCACATATACCCTATGGAATGCTACTCAGCTATAAGGAAAAATGAAATCATGAACTCTCTTAATTACTATTCTATTGCTATAAAGAAACACCATGACCAAGGCAACTCTTACCAAAAAAAAAAAAATGTGTTTGATTGAGGCCTGCTTATAGTTTCAGGAGATTAGTTCATTATCATCATGGTGGAAAGAAGACAGGCACAGTGCTAGAACAGTAGCTGAGAGCTTTACATCCTGATCCAGAGGCAGGGAGAGAGACTTCGTCTGCTGTGGGCATGTTTTCCAACGAGGACATGCCTACTCCAACAAAGCCACTCCTCTGATGTTGGATTGCCTTCTGTATGCTGTCAGTATGTTTTATTACCATTGGTTTATAAAGAAGCTCCTTCGGTATTATTCTATGATAGGGCAGAATAAAGCCAGGCGCAGAGTCAAAGAGGTACCATGTAGCTGCTGAAGGAGAAAGATGCTGATACCAGCAGAATCTTTCCAGTAAGCCACAGCCTTGTGATGATACACAGATTATAGAAATGGGTAAATTTAAGATATGAGTTAGTCAGGAATATACCTAAGTCACTGGCCAAGCAGTGTTGTAATTAATATAGTGTCTGTGTGATTATTTGGGTCTGGGTAGCTGGAAAATTAATGAACAATCTCCACTTACACTCCTCCTAAACAGTTAATCAATTGAGAACTATGCATGGATAAATATGAGCCAATACAAGGCATTTTCATTAAAACCATAATGTAAACTTTTCAAGTAAATGGAGGAATGAGACAAGATCATCTTGAGTGAGGTAACCCAGACCTAGAAAGACAAAAGTTGCATGTTCTCTCTCATTGGAGGTACCTAGCTCCAAAACTTCTGATGTAGTTCCTGGAATACTTGCAGAAACCAGGAAGGTAAAAGGGACCTTGCTGATATAGGGTAGGGGAACAAGGGAGATTACAATAGAAGGATACAAGTGGTCTTATTGGGTAAATGGGAAAAGGGGAGGTACTAATTACAGAGAGTAGAAGGACATGAATACAAAGAAGGAGGAGAAATTAACAATAAGGATGTCTGAAAGGCATAAGGGATCATACTATTAACTATTTACCTAAAACAAATGAACAGACAAGAAACTTTGATGCATGTAAGTCTGTGTATAAACTACTCACATAGTTTAAATGAAATTTTCTCACCTGGGTTAACAAGGCTCCATCCAAGATCCAAAGACCGTTTAACATCAGGTATGAAAACCCTCTTCTGGGTTGCTGGTCAGGGTAGTTCAAGAGACTCCCAAAACATACAGGTGATTGTTCTTGCCCTTGATTATCCCTCAGAGGTGGAAGGGAAGTCCCTATGGCTGAAGGCACTATGTACTTCAGACACAGGGCCCAGAGGCCCCTGAACTGTAATGGACCTGAATCCCTCCTCCCTGAGTCCTAGCTTTCATGCTAAGAATGCACCATGCAAGCCTTCAAAGGATGGAAGCAATCAACAGTCCTACCCAGCTATGATGGTTAGAAACCACAACAATAACCAGCATGGCAAGAGACCTCCACCGGCACAGTACTGACACACGTGTCTTTGTGGTAACCAACCCCAATGAGCGTACACATCAGCATTTGTTGTTGGCTGCTTTTTGTTCTTTGTTTGCTTTGTTGTTGTTCTTTAAACTTTAGCTCTTCTGACTTGTACAAGCAGAAACCTGAGATATAAGCACAGCGCAAAGTTGTTTTAGTTTTTATTTCCCCGATTGACAAGAATAATGGATTCCTTTTGAGATATTTCTCAGCGGTGTTTACTTTTTAGTTTGAGGGTATTATTTTCAAATCCATAGTCCATTTTAATTGGGCAGTTAATTTTTTTTTCTTTTTTTTCTTTCTTTCTTTCTTCCTTTATTTATTTATTAAATATTTCTGTCTCTTCCCCACCTCCGCCTCCCCTTTCCCTCCCCCTCCCCCAGTCCATTCCCCCTCCCTCGTCAGCCCAAAGAGCAATCAGGGCTCTCCCTCCCGTGGGAAGTCCAAGGAAAACCCTCCTCTGTCCAGGTCTTGTAAGGTGAGCATCCAAACATCCTAGGCTCCCACAAAGCCAATACATGCAGTAGGATCAAAAACCCATTGCCATTGTTCTTGATGTCTCAGTAGTCCTCATTGTCCGCTATGTTCAGTGAGACCGGTTTTAACCCAGGCTTTTTCAGACCCAGGTCAGCTGGCCTTGGTGAGTTCCCGATAGAGCATCTCCATTGTCTCAGTGTGTGGGTGCACCCCTCGCGGTCCTGAGTTCCTTGCTCATGTTCGCTCTCCTTCTGCTCCTGATTTGGACCTTGAGATTTCAGTCCGGTGCTCCAATGTGGGTCTCTGTCTCTGTCTCCTTTCATCGCCTGATGAAGGTTAATATTCAGGAGGATGCCTATATGTTTTTCTTTGGGTTCTCCTTCTTCTTTAGCTTCTCTAAGAACCCGAATTGTAGGCTCAATGTCCTTTATTTATGGCTAGAAACCAAATATGAGTGAGAACATCCCATGTTCCTCTTTTTGGGTCTGGCTTACCTCACTCAGGATAGTGTTTTCTATTTCCATCCATTTGCCTGCAAACTTCAAGAAGTCCTTGTTTTTTACTGCTGAGTAGTACTCTAATATGTATATATTCCATACTTTCTTCATCCATTCTTCAATTGAGGGGCATCTAGGTTGTTTCCAGGTTCTGGCTATTACAAACAATGCTGCTATGAACATAGTAGAGCATATATTTTTGTTGCATGATAAGGCCTCTCTTGGGTATATTCCCAAGAGTGGTATTGCTGGGTCCATGGGTAGGTTGATCCCAAATTTTCTGAGAAACCGCCACACTGCTTTCCAGAGTGGTTGTACAAGTTTGCATTCCCACCAGCAATGGATAAGTGTACCCCTTTCTCCACAACCTCTCCAGCATAGGCTATCATTGGTGTTTTTGATTTTAGCCATTCTGACAGGTGTAAGATGGTATCTTAAAGTTGTCTTGATTTGCATTTCCCTGATCGCTAAGGAAGTTGAGCATGACCTTAGGTGTCTTTTGGCCATTTGAACTTCTTCTGTTGAGAGATCTCTGTTCAGCTCAGTGCCCCATTTTATAATTGGGTTGATTAGCCTTTTACAGTCTAGTTTCTTAAGTTCTTTATATATTTTGGAGATCAGACCTTTGTCAGTTGCGGGGTTGGTGAAGATCTTCTCCCAGTCAGTGGGTTGCCTTTCTGTCTTAGCGACAGTGTCCTTTGCTTTACAGAAGCTTCTCAGTCTCATGAGGTCCCATTTATTCAATGAGGCCCTTACTGTCTGTGCTGCTGATGTTATACGTAGGAAGCGGTCTCCTGTGCCCACTTGTTGTAGTGTAGTTCCCACTTTCTCTCCTATCAGGTTCAGTGTGTTCAGACTGATATTGAGGTCTTTAATCCACTTGGACTTGAGTTTTGTGCATGGTGACAGACATGGATCTATTTTCATTTTTGTACAGATTGAAATCCAGTTTTGCCAGCACAATTTGTTGAAGATGCTCTCTTTTTTCCATTGTATAGTTTTAGCTCCTTTATCGAAAATCAGTTGCTCATAGGTTTGTGGATTAAAGTCAGGGTCTTCTATACGGTTCCATTGGTCGACTTCTCTGTTTTTATGCCAATACCAAGCTGTTTTTAATACTGTAGCTCTGTAATAGAGTTTGAAGTCAGGGATGGTAATGCCTCCAGACGTTCCTTTATTGTATAAGATTGTTTTGGCTATCCTGGGTTTTTTATTTTTCCATATAAAGTTGATTATTGTCTTCTCCAGATCTGTGAAGAATTTTGATGGGATTTTGATGGGGATTGCATTGAATCTATATATTGCTTTTGGAAGAATTGCCATTTTTACTATGTTGATCCTCCCAATCCAAGAGCAAGGGAGATCCTTCCATTTTCTGGTGTCTTCTTCTATTTCGTTCTTCAAAGTCTTAAAGTTCTTGTCATATAGATCTTTCACTTCCTTGGTCAGGGTTACCCCAAGATATTTTATGCTCTTTGTGGCTATCATGAAAGGTGATGCTTCTCTGATTTCCCTCTCTGTTTCCTTATCCTTACTGTATAGGAAGGCAACTGATTTTTTCGAGTTGATCTTGTATCCTGCCACATTACTGAAGGTGTTTATCAGCTGTAGGAGTTCTTTGGTAGAGTTTTTGGGGTCGCTTATGTATACTATCATATCATCTGCAAATAACGAAAGCTTAACTTCTTCCTTTCCAATACGAATCCCTTTGATCCCCTTATGTTGTCTTATTGCTATTGCTAGAACTTCAAGCACTATATTGAAGAGGTATGGAGAGAGTGGACATCCTTGTCTTGTTCCTGATTTTAGTGGGATGGCTTTGAGTTTTTCTCCGTTTAATTTAATGTTAGCTGTCGGTTTGCTGTAAATAGCTTTTATTATATTTAGGTATGACCCTTGTATCCCTAGTCTCTCCAATACCTTTATCATAAAGGGGTGTTGGATTTTGTCGAATGCTTTTTCAGCATCTAATGAAATGATCATATGGTTTTTTTCTTTCATTTTATTTATATGGTGGATTACATTGATAGATTTGCGTATGTTGAACCAGCCCTGCATCTCTGGGATGAAGCCTACTTGATCATAATGGATAATTTTTCTAATGTGTTCTTGAATTCGGTTTGCCAGTATTTTATTAAGAATTTTTGCGTCGATATTCATGAGTGAGATAGGCCTGTAGTTCTCTTTCTTGGTTGGGTCTTTGTGTGGTTTTGGTATCAGGGTAACTGTAGCTTCATAAAAGGAATTTGGCAATGACTTTTCTGTTTCTATACTGTGAAATACATTAAGGAGAATAGGTATTAGCTCTTCTTGGAAGTTCTGGTAGAATTCTGCATTGAAACCATCTGGTCCTGGGCTTTTTTTAGAGGGCAGATTTTTGATAACTGCTTCAAGTTCTTCGCGACTAACAGGTCTATTTAGATCTTTCACCTGGTCTTGGTTTAGCTTTGGTATATGGTACTTATCTAAAAAGATGTCCATTTCTTTTGTATTTTCCAGTTTTGTGGCATACAGGCTCCTGTAGTAAGATCTAATGATTCTCTGAATTTCCTCTGTGTCTGTGGTTATGTCCCCCTTTTCATTTCTGATCTTATTTATTTGCGTGTTCTCCCTCTGTTGTTTAATTAGTTTGGATAGGGGTTTGTCTATCTTGTTGATTTTCTCCAAGAACCAACTTTTTGTTTCATTGATTCTTTGGACTGTTTTCTGTGTTTCTATTTTGTTGATTTCTGCCCTCAGTTTGATTATTTCCAGTCTTCTACTCCTTCTGGGCAGTTAATTTTTTAAAAGATTTATTTATGTATGTTATGAATATGGGTGTTTTGTATCCATGTACATCTGCACACCAGAAGAGGGCATCAGATCCCCTGTTACTAGAGTTATACATGATTGTGAGCTGCCATGTGGATGCTTGGAATCGAACTCGGGATCTCTGGAAGAGCCTCCAGTGCTTTTAACTGCTGAGTCATCTCTGCAGCCTCTCCTAATGTTCTTAATTTTGTTTTCTTTTGAACTGTTTATATGTTCTAGATATCAATCCTCGACCAAGTATATAACTGGCAAAGATTCCAACCCTGTGAGTTACCACTTCACTTAATTGTTTACTTACCTATGCAGGAACATAATAGTTTCATAAGGTTCCACTTATCAATTGTTGACGTTAGTTCCTATTATGTTGATGTTATTCCTATATGAATAGGCAAAAAAATCCTATTCAGAAATGTCTTTCTTACATCTATGTCTTATAGGGTACTGCTTATAATTACTTTAAACATTTTCAGGTTTCATGTTAGACTACTGCATGTATTTAGAGTTTTGCACAGATATAGACACAGATCTAACTAACTTCTTTCTTTTACATGTTGACATCCACTATTCCCAGATCAGTTTTAAGATGCTGTCCTGACCCCAGTGTATGTTTTTGGCATCTTTGTTCAAATATTAGATGACTGTTGTCATGTGTACTCACATTTGGGTCTTCTGAGAGTAGGAAAGATATTATGTAATGAGAAAAGGAAATAAGCTTTTCTTTCCAATGAGAAGATCCAGGACCAAAATTTGTAAAACCTGTATGGTTTTTGTAAAATATACTGAGGATCTTAGACAGATTGGGCAGCCAAAAAAGTTTTTAAACTGGGAGATGGATTTGAACATACAGAAAAAGTGGATAAGGGGGTTGAGAAGGGTGTGAAAAATTTAAACAGCTTAAATTTTTTAAACAATTTAAAGGGCATGGAAATGAAACCTGATTTTAAGGAGAAGAAATAATAGAGATTGTATTTCTTTTTCTTTCCCATTGGAAACAATTTTAAAGGTAAAAATTTAGGAAGAATGAGACATATGAAATAAGAGGAAGTAATAACAATAATAAATAAAATTAAAGCAAATGACATGATTTCCAAGTCCTGGCAGGGAAAGAACATATAGGCAGAACCCACTGGTGTCCCTTAGCTGGGAAAATAGTACTGAGAAAAGAAGACGTGTAAAGAGAGAGAATTCTGGAGACACACAAAGGGAACCCGCCAAGTATTCATCTGAGCGCCCATCAATCCATGCATGGAACAGAGATATTCAGTAAATAGAAAAAGCAACCTAGAATGAGAAGTATTGGTATTTGATAAAGATAAGGCCTGTTCTCACAGGTATATCTCACTAATGAAATAACTTCTTAACGAGTCTTAGCAGCAATAACTTCTAAACCCAATATTTTTCTAGTAAGTTATGTTCCCCACCCCCCCCCAAAATGATAAGAATAACAATAGTAAGCTTTAGCCCAGAAGACAAAATTCATGTCTCTAATCCAATTTTGGAACTTCCTAAATAAGGAGATAGTCTATTGAGGTCAATTCAGAAGTCATGAGATTATTAAATTCAGAAGACATGGGCAATAAAATATCTGTAATTCATTCCTTCAACCCATTTAAAAAAAACATGGAGTATACAAAAACAAAAAAAGCAACTCTACTTCTAGAAGTAAAAACATGGCTCCTGTAGGTGAAGAGGAGAGAAGCATGAGCAAAGAAAACCATTTGGCTAATTTTTTGTTAGTGTTGTACAGTGTATATCACAATCCATAGAATCCTCACAAATTCAGAGTTCAACAAAATGAATACGACTACACAGAGATACACTAGACTTAAGGTGGTTAACAGAAATTTCAAAGAGAAAACTCTTTAAAGCAACGAGAAAGGGAAAGAATAGGACAAACGGGTAGCATGCAAAAAAAAAAAAAGGGTGACAGCCTAGAACAATCACTTCTTTAAGGACTGAAATAAAAAAAAAAACTTTAAAAGGCTACCTGTTCTAGCCTTGAAAATAGAGGCAAAATAAATGAATGTTGTAGTAATCACCAGCAAACTAAACATCAGCAAAGTCAAACCCCAATCTATATATATAGTAAAGATGGTAACTAAATATGTGGGAAGTTACAAGTAAATGAAAAGGTCATGAAGAAGCCATGGAACAAGCAGAAAACACATCAAGAGAATGGCTGCAACCTAAACCTTACAAATTAAACATAAACCTTACACATTAAACATAAATGGTCCAAATACCCCAGAGCAAGAGTCCTAATTATGTTATAAACATTAAAAGCACATACTTTAGGTAGAAAATAATATTAAATTCTAATCAAAAGTTTATAAATTTTCTATATAGGTTTTAAAGTAAATTTTAGAGGAAATAACATTGTCACAGAGAAAGTTGATTTCATGGAGAAATGTCAAACCATTCAGCAAAACGATGTAACAGTACCATGTTTATAAAAACTAGCGGAACTTAAGGATGTGTGCAGCTAAAGCTGGTAGATATTTAAGGAAAAATTGATGGTGAAGATTACAATACTTACCTCAGCAACAGAAACCAAGAAGACAGAAACGGAATGAGGACAGTGATGTGTGGAATTTTAGACCATTTTCATGCAACCAAGGAACACATTCAATAACACAAAGATTGACAGTATTGGGGATCATAATACAAATTTCCATAAACTTAAAAGAATTGAAATCATGAGTTACCACTGGGAATGAGAACTCCCGGAAAAAAAGTTGTGTCTTCAGAGACTGACTAGGACTGTGATACTGTTGAAATCCTGGAATGTTGCAGGTACAGAGGCTGTGACACCACTCAGAGATTTCACAGATATTCACAATATGCACAAACAAATTTACTTCAATAAATTTACAAGTTGACATGAAAATAAGCAATTTCCTTGAAAAACACAAATAATCAAGTTACACCAGGGAAAACATAGGATATATGTGTGGTACTATATTTATCATAAAATTGAACTTTTTGTTGTTGTTGTTGGTTTTTTTTTTTTTTGTGTGTGTGTGTGTGTGTGTGTGTGTGTGTGTGATTTTGTTTTTTCGAGACAGGGTTGTTTTCGAGACTGTGTTGCTTTGGAGCCTGTTCTGGAACCAGCTCTTATAGACCAGGCTGGCCTTGAACTCAGAGATCCACCTGCCTCTGCCTCCTGAGTGCTGGGATTAAATGTGTATACCACCACCACCCAGCAAAACTGAACTTTTAATTTAAAACATGTTACATAAAATTCTAATAGTCAAATCAATTCTGCCAGACTTTTAATAAAGAAGTAAATCCATCTGTACACAGACTTTCAGTTAATTTTTTTTTGCATATAATTCCAAACTCTTTTTTATAAAGCCAGACTTTTCCTGTTATCACTTGAAGAAAAACTGAAGACCAATATTCCTCAGGAACATGGATAAAAATAATAAGCGAATATTGTTTGTTTTTGTTTTTTGAGATAAATGCTAGTTTTGCAGCATAGCCTGGCCTTGAATGTCCTGTAATACAGGAAGACTTCAAAATTATAGTACTCCTGTCTCAGCCACGGCCAGCTAAGGCATGGTTTAGAGAGTCAAATATAACAAATATAAAATATATAGTAAGTGATAACCAAATAGAATTATTTCAACTGTGAAAAGTAATCAAACATTTTTCTTAAGAAGATCAATTGAGAACCTGGAGAGATGGTTCAGTGTTAAGAGCCCTTATTGCACTTGATGGGGTTGTATTCAGTTCCTATCATCCTCATCCAGACCTCACAATGGCCTGGAATTTACATTAATAAGAGACACAGGAGTAAAGGGTTGTGAAATCTCCTTCTAGGGTTAATAAATCCCAGAGAACCTAGACAACAATGAAGACCCTAAGAGAGACATACATTGTAGCGAGCTGCATGGTGTCACACCTGATGGAGATGTATAATCAACTCCTGAGATGGCTAAAGCCTGACCTATGCTATGATCACGCAATGATTATCAGCTGCCTGCATATGCATGAACCTATGGGCAGTGCTCACCTGGCAGTTTGGGGTTGGCAGCCCATGCCTACTTAAGGGCTGGGAGAGGTTTGCCCAGAGAGAGAGAGAGAAAGAGAGGAGAGAGAGAGGAAGGAAAGAGAGGGGAGAGAGAACGAGAAGGAGAAGGAGATAGATTGCTGTAAATAAAGTCCTGAAAACTGCTGCAAGAAGAGCTCCGGGTGTTGCATTTTTCCCTACTGGTCGAGGGTGGACACGAGGATACATAGATCTAATCTACATGGGAAGTAAAAAAAAAAAAAAGACAAGATCTCCTGAGTAAATTGGGTGCATGGGGACCTTGGGAGAGGGTTGAAGGGGAGGGGAGAGGCAGGAAGGGAAGCAGAGAAAAATGTAGAACTCAGTAAAAATTAATAAAAAGAAAACAAAACCTAGGTTCAGAGCAGAGACACCATGATGGACGGAGGCTAGAATCTTCCCGGTAAGCGCACCTTGGGGTGCTTACACACATCATTAGAAATGGGCTAGTCCAGGTGCGAGAATTAGCCTGTAAGGGCTAGGGTTCATGGGCCAAGCAGTTCTTTAAATGAATACAGTTTGTGTGTTGTTATTTCGGGCATGAGCTAGCAAGTGGCCGGGGTGTTGGGGACGCAGCCCTGCCGCTCCATATTTCAACAATACATGGCCAATAATAATCTGGGCCAATAATAGAGCCTTTGAATGCTTTCCCCCAAAGCTCTAATATCTAGAAAAAAAATTTAGTTTCTTTTTTAAAAGCAGGAACATGATTGGCAAGTAAAGGACTGTAGTCACGGAGTTTGGAAGTTAAGACTTTGCATCCTGGGGACCCAGTTTTTCTTCACCTTGAAAGGCTGTAGTTATCAGCATCAAGGTTTTGACTCCTGAGAACCTAACTCTTCCATTCTAGAGACTGTTGTTACAATCCTACAGCCACTGTGTGCTCAGTCTGTGATGCATTTGAGATGGCCTGGTTTCCCTTTGTGCAACGTTATTTGATAAGCTTCCTGATGACTTTGTTCCATTGTATTGTAATTTCCTGGGACTCTTTCTCATACCCCTTAGACCCCCTGAAAACTATATATAAGATGCTGTTCCTCTTAATAAATGTGCTTGACATAAACCATCACCTTATACAAAATCTCCTGATCCCAACCTTCTCTTCTTCTTTGTTTTCTCACCTCTGGTCCTGCCCTTCAGAACCCTATCACTGAAGTACAGCCATGTCAGTTAGATCCAAACAGAGGCACCTGAGTATGGAAGAAAAAGTGGATACAGTTGTAATGTTTAAATAAATGAAAGAAGTCAGGTCAGAGGGACTGCCTGAAGGAAAGTAGAGGTGGAACAGTTGGGGTAAAGCATGGGCTAGCTGTATTCTAAGGGGCTATAGGATATGGGATAATGTTTTTATACAATATAAAGATTTGTCACATGTATTGGTTTAATAAAATGCTGATTGGCCAGTAGCTGGGCAGGAAGTATAGGTGGAGTAACCAGACCAGCAGAATTCTGGAAAGAGAAAAGGCAGAGACACAGTTACCAGCCAGATGCAGAGGAAGCTAGATGAGAATGCCTCACTGAGAAAAGGTACCAAGCCACATGGCTAAACATAGATAAGAAGTATGGGTTAATTTAAGTTGTAATAGCTAGTTAATAAAAAAAACCTGAGGTAAAAGGTTGAACAGTTTATAATTACTATAAATCTCTGTGTGTTCTTTGGGACTGAATGGCTGCAGGACAGTGTGGGACAGAAAATTCTATCTACACTAAGGAGCATTTTCTTTTCCTATAGATGCTTAGCTCGCTTTAGCATTCTAGTTCTTACAATTTATTGCTGAAGTACTTAGAAAAAAATCTCTGCTTCCATTAAAAACAAACAGATACAGTTCTTAGACAACAATGGGGACACTAAAGGACAAATACATAGATCTAATCTACATGGAAAGTAGAAAAATACAAGATTTTCTAAGTAAATTGGGAGCATGGGGATCATGGGAGAGGGGTGAAGGAGAGGGGAGAGGCAGGGAGGGGAGCAGAGAAAAATGTAGAGCTCAATAAAAATAAAAAAAGTATAGAGGTAAACACACACACACACACACACAATCACTACTACCATCTTCTTTGACTTTCTTTGATTAAATTTTAACCTCAGAATGATGTATAAAGTAATACCAGATAAGCAAACTACCTTGTCCAATAAACTTCATGAAAAGAGAAGGTTAAAAACAAATCAAATCAAAACAAAACAAAAAACTATCCTCGGTTTTCTGGAGAAGGCTCTGTATATTTAAAAACATAGGAATGTGTAGGTAAACGTTTAAAAAGAGAATATCACCTAAGAGGGCCAAGTGGGCACCTAAGAGGGCCAAGTGGGTGTCCTATTGATGGGGTTGCACTTTGAAATTTGATTAGAGAATGTTTTGGCCCACAGCATAAGTTTGATTCAATAGTAGCTCAATATTCCTGCAAATCTGGACAGTTTCCTCCAAAATAGACTGGGGAAAAAGACAAAAGTAGAGAACTTTTACAAGTTATGCAAGTCTGAATAAAGTTAAAGAGGTTGAGACTTAAAGACAATATATATCATACTAAAAATTCCAAGGTCTAAGATCCATAATTACAAAAAATCTAGCTAAAATTTAAGTCATTCTAGTTTAGTTTTAAAATGCATGACTACTAACATATTATACCGGATTTAACAATATAAGACTGGTATAACTGATTTGGATGTTTGCCATATGGTGCTCCGCACTGCTTCCTTTAATTACACTGGGATATCATCCACAATTCCTATTTGTTTATTATTTGATGGTTATTACAATTGTGTCCCTCTTGTCTGAGTGACCAATAAGCCTATTGCTTTGATGTCTAGGAGAGGTAGGATGTAGAGTTTTTCAGATAGAACAGTTCATTCATCACTTGAGCTAATCAATCACAGGTTTCCCCTTTGCAAGGTCACTTCCCAGTATTCATTGAAAATTCAGCACACTGATTTCAGAATGGAATGTCTCCTTGGGTGCCATACTCCATGTTTCTAAAGAACTCTGTGCCTCTGAAGGGGTGACTTGAAGTGCTGTTCAATTTGTCCTGAAGGTACCCACCTGATCAGGATAAAGATAATGTCTTAGGATCCCCTCGCTGAGCACGTCCTGTTATATTATCCCCAGAAGGAAAAGTCCAACTGGATCTTTCAGTGTTGACCACAATCTTGGACAATGTAGTCATCTATGGGACTAAAAAGAAATATGAACAGCTATGATATAGTCATCATTGTATGTTTTGACTCATTGCCTGTGCTAACTCTCCATATGTTTTACTGACTTGGAGTCCCTTGATTCAAGAAAGCTGGGTGTGCTTTGGTTGTGAGCCTAGCCTTTAATATATAAAGTAGATTGAATATCACTAAAGACAACACAGAGGAACTAGACAGTATAATCAAAGAATATGAAAATTATAAAACAAAACTCAGGAAAAGGCCATGAGCAAATTATAAGACATGATAAAAAAAAAGACTAAATATTTGAATTATAGGCATAAGGAAGAAGAATTCCAGGTCAACAGCATAGAACATATCTACAACAAGATCATAGAAAAAAACTTCCCTAAATAAGGAAAGACATGCCCATATAGATACAAGAAGCATACTGAATGCACAGTAGACCAGGCCAGAAAAGAAACACCAAATAGCATTTTTAGAATGTTAAGAATGATTAAAAAAACATATGAAGACATATCATTTTATTAAGATATATAATGCACATAAGTTTATACATTTAAAAATACTTTAAATAAAAATATAACACTTGTAATAAATGCTTTGTTCAAACTCCATATACTATCTAACAAAATCCCCAGTGCCTCTGGGTTGTTTGTCAAGTGATTACAAGAGATTACTAAAACTAAATGGGCTAGTGCAATTGTTTTTGATTGCCTTCCAGAACTTGAAGATTAGACCCTTTTGCTGAAGACTCCACACACACACTGGACAGGAAAATTAGAGGAACTGAGCTTGAACTCACCTAGAATTCTTCTCCCTGGGGACTAGTTCTCATAGTATCTGAAGGTTTAATATAAGCAACCAGTGGAAGAAAGTAACTAAAAGGTCTACCTAGCTGTAGGCCTGAGAACTACAACAATGACAGACACAGCAACCAATTACCAGTAGAGAAAAATATACTCAAGTATGCAACTGTGAAACTTCTGTCTTGAGGAGGGAGTAACTAACAGCTTTATAATTGGAGCTATAACTTGCCCGGTTCTCATTCCTGGTACAATATGCCTAGTCAACTTCCTCTGACTGGTGAGTCCATAAGGAGAACATACCATTGTCACTTTGTTAAACCAATTAATTCCTAACTGCATTTTAAACACAGATAAGTAAAACTTTGTCCTCCTCATCAAATAAACTTCTTTTTGTAGCAGATGTAGACTAACACGGAAAGCTTCAACTCATTATAATCAGAGAATAAATTACCATGTAGGGCCCAGCTTTTTTTGATGCACTTACAACACAACCCTTTCATCCAAGGCTTAAGGAATATCATGGAAGAAGAGGTGGAAAGATTCTAAGAGTTGGAGGACAAGGAGGTCTTCTGCAAAATTCTGTCTTCTGTAATAATAGAAACTGGCATTCTTGAACTCTTATCAGTATGGTCCCCTAAACAAGGCTTGCATGGTGATATCAGTTGACATGCCAACAAAGTTCCACCCTCAGATGAAGTGCTATATAGACAATTAATGACTACGAAAGAAGGAAAATCAGTCTGTTTCAGGGATGAGCCTTCAGACAGGCTATCCAGCTCCAAATGGTCACTCTTAAACACATGTATATATGAGCAACATTAAATGAACTTAGCAGATACACATACACACATATAATGTGTATATAATATGTTTTTGAATAATAATTACAGAAGAAGGAGTCATGAATTTCAGAGGGAGTAGGGAGAGCATGAAAAGAGTTGGAATGGGCAAAGGTCTGGTCTGTATTGGTGAAGACACAGTCAAGTTGCAGTAGAGACTGCAGCATTTTGGAGAAGTCACCAAAGACAGTAGAAGCATTGAAGAGAAGCCAGTCTGAGTTTAGAAGATATGTCATAAGGGTCCACAAATGTGATCCTATTCTACCTTGACTGGAGGACAGAGTTTGTGCTTAATTTTGCTCTTCAAAGTTGTTGACAACAGATGTGGCTACAATAGGAGATTCTGACCTAGGGTGTGGTTAATTAGTATTTTGGGTATAGAGGTGGATCCGCTCCACCTGAACCAAAGGTCGAGGAATTCAAGCCTATTTCTTATATCACGTTAATGAAGTCTGTTGAATCCCCCCTCCCTTTTGGAGTGAAGAATATAAGCATGTGGAAAATAATGCAGCCAGATTCAATATTCACTGAATTCCCTTCCCAACATTGTTCTGTGTTTCTGCCTCTCATTTCTCTTATATCTCTGTTCCTTTTGTTTAATAATTCTAATCCTCCTGGTCCTATCCTGGAATGTACCGATGTCGTTGAGGCTGGTCTTTGACAATAGGTGTGCTGCAGAAGGCAGGACCTAGAGGCGAAGCTGCAGAGATGCTGTGGAGCCCAGAAGACCCAAAATGAATTCCAAATGTCTGACACGGAGCTCCATAGAGTGCTGGACTGTGGTTTTGCTTTAATTTGAATTTAACTGTGCCATGGTTCTTCCATCTTTTAACTGCGCCATGGTTCTTCCATCATGGAATAAAAAAGTATTACCTTTTTTTTTTTTAAAAAAAATAGGAACCCACAGTTAAAATGCATTAGATATTTTAGAGAGGCTTTGAACTTTGAAAAAGACTTTGGATGTTTTAAAGAGACTGAACTGTTGAAGTGTTTGAATTTTTAAAGACTCCAGGACTTTTACAAGTTGGAATATTTTATATTGAGATATTTATATTAATATGAGATATAGAGGATAAAAAATGAAGGAAGGGTTATGGCCTAATAGTAATGTGTTGGTGTATCAAGTTGAAAAGGGATCAATTGTTCTGGTTGGTTTTTGTCAACTTGATACAAATTTAGGCATATCAAGAAAAAGGCAATCTCAATTAAGAAATGTCTCCATCAGATTTTCTGTAAGTCCTTAGAGCATTTTCTTAACTAATGATTATGTCAGAGTCCACTGTAGGTTGTACCCATTATGGGCAGGAAGTCCTGAGTTGTATGAGCAAGCATTCTAAGCAAGGCCTTGTGGGAAGCCCGTCAGCAGCATTCTTCCATAGCTCTGCTTCAGTTTCTGCAGCAGATTTCTGTCTTGAGTTTCTGTCCTGACTTCTCTGTGAAGGAGTGTGACCCGAGAGTTGTAAGAACTCCCCCACTTTTCTACCCAACTGGCTTTTGGTTATAGTATTCCATCATAGCAATAGAAACCAAGACACTTACACTAGGCATCAGGATTAATTTCATTTGGCCCCTTACAGTTCTGCTAGGTCAAGATTATAGACACAGCTTAGCAGGGCTCTCTACTCATGACCACGGGATTCTGTAATTAAGGGATTGCCTGAGTGCCTGAGTTCCCTTTCCATCTTGAAGTCCTTCTGAGGAAGAATCTACTCCCAAACTAAATCAAGTTCTTGGCATAATCATTCCCTAGACATTGGACTAAAGGCTGTGACTTCCTCATTTTGGTCGGATGGGCTCACCTTAACTACTAAAGATCTACATGATAGTCCATATGAGCCTTCCAAAACCAAATTCCTACTTTATCAAGCCAACAGTAGAAATGTAGTAGAAAAGTCTCTAGAAATTCATTAACCCTGGGAAATAAATGAGAAACTATTTTTACTAGTACCAGATGTATGATAACATAATCCTTCCGCTCAAGAACTCTTGTGGATGATTTCATGTAAAAAGTTAAGCACCCCTTATAATAAATAAAAATGGTCTGGAATTAGAAGGATACGATTACACAACTTCATGAATATAATATAGTAAATATGGAAAAATTGAATGGTATAAGTTAAAAGAATGGATTTTCTGCTATGTAAATTATTTCAACAATAAAAAAATCAATAAGTACCCAGGAAAATAAAAATTTCAGATGTATATTATCATAAGTAATATATTTTTCATGAATCTGTTCTTAAAAAGCTAGAAAAGAGTGTGCCTTGGGGAAAAAAGTATCTGCCAAAAGGAGACCACAAAGTCTGTGAAACTATGAAGACAGAAAACATGCCCCAGGATGAGAGCTGTACAGCAAACTGCGCTACAAGAGTGAAGTTTCCAGAGCTTCCAAAAGTCCTCAAATGAGCCATCTGGATGCCCAGTGACAGGGGCGTTCCCTTAAGCAGGAGCTCATTTGTGTTTCTCATTTCCAGGTCTCCCAGGGCTTAGGGAACCCTGTTGTAAAGGATTTTTTTTTTTTTTTTTAGAAACCTGCTTGGAAAAGGAAACGCAGGAACTTTACTTTCTTCATTGACCTTGATCACTTAAAGATTTAAAAAAAAACTTTATTCATATATTAATGTGATAAATTATTTTTTAATGCTTCTTCTTTTAACTTTATAAAATGAAGCATATGTAGTTTTTAAAGAGATCAAGGAAGATTCTGCCCATGATTTTCAGTAAAAAACAAACAAACAAACAAAACCAGTTGCTTAAATGTTATCAGTAGAAACAGTCACATAACAAGGTGGGATGAAGGAGTCAGTAAGTGAGCTTCAAGTGCACATTATAGAAGAAAACAAAAAGATAACACATACAGGGGATGAATGAAATCTAACATTTGAAACAAGTATCTTAAGTCTGTGAAAGAAATCCAAATACCATTATATAACAAGTTGGCTTTGCAAAAAATTTAGTATATCTACCAACACTAAACCATGTGTTGAAAATGACCAAAAGGTAACATTTATGCTATGATATGACAGTTTGGGTTGGAAATAAGTAATACTGTATTATTTTGTCTTAATAAGAATATGTCTGCTCTACTTAAGTTTATTAGAAATGTGCATATGGTATTTTGATAAACAAAAAATAACTAAGGTTTATGTCAGATAAAATTCAATTATCCCTTATGTAAGGAAAACAATTCATCATGAAATAACCATTCCTTGTACTGTCATTGTGTCTACTGGAATGTGTGTATTCTGCATATACTTCCTTATACTTTGGTGATACTGATCAAGTGTTTAATGTAAGTTTTTGTGCAACCAAGAGAAGAGGTAAGCATTATCTATGATTCTACTACAGACCTGCACAGTGAGGTATAATATAGATGTAAAATACAGGTATATATGTGAATGTGTGATATGGATGCTAAATATGAATCCAATGTACAGCAGTTACTAGTCCTTACTTTCAGTCTGGACCTTTGACAAATGTGTTAGATAGCAGGAAAGTTCAAGTGACATCTTACCACATATGATGCACATTTATTCTTGTGCAGTACTCAGGTCATTCAGAAAACATGTGTGCAGTTGTACAAATGTGTACTGTTAAACAGAACGTAGGTAAGGCTCTGAAAAAATCCACCTGCTGCTAACAAAAACATGGCTGCCGCTTATGAGTAATTTTGAGCAGAGGGTGACACAGGGGAAACTCAAGTTTCAGGAAGACTGAGAGTGAGAAACAGGGAGGGTGTGGAAAATCTGGAGGAGACAGCACATATTACGATCTACAGCAGGAGCCTAGACATACATCACCACGGGGCGGGGTGGGGGAGCTGTGGCAGATGATTGTGTGGAACAGTGTTGGGGGTTAACTGGTAGAAATGTCTTCTGGTGTGGAAGGACTGGTTGTTCTGCTGAAACAGGCACATGTGTTGTAAAAGCTACACTCGAAGACTACTTCTTTCTGAGGCCAGAAAATCTTACGCATCTGCAATTTCCTCCGAAGTGGAACTCTGTGGAATTGGCAGAATTGTCCACGCGGGAGTTGCTCTGATGAGACCAGCCAAAATCTGGTTCTTTGATGAATGCTTTTTCAGGGGTAGAGGGTGGGAGGAGCAAATGAAGGGATCAGCATTGAGCTCCCACTCCCAACTATGACCCAGAGGCTTCTCATTAGATACCTGGAAATGTAGCTCCCCCAATAAATCACCCCTTAAGTCTTCAGGGCGGAACAAACATCTTCTCACTACTGTGGCGAAAGATACTTGCTCCCTGCCCAGCTCCAAGGCATGGCGGATCACAGACTCCCGTCATCAGTACACTAGGCTGACATATTTCTGGGAGGCCAAATTGTCTTTTCTACTGCCCTTCATCATCCTGCACAGAGTTCCTTGTGGCTCTCAGCCTGACTGCTTTTGAACAACAGCAGGCGAGTTCTCTGGAAGATTTTGTAACTATACACTGCAGCTATGGAGATTGCTCTTTGGGGGAGATCCAGCTTGCTGAATCACTCATTTCCTGTTCTAGGTCTCAGAAACTTCTATTTGATGTTTCCTTTTCCAAAAGGCTATAATTTTGTAAGAAGCAACATTTTACATAACACAGTTATGGGCCAAGTAATTAACACCAAATAATTCTGATGATGTCTGAGGATTATAAATATTTCCATTGGAAAAGTTCGGGTGTTGAGAATCATTCTGTGACAATCCCCACATGTCACCAGGATGCTGGATGGTGCAGGCAGGATCTTCATTTGTTTACACTATGAAGTAGAAGAAATTGCTCAGCTTGTCAGTAATAAGTCAGGAGAAGCTACTATTTGTAAAAATGTCAAAAGAATTTGCAAATACAACCCAGGACTCAGCCGTGTGAGTGGTTCCAAATCTTCGGTGTGAGCTCATTTCTCTTTGGTGCTGAAGGGAAAATGACTCTCTTTTCTACTCATTTAGCTGACTCCCTGCATTTCCTGGGAATCTTGGGAACTTTCAGTTTCTCATTCCCTCTCTTGACATTGTCCCTGTGTGCAGATCAGCCCCTTGAGTTCCCACCTCTTGTATCTGCTGCCTCTCTCAATTGCATCAAACCAAGGAGCTCCTCAGAAGTTTGTGAAG
This sequence comes from Alexandromys fortis, assembly GCF_014885135.2. Taxonomy (NCBI): domain Eukaryota; kingdom Metazoa; phylum Chordata; class Mammalia; order Rodentia; family Cricetidae; genus Alexandromys; species Alexandromys fortis. The sequence goes on from NW_026067924.1 coordinate 22,572,086, forward strand.
GTATCGTTCACAAAAGGTGACGCTTAGAAAGATCAGACGTAAGGGATACATGACTGAGAGCTGCCTAGAACTACACTCCTGGAAGTATTCCTTTCCCTCGGGAAATGATCCCGGGTTGACCTATGACTCCTCTCTTCTTCCCTATCATCGGATCAATTTTCTACTCATACAGAGACCCTCTGTGTCTGTTTCCCTCTTTGGTTATCTTGCCAAATTTAAAATTTCCTTGTTTCGTTGGGAGGTTATTTTAATTTTGCTTGTTTTCTGTCCTGTTCTTCCTCACTCTATAAAATGCTTCGGTTTATTTACCACTAAAAATCCAGTCGCTATTTGCTGCTGAGATTCAGCTTTGTTTCCCAAGCACTACTTACTACATTAGATTTTAAATAATTAGACAAAAAAACTGTCAGGTGGTTACACATTCCACATACTTGTTTTCATGAGAATTCAAAAACAGATCACAGACAAAGTCAGTGTAAAAGCACGGCAGTATCACATTTATTCTAAAATTTGCATTCCAAGTTTACACCAAAATCTGCCTCTTTGCTGAAGTCTTCACATGTGGACATCATATGTTTTCTAGGCAAAAAAAAAGAGAAGAGTTTTCACTAAGAACTCAGTGATCCCTCTTCTTCATGAAAGACAGGAAATGGTGACAGGATAACCCATTCTATGGGTATGAGGAAGGCACATACAGTGTAAGACCATTTTAAAAATACGTGCAACTAGCCGGGCAGTGGTAGCGCACACCTTTAATCCCAGCACTTGGGAGGCAGAGGCAGGCGGATCTCTGTGAGTTCGAGGCCAGCCTGGTCTACAAGAGCTCGTTCCAGGATGGGCTCCAAAGCTACAGAGAAATCCTTTCTCAAAAAAGAAAAAAAATACATGCGATTATATACACTATGACAAAAGGTGACTCGAAACACTGCATCAGTGCCGATCTGTGGTAGAGTTTTACCCATTTGCAATGAAGTGAGAAAAGCAACGAAGGGTTGTTTTTTAAAATTCAACAGTGTGAAGCTCCCCAGCCCTGTGGTGGGCACGGCTGTGAGCTCAAGAGAAGCTCTTCATTCCACATCTTCACTATCGGAATCTCCTGCTGTAAGTTAAATGCTAATAGTCTTAGAAAGTTGTTTTTAAATGTTGTACTGAAGCACACTAAGTCATCAGTTAAAAGAATTATTCACTAGTTCTGGGAACAAGTTGTCCAGAAACACATCTAAGAGATTAAGAAGAGAAACAAAATAAGAAAGCAAAACATAAGCCTTTCAATTGCTTTCAACTTGTAGACAAATCACAGAAAGTTTTTCAAAACTCAGGAACCAGAGAGCGGATGAAGAGGATGATAGAAGAGATTTGTCTCTCCTTCAAAGAGGAGTGAGAGAGATGCCCAGCACCATTCCCGGGCCTGGACTCAACCCTCTGAGTCTGTGTGCACTACTGAGATTTCCATATTCTCCCGAGGAAACTCCAGAAGACATTGTAAAGCATTAAATACACAGAGAAAAGATGTATAATAGAAACACGAGGTTCCAACCATTTATTTGAATAAATAAGACAGCTGTGCTAACTGCAGAATCAGAGAGAGCCAGGAAGATTATCTGAGCTCATTCTGATCTAGCTGAGAACTCTCTCACAGACTTCACTCCAAAAATCAGGGCATGTTGATATGTGTTTTCATGGCAAATTGGCTCCTAAGAAATTCTCTTTCTCTGAATTTATCTGACCTTTCTGAGGACAAACGTTTTATTGCATGCAAGTCTAAAATTCATATGAGATTGAAAACTGTGGAAATGCTTTCTTGTGTTCTGGTTTTTTATTTCTCAAGATAAGCCAAGGTAACATAAACTTTAAGTCTGGAAGAATCTAGGGAGTTTTCTCAGAAATGGACAGCTGTCACACTTAGTTGCTTGCTACAGCAGCATACAGAGATTACTAAAGGGGGAATATTTACCTTCAGGATTCCTTCCAGCAAAGGACACTGTTTCTCTCACTTAGCAAGCTCTTACCTTCCAGGACATAGATTTATCAAACTAAGAATATGTTTGATTCTTCTTTCTTTTACAATGAAGACGACACAAATGTTTATGTTCTTAAATTTCCCTGCTTTGGACTCTGTGTTACGGCTGTAGAAAACAATAGCGATAGTGCCGCCTCCAAATTCTGTCTCTGTGTCGATTGCTGATTGAGAACTCTTAGTTCTCCCATTCATACCATTATTCTGCACCACATTTTCATCCCTGCCAATGAGCAAATTAAACTTGATGTTCACAACTCATGAATGTAAATCATCATTAGTTAAGTCAAATGTACTGCTTTATGCAAATTTGACTGGAAAGAGAAGACAGCACTCAAAGGGAAGATGGCATTTAAAAAGGATGTCCCATGTTGTTGTCTAGAGGACATACCTCACTCGGTGTGTTTTTTTTCTAGATCCATCCATTTGCCTGCAAATTTCAAGATGTAGTTTTTTTTACTGATGTGTAGTAGTCCACTGTGTAAATGTACCACACTTTCTTTATCCATTCTTCAGTTGAGGGGCATCTGGGTTGTTTCCAGGTTCTGGCTATTACGAATAGTAACTGCTATGAACATAGTTGAGCACATGTCCTTGTGGTATGATTGAGCGTCTTTTAGGTATTGCTGAGTCTTGAGGTAGATTGCTTCCAAATTTTCTGAGAAATTGCCATACTGATTTCCAAAGTGCTGTACAAGCTTGCACTCCCACCAGCAATGGAGAGGTGTTCCACTTACCCCATATCGTCTCCAGAATATGCTGTCATTGGTGCTTTTGATCTTGGCATTCTGACAGGAGTAAGATGGAATTTCAGAGTTGTTTTGATTTGCATTTCTCTGATGACTAAGGATGTTGAGCATTTCCTTAAGTGTCTTTCAGCCATTTGAGATTTGTCTGTTGAGAGTTCTCTGTTTAGATCTGTACCCTATTTTTGTTGAATTATTTGTTCTTTTGATGTTAATTTTTTTGAGTTCTTTGTATATTTTGAAAATCAGTCCTCTGTCTGATGTGAAGTTGATGAAGATCTTTTCCCATTCTTTAGGCTGTGTTTTGTCTTGTTGATCTTCTCCTTTGCTTTACACAAGTTTCTCAGTTTTAGGAGGTTTCATTTATTAGTTTTTGTTCTCAGTGTCTATGCTACTAGCATTATATTTAGAAAGTGGTCTCCTCTGTCAATGCATTCAAGTGTATTTCCCACTTTCTCAAAAAAGAGGACCCTAAGAGAGACATATATGGATCTATATAGGAAGGATAAAAAGAAAAGATCTCCTGAGTAAATTGGGAGCATGGGGGGTCACAAGAGAGGGTAGAAGGGGAGAAGGGAGCAGAGAAAAATATATAGCTCAATACAAACAATAAAAATTATGTCCCACTGTCTTGCTGTGGAATAATCCCATGTACATTGTGAAGACTCATCACCGTGACTGGTTTAATGAACAAGGTACCTGATTGATAGCTAAAGAGAATAAGGTTAGGTAGGAAAGTCAAACTGAGAATGTGGGGAAGGAGAAAGGCAGATTCAGAGGAGTTGCCAGCCAGCCAGAGAATGAGTCAGATATATAATAATAGGATAGGAAAAACAAACAAATAAAAGATCCAAAGAAAAAGCACAAAAAAAAACACATATAGGCACAGAGACACACATTTAAAAACACAGAAACCAATAAGAATATTAAATTGGAAACCATAATATATAAGCAAAAACCTGTAAGAGTTAAAAAAAAAAAAAAACTCAGACAGAGCATAATGAGACAAAATCCCTCCAAAAATAGTATTGAGCTCATTTTGTATTGACTATCTAGTGCCGGCCATGGGGTGGGTTTTTAAGTATGATTTGTATACCCAGTGGGATTCTGTTGGAGAAAACTAATTTTTCTTTTCTGAGTTATTGTCAGTTGGAGATAGCTTCTGGGTTAGGGATATGGACTTGTGTCCACACCCTCTTTCAGTGCTGGGGTCCCGTTTAGCCTGGATCTGTTCAGGCTTTGCGTATGCTGCCAAGGTCTGTGGATTCTTGTACGCACCAACCCTGTTGTATCTAGTGGGCCTTGTTTTCTTGGTGCCTTCCATAATCACTGACGCCTACACTCTTCCTGCCTCCTTTTCCAGAGTTCCTTGATTCCTGAGGTCAGGGATTCAGATGGAGACATCACATTTAGGACGGAGTACTCCAAAATCTCTCGCTGTCTGCGTGTTGTCTGGCTGTGCAGCTCTGCATTTGTTTCCATCCATAGCGGGAGGAAGGTTCTCCGACAATGTCTTGCTCAGTCCCTAGTCTATGAGCATAGCAGAATATTTGAAAGTCATTTAATTGCTACATTCTTTTAGCAGGACAGTAGTATTTGGTTTTCCCCCAAGTTCGTGTTCTATCTAGTCTCAGGTTCTTGGTCGCCCGAGCAGTGTCAATGCATAGGTTCCATCTCCTAGACCAGGCCTGAAATCCAATCAGATAGTGCTTAGTTATACACACATTTTTGCCACTCTTGTTCCAGCTTATCATCCAAGTTTTGCCAATTATTATTCAACCAAAGATAAGTGTGAAGAACATACAATACAACTCAAAATCTAAACCTTAAGACAAGAAACAATCTAAATAAAAGTGAGCTAAGGGCTAAGGAATGTTACAGAAAATTCTCCAAACCTACCTAAAAACTTCCTTCTATTTGACTAGTTTTTATAACACTGGACCCAACAACATACTGCAGTACTGACCTTACAGATAGGATATGACAACTGGTGTGATAGTGGCATGACTGTGACAGGGTAACAAACAGCTTTTGATTGAATTAGAACCCCTGACAACATGATACACTTCTGACACATGGCTTGGAAGAATTGAGCGGGAACTGATCTGGAATCCTCCTCCCTGAGGAATAGCTGCTAGGGTACCATAAGGTGCTATGTAAACTTCCCAGGAAAAAAAGCCATCTACTATTCTGCCTAGCTGTCCTGTCTATGAATGCTATGGCCAGGATGACAAGATATCCCCAGAAGTGAAGAGTTACACTTACATACAAAGAGTAGCCAAGAGCTGTCTTACCGGACTTAATACCTGCTCAAAGGAGCGAATTCATGTCTGATACTATAAACCTAGACAACGACCTGTGGCTGGTAAAGCCACAAAACCTAGAGAGTAACCTACAACTGTCACTCTCCTAAACTAAATCAGTGGCATTTTTATCTGTTATCTGTATCATAAACATTTCATTGTATACACACAGAGAAGAGTAGCCCCTACCTCTCATCAGAGAAACTTCTTTTTGCAGAGAAGACTTTTACAGAAAGTCACAGCTTATCAAAATGCAGAATAAAATTGACATAAGGTGCCCTGCCTCAGCTGATATATCTCCAATAGAACTCCCACACCTAAGTCCTAGGGAATATCATGAAAGATGGGTCAGAAAGATGTAAAAGTCAAAGGACAAAAAAAGTCTCCTGTAAAACTGTATTATCTCTATAGGATAAGGAAGCTACAGCTGCAAGGTCTCAGTAGTTGCCTAAACAAGACCTGGACAATAACAACACCAAATAAAATGCCAAAGTCTACTGTAGAAGTCCCACAAAGACACACCCCTAGATGAAGAGCTATAGACAAGAAATGACTGCCGAGGCAAAGACAATCAGTCTTCCCTAAGATGAAGCCCCTGACAGGTTATTTTTATACCAAGTGGTCTGCTCTTAAAAACAGGTACATAGAAACAAAACTACGTGGGCTCAGATTGTTGCATTTATTTATTTCTATGCATGTATATATGTAATAATAATAATAAAAATAATTAAAGAAAATAATACTTAAAGAAAACAATAGATATAATACGTGAAAATAGAAGGAAGGTTTGGAGGTAGAAATAAGAAAATAGTGGAAGGGGTCAGGATATTATAATACGGGATTGAAGATATTCAAAGTGGTGTGTGTGTATGTGTCTGTGTGTGTATGTGTGTGTGTATGTATGTGTGTGTGTGTTGTGCTAAGAGATTTAAAAAGGAATCTGAAAGCAAAGGAATCCTAGTCTCTGAGTTAGGACTATTTTAGTGAAATATAACAGTTGAGAACAAGAAATGATTCAGGAGGAATAATTTCTCCCTGGGAAAGTCAGAGTCCTTATACTCACCCCCTGCAAGAGAGCCTGCACCTTCTAACTCCAAGAAAACATTAGGAATTAGAATAGGCCCCAGAATTCGCACCAGTCAACTCTGGCTTTGAGAATCTTGTGTATTTTTTTTTTACACATACAAGTTGATCAATTGCCTGTCTGCACAAATCTCAGAGAAATGTTCGGTTTTTATTATATATGTAGCACTGTCCACTTACTTTGATCTCAGAGTTGGATTAAACACAGTTCTTAGCAGTACTGATTAAATTTATCTGCATACACTCCATAAAGTCATGTCATTGGACGATCTGGGGTCTTTCTCCGTGCCTATGTGCTGCACATGGCAAGCAGCATGATTTATATCCTGGTTAGCAGACTGCCATGAGTAGGCACTCTGATACTACGCAAATTATTTAGATATATTCAGAATCTCACCTTGTCTTGCCAATGGACATTAAGCTTTCTCCAAGAGCTCCATATACATGTCAAGATATTCTTTTCCTTAGAGAGATGCCAAAGCCAGATTGGTCCTATTCCCCCAAGGTTAAAGAAACCAGGAAGATGTCCTTTGCCTTTCTCCACTTCCTACTCTCAGAAAATAATTCATCTGCATCCACACAGTGACAGCTCTAGACACAAACAAAGCTCTTCCAAGACAAGCCAATAAGCATTCCCATAATTGCGCATGATTGGATCAGTCTACTCAACATACTTATAGGTATTTAGGTTTAAACAATAGTCTGGCCCAAAGCAAGACAAAGGAAGACACGTTTTCTCAATATTATGTTTTCTAAATCTTATTTTATGGTGTTATAGTTTGTAAAATGTCAATGTTGTTCAGAAGGTTAAAAAAAATCGGTATCTGAAATTTTCAGGGAAAGGTACAAATCAGCTCCTCCAATGAGCTGTGTTTGATTTTCTTTCTTAACATGGAGAATTTGCCTAGGAAAGGTGCTTTGCTTCATTATATGTTTTCTTTTTTGTTTGTCATGGATACAACAACCAGCCCTTATACTAACACTGATGTCAACATATACCCGGTGATATAGCAAGGGGTATAAAGGAGGCCAGAGTGGATAATGCATGGAAAGTATTCTGATGCATATGTTAGTTTTTTTATCTTTTCTTGTTTGTCTTTATTTTGGCTCAATTCCTTATGTTTTCATTTAGAAGACTGTTTTGAGATGAGTAATGATTCCACCGTATAAAAGTTTCTCTTAAGTTGTATCACCCAATCTACTATTTAACAGATTGAATCTAAGACCTCACACATAGTAGGCAAGAGGACTACCCCTGAGCAACAGATAAAGGTCTCAAAGATATATATGGTTTTTTCAAGTCAGGGTTTCTCTATGTAACAGTCCTGACTGTCCTGGAACTCGTTTTGAAGACCAGGCTGCCTCAAACTCATAGAGATCCACCTGCTTCCAGTGGTGGGATTAAATTAAATTAAAGTGCTGGGATTAAAGACATGTGCCACCACCACCTGAATTGAAAATATATTTGAGGAAGGTTTTCACTGAATTGACCAGTTCACATATAATCCAGAGTGCTCTTAAATTTGCAACTCTTCTGCCTCAGACTACCAAGAATATGGATTACAGACCTGTTACCCCAGGTCTAGGCATAATTTAAAACTACAACAAAAGTTATTTACATTTTATTGAGAAAGAATAGATATAGGCACTAATTCTTCAACAGATCCATTAGGCAGAATCAACTGGAAACATAATCAAACGACTCATTAGTTCACCATAAACAATAAACAAATGGAAACAAAACAGAAATATCACTTACAAAACAGCACAAAACAGAAATTCTTAAGTATAAATCATCCAAAACAGGTGCAAAATACATTTTAAAAGTACACTAAAAGAAGCTTAAACCTCTAGATTAGATTTTGTATTAAGATGTCAATTTTTCAGAAAATTGCTTAACTATAATCAAAAGTAAAATGTATAACTTGTATAAAAATTAATTATCATATGGGAAAATTGGGGAGGTGTCTTTGAAAGTGACAGACCCACTCTACTCCCTAAGATGGCCTTTGAAATCAGGATTTAAAATGCCAGATGCTCACAATCAAACAGAACTTCCTCTGAGTCAGCAACCTTTGGGGTCTTGTCTAATGAGTTTACAGAATGAAATTCATGAACAATAAATGTTGAATTTTAGAGAGAAACTTATTGTAGGTTCATGTGTGGAAGCCTAAGGGAAAAAGAGAGCAGAGCAGGTCCCAGGAAAGAGGGCACCATCAAGATGCTAATCTGGGAGTCTTCTAAAGGATGGGGCAGAAACTGGTGGGAGGCTTTGGGAGGAAAGTGAGTGGTTCAGTACAGCTGGTCCAAACACAAGGTGTCCAGGTAGTTCCTCTTAGTTTCAGTCACTTCCTCATGTATACCTTAATAGGCAGGAGAATGAGATAACAAGGAACCAGAAACCAATGCTCTCTTCTGGTCTTCCTGGCCTTCATGGCCTCCAACAATGGCAGTGTTAAAAGGCTCCTTAAGGTCCCTGTTTACCTGACCAGTTTCTACTGTTTTCACCAATATTAAGCTTTAGAAAAAGTACAAAAATCTGGACTAGACAAAATTTAGAAAGGAAGGTCTAAAGTTGAAGAACTAACTCTATCTGAAGACAAGGCTTTACTGTAAAATTAGCAAAGGGATACACATTTCTAGAATTACAGAGTTTTTACAGTTTGAATGTTTGTGTTCTCTTCCCCATTTTTATAATGAGACCTGATTCTAAACATGATGAACTTTATAAATGGGCCCTTCAGAGGTGGCTAGGTCACGGAGAAGAGCTTTCACGAATAGGATCAGTACCTACCTCATAAAGATGATGTTCAGATGGCAAATCAACATATGAGGAGATTTATGACATCAGTAGGCAAGATGGAATACCTCACCTTCCCTTGAACAGCAAAAAACAACAAAACAAAACAAAAACCCCTAATCCATCCTGGGTGGTGCTAGGCAGGTTGTTACAGATGTTGAAAAGCAGGAGAATCACCAGTTCACAGGCTTTAGAATACATGTTTAGAGTCTACCCTGGGCAATTTAAGGAGAATTTGATTTAAAACAAAATGTGCAAAGAGGACTGGGGATGTCACTCACTATTAGAGCACTACCTACAATCTTCAAGGCCCTAAATTTAACTACTGATACCAGAACAAAATGAAAGAACCTAACAGCCAGTAGTAAGTGTTGAGGAATGTGTGGAACAACCAGAGCTTTTAGACACTGTAGGTCAGAACACAACATGATACAATGAATTACAAAATGGTTTGACAGTTTTCTTGTTAAGTTAAACATAAATTTCCCATATAATCAGCAGTCCCACACCTAGTAATTTACCCAAAGCAAATAAAAACATTCATGTATACAAAGATTTGTACAAAATATTGCCAAAGTAATTTATAACCTCTATGTGATCATTGTGTAAACAGATTGTGGTATACCTATACAACAGACTAGAGATGCTTCCTGACTTACATTAGTTACACTTAAGATGCCTCAGTTTCACCATAATCAAACAGCAATCCACGTTCAGTAGAAGTTGCTCTTCAGAGTTTGAATTTGGGTTTTGTCCTAGGTTGGAGACATAATGTAGATCCTCTCTTTACGTTGATGTTTTATGGTATGCTCCTGCGAATCGAAACCTTCTCTACAAACTGAAACATTTCCCCCCCAAGAGAGAGTTGGAGGTAAACAAATTTCACAAATGGTTCATTCTGTGTAGAACAGAAACTTGCAAGATTCTTTGTGGGAGGGGAGCTACCCAATGTCTTTAAAGAACTAGCTCTCACCTCAAAGGAGTAAAAGACAGTTTATTCTGGAGCAAAATATAAGTGCAGATGTCATCTGCTAGCCTTTCCATTTCCGGAGAGTAGAGTTTTGTTAAGTTAATGCATTCCCAGGGTTTTATTTATTTATTCAGGATGTTATTTCTAATACAATAAATAACGATATGAGATGTACAAGGGGTGACTCTTTAGGGTACTACAGATAACCCAAAAGAAACTATGATTAGGCTAGGATCCACAACATCCCAAACCCTCCGAACTCACTGCAGATTTTCTCAATCAGCCTATGTGACTGAGTTTCTTTTCAGGAATCCTCATTCAGTATCCTGTGATGGACAAGTATCACATGATGTACCTGTGAGGAGAAAAAATATTATAATGTCTCGTCACTAGGAGGACTTATTCTTAAGATCTGATTTAGGTGAGGTTGAGTAGTAAACAGGCCAGCAGTCTTCAGAAACAAGAAACAGTTGGTAAAAACCACTAAGAAACCTGTGAGCCATGTTAAAGCTATTAGCTGGGAGGTAGTGGTGCACACCTTTAATCTCAGCACTTGGGAGGCAGAGGCAGGCAAATCTCTGTTATTTCGAGGCTAATCTGGTCTACAAGAGCTAGTTCCAGGACAAAGCTACAGTGAAACCCTGTCTTGAAAAACAGAAAACAAAAACCTATTAGCTATCGTTGTCCAGATCAGCTTTTTCTTTTGTTTCACTCTGCCTCTGATATAACTTCTTATTTTTTTCAGACAGGATTTTTCTGTGTAGCATTGTATGTCCTGGAACTCACTCTGTAGACCAAGCTGGCCTCAAATTCACAGAGATCCTTCTGCCTTTGCCTCCCAAGTGCTGGGATTGAAAGCATGTGCCACCATCACCGGGCCTCTGACACAACATGCAACACTATATACACACACTATATGTAACATATAGTGGAATTGGGTATCTAAAATATAAATAAGAGACTTTGACCTGATAAAGTAAAAGTAGCAGGTGAGATCAGTAGGCATCTTAAACAAAGAGTCTGCGCACGTGTCCTTCCTTAACCAGACTGAGATGTTTCCCCTTTTGGGTCTATCGATATGTGTACTTTATGGAACATTTTATTTGATGTTTGGAGTACTTGAAATTGCTCATTATTCTTTAATTTTAGACCTTTTTGGCCAATTTGATTCCACAGCTATCATTTTGTGTTAAGTGGCTAGGCTCTAACTCTAAGAAAGATTGATCTTCAATATGAAAATGCTTGCAACTCTTTATCTGTGGACAGTAACTTGACCTGGCCCCTTATCTTGGAGCTGCACCAGATCGCAGTTTGAAAGGGTAAATCCACAGCTGCTTTGCAGAAAGAATTAGATAACAACACAATATCATTCTGAATTCTTTCTCAGGAGGATCAACATTTTTCTTATGTCAAATAGTAGTCATAAAAGGAGTTTAAACAAGGGGAAAGACTTATGAGAAGTCAGAATTCCATAGGTTTTATGGGCATAACAAAATCTTATTTCTTATTTCATGCTCAAGGAGGCATTTGGGACTCCAATGGGAGTCATTTTACAATACTGAAATCTGCTTCTCATTGGTAGAACACTAGTATTACTGAGTGTTTTTCCCATCCTTATTAACTGTACCTTAGAATACTTTGGAGATTCATTTAATCAGGAAACATGGGTCCTTAAAGTGCAGTATCTTAAGTTACAAATTCTATTGTTTTTCATAACTGAGATTTCTTATAAGATTTCCAAAGACCATTAGTTCTGGCCTCTGTCACCTGAACACTGTCCATTGCACTGTAGCTACCTCAGAGGCCATCTGTATTATCATTGTCTACAATTTCTCTGCCCCCTCTCTAGGTTTAGGAATCACCCTGAGGGTTAGGTCAATGTTTTTACTCCTTTTCTGTAACATGCCACTTTCAATTTTAAAAGTTTTCCATCCTTTCCCTCTTCTTGAAATAGCAATCCCTCAATGTGCCCTGTGTTTGAAAGCAAGTCCTTTCCTAAATAATATCCTTCTTCATCAGCCCTGAACTTAGCTTGTTCTCAGGTTTCTAGTCCAGGACTTGTATTTCCAATAAGGTCTCCTATAGATTTATTATTTGAACAATTTCAATTAATTCACAATGAATGGTGCTCCCATTGCAGACTGAGAGTGTTTATACAATTATGATAAAAAAGAATCAACATAAAATCTCTGGGTACCCCATACAAGAGTCAATAAGGTAGTGGTTACCGTTAGGCAGGCGGAAGTCTGACTGTCTTAAAGGGAACCTTCCCAGAGTCTTCGATGATAAAAGCATTTACACCATCTGGAATGAAGCTTCACCTCTGATGTGGAGTTCATGTGGTTGGCAGGTGTGGTTAGGTTGCAGACTATAGGTATCCAGACACATTTACTAGGCAAATGATCGACTGCATGGGTTGTTCTGGAGCAGTACAAACAGATAGACCATCACATCTAGGAATGTGCTTTATCTTATCATTTTCATTATTGATATTAACACCATTACTTAATTGGTTGAATCCATTTAGCATGCTTTTTCTTTTTAGTGGAAAAAATTTATATCACTTTTGTTATAAGGCTTGTGGCTTTAAAATAGGGATAAGAGCACCATATAAAGAAACAGCTCTACATTCTCAATTCCAGTTCTCAGGGCTGAGTATGGCGTTCTATAACCATGCTTTTATGAAGGCTCTGCCTAACTGTTGTCTTTAGATTAAAAGACTGATTAATTTATTGATTCAGAGTTCAATACAGCCACAATGCCAGGAATTCAAAATAGCCGGATGGACTCTGTCTCATGGTTATCAGTATCTTCTCTTACGCTTGTCTAAAAAGAAAATGAGCAAATGGGAAGAAAGGAACAACAGCTGTTTGGAAAGTACAAACTCATTGGCAAACTTAGTATCACCACTAAGACTTGTGCTAAAGAATTAGGAGAAGCATGGTGCTCAGCACTGGAATAAAGGGAGGGATGGAGCCAGCAGAAGAGTTTCTTGCAGGTAGGCTGCTCCATTACTCACATCCAGACCATCCGATGCTGCAAGCTACTAGTCCCACCCCACTCCCAAGCCCTCCTATTCCCCTGCAACCTCAGTGGAACTCTAAAGCATAGCCTGCTACTACACAGAGAGGACCAAGAGGTGAGTGACCAACCACCCAGTAGGACACCCCACTCTCTAGGACCTCCATACTGGGTCAAAACCCTGGTCACCTCCCCTACCTGCCTTGGCTTCTCTAGACAGCCATCAGGAGAGTTTCTTGCAGGTAGGCTGTTCTATTACCCCCATCCTGACATTTGGACCCTGCAAGTTACAAGTCCCAACCTGCCCCCAAACTTGTCTATACCCTACAACCTCAATGGAACTCTGAAACACAGCCTGCTACTACACAGAAAGGACCAAGCGGTAGGCTGCACTAAAACCCCTGGACACAGACAGTGACAGTACAGAGCAGACCAAGAACAGTTCCCAAGAAACAGACAGTCACTGCAAAGATTGGACCCAGAAACAAAGACACTATCAGCATCAAATGAAGGAAGAGATGGGTAGGCGCCAATGCAAGATTTCATCCAACAACCTAAAAAGCAATGATAACACCAGAACCCAGTGGTCAAACAATGGGAAGACTTGATCATCCTAATCCAGAAGAAGCAGCAGAAAACAATTTTAAACATAACTTTATGAAGATGATGAAGATCTTTAAAGAGGAAATGGAAAACTTTCTTAAAGAAATGGAGGAAAAGAAAAAATGAAGAAATTAATAAATCTCTCAAAGAAAACCAAGAAAATACAATCAAACAGGTGAAACAAACAGTTCAAGACTTGAAGTCTGAAATAGATGTAATAAAGAAAACATAAACCAAGGGAATACTAGATATGGAAAATATGGGTAAACAAACAGAAACTACAAAGCAGGCATAGCCAAAAGAATAAAGAGATGGAAGAGAGAATTTCAGGGGGTGAAGATATCTTAGAGGAAATAGATTTAAAGGTCAAAGAAAACATTTTATCTGACGAATTCTTAACACAAAACATCCAGGAAATCTGGGATACCATGAAAATACCAGACCTAAGAATAATAGGGATAGAAGAAGGAGAAGAATTACAGTTCAAAGATACAGAAAATATATTCAACAAAATTATAGAAGAAAACTTTCTGACCCTAAAAAACAATATCACTATGAAAGTACAAAAAGCTTACAGAGATCAAATAGATTGGATCAAAAAAACTACCTCCCTCACCATAAAATAATCAAAATATAAAACATTCAGAATTTTAAAAAAAGAATATTAAGAGCTGCAAAAGATAAAGGTCAAGTAACATCTGAAGGTAGGCCTATCAGAATTACACCCAACTTCTTAATGGAAACCATGAAAGCCAGAAAGTTCTGAGCAGATTGCTGTAGACACTAAGAGACCACAGATGCAAGCTCAGACTACTATACCCAGCAAAGCTTTCAATCACCATCAATGGAGAAAACAAGATATTCTATGACAAAAACAGATTTAAACAATACCTATCCACAAATTCAGCCATACAGAAAGTACTAGAAGGAAAACCCCAACCCAAGGAAGCTAACTGCACCCATAAAAACACAGGCAATAGATAGCCTCACACCAACAAAACCCAAAGAAGGAAACACACACATTACCACCGAAAAAATAACAGGAACTAACAATTACTGGTCATTACTACCTCTTAATATCAGTGGGCTCAATTCACCTATAAAAAGACACAAACTAAGAGAATGAATATGAAAGCAGGCTCCAGCCTTCTGCTGTATACAAAAAAAAACACACCTCAATCTCAAAGACAGACATTGCCTCAGTGTAAAGGGTTGGGACAAGATTTTCCAATGGGTGCAGCTATCCTAATATCTAACAAAATAGAATTCAAACTAAAATCAATCAAAAGAGATGGAGAAGAACACTTTATACTCAAAACAGGAACAATCCATCAAGATGAAGTGTCAATCCTGAACATCTATGCCCCAAATATAAGATCACCCACATATGTTAAAGAAACATTATTAAAACTTTAATCGCACATCAAACCCCACACATTAATAGTAGAAGATTTCAACACCCCACTCTCACCAATGGGCAGGTCAACCGGACAAAAACCTAACAGAGAAACAATAGAACTAACAGATATCATGACTCAAGTGGGCTTAACAGACATTCTGACTTGCTCAACTATCCTTCTCCATGGTGCTTAGAAGGCTCCTTATTTCTCTTTCTCACACTCAGGAAGCAGCACAGTAGCTCCAAGTGTATTCTCTCAAGAAGTTAATTAAATCTTCCTGTGCAAAATAAAATTGCTAAGATAGCTGCAGCTACTTCCTTCAACACCGTAAGAAGCACAAAGACATACTATCTGGGTGGGAAATTTGACTCAACTCAACATACTTGCTCCAGATGGCCACATGCTACCTGAATAGAGAGCAAACTACAACAGGAAACCTGGTTTTAATTACAAGAAAAGAGTTTGTATGTAGCAAAAAGAATCTGGCCAGAAAGGAATCAGTCAGCAATTTTCCAGTCTCGGGAACAGAATGATCCTATAGCTGACACGAAGCATAAAGTATATGGAGAATGAAACCCTGGCAGTGACGTGTTAGAGCTCTTCTACAGTGCTGAAACTTGAGGGCATTTATTATTTCCCAATGTCAGCACTTCTTTTGCAACGCCTATTCTTTTAACGCAACATTTGTTCATTGTTTACATCTGGAACACAGGTGCACCTTGTTCTCTTGACTCTGCTTTTAGTCTCTTCCCGTTCCTATCCTCTTCCTTCAACTCCCCAGTGTCCAACAACAAGGTAAGTATTTTTCCAGTGCCTGACACTGCACCTGGAATGTACTCCTCATTAGATGCTCAAAGAAAACTGGAAGGAATAGATACCCATTCTTGTCTGACTCAACACAAAAGCTGTTCAGCTTCCTTTTAGCTCAGTTCTTTACCTTGCGGAGAAGAGGCATGATAAAAACGCTTAGACTTTTATCAGTAAATTCTAGCTTCACATGCTACAAGGCATTTGTCTTGTTTCTACCTAACAGACTCCAGACCAACATACCAAAGAGAGGCTGCACAGTTGTGCTAGTTGCAGCATTATGAGCCTAGTTACTGAGTCAACTAGGTGTCTGTCAACAGATAGATGAATACAGACAGTGGGTATGTTCTGTTTGAAAATAAATATGACAGAAATAATCATATTCAGAAAATCAAACTATAAAGGCAAAAATCATGTATTTCTCTTAATTATGGGTTTGAAAATCCTTTACAAAAAATACAAATTCATGATATCGAAGCAGAAGGGAGACAGGGGGAAGGAGACTACCCAGGCTAGAAGGAATTATGGTGCTAGAGAGAGAAAACAGGAACTTGACAAATATAAACAAGGAATACGATATTCTTTTTTCTTTCTTTTTTTTTTTTTTTTCGAGACAGGGTTTCTCTGTGGCTTTGGAGCCTGTCCTGGAACTAGCTCTTGTAGACCAGGCTGATCTCGAACTCACAGAAAACCGCCTGCCTCTGCCTCCCGAGTGCTGGGAATAAAGGCGTGCGCCACCACCGCCCGGCGGTATATGATATTCTTGAAAGAAATTGTCTGTATGCAGCTTAACACTATGTATAAAGAATATATTCCAATAGAAAAGGAGAAAACTTTCATTATTACAGTAATTACATCATTATTCAAGCAACACAATGTTTATAGAAACAAATGCATCAGGATAATTTCCATTTCTCCCTAATGGAAGTCTTGACTCATCACAGCACACAACCTTAAAATTCTCATATTACTGAAAGACATGTGCTTTGAAAAGACAGAAATGTATGCTCATAGTTCACTGGACACTTGGCTTCAATTTTTAAATTTTTATTTTTGTTTGTTATTGTTATTGGAGGGAAGGTATGTGTGCCATGACCTGCAGATGGAGCTCAGAGAATTTTGAGGAGTTGATTCTTTTCTGCCACCACAAGCTTTGTTATCAAACTTTTACCATCTGAGCCATTTTGTTGGCTTCATTTTATTTGTTTGTTTGTTTATCATGATGTTCCATCCTGAATCCTATTCTTCCAGCAACCATGCTTATCCTAAACAGTGGTGATCACTCTGTCCCATTCCCACCCCAAATTACCATGGAGTAAAAGACTCTCAGAATTAGGTTGTTCCTTTCTCACCACCTCATAAACATGACGAGAGGGCATTTTGCCAAGGGTAGCATCAAAGTTTCTGAGCCATTTGATTCCATGCCCACAGCTATATCCACACAGTCCTGACAGGCTAGCATGTTGTCCTAGAATCTTAGTTTAAGAGAATTGACCAAAGAAAAAAGGGAAGGTCATTTTGTAACATACCTAGGATGCAGTGTAATATGCTTATCTATAGGCTCCAAACGTGTGCCATTATGTCTGTGTCTTAACAAGCTCCATAAGTCCAGAAAGAGAAAGGTGGCCTCTTTATGACACTTGCAAGACCATGGAATGTTGCACACACACTTAGAACAGAAAAAAAAGCCACCACATTTACATGACTACTCGCAGTCCAGGCCACTCACAGTCTAAATCAAAGACTTTGCTCTGAAAATGTGGCCAGACTGCCGCCCTCACCACAGGACACTAACCTGATCTGTGACTTTCAAATTCATAATCTGGGAATGATAACAGTTCCTGGGGCAGTGTTGGGTTACATAGAAGAGTCTTTGGTCACATAGTAAATACACTTTCCTTCAGTTGAAGTCTGGTAAACTTCCCCCAAACATGTAAGAAGAATAAAAATTTAGTAAGGGTTAATTTCAACCAGAACCAAATTCATTGGTTGATTTTGGCAGGTACCTTCATATAGTGTATACAGCTCTTATTATGGTTGGTTTCAGTGATACTTGCCACACAAATTAGAATCACTGAGTAGCGAACCTCACCAGAAGAGTCCTGATTGATTGGTGATTGATTGATTGATTGATTGATTAATTGCCTGATGTGGGGAGATCTACCCTAACTGTAGGTGGCACTGCTGGCAGCATCCCAGATACCAACGATAAGACAAATGGAAAATCTTACCTTTTGCTTGCTCATCCTTCCCTCTTTCCAGGAATTAATCAGCACCTGTTGGGGCTGGTGCTGCTCCTAGACTGTTATCAGATGCAGAGTATCCAAGATCACACACGGGACCAGAACCCGGCAGCTCTCCAGGAACCATTCTGGCTAACAGTACCAGATTTGGACTACTGAGGCAACTAGCGTCAAGGGCCAAGTAATTAATAGGTTCTTAGCTCTCTTGTATGGTTCTGCTATTGTTTCTATATTCAAGCTGATGTAATTGTTACACATAGACACACACACACACACACACACACACACATGCACCGACACGCGCAAGCGCACACACACATCATATATAATGTCATTGGTCCTGTTCCTCTAGAGAGCTATGATTAATACACCTGTGACAAATTGCAAAACCAGGACAGCAAAGTACTGGGCCCAGCAACGCTGAGACTTGCTCCCCAGACTCAGTGTTGTGAGCCGAGTCATTATATTCCCTGGGATATTTAAAGATTCCAGAGCTCTGCTTCTGTCAGCTGAACAGAAAAGAAAGTTCTAGGACAGAATGAGCTGTCTTGCACTGCAGCAGTCACTGGGTCTAGCTGGAAGCAGAAGCTGGCTCTCGGTCAAGACTATAAAAGGATTGTGTTTGGAATAATGTGTAGCTAAGGAGCTGCTGACACTGCAGAGCCACACAGAAGAGCTCAAGGTTGGTTCGAACAGTACAATCAGGAGATCTCTTTATAGAAGTCGGTTTTTCTTCGTGAGTAGAAGGTGTCAGGTTAGAACAGCTAACTATCCCAAACCTACAAGTCTCTGTGTCCTTCATTCTGTATTTCACCAAGCAGAAGAATGTGAGTGTGATGGGGCCCTGGAGGGAAAACAGCGGGTAAGAGTTTGTGGGGGTGGAGGAGTGCCAAGACAGCTTGTTTAGAAATGAGTATTCCAGCTTGGAAAGGAAAAAAAAAATCAATGCTGACTGCTGTGCTAGGAAGCTAATGGATTATTTGAATAAAGCATTTGCTAGTTTAAACAAAACTAGGGGAGGCATGGTGGTTTCCAGCTAGCCTATATTTGGTCAGTGGAAGGAGGTGGAATCTGTAATCAGCCTGAATGATCTTCTTCCATCAACAGTTCCAGCCTCTCCCATCACACATCTCGCTAACTGTTGTGTAAGAGGTGGACTTACAGGGAATTGGAGAGATCTTTTAGCATCAACAGTTCCAAGCCCTCCCATCACACATCTCACTAACGCTGTCGTGTTAATAGCTCATCTCTCTCTGCCTGGAGGAGTTTAAGATAAGAATGCCGGAAGGGTATGTAGCAGAGGGGAGGAGAATGGAAAAGGAGCATAAACTAATCTTTAAATTGTATAATCAGGTTCCAGCAGTTTGACTTCATCTGCCTTAAAGGTTTTTCTAGAACAAACAAAACTCATAAAGAATGACAGAGTTGAGAGAAACCCTGAAAAAATATCTTTAGAACCATATCTAGTTAAGAGTCTAGGTAAGTCCATATTTATCCTGAAATAGGGACTGATAATATCTGAGAAAAAAATTCAGTTGCATAGTAATTCATACACCTAATAAGATACTCAGCATGTCTGAACAAGGGATGGAAAAGTATTAGAAGAAAGGTATTCAAGAAAGAAGGAATTTTTAATTTTTTTAATTAAATTTGGATTACCTATTATTTTAGATTATCAGCACCATTACATTAAACCTAAAGTATATAAACATTAAGAAAACAATATTTCACTTGTTCACAGTTCCAGATACTTCTGTATTATAGAATATAATAAGGGAAAATAAATTCAAAGTAAGTAAGCCTTTGCAACCCCTATACTGTGGGCATTAAGTTAAACACTCATTTAAACCAATACTTTTCCCTTCCATGTTTTCCTAGTCCTAAAGAAATGTTTGTTAGCTACTATTTGAACTGTGTGTGTAGGTATAATTTTCCAAAGCTTGTAAAAATTTGAAATCTATAAAGTTGCCAGTCATGGCGCTGAACAGCTGTGGCTTGCTTTCTGAAGCAGTTCTGTTGATGACCAATTAGCTTTTTTTTAATGAGTAGAAGGTAATATCAAAATATGAAAGAAATACAACCCCGGAAGACTGAACCTCAAAAGGCTCTGCTCAACCTACTGATTTGAAATCCTCAAAAATGTATTCTCTTTGTTTATCCTGTCCTTCAGTGGTCCGCTCAATATTTAATAACATTTGCTGTGCATTGTTCAAAAGGACTCTAGTTACCTACAAAAGTAAAACACAAACTGGAAGCTGAATTGTGACAGCGTATAACTTATCCACAGATAGGGCATGAATCCCTCCATCCTAGACTAGATAATACAACTAAATCAAGGGACTGGATTTCCAGGGAACTCCCACCCGAAGCCACTCTGAGACAACTGTAAAGCCTCCTCAGCAGCGGAAGATGGAAACGGAAGATGGCATTTCTAGAAAGGACTGGTGA
This sequence comes from Alexandromys fortis, assembly GCF_014885135.2. NCBI lineage: Eukaryota > Metazoa > Chordata > Mammalia > Rodentia > Cricetidae > Alexandromys > Alexandromys fortis. The sequence continues at coordinate 22,592,527 of NW_026067924.1, forward strand.
CAAGCAGGAGCAATCCTGGACTCCTTAGTCACCGTTTTCAATGCTGCTGCCAACTGTCACAGATTCAAATCTGTGCACATGACAAAGTGGGGGCAGGTCTCAAAATATAAGTTGCAGCCAAAGAACATACTTCTACAGCTAACCTGGCTACAGTAAAATCAGTGGCTAACGGGGGCCTACTGCCACATTTACAAAGGAAAGGCATGCACTGTTGATGCACTTTAGGTGTCTCCCGGCAACAACAACAAAGGCCACAACTAAAGATGAACATAAGGGGCACCTTATGCAAACTCCCTGAGACAGAGACAAGCAAGCAACAACAGAAGTGCTCAAGTTAGTAGATAGCCAGTAGCAAAGCCATTGGTTCTGAAGTTGGCAATTTGCATTTCCAGGTGAGGGCTGTCTTGGGTGTGTCTCTATCCAAGCTGATTTATCCTATTACTTCAGTGTTCATCAAGTAATCCGTGTTAAATATGATTAACCTAGCTATAAGCTTAAAAAAATAGAGCTACTCTTACTACGGAGCTATCTAAAGTAACGACTTTCTAGAAAACACCATGGTACTTTAAACATGACAGTCACATAAGTTCATTCAGAAGAGCTGTGTTTCTGTAGTCCCAAAAAACAGGAAGACTCTTAACTATGAAAATATTACACCCTGATCACACCAGAAGTTAAAAACAAGCAGTCCCTAGTAAGAGGAATATTTCTAAGATGATTTAGCCACGGGTGTGCAGAGTTAAGACCGTTCTCATAAAGATTCTTCTGCAAGTAAGTGAGTTTGGTAGAGTTATTCTTCTCTTGGAAAGGAAAAAAACTTACAAATTAACTGTCAGTGATTTATTTAAATGAGGGAGAAAAAAATCTAATATTTAAGTTTTGGAATGAGGCACCTCAACTTCAATATGCCTTAAACACTTTAGATTATACAATCCAAGTGATGCCTTGAGGAGCCAACCATATTTTACAGTTGTTTCCCTTCTAACGTCTGCCTTGGACATTTCATGCCAATTAACATACCCCAATACAGAGAACTGTGCTAAAGAGTGCTAAGATTCTTCTTGCTGCTTCCCTTCCCAGGTACCATGATGCTTGCAGCTCCGCCAAGAGACAGAGATGTCTGGTCTCATCACTCAGTGTTGTAGTAACTTTTTCTCAGACCATCGTCTCAACAAAGTCCACATTCCTTTGTGCTGTTTTGAACTATGATGTCTGTAACAACATCAAAACCAAACTGCACATTTTTGTGTTTGTGGCACAAGTGAAGTGGGCATATATCTTCCTGGTATCGTTTTTTTTTTTTCTGTTCACATCTTTAATCCGGCTCTGAATGTAAACAACAATCCCTTCATATATATTGGAGCCTGATTTTTTGGCATCAGACTGTTAGACTCCTCTTTATTTTTTTTCCTCAAAGGGGTCTTTCTTATTAAGGCAGGGAATGATTGAAGCCTCTGTAAGCAAACTGTTACAAATGCTATAAACACTTTCACACGTGGATGCATTTGGTTCATTTCCACATCCTCTGCCAGAACGAGGTCACGCTCACGGAGTGCTACACAAAAGGTAACTGTTCTCACTCCCTCAAATCATTTTGATTTTTGATAACCCACATCAAACATTATGAAGTGTAGCTCTCTGAAGGTTAAATGTGTCTCTACAATGCCTGTAGTCTTCACACTTGTCCAAAGAATGTCTCGATGAGTGTGAACGCAGCCAATTGGGGATATTCTATCCAAATTACTTTGGTAATATGAAATAGAATCATTGAGTTGATATTCCATGGATCTACTGAACGATGATCGCATGTCATCTCACCATAACCATGTATGTAGAGGGCATGAGTTCTTTGTGCTCACAGATAAGTACTAGGGAAACCAAAAATGTTAGGGACACAGGCTTGTCTCTTCAATGGAAGGGATATATACAGCTGTTTTCCTCCCAGAAGACTGGCAACAGCTGCAGTTAATAAGCTGGTGAGCTTTCCTCTTTGTAGGGCCAGGCCACACATGAATCCCCAGACTCTCACACTTCTCTAAGATTTCCTCACCCAAGACTGTTTCCTTGAGCATTGTTTCTCCGTCAGGAGTACCCATCTTCAGGGGAGATGCCACACCTATGTTGTAACTTGGTGACCTCTACACTGTCTGCATGACTGGGACCATACCTGTTCCTCTTCTGGGAATATAAACTGCCTTCGGCTTTATTTGTGCACATGGGATTGAGATGATTGTTTACAGGAAACTTTTGTACAAAATTGTGCTGTACTAAAATGCCTAAAAATAAACTACCTGAAGTTAGACTCGGGTTTGGACCAGCACTGGGTAGTCGTGATGAACCAGATTTCCTTCTTGATCACACAGATCATTCCTCTGCCAGATGTACTGTTTGCAAGAACCCCCGCACATGTAATTCTGCCTGCTATCCTGAGGTAATGACCCCTTCCACAACACTGCCAACTAAAGCAGATAACGGTTGGGCAATGACTCCTTCAACAACACTGCCAGCTAAAGCAGATGACGGTTGGGCATCATCTGCTCTGGCAGCTTCCCCCAAATCAACCTTTTAGCTCCCTTGCCTCTCTTGGCTACAGTGCTGAACTATATAGTATGGCTATGGAGAAGTACTGTATGTTGTTCACAGTCTTTCTCTGAATAACCATCCTCAGGAATGACTCTCATCTGTTCCCGCCTTTTACCAGATTCACCAGCACTGAACAGCAGTAACTTCATTCCTTTGGTCACTTCCTCCACATCCTTCCTTAAGCTGAAGTTGACCACACTGCTCTTCTCTACCAGCCAGGCACCTTGTACTGAGCCAACATGCAGGCCATGATGGCAGAAGGAGAGGGTCGCCTTCACACAGAGTGGGTGGAGCAGCTCTGCCTGCTAAGACAGCATCTTCTGCCAGGAATTCTTTTTTTTTTTTTTTTGATAGCTAGCTTTGAATTTTATTTCACAATGATATTTAAATTTTTCTTTCTTAGTGAAGTATAGAGATACAGTTTTTTAATTTATTTATTTCTTTATTAATTAATTAAAGATTTCTGTCTCTTCCCCACTGCCGCCTCCCCTTTCCCTCCCCCACGGCCTTCCCACAGGGCAGCCTGATTGCTCTTTGGGCTGAATTATTTCTTTTTTAAAGAAATTCTGAAAGACAATGCAAGACCAAGAATAGAAAATATTCAGAGTTTTTAATTACTAGAACACAGTTGATATTCATTGAAAACCTACTGCGTGTTGTGTGTTTTCTCATGGTCTATCTCTTTCCACTCCAAATATAAATCCTACCTATCGTACAAAAGGCACCAACTAACACACACAAAAAAAAAAAAACTGCAAGCAACTAGGGAATGCTGAAAGTGAGAGGACATAGTCTTCTTCAGGGAGAAGCACACTAATTGGTTCTCCAATACCAAATGGTCAGCCCTAAAACATACATACAATATTATACAGACTGAGCACATGTATTTATATATTTTGGAATATGTAATTAAAGAAAACAGAGACCATGAATGTGAAAGAGAGCAGGGGGCTTACATGGGTGTTTGGGGAAAAGAAAGGGCAAGGGGAAATGATGCAATTGTATTGCGGATCCATCACATGCCTGCTGCACAAGTCTGCTAGCCATGATGTAAGTGTGTTATAACCTCATTTTTTATTATTATAAAAAGAACCCATAAAGGAGATCAAGGTTACACAAATTGGAGAGGAAGAAGTTAAAGTATGACTATCTACAAATGATCTGATAGTATACATAAGCTACCTCAAAAATTCCACCAGGGAGTTCCTACATATGATAAATACCTTCAGCATAGTGATGGCACATGATAGCATGCATGCAGACATGGTGCTGAGAGTTATGTCTTGTGCAGGCAACAGGAAGTGGCTTGAGACACTGGACAACATCTTGAGCATAGCTTGGTCTTCTTGTGTGACTCCTAATAGTGTGAACTAATAGGAAGTACCTAGTCTTATTACAACTTGATATCCATGGGAGGCCTGTCGTTTTCTGCATAGAATGGAGGAGGAGTGGGGGGGCAGAGAAGAGGTAGAGGAAGAGAGTGGGGGAAGCGTAAGAAAGAAAAAACTGTAGTCAGGGTAATAATAATAATAACTTATTATTATGTAGATAATAATAATAAATCTTTTTTTAAATAATAATAAAATGCAAGCCAGTGGTGGCATATGTCTTTAATCCCAATGCTCAAGAGGCAGGCAGATATCTGTAAGTCTGAGGCTAGCCTGGTCTACAAAGCAAGTCCCAGGACGACCTCCAAAGCTATACAGAGAAGCCCTGTCTCCAAAAACCAGAAAAGGAAGGAAGGGAAGAAATAGGTACCTGACCAGAGTGCAGAGAAGGAGTCCGAGATGGTATCTGACTAAGCAGGGCTGTGCTTGTTGCTCAGTAAGGAGCAGTGACAGAAAGATGTGCTCCTACAGCCAAGATACCAGGCTGAGGAAAGATTCTGGTGCAAAGGAAGCATGGAGTTGTGAAAGTCTTTCAGAAGCTTCCAAATGGAAGACACCACCAGCAAGTCAAGAAAGAGGCAAGCGCTAGACTGCAAGAGCACTGCAAGAGACTGTAAGGCACATGTGAAAGAGTGGTCTGTGTCCCAAAGAGCTCGGTGAACTGCTAGAATACATCAAGCAGGGGTGATGAGAGGAGAGAGGAAATTATCATTTCTGTCTCCTGACTGATTATTATTCCTTGAGTTCAAGGGACTGTTGTATTGAAGACAGAGAGATCAAAGAAGAGAGTTCAAGAAAGAAATGATAAAAGCAGAAAAGAATCATTCCCTCATTTCAGTCTATCAGAAACATTTTCAAAGCATGAGATAAGTCCTGGGAGAGCACGGGAGGCTACAGATGATGGGTGTTAAATAAACAATGCGAAAGAAATCAGAGAATATTCAGTGGCTGGAGAAAAAAGAAGAGGAGAGCTTCTAAAAGATGTTGAGATTATCTTGTGTCTAAGAAGAACTGTCACTGACTCATAGCACAATTACTGCCCCTAAAACACATCCAGAGGACAACAAAGCACAAAGACCCTCAGCACCAAGACCTGTGCTTAGAAAGGTCATTATTTTGTTGCTTGGTTGGTTGGTTTTGACCCTGGTCAATTTTCATCTAAAGTATCATTACACAGATAGTTATCTAGCAAATAGGAGTCTTTCTTTAGCATTTGAAAGTCTTAATTAAAAAGTAGCTGCATGTTGAACAAATTCAGCATTGATAAGATAGTGTCAGGGTTGTGTGGACTGTCTCTTACTTAATAGGAAACTATGACTTTGAGTAAATGGCTTGCCTAAAGCTGCACACATAAGTTGGTGGGGCTCAGTTTCAAAACTACACCAATTCCACTTCAAAGCCTGTGACTTTAATTGCTATATTATCATATACCTGTTAAGTAAAACCTCTTGATAATTTATATTCTTTAGGCAAATATTATAAAAATGTTTTGAGAGAGATTCCACAATTATTTTAGATGTTGAAAGACTATGTCTGTGCTTCTGTTTGGTTAGATAGATACTTCTGATGTGAATTTCCTGGGTAATTCAACATAGAGACCTAGACCACAGATGTCTAACAACAGCATTTTTCTATGTGTGAGGGTAACCACACAATGTTAATATTAAGCTACTTACTAAAGCAGCACCTTCAGTTTCATTTGGAGTTTTCTCTTTGTGCCTGACGGAAATTTATATAAGTAACAGATGTTACAGGAGACTTAGAAGTCTCCCATGTCTCTGGGCTAGTTTAAAGACATGCAGGCATTCCTAAGAATCTTACTTTGGAGGGGAATAGGTTGTCTGTTTGAGTGCAGGTAGAACAGACTCTCCTTAGAGCCCCTTCAGAGGTGTTTGGTTTGTTTAAAATTTAGGATTTCATCATAAGAACACTGTGTTATAGACTAATATGTAGCTACAGCAATCATCAAGGGACTTAATAACACATACAAATGCATGTATGTATATTTGGAGTTTTCAATAGATCTATTAATAATTCTTAAATAATTTTTGTATTCATTTTGTTGTATTTTGCTATGCTTTGATCAATCACTTATATAATTTAGTTTTCATGTGTAGATATTATGCAGGACTGTTCTCTAAGCCAAATGGACATCATCTCCAAGAGTTTGACTGCACCTGCTCACAAAAGACCATAACATCTGGGGCTTCTTGACTGTTGACATTCCATCACAGAAGAAAGAGGTTGGGAAGGTCATAGGACCCACACCTGAGTATGCAACTAATCCCTCCCAACCAGTTGTATGCATTTCTACTTTAATTGCATGCCGTCTCTAGGGCTGTAAGAGGAGCAACAGTCTTAGAAGGACCAATGGAGGGGTCTCCACCTACAGAGCCATTGGAAAGTCATCTTCCCTGCTGGGTGCAGACCTTCCAGGGTAGCTGCTGTAAAGTCACCTGTGCTTCCAATAACCTCTCACCAATTGCTCTGTAAATGAACCTGATAAACTCATGGCTTTCCTCAGCTGATCTTTGTTGGAACCAGACTTTTGTTTATTATTGAAAACTTAGGATTGGGGCTGTGTGGATAGTGCCTTGTCCCCTCCACCACCACCATCCTCAGAGAAAATGCTCACAACAGTACCTTAAGAAGTATTTATACATCCTGGAACTAGAGAGGTAGCTCAGTGCAAACTTCTCTTGCAAACGACTGAAGTTTGATTCACAGAACCTAAGTCATATGGCTCACAACTACCTAAAACTCCAGTTCCAGGTGGATCCAATTTCTCTTGGCCCCCACCAGTACCTACACTCACACGCAGAAATGCACACACATACACTTGGTTTAAAATGATTTTAAAAATTGTAAAAATTAAGTATCAGTATAACTTTTTTGATATCTTTATTGTTAGTTATCTGTGCTGGCTAGTTTTATGTCAACTTGACACAAGCTAGAGTTATCTGAAAGGAGGGAACATTAATTGATAAAATTCCTTCATAAGATCTGGCTGTACTTCATTTTTTTAATTAGTGAATGATAAGGGAGGGCCCAGTACATTATAGGTGGTGCCATCCCTGGGCTGGTGGTCTAGAATTCTATAAGAAATCAGACTGAGCAAGCCATGAGGAGAAAGTCAGTAAACAGCACTCTTTATGGCCTCTGCGTCAGCTTCTGCCTGCAGGTTCCTGCCATGTTTGAGTTCCTGTCCTGACTTCTTTTGATAAAGAATAGTGATATTGAAGTGTAAGCTGAATAAACCCTTTTCTCTCCCAAGTTGCCTTGGTCATGGTATTTCATCACAGCAATAGTAACCCTAACTAAGACAGTTATCCCTCTCATATCCCCTCCTCTATCCTGCCTTCTTATTCCCCAATGGGTATTATAGTTTACATAAGCGACCCCAAAAATTCTACCAAGGAACTTCTACAACTCAAAAACACCTTCAGTAATTAGCAGGATACAAGATTAACTTAAAAAAAAATCAGTAGCCCTCCTTTACACAGATGATAAATGGACTGAGAAAGAAATCAGAGAGACATCACCCTTTGCAATAACCACAAATAGCATAAAATATCTTGAAGTAAGTTTTAAGCTCCTACTTTAAGCTCCTACTCTAAGGCTACCCACCCAGAGCAGTGAGCCTCAAGGTCCCCAGTAAGAGAGCCCGGCACCCTCAGCCTGGGCTCCAGGGGCTCCTGTGTTCTCCTGGATCCTGCACTGCCTGCCCCGTCCTTCCTTCTGTCCCTGGATCACTGG
>NW_026067924.1:22602177-22610629 GCF_014885135.2 Alexandromys fortis
GAGGAGAGGGAGGAGGGGGGAAAAGGGAGACGGGGAGGGAAATGGGAGGCGGGGAGGAGGCGGAAATCTTTTTTTTTCAATAAAAAATTATATTTAAAAAAATATCTTGAAGTAACTTTAACCAAACAACTGGAAGACCTATATTATAAGAACTTTAAATTTTTGAAGAAGGAAATTGAAGAAGACACCAGACAGTGGAAAGATCTTCCTTGTTCTTGGATAGGTAGAATTAACATAGTAAAAAAAAAAAAAGACAGTCTTACTAAAAGCCCATCAAAATCCCAGAAAAATTCTTCACAGCCCTCAAAAGGACAATACTCAATTTCATATGGAAAAGCAAAAACCCAGGATAGCCAAAACAATCATGTACAATAAAGGAATTTTTTTAAGGCATCACCATCCCTGACTTCAAACTCTGCTACAAAGCTACTGTACTGAAAACAGCTTAATATTAGCATAAAACCCGACAGGAGGACCAATGGAACCGAGTCAAAGACCCAGATTTCAATTCACACACCTACAAACTCCTGATCTTTGACAAAAAAGCAAAAAGTAAAAAATGAAAAATGAAAGCATATTCACCAAAAGGTGCTGGCATAACTGGATATCAACATGTAGAGGAATGAATATAAATCCATACCTATCACCATGCACAAAACTCAAGTCCAAAAGGATCAACGACCTCACATAAAGCCAACCACACTGAACCTTGTAGCAGAAAAAGTGGGAAGTACAATTGAGTACATTGACACAGGAGACTACTTACTAAATATAACTCCAGCAGAACAGACACTGAGAGAAACAATTAATAAATGGGACCTCCTGAAACTGAAAAGCTTCTGTAAAGCAAAGGACTTGGTCCACATGAAAAAACAGCAGCCTACAGAATGGGAAAAGATCTTTACCAACCCCACATCAGACAGAGGGCTTATTTCCAAAATATACAAATAACTCAAGAAATTGGACAACAAAAGAACAAATAATCCAATAAAAAAATGAGGTACAGAGATAAACAGAGAACTCTCAACAGAGGAATCTAAATTGACTGGAAGACACCTAAGGAAATGTTCAACATCCTTAGTCTTCAGAGAAATGCAAACCAAAACAACTCTGAGATTCCATCTTACATCTGTAAGAATGGCCAAGATCAAGAACGCCGATGACAACTTATGCTGGAGAGGTTGTGGAGTAAAGGGAACACTCCTTCATTACTGGAGGGAGTACAAATTAGTATAGCCACTTTGGATATCAGTATAGCAATTTCTCATAAAATTAGGAAACAACTTACCTCAAGACCCAGCAATACTACTCTTGGATATATACCCAAAGGATTTTCAATCATACCACTAGGACATATGCTCATAGCAGCATTGTCATAGCCAGAACCTGGAAACAACCTAAATGCCCCTTGAACAAAGAATGAATAAGGAAAATGTGGTACATTTACACAATGGGTACTACACAACAGAAAAAAATAATGACATCGGGAAATTTGTGGGCAAATGGATGGATCTAGAAAACACCATACTGAGTGAAGTAACCCAGACCCAGATGTGCTCACTCATAATAATAGACGTAATTTTATGACTATAAAGCAAAGAAAAACAAGCCTATGATTCATAATTCTAGAGAACCTAGCCAACAATGAGGACCCTAAGAGAGACAGACATACATGGATCTAATCTACATGGGACATAGAAAAAGACAAGATCTCCTGAGTAAATTGGGAGCATGGGGACCATGGGAGAGGGTAGAATGGGAGAGGAGAAGAAGAAATGGACGTGGAAAAAAATATATAGCTCAAAGAAAAAAACAGCAAAAACAATAATATTTTTAAAAGATGGTTAGAGAAACAGGGATTTTTGTGGTCACTAGAACATATGCACAATTGTTCTAGACAGCTTCTTTGATCGCCAACATTTGTCTAGATGTTTAGGTAGAATTCTACACACAGTCTCTTTACAATTTGTCGTACCTCAGGCAGTACATTGCTTGAACAGTGTAGTGAAAAGAGAGATGAAATTTTCACAACTTTAATTGAGCCTAAACTTTCCTTCTTATCCACAACAACTGTATGCATATGTTGGGTTTACATGGTTTTTTTTTTTTTCCTGAGAGCTGCTCACTAATTCGAGAATAGACTTGGCCTAAAGAACATTTGGACGTGTTCGCATCGCAGGGGGTAATTTCTGAACACTAAAACATTGTATTTGCAGTTGTCCTAGGAAAACCATGCCAAACTGTCCATTTCCCTCCTGTGAGATTTCACTTGTTTGCATCTTTATTAAGCTAAAAAGAAAAAAAATGATATACTGGATGATTGCCACATGTCTTTGGAACTAAGTATTGTATACTGAAACAATTTAACATGCAGTAAAAACTCAGTAATTGACCATATATGTTAGTGAAAAATGCACGTGTTTTGCCAAAAGGCTACCCACAAATGAAAATCCTGATTTAGACACTAATATATTGTTAACCTCCCCCCCCCAAAAAAAATAGCTCAAGGCATGATTCATTGTAAAGCCTATCTTTATTTGTAGTTTTTGTGGAAAAGCAGTTGTTAGTTCCAGCAATGGAAGGAAGAGTTTCTAAAACTATCTTTTGCTACCCATACATACATCAGCAATCAGTGTGAATGAGCTAGTGAAATGCAGAACTACCAAGACATCAAAAAGTCAGACGAGTCTTGAAAATAGCAGTGATGTGTATATTCTAACCTTCCATGAGTTCCACAGGAGTTAAAGTGCAAGCAAAGTAGACTGCAGTGTCCCAATGTCCTCGGCATCATTTCTATGTATGGTGTGGAGTAGAAGCACATTGAAAAGGCAGGGCAGGACAGCTGGGTCCTGAGTGGACAAGGTTGCCACCATGTCAGGAAAACCAGGTCACATGAAGCTGATGCATTCCAGAGCACCAGGTCTTTCCCGGAGCCTACATTTGCCAAGCTGTTAACACGTAGAAATGCAGCAATGAAAGCAATAGAAAGCTGGAGTCCCTTGGAGTACAGTTAGGATAGTCCTGCCTGGTGAATTTGGGGCAGAGGCATCAAGTGTCACTAATGGATCAAGTGAGTGACAGAAACTTCATGTTTGGAACCCCACATTAACATACCAACAAAATCTTTCACAGAATAGGCTATGAATCAAAAAATGTAAAAGAAATCAAACTACTAAAGCAAAAGAAAAGTGTTAAGTACTGACAAGACTGCCATAAAGCAGAGCGATGCCTTACTTTGACTTGTTTTATGGAAGATAACATCTTTTCCTCTTGTTTTTGGGTTTTTCTACTACCACTTTCTGTCTCTTAACCCCCATTTCTTAATTTTAGATTAAATTTATTTATTGAACTTCACTTTAAAAGCCATGCCATGATTAGAGTTTGTTTTATTTTTTTTTATGTTTAGATTAAGTTGTCAGAGCAGCGTTCTGAGGAATTTGCTGTGAGTCCAGAGAGAGATGAGTAAAGCCACATTTGTGGGAAGGGTCTTCAGCAGCTCAGCAGCTCTCCAGCCAGTAAAGCCCATTTTATTCATTAAACCTTCAGAGACATTCCAATATAGAAATAACAACATGGTGTTGAAGAAAATTACAAACCATCTGATGATGAAATTCCTGAAATAGGAAATCTGGGATCCAATTGAGTAAAGTAGCCACAGAGAGTGTGGAGCTCAAGTAGATTTAAGATCCGAGTGGAGAACTGCACTTTGAAATTTCTATCAGCATCTTGGCCAGCAGAACTAGGTCTCGATGCACATGGTCAATAACTATTTTAGAACGTCTTCAACATCCCTCGTCACCAAGCCCATTCAGCACAACTATCATTAAGAAATCTGAGCTGTTCAACATCCTTAGTCATCAAAGAAGCGCAAATCAAAATAACTCTGAGATTCTGTAAGAATGGCCAAGACCAAAAACACTGATATCAACTTAAGGCTGGAGAGGTTGTGGGCTAAAGGGAACACTCCTGCATTGCTGGTGGGAGTACAAGCTGGTACAGCCCCTTTGGATATCAGTGTAGTGATTTCTCAGAAAATTAGAAAACAACCTTCCTCAAGATCCAGCAATGCCACTTTTTGGTATATATCCAAAGGATGCTCAATCGTACCACAAGGATATATGCTCAACTATCTTTGTAGCAGCTTTGTTTGTCATAGCCAGAACCTGAAATCAACCTAAATGCCCCTTGACCAAAGAATGGATTAGGAAAATGTGGTACATTTACTCAATGGAGTACTACAAAGCAGAAAAAAAAACAACATCTTGAAATTTGCAAACAGATGGATGGAGCTAGAAAACATCATATTGAGTGAGGTAACCCAGACCCAGAAAAACAATTATTATATATACTCACTCATAAGTGGTTTTTAAACCTAAAGCAAAGAAAACCAGCCTACAAATCACAATGCCAGAGAACCTAGACAACAATGAGGATCCTAAGAGAGATATACATGGATCTAATCTACATGGGAAGTAGAAAAAGACAAGATCTCCTGAGTAAATCGGGATCATGGGGACCATGGGAGAGAGTTGAAGGGAGGGAAGAGAAAGGGAAGGGAACAGAGAAAAAGGTATAGCCCATCAATATTTTAAAAAGGAAAAAAAAAGCAGTATAAAAAAAGTCTGAGCTGAGTGGTGGTGATATATGCCTTTATTTCAAGCACCCAGGAGGCAGAGGCAGGGGTATCTCTGTGAGTATGAGGCCAAACTTGTCTAGAGAGAAAATACTGGGACAGTCAGAACTGCACAGAGAAACCCTGTCTCAAAAAAAAAAGAGGAGGAGGAGGAGGAGGAGGAAGGAAGAAGAAGAGGGGGAAGAAAGGAGGAAGAGGAGAAAGAGGAAGAAGAGGGAGGAGGAGAAAATCTGACAACAAATATTGGATGGGATGTAAGAAGATAGGAACCGTGTTTCACTGCCGGCAAGGGTGCAAATTAATACAGTCATTATGGAAATCAGTTTGGATAGTCCTGCAAAACATAAAACAATGCCAAGTGATCATGTATTCCACCCCTGAGAATATATACACCTGGAGAACTTCATATCCTACCATAGAGTTATTCGCACATACATGTTTCTTGCTCCTCTGTTTACAATTGAAAAAAATAGAACTAACCTATATGTGCATCAACAAATGGATAGATAATGGAACTGTGGTACCCCTATAAATGGACTATTAGTTCCTTATGAAGGAAATATGAAATCTGCAGGAGAATAGATGGACTTAGATTGATTATATTAAGCACTGTCACACAATCTCAGGGGAAAAAAAAACATGCATTCTTCCTCATATGTGGAGTTTAGTCTGTACTGTATTCTTGTTTATATGTAAAACTGTAAGTGTGGGTACAGAATAACATTTAGAAAGAAAACCAGTAAGAAGGCCTCACTCGGTAGCAGCTCTCCACAGTACCTGAGACAGTGGTATACTGGGGTTCTTGTGGGTGTCAAGTTCCACACTGACAGTGCTCTGTTGTCACCTAACCCTTACATCAACCCTATGAGGTTTCTTAACCTCTGTTTTATGGTTGCATAAACCGGGGCTTAGTGAGTCATACCTTGCCCCATAGTTACACAGACAGTAAACTGTTGAGTTAATATTTAAACCAGATGTTCTGACCCCAGGGTGAGCTCTTCACTCTCATAGTGTGCTAGATTTCCTCAAGCTATAAGGCACAGAAAATATATTAAAGTTAATTAGCCCCGCCATTATGACTTGACTTCTAGCATTACAATATCATTACTCTTTACAGTTTTTATTCTATGTTATTCATTAAGTAGATTTCATGAGGTAGCCTGGAAACCTAACTGCCATTTATAATAGCGTATTGAAATGCGGCCTGAGTCTTGACCAACTAACCTAAAAGTAATTTTGAATGGTGGTTCCAAGTTTGAAAATGTCTGCTTGTATTAGCAATATTGTTTTTTTTTAGTTATTTAACTAAAGATATTTAAATGGTTTTAAGAAACTATTTACCTTTGGCTTTGTGCCCTGGGACTAACCTCTAATAACATGGACACAGAATCAAAGGTACGCGCCCTCAGTACTCATTCAAGTAAATATATATTCAAATGGACACAGGCTCGCTTGGATTGAGGAAAACAAGCACACATTTGTAAATCGTTTCCTATATATGCAGGGCACATTCAATCCATCCCTGTGCATACTGACAGGCACCCTGGGTCTCCTTTGTTCTTATTTCTACATGAACTCTGCAACAGTTTGGATTTTTAATGTCCCCCAAAAGTCTGTCCATTTAAGGCTTGTTTCCCAGGATGGCGCCACTGAGTAATAGCATAGCTGTGAAGGGGTCCTACTAGAAGATGTTATGTAGTTGTGTCCTTGAAGGGAATTATGGCACCCCGCGTTTTTCTTAATTATCTTTTGTTTTTCATGCCCATGAGGTGAATGATTTGCTTGACCACTCATGCCCATCAGCTCAAAGCAAGAGTGGCCATCAGTCATAGACTGTGAGACAATATAGACCTTTTCCCTCTATAAATTGACTGTCCATGTTTTCTGTTACAGTTTCACAGAAGAACACAGCTCCTACTCACCGTGCCCTTCAGAGTAACAGCACATGTACTCAGGTCCTGGGCACAAAAGAAACTCAATTTGATTTCTAAAGTGGTGAATTATGACCTGTCTAACCTTGGGCATTCTGAGGGTTTAACATTGCTAAACTACACACCTTGCTAGTAAAATTCTAAAGCGTTTTTGTGAAATTGCTGTGAGTACTCAAAGTAGCAAATTAAAATTACACGAGTTCTGAGATTGGGAATTTCAAACATGCCTGAACATCTCGGACCGCTTTCTTGAGTTTAAATTCAATTATCTTGTTTCCATCGTGGCTTGAACATGGTGATGGGAAGTGGTTTGGTATAAAAATTCTTTGGGGTAAGCCAGCAAGAAAGGCTAAACAAAGCCAAGCTGTGCTGTTTTGCCACACAATCCCTCTAGGCTTCATCACTAGTTGAGAAGATGACAAAAGTTAATCTTTGGTGATTTTTTTTCTTTACTCCAAATATCTCAAACTATATCTGGTCTACATTCTCTTTGTGAATAATAAAAAACAAACAAGTCTCTCTCTTTCTATCCTCTTCCTGCCTCCCTGCTCCACCTCTGTTCTCACTATGCAGACCAAGCTGGCTGCAAAGCTCTCAGAACTCTGTTTGCTTCTGCCGCCCACCCCCAGCACTGGGATTAAAGCTGTGCACCACTACCATGACCAGGTAAACAAGGCTTTTGACATGAGTCTTATTCTACCTATGCCATTATTATTTTTCATCTAATTTTCCATGAGATTTCTGAGTAGATTAAAGATAAAGGAAATCATGGTTGGTACCAAGGGCTTGAGCCTGGAGGACTGAGGAAGAAGTACAAGAAGCAGAAAGGGCTGGTAGATTCCTTTGCCTTTGCTCATGAAAAATGCAGGAGAGATCACCAAATCTCTCACTCACTTTCAAGGTTTGGGTTTCATATTGAGTGTCTGCAGGGAGACATACTGATGGGAAAGAGGACCACTGTGATGTTAACATGATCAGCCTGACAGAATTTAGTCTCACCTCGCTAATCCTCTGCTGATCCTCCAGATGTGCCTGTGAGGGATAATAGAGGCGAGGTTAATTGAGGTGAGAGAGGAACCCTGAATGTGAGTAGCATTATTCCATGGGGTGGGGGTCTTAGGCTGCATAAAAAGAACAAGATGGGCAGAGGATCAGCATTCATCATTCTCTGCTTCCTGGTATGTGATGTCAATGAGGCCTCCAGCTCCTGGTCACATGGCTTCCTCATCATGACAGACTGACTTCATGAAGAAATACTCTTCTTCCCTTAAGCCACGTCTTGTTGGTGTTTTGTCACAGCAATTAGAAAATAATAACACAAGTGCCTTGATTCCTGCTAGATTTCAGATAGTGTGTCCGTAGTGGCTGTGTGCACAGAAGCAGCAATGCCACATCCTGGGAGTGACCAGGAACACAGCAGCAGTAGCTCTCCCTACTCAGTGTCCGTGGGAAGAAAGCCTGAGTACTAAACTTGATTCCAAACTTACTTCTGACAAATTATTTCACTTCTATGAGGTAATGTCTTTAATAAGAAAAAAAATGCTTCCAAATGATGCCACTATTTTAATGTTTTGATATTTATTACTACTATTTATATTATTGTATACATTTGTGTATCATGTTCCCGTGTGAGTGAAGTCATGTGAATGCACAAGTGTGGAAGTCAGAGGACAGCATTCATAAGTCTGCCCTCTCCTTCTACCAGGCTTGGGAATTGAACTCAGATAACCAGGCTTGTGCTGCAAGCATTTGACTCTCTGAACTATCTTGTCAGCCAAATTACTTTCCCTTCCCCCAAGCCTTCCTACATCCTCCCATCTCCAAACCCACTCAACTCCACACCCCTTCTCTCTCTCTCTCTCTCTCTCTCTCTCTCTCTCTCTCTCTC
>NW_026067924.1:22612386-22622171 GCF_014885135.2 Alexandromys fortis
GGGGGGGGGGGGGGGGGAAGGGGGGGGGGGCGGGGGGGAAGAGACAGAAATCTTTAATAAATAAATAAATTAATTAAAAAAAAGAAAGTTAAAAAAAGAAAAAAAAACCATACAAGACAAAAAGTCTACAAAAACAACCTTGGGTTTGTTTTGTGTTGGACTGGGCTTACGTTTAGGTGTGGTTAATATGCTAAGTTATATTTCATTGAAGAAAATTATTTTTTCCTTTGCAAGCATATTTCTATTGAAGATAGCATCTGGGTGATGGATTGGGGATCATGTCCATTTTCCCCTCACAGCAATGAAACCCCATCTAGCCTAAGCCTGTACAGGCCTTTTGCAAGTCTTCGGCCACTGTCTCTGTAAATTCATATGTGCATTGGTCCTGATGTGTCTGGAGGACAATGTTTCCTTGGTGTCATCCATCCCCTCTGGCTCTTAAAATCTTTAGAGCTCATCTTTTGAATAACTTCCTGAACCTGAGGGGAGGGGTTTAAGAAAACACGCCTTTTAGGACTGAGTGTTCCAATGTCTCTCACTCTCTGCACATGTCAAGTTGTGGATCTATGTGTTAGCTCCCACTACTGCAAGTGGAAGCTTCTCTGATGAGGGCTGAGCATGACACTGATGAGACTAGCTGGATATTGTTAGGAGTCATTTTGTTGCTCTGTTCCTTTAGCAGAACACTAGTATTTGGTTTTCCCCAAAGCCCATGGCCTATCCAGTTTCAGGTTCTTAACTACTTAAACAGTGTCAGACATGGGTTTTATCTCATGTAGTGGGCTTTAAACCTAATCAGAAAATGGGTAGTTACTCTTATAATGTTTGTGCCACTATTGTACCAGAATATCTCTTGTAGGAAAATGACTATTGTAGATGGCCAGGGTTTCAGCCCTGTCATCATCATCATCATTATCATCATCACTATTTTGTTTTGTTTATTTTTTTTAAGACAGGTTTTCTCTGCATAGATCTGGCTCTGTAGACCAGTCTGGTCTTGAACTCAGAGATCTACCTGCCCCTGCCTTCTGAGTGATGGGATTAAAGACATTTTGTGCATCTGATTATTAACCCCATAGTACAGAAAAGAAACACAGATATCAAATTTTAGAAGTTTGTAATAATAAAGTAGAATAAATCTTTCTTAATCATATAACATCCTTCTTTAGGTTAGAATGAGGAAGGAATTAAACCAAGTCACCAGCATCTATTTATTTTCCTAAATACTGAATATTGAATATGTAGAGGCATTCTGTGTTCTCATTACATAAAAAATTATTATCATTGCATCTTCATATAAAGCATAAAGTTTTACAGTCCACTAACATGATTTCTTCATTTCCTCCATCTTTATGACTGTAATTCCAAGGTGAATTCACACGTGACATACATTGCTTGAACATTGTTCAAAATAGTATTACTTTATTTTGCCTTCAGTGTGCTTCAGCTCCTTATAGTACTAATAATATTTATTAATTATTGCTATGAATAACCTTTAAGGGTTGCATTCAGCATTAAGATGATTTCATGATATCATTCACCACATTTTTCATTGTATCTCAGAAATATTTTTTGTAGCTCCCATTTTGCAGATGGTGGGGCTTAGGTACCAAAAATAAGCAATCATTCTCTCCCTCCTTCCAAACACTTTGAAAGATAATGTCCAGGAGTTGGAGCTGAGAGAAGACAGAGATTTGGCAGTCATGGTGAAATACTGCCTGTGTGGAGGAAAGTCCAAACACATAATGCATACTCAATGGCTTGTAATTATGGAGGAGATCTGCTGGTGCATCAAACAATCTGTGTGATTATGAAGCTCTTCTTTCCTTGTGTGTCTCAGATCCTGCCAAGAAAGACTAGTGTGTAGCAGCTGGTGGACCACTAAGCTTCTAGCCTCAGGGTCTTTCTCATGAGTTGCTCATTTCTCAGGCTATCCCAAAAACCATGATGAATAGCCAGGTTTTAAGAGGCATTGATAAATCATGTACATAATACGCTGGATTTGAACAGCTTGAGAACATTAGACCATAACAAGTGTCTTCCATGTAAAATTTGCAAGTGCTCTTATTATGCCATTGCAATTTCCAAAAAGACATAGAAGGTACCATATCTTTCAAGTATTGGACAATAGCACTTTTCTATCACATGGAGGAATTTGCAAAGCTAGTGTAATGAAAAACTAGCTCTGGAGACCCCATTCAGTCAATTTAAATTGTAATTTTCAAATACTCCTACCACCAATGATATGAGGCAGGGAGGCTTCTGTCAGTTGTTTCTTTGAATGATTGAACAAACACTTACATTTTGCTCACCACTGAGTTACTCAGGTAAGAAAGAGAAAGTCTTTTCTACCAGTTTGAGAATACTTGAACAGATTCAAACTTGTCAAATTTTGACTATATCTGTATAGTGGGCCAGGCTAAAATGTTATTCATATGGTCACAAGAAACTTCCCAGTGGCAAAAGGAGTGTTGGCTTCTGTCCAATTGGACCTTTCCTGCGTGGGTCACCATTTCCTTCAACAGTGGGTAGCTATAGACAAAGTATAGGCTTCTGCGAGCCTTTGCCCTTCAGATTTTATTTCATGAGCACCTTCTCAGGTTAATAGATGGATGTAAGATATTACTGTGAGTCATGTGTAGCCACAGCTACCTTTTCAAACAGTCTGCATTGTCATAAATATCCATCCTGCTCTGTGACCACCAAGCCTGCCAGCTTTGAATTTCTGTTAGAGGGAACATTTGATCCCCAAACTTTCATTCACTATGCCACTGGCTGTGTGCATGCATATTAGAATATTCCTGGGAATCTCTAAAAAGAAACAATTCAAAATTGTCTTCTGGAGGTAACTAACAGACTTAAGGCCAAATTAACAGAGGGCAATTCATGCCTAGTTCCACAAACCTAGCTAACCACCCACGACTAGAGAGGTCATAGACCCTAGAGAGCATCAACCACTGTTGTTTTTCTAAACCAATGGAATGTCTAACTTACAACCACAGATAAGTATAGCTCTCAACACTCATCAAAGACGTTTCTCTTTGCAGCAGACAGAGACTATTACAGAAATCCACAACAGCAGAAAATGACTGACAGTGGGGTGTCTGACTCCAACTGACGCATCTACAATGCAATCCCTATACCCAAGGCTCGGGGAAAACCTTAGGAGAAATGCTATAAAGATTATAAGAGCCAGATGACCAGTGCTTTGAGATACTGTTTTCTAGACACGGAAAGGAAGCTTGCACCTACAAAATCTCAATAATTTGGTTACCTGAATAAAACCTTCATAATCACAAGGCCAATTGAAATGTCAAGAAATATGGGGGACATTTTACAAGGCTCCACCCCTAGATGAAAAGCTATAGAAAAATGGCTGCTGAGAGAATGAGGGACCGTTTTCTATAGGAAATGTAACCCTGATAGGTTATCCAAGTCCAGGTAGTCAGCCCTAGTCAGCCCTCAATACATATACATATGAGCAACACTAAATGAGCTCAGTAGTTATATATGTGTGTGTACATGCAAGTGTGTGTATGTATGCATACACATATAACAATAAAGTCCATGAAGAAGAGGTCATGAATTTGACAAAGGGTGGGAGAGTAGAGAAGGACATGGGATGAGTTGGAGGGGAGAGAAGCAAGGGAGGAAATTATGTAAATGCAGCACTCATATAATAAATTCTCAAAAAATAAAATTTTAAATAAAAATTAGTTTAGTACATGTCTATTTCTTAATTAACAGCAATGAGTCTTCCATCAGGACATCAAGTAAAAAAAATAATGTTCATACAGAACAAAAGAAATTAGTAAATTTGTCAGTCTGGACCAAAGGTCAAGGTGTGAGAGTTTCTTAGTAAAGAATCTTCAAGCTTTATTTTCTTGTTACCCCACATGAGAGTTGTTATAAATAGCAAGAGTCATACAGAGAAGAGAGAAAGCATCCCTGAAGTGTAAATGCCCTCAAGTGCATCCCGAGGCTCTGGAAAGGGATGAACCAGTTGTCTTAGAGAATGAATTTTGTCAAGCATAGATCCTTTGTTTTCAAGTCATATCTATTCCTATGATTGATGTCACGAAATCCCCTACAGGCCCGTTGGAAATCTGTCTGGTATCAAAGATTTGTCTGTGTTATATATTTAGTCAGCAATTGGCTTCTCATTATGCTCCTACCTCAATAATGATGTTTGTATTACACCAGCCAGAGAAAACCAGAGAGAAGAATTCTTTTGAGCCAAATGTCATGTTTTAGGAACAGGTGAGATGAATAGATGGTTAAAATACTCAAAGATATTTATTTTCTCTGCCCTTATTTGAGAACTAGATTGTTCAGACAGTCTGAGATGAGTTTAATAGCTTTTTTGGTCAGAGAGTTCTTTGGGGGTCTAAGACTTCTTTGAGTTTTCTGACTCATAATAATGAACTTTCTACTCAACAACTTGGGATAGTGGGGGATTTAAAACATCGAAAATCTAACCATAGGATGTGTCCTACTTCACCTATCAACTGAATTATTGTATCAATAATTGGATCATGGGGTCACAAGATTCTGGGCCATTTGAAGTAATGTCTAATCATCAAAGAAGCCCAACATGCCCCCCCCCCGCACACATACATATCTTTTTTGCTAAGAATGTTAAGTTCTGTCATAACAGGCTCGTGGTTAGTTTCCATGAACAAGAATGGGACATCTCTAATATATATCCATGTATAATCTACTCCACAGACTTTTTTATAGCACCTTTTGCTTCACTGTATATATAAGAAGCATCTCTCAAACTTGTGCAATAGACAATATTATCTGGAATTCAAACAGGCTCCAAAGCACACTTCAAAAACAACCCAAGATGGTGATCATCAGATATTGGCTCTTGTAAGCCCTTCCAGGGGCTGAAACTGGGTCTACACATGCTCTCTAATATACTAAGGACTGTTTCAAATACTCACTAAGGACCAAGTCAAGCCTAGGGGTGACATTCCCTTGCATGTGGGTGCTTTCTGGTGGTAGAGTACCTGAAGTATCTCTGTAAAAATTAGAAGAAAGTCTACTTTCCGGATGTTGGGAAGCACACCGTTTGAAGAATAAGCCCAGGCTTATTAGGTTGTAACAAGGTCCAAAGAGCCAAGATGGGGATTAAAATGACTATTAAGACTGTAACCGGGCTGGAGAGATGGCTCAGCAGTTAAGAGCATTGCGTGCTCTTCCAAAGGACCCGAGTTCGATTCCCAGCACCACATGGTGGCTCACAACCATCTGTAATGAGGTCTGGTGTCCTCTTCTAGCAGGCATATATGCAAACAGAATATTGTATTCATAATAAATAAATAAATATTTTTTAAAAAAAGACTGTAACCATGAAGCCAAGAATCTCAAAATCAAGATGACAATGAAACCATGCAATGTGCAGAGATACTGCTGGCCAGAGTTTCTGACAAGAACAAGGAAAGAAAACGTTAATCCTGACAACTAACTCTGCTGTCCAGACGTGGAAAGAAGGCTGGCAAGGCTGGCAGCACCAGACGGTTGTCCCAGGTTCCTTGAGATTGAGGTGAGCGACTCTACTCTCTTCTGCTCAGTGAACCACCAGAGGAATCCTACAGTCCTTAGAGAAACGAGCCTAGAGCCCTAAAGGCAGCATCTATTGGGAGAGCACATTGTGTTCATCAAATCTCTCAACTCCTCTAAATTTACTACATAATCTTTTTCTCATTCACTGGCTGGCAGGCCATTCAAGTCTTTGCTGAGCACCTGATCAATCTGAAGATATTTTAGCCTACATCCCACGTAGTGTCTCCCTGAAGATTTAAGATTTTTATCTCCCTTGGGTTAGCCTGATAGTTTTCAAGCTTAAAAAGTTTTTTTCCCACTTTCCTGACAGTGAACAGGCACTGAAGAATAGTGTCCTCATTTACACTGTCAACTGGGCACAGCCGAGAATCACCTAAGATGATTGCTAATTGGGTAATTGGGTAAATAGGTAACCCATGTGCTGAGCAAGTCAGAGAGAAAGCCAACAAGCAGTATACCTCCATTTCTGCATCAGGTCCCTGTGATGACTTCCCTCAAGGGTGGGCTGTGAACTGGAAGTGGAAGCTGAATAAACCTTTATTCCCCCATGCTGCTTTGGTCAGAGCGCTTTATCACAGTAGCAGAAAGGAAACTGGAACAGATCATTTCTCTGCATACTTTGTGGACATGACCAGGTGCTTTCTTCTGAATCACACGAGCTCCTGGTGTGAGATCAGCCATGTAACAAATGCAACAAAGGACACAATCTGCTTCATAAATGTTCCTGAGAAAACCATGAGGGACAGGGGAAATGCAGACTCATGACTTTTTGTTTGTTTGTTTCTCTGTAGCTTTGGAGCTTGTCCTAGAATTAGCTCTTGTAGACCAGGTTGGCCTCGAACTCACAGAGATCCGCCTGCCTCTGCCTTCCGAGTGCTGGGATTAAAGGTGTGCACCACCACTACTGGCTGGACTCATGACTTTTCAAGTAACATTCTGAATTTTATGATGCTAAATATCATGGCCCGTTATCACAGCATCTGAAATGATAATGACAGCTTCAAAGTGTTGATGAATACATTTAAAAAGAAACATTTTTATTTGCGCAAGCATTCCTCTCATGGACCTTTGATGGGCATTATAAATTCTTGAGAACATCAGTTGTTTCCAGTGACTTCACAGAGGTAAATCTGACCAAGAGGTTTTGTTTCTCATGCCACAATTTAATGCCTTAGTTTAGGTCTTTGAGAATAACCAGCCCTCGATCAAACCAAAACCCTTGCTACGGTGACAATTCTCAATAAAACTGTCTGCCCGGTTATGATAGAAAAGTGGCTTCAAGTGACAGAAGAAGCATTGTGGTGGAGAATATAGTGGCTTCCTACATGAGTACCACCCACCCTCATGGAAAGCACCTCCACGGATGCCTGTGGAAGGTTCCAGTGACTCTCCAGGGTTTCCATACCACTAGTTTGTCATGATCCTTGCATTCCATCTATTGCTTCAAGCCCTTCTCTTGGGGAGACTTAAAAAATGTTTCTAGATCTTCTAATAGGCCCAATGAAAAACCAAAGTGCAATGCCAGCAAAATTTCCTCTGGAGAGGTAATGTATTTATTAGGCTTACTTACAGAGCAATGTGTAAGAGATTATGGGAAGAAGCGTGGATGGCCTTACATTAGGTTTATGCCTAGCAGGAATGATTCCTCCCTGGTTCTTTAGACAGGGTTTCCTCCCATAGCTTTCTATAACCTTTATGCTCCAGTACTTCAAAGACCACCAGAATACATGCACTTAAGGCAGGATTTCACACAAGGAGTTGGAAAAAGTGGTTGAGAAAAATACTGAGATAAGAGTTGCATGACCTTCCCTACCCTTCCTTCCAAGAGGAAACAACAAAAGTCGACAAATGCAGCTGTTACAATCTTCGTGAACTGGCCCGGCTGAACTGCTGACAATGATAGCTGTTTGACCCAGAAGTTAGTCCTACGTATCACCATCCTCGTTGCTAGAATTATAAGAATCAGAACATGAAGGACCTAAAAAGCCAGGTTCATCAACCAAATAGAGATAATAATAAGAATAAGATTTATTCAAACTAAGGCAAATTAGGAAAATGGATGGAAAAGCTCTGGTGATTAACTCCCCAAGCTATATTCCAAAACTTTACTTTTAAATATACAAGTTGAGATATTCATGAAGAAGCAATTCTAGTCAAGATATAGTCCTGACCATCATGATTGTCCCAACTCCAGTCTTTCCTAAAAGATGGTTTAAAAACATAAATATTTCATATAGAAAGCTCTCCTTCTGGCTGGACCCAGGAACTCAGCTTTCTTCTTATCCCATCATGGTTGGAGTTTATTTCAATAGCCTGATACCTAAGAGACATATGACATATGTCAAAGGGCTGTAAACACTTCATGGCAAATTTGAACTAACAAAGTGATATAAAAGAAGTGGCTCTTAAGCCAGACAAACCTAGAGTGCATTTTATCTCATGGATAACATCTTATTGTCTCAAAAATGTTGTCAGTGGGGTGCTGGTGGCACATGCCTTTAATCCCAGCTCATGGGAGGAGATGCAAGTATATATATGTACATTCGAGACTAGCTTGGTCTACAGAACTAGTTCCAGGACAACCAGGGCTACTCAGAGAAACCCTGTCTCCAAAAACTTTAAAAACTAAGTTAAGGTTCTTTTGTTGTAAGTTATATTTCTATAGAGTGCTAGAATACAATAATTATAACACTGCCTTCACAAATTATAGTCAACAAGAGCTTTGATATTGCTAGAACAATTTGAACAGTAAAAGAACAGCTAGCACTATCACTATCCCAGGTTTCAAATTATACTATAGAGTTACAGTCATAAAAACAGAGTGGTACTGGAACAAAAACAGATTCATTGATTAGTAAAATATAATTGAATGTACAGATATAAATACACATACTTAATAGCCAGCTGATATTTTTCTTGATAAATAAACCAAAAATACACAGTAAAGAAAAGATAGCATTTTCACAAATAATGCTGTTCAAACTGGATCAGTACGAAAAAAAGAATGAAACTAGATTATTATCTCCCACCCTACACAAAAGTCAACTCCAAGTAGATCAAAGACCTCGACATAAGGCCTGACACCCTGAGTTGGATAAAAGAGAAGTAGAGCATATGCTTGAACTTTTAGGCATGGAAAAGAACTTTCTGAATACGACACTGATAACACAGGCTTTAAAGTCGACAATAAATAAATGAGACCTCATGAAAATAAAGCGTTTCTATATAGCAAAGACACCATCATTTGAGTGGAAGCAGTCTACAGCATGAGAAAGGGGTATTTCCCAGATGTACATCTAACATGAAGTTAATATAAAGAATATAAAAGAACTCAAGTATCTGAACATCAATAAAACAAAGAATGTAATATAAAGAAATGAGGCATGGATTCAAGTAGGAATTTCTCAAAAGATGAAATACAAATGATTGAGAAGTATGTTTTAAAGGTCCACCTTCCTCAGTCATCAATGAGATGAAAATTAAGACAACTTTGACATTTTATCAAATCAGAATGGCTGCTATTAAAGAAACAAAGGAACATTTATTCTGGTGGGAGTAAAAACGGGCAAACATGGAAGTGAGCATGGAATTTCCTCAGAAATAATGAATATAGAATCGCATGATCCACCTATACCACTCTTGAGCATACACCCAAAGGACTCTGTATCCTACTACAAAGATACTTGCTCATTCATGTTTCTTTCTTCTCTATTGATGATAGCCAGGAAATGGAAACAGCCTAGATGTCCATCAACTGATGAATAGATTTTAAAAATAGATTGAAAAAGTGATACATTTATATTATGGAATCTTCTTCAATTAAAAAAAAAACAGAATTTGCAGGTTAATGAAAGTGCCATGCTCCTTTATCGAAAATCAGGTGTTCTTAGGTTTGTGGGTTAAAGTCAGGGTCTTCTCTTTGATTCCATTGGTCGACTTCTCTGTTTTTATGCCAATACCAAGCTGTTTTCAATGCTGTAGCTCTGTAATAGAGTTTGAAGTCAGGGATGGTAATGCCTCCAGACATTCCTATATTGTATAAGATTGTTTTGGCTATCCTGCGTTTTTTGTTTTTCCATATAAAGTTGATTATTGTCTTCTCCAGATCTGTGAAGAATTTTGATGGGATTTTGATGGGGATTGCATTGAATCTATAGATTGCTTTTGGTAGAATTGCCATTTTTACTATGTTGATCCTCCCAATCCAAAAGCAA
>NW_026067924.1:22623525-22648546 GCF_014885135.2 Alexandromys fortis
GAAATCTCAAGGTCCAAATCAGGAGCAGAAGGAGAGAGAGCATGAGCAAGGAACTCAGGACCGCGAGGGGTGCACCCACACACTGAGACAATGGGGATGTTCTATCGGGAACTCACCAAGGCCAGCTGGCCTGGGTCTAAAAAAGCCTAGGATAAAACCGGACTCGCTGAACATAGCGAACAATGAGGACTACTGAGAACTCAAGAACAATGGCAATGGGTTTTTGATCCTACTGCACGTACTGGCTTTGTGGGAGCCTAGGCAGTTTGGATGCTCACCTTACTAGACCTGGAAGGAGGTGGGTGGTCCTTGGACTTCCCACAGGGCAGGGAACCCTGATTGCTCTTTTGATTGGGGGAGGGGGAGGGAAATGGGAGGTGGCGGTGGGGAAGAGACAGAAATCTTTAATAAATAAATAAAGTGCCATGTATACAAACTAAGGTATTTTTCTTTTTCCTTTTTTTCTTTTTTCTGTATTTCAAGACAGGATTTCTCTGTATAGCCTTGGCTGTCCTAGAACTAACTTTGTAAACCAGGCTGCTTCAAACTCACAGAGCTCTACCTACCTCTGCTTCTAGGGTGCTAGGATTAAAAGCATGTACCACCACCACCGGGCTATAAATTAAATTTTTAAAAGCAAAAATCATGGAAGGAAAAGAAAAACAGTAGAAAATCTCAATATGCCAGCTAATATCAAGAAAAGTATAAATGACCAACGCTGACTCAAAAGAAATGCAATTTTTAATTAAAAATTAGGTCATCAAAATTCTTCATTTTGCATGTGACTTTCTTTGCACCCCCTCCTCCAATTGTCAAAGAGTAGTCCCTTCTTGTGCTGGGTGTGACAAAGTTGCCCAGTGGTTAACAATAAGCTACAGGTAGCTATTGAAACATGAAATGTAGCTTGCTGAACTGGGATGCTTTCAGGAAATACATAGCCTCGATACTATATAAAGAGAATGTGAAATATCTCAGTAATTTTATGCTAAATTTCATATTGAAATGACAGTATTTTATTTAAGGGATTTCAAGGTACTCTTAAAATTAGTTTTACCTGTTTCTTCATACTTTTAATGTGGTTACTAAAGAACTCAGCAGTATATGTGTGGCTTGTGTTATAATTGCACTTGACTATGCTGTTCTAGTAAAGGGAGGAACAGGAAAAATTCATGTATGTAACTAATTCAACTATAAGAGTATTATCAGGGGCAATATTAGTGATACTAATTTTCTGAAATTTCACTATGCACTAGTGCCATCCTAAACACGTTGCAAAAAATACTGTTATTCTTTGATCTTAGCACAGTCTCATATAATTCTACATTTTTTCAATAGTTTTACTGTGAACTGGACACAGCAGTATGTGACAGGGTTTTCTGATACCAACACATAGATAACTACTTGACAACGTCCTCACCCCTCCCTAACAGAAAAGTTTTGGAGGGAACTTGCATTGTGTTGTTCATCAAGCAGACAGGTTTTTTTTTGTTTGTTTGTTTGTTTGTTTTTTAAATGCCTCAGTTGTTAAACCCCAAGCCTGCCTATGTTCTGGATCCAGTTTCTGACCATAAGAAGGGAGAGGCCATATACTGCCTCTCTGACTAGGACCTTGGGAACATAACCATGGCTAATATCTGGATGGCTGGAGAGAGACACAAAGGCACCTGAGAGAAAGAGAGCCACAATCAGGGGCCGGTGTCTTGACCATTTGAATTCCATTTGCATTCTCTCTGTGATCCTCCACAGGAACAAGCCTTTTCACACAGGCTTAGCTCCCCAAAGCCACTAGAAATGTCACAAAATTAAATGAATGGTTTCTTAGACACCACAGGGAGTAGAAACCCAATAACTAAATACTAATGGCTTCCTCTGCAGGAAGCCCCTTTAAGGATAAAAGAATTCATCTAAGAGTCAGATCCCTTCCTGGCTGGTATGTCTAGCCATTTGCCACATGACAAGCATGGAGAAGTCAATAGCACCCTCGCCTCACCCCACCTGTGATCCTGGCGAACAAGAGGGAGAAAACCCTGATCCTGTGATTTCAACTAAAGGGAGGTGAAAAATTATTTGATATCCAGGCTTGATAAAGGCACCCATTCCTCTGCACCAAAGATCTTTCCTGCTAAACTGAACAAAGGAGAAAGAAGTTGAGATGCATATTGAGGGGAAAAGGTAGTGAGAAAGAAAGCCAGCACAGCAGGCAGAGAGGTGATAGCAATACAGACAAAAGAACGAACTTCTGAAGATTCTTTCTAAGAAACGGGGGTGTTCACTGCAGTGGCTTTTATTATATCGCTCACCTTGCTCTGTACTTTGCATGGCAAGAATAAGATTCAAGATTTTGAATCCACATGGATAGCAACAGATTGTTGTTATCAAAAATTGTTGTCTATCAATTGTTGTCTAGTTTGTTTCCATGCAAATACAACATCACTTAGCTTCAGGGAGAACAAACACTGAGAGCCCCACCGGGTCCTCACTGAGCCTCTGGCAGCCATCCGGCTTGGTTTCTTAGAAACAAAATCATGACAGGGTCCTTGACAAGATTTTCTTTTCCAACTAAAGACACAGGTTATAATAACTGTACAGTTTCCTGAGACAATAGATTTACCATTAGGAAGAAGTGTATGATGCTAACTGACCATGGAGGACCACAGACCAGCATTCAAACCTACCTTGACTTCCAGGCTAGGCAAATTATTCATGCTGTCTCAGCCACAGTTGCCACATCTCAAGAGCAGGTGAGCAAATGAACACAGGTGACGGTGTAGGACTAAAGCCCAAACAACTTGTTTATCTCACACTAGAGCTTTCTATGCTCAGCATCATCTTTCCATGTGTGTAAAGAAAGTATCCTCGAGACCCGATGCCTGGAAGAAGCAGAAAGCAGCCTGGCCTGGAGGAGACTAGACCAAATGGGGCACCTAGAAAACACTGTCCGACCTGCTGAGCCGCCCGCAGGCCGTGCAGTGTGCTTCAGGTGTCTCAGCCCTTGTGAGCTGTCACAGGATGGCGGGCTCTGAAGATGCAGCTGTCTTAGAGTCACTTCTGCCCCTGGAAGTCACCCCCAGCCATTCTCCTGTAAGTAACCCCAATAAAACTCTTGATTCGCCAAAAAAAAAAAAAAAAAAAAAAAGAAAGTATCCTCACAAACTGAGCTTTAGAAGGAGGGAAAGCTAAATTTCTATAGAAGCCCAATGATGGGAATACAAATTTCTTCATCTTCAAACTCTGTGTAGATTTCATTTAAGAAAAAGTAACATCCATATTGAGTAAACAAAGAGGGTAATCAGGATACAAGTGATTGAGAAAAATCATCACAGTATGTTACATTTTTCTGTCCTAACACAGTAAATTACAAACATATTGCACTGTAAAGCCAAGCAACTATAACATAAACATTATATGATTATAAATTAAAATAATTAATATAGAAGCGTTTGAAGAGGAATTAGCCATGTTTTAAAAAACTGTCCAGGTATCTGGGTGGATAGCTCCTTCAGCATACTGTTTGCCTTGTAGGCATGCACACCTGAGCTTGATCCTGAGATCCCTCACTTAAAGAGCCAGGCATAGTAACACACACCTGCAATTGAGCACTAGGAGAAATGGAGACAAACAGATATCTAAATCTCACTTGTCTCAAAATAAAGGTGGAAGGTGCCTGAAGAGTTACACCTTATGATGTTCTCTGGACTCCACATCCATGTATGCACAAATGGATATATATCTGCATACACACACATTCACATACACATTCCACATGCTTGTTCTTAAAATTATATCATAATACCTTAGAGACACACAAATAAATTTACTCTTTCGAGGTAGAAAATAAACTCATCAAAAGCAAAGGCCTCAAACTCACACTTCTGTATTAGGCAGAGCTCTCAAGAAGAACAGAACAAATAGAAGATGATAGATAGATAGATAGATAGATAGATAGATAGATAGATAGATACATACATACATACATACATACATACATACATACATACATACATGGATATATAGATAGATAGGTAGATAAATACATAGATAGATTAGATTAGCCTACATAGTTCAACAATAGCCATCTGTACCCAGAAGAGGCAAAGAATCCAGTAGTAGCTGCTTGGTTCAAGAAGGTGAATAGTTCAGCAATTTTAGTCTAGTGATATAATTTTTCTGAAGAGCTGGAGATACTGAGTCAACATTAGATGAGTATCAGAAACTGGAGTCTGATATCAGCAGAGGCAGGGAAGTATGCCCTGCTTTCTCTTAGATCTCCTCACATCTAGGCTATTCCTTGGGAAGTTGTTATCCACTTTGAGGGAAAGATTCCCAGCAGTTCGTCTCTGGAATTGCCCTTGCTAATATGCTCAAAAATTTGTCAGCAGGGTAATTTTAAATCCCATTAAATTTTGGCAAATAAAGTTAATCACCACACCTTTCTAACCTCTGTGTTTGCTTCTGTCGATGCTGCTTCATCAAGGGACAGGTCTAATAACATTTGGTTACTGGCTAATGGATTAATTAAAATATAGTAACTTTATCTTGAGGCTATAAAAGCTGAAATAAAGGGCCCACGACTTTCCTTACTTTCTGGAGATTAAGGCCTCATGCTAAGACTTTGAGTACCATCTTTTCATAAAAAATCATGCCAAAACAGGGATTGGAGAGATGGCTTAGTAGTTAAAAGGGCTTGCTTTTCCAGAGGAATCAAGTTCTATCCTCAGCACCCCTAGTCAGGCAGTTCACACCCACCTGTAATTACAGCTCCAAGGTATTTGATAATCTCTTCTGGTCTTGTAGAACTCATACATCTACACACACACACACACACACACACACACACACACACACACACCATAAGCCTACCTAAAGAGGACTATTTTGCCTTTGAGCTAAACAGATCTGAGTTTCAAGGATTGGCAAAGACACCTGTCAGTGGACTGATGAACACAGCCAAGCTCTCAGAAGGCTGATCTTAGGAACCCAGAAGCAGTCCGATTGTCATCTCAGGCTACCAGGTCTGAGTGTTCCCAGAGGAAGTCCAGTACTATCTAATTAATAAAGCGGGCTTTCTAGAGATGCAGTGCATGAGGTTAGGGAGGGAAAACTGAGATATAAACATCAGTGTCCTGTCCATATCTCTCATCTCAACATAGCAAGAATAGACTAGCTATTTTGACTAACTTCCAGTTGTCAAAATCTGCCTGTCAGTGCCCAAGTATTTCCTGCAACCATCAGGGCTCTTTTTGTCCCTCCTAGAAATAGAAGATAAGGACCAGCTCTACAACAATGTCTGAGGAAAGGTGGAGCAATTGTCTCCATCCCATAGCACAATTCTGAAACATCTGATCTGTGCTGGCTTCTATAACTTCCTGGTAAAATTAAACACCAGTGTTTCTTAGGGTAACCTATCAAATGAAGAACTTAAACTCTAATCTCTGAGGAAAGTCCATTTCCTATAAGGGTCACCATATGGAGCATGGTAAGGTAATGGTTAAGATCCAACCTGTGGGTGCAGAATTTCCAAGAAACATACTAAGTAATAAATAGGATAATCAGAGCAAGTCAGTCACGGGTAATGCAAGCAAGGGGTTTCCAGCATTTCTTCATCCTTCACTGGGAAGCAAACATGAAGACATACTCCATTAACTGGGGAAGATAACTTTCAATGAAAATCTGCCCAAAGCTCTTGAGTCTTGTATGTTCAGTCCTATACTGTTTTGCTTTTTATCAGGTAATGGAAACCATCATGGGATCTATACAGAGATGTACAAATGAAAATGATCAAATCAGCCATAAGAAATGTTCTAGCTTTCTGATTTCCAATGGTTCAGATTTGTAAAATTTCAATAGACAAAGACAGTCGTGAATCTGGCAATGGTACTAGGACCCCACCCAGGCTTTACAGAAGTATATTTCCAGAGCACAGCACCAGCAGAGAACAGTTGGACCATAAAACTGAGATGCTGAGGCTTCGGTGACAAAATAGGGGACTTTCTAGTTTGCATGAACCAAACATCAGCTTAATGTTGAGATAACTGCTTGGGGATGCAGGGTACCAGAGATCTTCAGACTTGGTAGATGACAAATACTATCCCAAAGGAATGCCCAGAGAAAACTAGAATAGAGAAGAAAAGACAGAGCCTCCCTGGGGATATTTTTCATTTCTCTCATGTCCTTTTGGTGTTAGTTTTACATGATTTTTAACAGGCTAATTCATGTTCTCTAGTTTAAAAAAAAACTGAATTTCTTCTTCTTCGACTCCCTAGCAAGACTTGGTCAGTAAATACAGTAAACATTTTTGTTGGTTTTGTTTTGTGGGAATAAAGTTATATAGACCTTAACTTCTTTCATGTATCAAATTTTTCTTTATGAGAAGAACCCAGGATTTTCACATCTGATAATTCTTTGTAATGTATAGACTTCCATTAGGAAACAAAAGCAGATCTAAATACATAATGTTTTAATCATCTGATTTATAAGTTTTCTTTTGCCTCAAGTCATGAATTAACTAATTCTTCCAGATTTTTCAAGCCTCTAACTGAGCAAGAATCTGTTGCCTGGGCTGACCAGACCTGATTGTCTTCATGCGGGGAGAAGGGCTCTGCCTTCTATTGCTGTGATAAAATACCATGACCAAAAGCGACTCAGGAGAGAAGGGGTTTGATTCAGTTTACAGTTCCTCATCCGATTCTCTCATCAAAAGGAGTCAGAGAAGAAACTCAAGACAGGCATCCAGAAGATGGAACCCTGGAGAAACGCTGTTACTGTCCTTCTCCCTTTGACTTCCTTAGCCTGCTTTCTTACCTAACTCAGAACCACCTGTCCACAGCGGGCTGGGTCCTCCCACACTGATCCTTAATCAAGAAAACACCCCACGGGCTTGCCTATAGGCCAATCTTATGGAGAAATTTTCTCAAGTGAGATTCCCTCTTCCCAGATAAATCTACTTTGTGGCAAGCTCACATAGATCAACCAGCACAGACCCCCTATGAGACATAGCTTTTCTAATATAGATTATTTTTCCCCAATGATGATTCATTTAGGTTGCCTTGTTTATTCAGCATTCGAACTTTTCATAGCTATGGTGGACACTACGAAATTTGTATAAGAACTTAGTACCAACCTCCAGAAAACAGAAGCTGGGGCAGAAACTGTTGGCAGTGAGTTAGCAAGTGCTGTAGAGGTTCAAGAGAAGAAGGGTGCAAAGGCGGCAACAGCTTGAGACCCAGCTGTGGGCGACTCTCTAGACCGTGCAGTGTGAAAGCCTTTCAAAGAGCAGGACAATCGGTTGATGTCCCCTGGAGATCTTTTATCATTTTTCCATCCCATTGGCTCTCAGATCCAATGAATACTCCTTTCTGAACTTAGAACTCCTGGTTTCCATCTGTCTTCCAGGGGGATGTTTAAACTGGAGTTCGTTGTGTCTGTTGGAAACTCACACTGGCGAGCCTTAATTTATTTCTTTAAGTCCAACTGAAAGAGAAGTTCTCTAGTACCTCAAAGATATTAAATCCCTGGGTTTATTTCAGTGTGACTTTGACAGATGTATGACAGGTCAGTGCCCATGACTGATAGATGTGTCGGAAGCCCCTTTATCCTCATTCATTTCATCATTTTAGAACCCAAATCAGGAGTGTGCAATGCTGTGTCTGGCTTCTTTTTCCATTACTCAAAAGGAACACAGGGCACTTTTTTTTTTTAGGAGGCAGTGCTTTTTTTGTTCCTTGACTGCTTCTAAAATGGAGGGGAAATGTGTAACATCTTAGGGGATTGCAGGATGGTTGTCCACAAGCCAGGAGGACCTGGAAGTCTAAAAAGCACAGAGGCTTCTTTTGTCGTTTGTTCAAGTTCTAGAAAACAAATGACTAGCACACTAATTTAAAAATCACATGATTCCTAAAGTATCAACAAAGTGCATAATCATGGAAAACACAGTTTATCTATACTGACAAACTGGCTGAAAAAGAATGCAAGTGCCCTTCGTAAATTATTTAGTCTAAAATCCTAATAACTCCAGAGCTTTGGGGGAGCTTACTGTTAAGATTTTTTTGTATTTAAACATGTATAAAAGACTCACCTATTTTGTGGTAATTCATGGCTGATCAATTAACAGCTAATTCTATACAAAAGTGCAATTTTTAATGACTTCATAGCTAGGATTGATAGCTTTTACATGGATATAAGCAACATTTATTTCTACTTTATATGCAAAATAGATAAATTTTAAGACATTTATTTTCTTATGTTCCCATCTTCTACAGTATGGCAAATATTTTGGTGATCATATAAGCATTAATGCTGTGTCTTGACTCCTCACTGTAAAATTCTGAAGAATTCCTAGTGATCCTTATCCCATCTTTAGAATATGAAATTATTGATTTAAACATCAAATTAATATTCTGTTATTATGATATTCAAGGAGTGAGTCTAAGTTTTCTATTCAACTAACAAGACAAAATTTTTAAAATATCCAATGAAAGAAGTGATATATTTTAATTAAAATTTAAGAATTAATTTTAAAAGAATTCAATGAACCTGTCAAGAATGTTATTCCAACCAAATTAAAAATTATCCAAGTAGAAAAAATATTATGAAGGGAAATTCAATGCAGTGAGTATATTAGGAAATCTCTAATTAACTCAGACTTTTACATAATCTGTTATAAAAATGGGTTGATTTCAGAGAAAATATCCAAGCATCCATTGGTACTTCCTTGAGGTATAAAACTGAGATGTTTTATATTTTACAACTACATATTTTCATAATAGCAACTGCAAGTTGAAATCATTCCCAGTGTGTCAAAGATTTTCTTATCTTAAGTGATAATCCTGACTGGAATTTCAGGTCCTCTGCCTTTCAGCCATGCCTTTTACAGTTCCTCATTCCGCAACACTGCATAAAAACTCAGTTTGTTAAACACTTAATAGCCAATAAAACTTGCTGGCTTGTCAGCAAACCACTCTGAAGATTAAAAACAATAGAGAAATAGAAAATACTTTTAAGGTAGGGATGAAAGGGAGGAAAGACACATAGGCATGGCTGCTGTGTCAGGAAAGTATGACCACGGACAGACCAAAGTTCTTCATTCACAGTGGTGAATACCAACAGGGTCTTCAGTGCCCTCCACTACAGCATTTGAAAGCCCACCTTTTACACACACACAACATATACACAAACATGTCTTCTAAGATGCCACATTGATGTTTAATCCAGGATCTCTGTCTATTCTACTGTCTTTGGATTAGGTTTGAAGCAACAGAAGCATTCTCTTTATGCTTCTCCCTTTACATTTGGTCAAGGTTTAGCCTTCAAAATTGATGGGTAGGAGGCTTGAAAAGACAAATGCAAGAGAAACTGGTTTTAATACTCTGGGACAGAATTAGCACGTATTATCCACTTCTATTTCCCTGGAGCTTTCTGCAGCATCATCTTCAAATGTTAAGTGCCAGAAGGCAGAAACAGAAATATATCTCAACCCGTCTGAGCAGATAGAAATAATCAAACTCGTGACTGAAATCAATAAAATAGAAACAAGAACAAAACAAAAATCACAGAGAATCAATGAAACAAAGAATGAGTTATTTGATAAAATCAGCAAGATTGCCAAACACCCAAATTACCTAAAAGCCAGAAAGAGAATATTCAAATTAACAAAAGTAGAAAGGAAAAGTGAGACAAGAAAGAAACCAAGCAAATCCAGAGAATCATGAGGACATACTTTAACAACCTGCACTCTAACAAATTAGAAAATCAACATGAAGCGGATAATTTTCTCAATAAGTGCTATGTAACAAACTTAAACTAAGATCAGATAAACAATTTAAATAGACTTATAAACCCTTTAGTGAGATAAAGGTAGTAATTAAATGTCTAACACCAACAAAATACCAGTTTTTATCACAAAATTTTACTGGACTTTCAAAGAAGAGTTAATGCCAATACGCCTCAAATTACTCCACAAGTAGAAATGGAAGTAACATTGCTCAGTTCATTTTATGAGGTCATAATTACCCTGATATTGAAGCCATATAAAAACCCAACAAAAAAGAGGACTACAGACCAATTTATCTTATGAACATACATACAAAGATTCTTAATAAAATACTTACAAACTGAATCTAAGAATACATCATAAAAGGTCACCCACCATGATTGAGTAGGGTTCAACGCACAGATGCAACAACATACATAAATTGATAAATGCAATCCATCACTTAAACAAATTGAAAGACAAAAACCACATGATCGTCTTATTAGATAGAGAGAAGGCCTTTGACAAAAACCAACACCCTGCCATTATTAAAGTCCTAGAGGGACTAGGGACACAAGGGGCTTACCTCAAAAAACTAAAGGCAGTTTACAGCAAGCCCACAGTCAATAACAATTTAAATGCAGAGAAACTTAAATCAATTTGACTAAAGTCAGGAATGAGACAAGATTGTCTATCTCTCCATACCTATTCAAGAAAGTACTTGAAGTTTTAGCTAGATCAATAGGACAATTGAAGGAGAGCAATGGGAAAAAGTTTCGAAAGAAAGAAGGCAAAATGTCTTTATTTGCAGATGATATGATACTAAACAGAAGTGGCTCTAAAAAATCTACCAGGAAACTTCTGCAACCGACAAACACTTTTCAGCAAAGCAGATGGATACATAATTAACTCACAAAAAAATCAGTAGCCTTCCTATATACAAATGACAAATGGACTGAGAAAGAAATCCCATAAACAACATTCTTAACAGTAGCCTCAAATCATGTAAAATATCTTGGGGTATCATTTAGCAAGCCAATGAAAGACTTGTATGACAAAAACTTCAAGTCACCAAAGAAAGAAATTGAAGATATCAGAAGGTGAAAAGATCGCCCATGCTTATGGATTAGAAGGATTAACATAGTAAAAAACATTGATTCAATGCAATCCCCATCAAAATTCTAACACAATTCTTCACTTGAAAAGACATATTTCTGCTTCGCTACACACACAATAAAAAGCAAAAATAGCTAAAACGGTCATAAATAATAAGAGAACTCCTGAAGACATCACCACCACTTACCTCAAATTGTACCAGAGAGTTATAGTAATAAAAACAGCATGATGCTATTTTAAAGATAGACACAATGGTCCATGGAATAAAATTAAAAATATAGTAATGAATCCACACTCCTATGGACACCTGATATTTTTTTATAAAGAAACTAGAAATACACACTGGAAAAAACAATGACATCTTCAATAATTAGTGTTGGTCAAACTAAACAACTGAATGTAAAAGAATTCAGATAGATTCAAACTTGATCTCTCTGGATTCAACTTGAAATGGATCAAAGAGCTCAACATAAAATCAGATACATAGATTTTAGAAAATCTGAAGGAAGAAAAAGTGGTTATGACAGAAGGTAAGTTAAATGTAAAACCTTAGACTCACCAAGATAATATAGATAACAAACTATTTTCTCTAATTTTGTCAAACACAGGTAGACTGGATATTGTTACTGCAATTCTTACTTAATAGCTGTTTTGTTGTATGTAATTTTACTGTGTTAAAATTAAAACTTTTTTAATTAGACAAAGGGGGGAAATGCTGTGGAATAATCCTCTTGTACACTGTAAAGATTTTTCACTCGAATTAGTTTAATAAAATGCTGATTGGCAAGTAGTCAGGCAGGAATTATAGACAGGACAACCAAACTAGGAGAATGATGGGAAGAAGAAGGGTGGAGTCAAAGGAGACACCAGCCAGCTGCCTAGGAAACAGGACATGTAGAAAGCGAAGTAGCAAGCCTTGAGTCATGTCCCAAAGCATAAATAAGAAATATGGGTTAGTTCAAATGTGAGAGTTCTCTAGTAACAAGTCTGAGCTATTGACCAAGCATTTATAATTTACATTAAGTCTCCAAGTCAGTTATTTGGGAAGTGGCTGCCAATTATTTGGGAACAGGTAGTCAGGACAGGAAAACTCTGCCTACACCAAGGACATCTCACTGGGAAAACAAACAACTCTTAAGCATATGCTGCATTCCCAGGAGTAGATGGCCAATGGAAAACAAACTCATTGGCGTCTTTGGAGGTTCCTTGTCTTATAACAAACAGGTTTCTAAGAGATAATAATAAATAAAATAAAAACAAAAATGCATACATTGCAATTGGACAAAACAATCAAACAGAAGGGGAAAAGCCCAAGAGACCCAAGAAACAAAAACCCACTCATCCACATAATCAGGAATCCCATAAAAAACATCAAGCTGTAAGCCATAATATTTCTGCAAAGGACCTGGTGCAGAGCTGTGCAGGCCCTGTGCCTGCTGCCTTAGTCTCTGTGTGTTCATATAAGCTTTGTTCTTATTGATTTAGGGACCCTTAGTGACAGAAAGGGGAGAAGTCTAGATGGAATAGAGGTGGGGAGGAACTGGGAGGAATCAAGAGAGGGGAACCTTAAACAGGATATATTATGTAAGACAAACAAAATCTATTTTATATAAAAGGAAAAACAGAAACAAACAAAAAAGAAATATATTCCCTCAAGAGAATAACTAGCCTTTTTAAGACAGTAGTCCAGTGGGAGGAGAAATGAAAAAAAAAATCAACCTAAAGGGGGAATATGGTTCTAAAGTCTCTTTAAAACTGTATATTTAGACTGGGTTTCTGGAGTTCTTGAAATTAATATCTAATGATATTTGGAAACTTTCTGTAAGAGTTATTATGGTTTTTTCCTTAACTTTATTATGTAAATCATAAGCCAATACAAAAAAATTATATTTTCTTGCAACTATGTAAGCAAGTCACAGTATTACAGTCACTGTATCTCTTTTATATGTGTTAAATTGCAACTAAAATTACCAGTGATGTGATTACTTCAAAAGTACTACGATTGTTCTCAAATGTAGGTTGCTGACCCCATCCCCACAGACAAGAGGTGTTCAATCTCTATGGCTGGAGAAGTATTAGACCAATGCATTTTCTACGGTCTGATTCTATTCACAAGAATCAGTATTATTACTTTAATAAAGTTATCCCCTTAGTGTTACAATTAAATTATGACCTTGTAACTTAGGTTGTTCTTAATCAACACCACAAGTTCTTTTTCTTGGTAGAAATGAGACTGAGGTGTGGAGAGAAATAAAGCAAGACATCCATGTAAAGCTCTTGTATATAAACCGTATTGTATCCTTGCTCAACTCAAGATCTTAATACAAAGACCAACCCTATTGGAGAGTCTATTTAGACTACTTCATTTGTGTGAAATGGCACATTAAAAGTAACTTCACAGCATTTTGTCTTCTATTTTCATAAACTAAAGATTTTAATCTATTACTGTATTATATAATTATAAATATATTCTATTAATATATTTGATATAATTTAACATATTTCTCTGTATTTATGAAAGTGAAGAAATCGGGACCCAGTGTTGGGACCAGATCAGACCCAGGATAAGACCCACAGTTCATGGAAAATTCCAGACTTGACTGCTTTTTCACAGAAGCTCTGTAGCGCTGTTGAAGACTAGATCTGGCACAGGCATGTGGGGAGATCTACAATGACAGAGCGGCATAAGTTATGGACCCAGGGTGAGAAAAAAGCATTCAAAACCCTCAGAAATTTGATCTTACTCTACAGGGGTTCAAAAAAAAAAAACCAGCATCTGCTCTGAGTTTATTTACAAAGCAAGTTCTGAGATCCTGAGCAAAACTTTCTAAGTCAAAATTTATTTTCTTTCAAAGCTATTATTCAATAATCAGTGTCCTATATGGATGGCAATTGATGCACACTACTGGGTTCAAAGAATTGTATATATACATATATATTCATAATGCAGAAACAGAACTCATGTACTCATAACTTAGATTCTAACAAAGTGCATCAAGCAACATGAAAAAAAATTCTTAAGCTTCATTTGTATTGCCTTTGGCTTCTGCAAAGCATGTCATGATGGCTTTATATCCACAATGTGAGTGTAAGTTAAGTAAAATAGTATAGCGACTTGGAGCAATACTTACAATTCTTTCTCTCTGCAAGTTTACGAAGTTTATGAGTGTGTATGCTTTTGAGTGTGAATGTGTGAAAACATGACCTCCTTAATTATCATGATACATACAGGGAGAAGGTTACAAGCAATCAAATCCTTCATTCCAGAGGTAACACTGACAGAAGACTAACTGCCTACCCCCTCCCAACCACGAGGCATTAATAAGGACAAACTTCCATTTTGTTCAGTAGACAAGAATGAGATACTGGTTGACACGAAACCTTTGGCAAAGTTATCTATGATAACAGAACTATACAAACTTCCCAAAGATACAAAGTATAATTTCAAAATAAAATCCAGATTATTTGTTGGTTCCACTAAAAAGCAAGTAATTAGCCAGGTGGTGTTGGTGCACGCCTTTAATCCCAGATCTCAGGGAGTCAGGCAGATGTAACTCTGTGTGATTAAGGCTAGCCTGGTCAACATAGTGAGTTCCGGGACAGCCAGGAATATACAGAGAAACCCTGTCTCAAAAAAACAAATATAAAAAAAGCAAGTACTTTAGTTGTTGCATGCTTAATGTTTCAAGAAAAAGTAAAATTAAGTATGAAACACAGAACAGGTGTTTAATTAGCCTTCACTCTCTAAGTTAGAACAAGCTGTATCTTTGATTTCATAGCTATAATATCATACTGTGAACTCTGAATATTACAGTCACCAAAATTAGAAAAACAGTTGTATGGATTTTCATTTGATGATACACTGCCCCAATGATCCATTTTAATCTGGAATGTGACTATAATTGCTAAACCTAAACTTAATAGATATTTTATTTTTCAAATTAACTAATTGAACACTTTCTTACTTTGAGACATTAGAAGCAGATAAAGAAATATCACTACATGTTCCCCAGATGCTAGGCATTTATTTATTTATTTATTTATTTATTTATTTATTTATTTATTCACCCTATTGGTCTTTGGTGCTCATTTGGCCCCACCCGTCCTTTCTTATGCCCCTATACTCCACCCCCACTTTGGGAAGACAATGGCTGCACTGCAACACTGTATGTTTGAAATATGTAGACTAATTTTTTTAAATCTTGACAAGTTTAGAAGACTCTCCAAGAAGACTTGAACTTGGGCAATGCTGTGAGGCTGTGAGCTCTCAGAAATGAGCTATGTGTTGTGTTTTGGAAAGGGCAGAAGTTCTTACAGTCTGCTATTGGACAGTTTATGATGTGTCTGGGTGTCGAGTTGATGAGGAGTGAGCTTGTTATGGTTAATTTTGATTTACAATTAAGTGGACTGAGACATACCAAGGAGATTGCGAAACACACACACACACACACACACGTGTGTGTGTGTATGTCTGTCTGTCTGTCTGTCTGTCTGTCTATCTACCTGCCTGCCTGCCTGTCTGTCTGTCTATCTTCAGGTATTTCCAGAAAGGATTTACTGAATTTTATATGTGGGCAATGCTGGTTCATAGGATAGTAGCTCAAACAGAACAGCAGTGGAGAAATGCAGTATTATGTTTCCTCTCTGCCTTTATGTAAGCTTCTCACCCTTCCACTCTTTTCTCACCATGATAAGCTGAAACTTCTGAAACTCGAAGGAAAAATAAATATCTCCTCCTATAGTTATAGAAGGATATTTGTCAGATATTTGTGGCAACAATCCAGAAATCGAAGTAGAGAAGAGAATTAGCACTGTATTACTGAGAGACCATATTAT
The DNA here is from genome assembly GCF_014885135.2 of Alexandromys fortis. Taxonomy (NCBI): domain Eukaryota; kingdom Metazoa; phylum Chordata; class Mammalia; order Rodentia; family Cricetidae; genus Alexandromys; species Alexandromys fortis. The sequence goes on from NW_026067924.1 coordinate 22,639,226, forward strand.
CACACAGTTCACCTATGTTGTTCACAACAGCAAATACTTGGTATTCATTTCTGATACTATCACAAAACACCTGAAACTGGGTAATTTGTGAAGAACATAAATTTATTTCTAAGAGTGCTTAATGCTGAAAAATCAAGACCAAGTGGTCAGTAGATTTTGATGGCTGGCCAGGGTCCAGCCTCTTTTCATTATTGTCCCTTGAGTGCTGCTACCCAGAGGTAACACTGACACAAAGCTAACTGCCTAGCACAGGGGATAGATGGTGCAAAATCATAGAGGGCAGGATGGAAGGGCGGTTCCTTCCAGCCTTGTTAGGAGATCACTGATTCTACTCATGAGAGCTCCACCCTCATGCCTTAATTGCCTTCTGAAGACACTGGTTCTCAGTTTCAGTTAGATCCTAAACGTTAGATCCTAGCAGAGCTCCGTAAGCAGTCCATCACAGATCTTGCTGAGCTAAATGGATAACATTGACACCCATTTCCTTCCCTTGATTTCCCAGGTCTGCTTACAAACTCCTTTGCTCAAGTCCCATCCTTTATCTTCAGATCCAACGACAGTATGTCTCTCCTTCCAGTCTACTGTTTGCACGGCTCTATTTCCATAACCAAAAGAAGTTCTCAACTTTCAAGATCCATGCTATTAAACAGAGCACACTCACAGGCCTTGGGATAATTTCCCCGCCTTAAGCTCTGGGCTCTAATCACGTCTTCAGAGTCCTTCTCATTTCATAAGTTAATAAAGTTTTAAGTTCTTATGATTTGGTTTAAACATATTTGGGGATCATCATTCAAATGATGACAAAAGAAATAAAAGAACACACAAAGAACGGGCAGTAACCACCTAGCTCTGTCCCCACTGTCACACCTGGGAGGCGGTATGGAATTGGACACAGAATTATTCCAATGTAAAGGAAAACTTGTCAATTTTCACTGACTGAGGACTATTCTGGAGATAACTCTCAAAGTTAACTCCTTCAGCTAAATCATAGATGCTTCCAGAAGGAAGGTGGAAACAGTGTCTGTAAACTAATGCAAATAAAATGCAATTGCAACTGCTGTACACGGCATCAAAACTGCTGCAGCTAGTGTAAGCAATGGTTTGTCCTTTATAATATTTCTATCTCTTCTTCAGTTGGGAGCGACCTAGTACGATGATAAAGAACCAGAAGCCTAAGTGCATGCCCACTATCTGACACATAGTATTAAACTCTTGGCTCAAAATTTTGCCTGAACCTCCTTCTCCAATTTGAAAAAAAAAAAAGGGACCAGATAAGCTCTGAAATTCCTTCCAGTTCAGACATACTACTTTCTATGAGTTTTCAGAATACTCACCCCAGTGACAACTAAATCAGACTGGAGATAATGTAAATAATACACAGTCATTTTTAATTAAATCCAGAAACATTGTCATTAACTTTTGGGGATTGATGGAATGTGTTGCTAAGTCTTATACCCATAATTTCTAAAATGCCTGCTACAACCATCTTTACCACTGAATGTTTATTACCCTAAGACACACCGCCCAAGTGGCTGAGATACACACTTTTTAATGTAAACACACAGTTCATGACCAAAAGTGTCAGTAAACAACAAAAAAAAATCATTTAATGAGAGGTTGTAATTTTGCTGAATGCTGTCTACAATCAACTTGGGATGCTAACAAGGGGAAACCAAGAGCTTACTAAATCAGACTTAAACCAACCACAGGAATTTAGAAAACTGATCAAGTACACCAGACTGCAGACATTCTTGAAACGGGGAATGAGTTCTTGATCCTCCCCGCCCCACCCCACTGAAAACTTGTTAGTCAACGCAAAACTTCCTGGAAATTTTCAAGGTAAACTTGATAATATTCTGACAACTTCTGAATTTGAAAACTATTATATTTCAACATACAAGCTCCTCAGACTATTTCTATGTAACATGACCATGGTTAAGAGGCAGGAGGGTATGCATAAGGCAGAATCAAATGCTGCCTCTCAAATCCTTTGTTTCAGTACACATCCTTCTACACGACCTAATTAATCATATGTATTTCCCTGTTTCTGTTCCCAAATTTTACTCTTTTAGTTGTTTTATGCTTGCATAATTATTCATCCAGATATGAAATGCATACACTACCCTTCAGACTGCTACTCAAGTTTAGTCTGCAGAGAGACAAACAAGGATCGGGACCACTTTGCACAGGTGAAGTCAGCCTCCTAATGAATTAAGCAAATGTTTCACATCTAGAATTTTGAATTCTCTTTCTCCCCCTTTATAGGAAGTTTCAAATCAATATGAAACACATGCTTTTAAATGGATATGTTATTGATCTGAGTGGTTTGTTTCAGATTATATGGTAATCGACCAATGTGGGTAAACACACACTTAGAAGTATAAATTTGTCTTTCAAGAACTATAATTTCACATTTCTGGAGGAGTTTTTGGATTTTCCACATGTTACTTTTAGATGAGACTTGTGTTTTAAATAACTTTTCATTACTCAATATTTACCTTATACCATAAAAAGGAAATACTTCATAATATTATCAAAATAAAATATGGAAAATCATTTCTAATTAGTTCTTTAGCTTAACTTTTCAAATTAATAAATTATAATTATAAACTGCAAATAATAGAATTGCATATAAATTTATCTTTATAAAGGAATAATACTTGATGTCTCACTTAGCATGTTTCAAATTGTTTTCACCTTTTAAATACATAATGCTTTTAGAAGCAAAGCCACGATCTGAAACAGTTTAAGGTCAGAAGGTTCTGGTTCTGGTACTCGGTCTCTCCCTTCCTGACAATGATGGAAAGGCTGTGGTGTGCTGGCAGCTCTTCCCAATCGACCACAGAAATGGCCAAACGGGTCCACAGTTCCAAACTCTCCGCTCTGTAACTTCTCTTTATCTCTTGTGAGTATACCGACGCTCTCACGGTCACGTATCCTCAGAAAACATGTTCAACCGGGATTAAAATCGGTTTATCAAGCATGCTCTCCGGTGTTTTCTACAGCAGCTCCACATCTGGTGGAGTTTTTGAGTTTAAGTTGTGGAAGGAAATTTTTTGGGGCGCTCTCAGTTGGATAGCCGAGGTGGGGCGTAGGGGTTCCGCAAACAAGATGGTGAAGTGGGAAGTGAGAAATTTCCACGTTACACACCAGCTCTGCAAGTCTTTGATCAAACGTTGTTTTTTAACCTTCTATTAAGTTTACTTTGCTCAAGCTGTCCTCAATATTCCTTACAATTAAAACAATTTGGGACCTTACAAGTAAAACAATTTTACTGCAAGATGGAAAATTGTGGCTTTGTTTCAAAACAGGGCTTCTCAAAACTTGTTCTCTTAGAAGCGAAGTGGTTTCTGCGGTTTACATTTTCATGACTGACTGAGACATATTTTCCAAAGGAAAGAGCCATACATGTCACTGGGGCCTTCTCGCTTTGGCAGCCTGCCTGTGGAAACTGTGGGGTGTGTGTGTGTGTGTGTGTGTGTGTGTGTGTGTGTGTGTGTGTAAAACTGACTCTGATTTTGGCAAATAACACTTGGACTTATTAACCTCACAGACATGACATAATTACTCACGTGACCTGCGTATGGATTTTTACAGAGTAATTATGAAGGCTGGAAAGTTTTAGGGTTTTATTGCTCTCCCAATCACTGCCGAGGTACACTTTATTTACCTTGTGAAACTTTCTATTCTCTGAATTTCCATACTCGCACAGGTATAAAAATACAATGAAAATTCCAAAACTGTAAGTTTAAAACATCAGGGAACGTCTTAGCTGCGCAGATATTGAATGAAGTTTTTAACAACTGCTTAGTTGACAGCAATGGAGAAGACATTTCTTCAAGGAAAGCCAGAGACTGATAAGTTCGTGTGAGAGGGAAGCGGGAGGGAGGTGACTGTCACCATGGGCGGAAGGCCACCGGTAGAGGAAAGCAGGAAGGCAAGCGCAAAGATGAATCCCCAAACAAGACAACTAACTAGTGAGCAGAAAGGGGAATCGGAGTCTGGACTCACCGCCAGTAAGCTGTGCACACCTCGGCCGCTCATGTAACTTCGGTGAGCCTTCTTGCTTCTGCAGCTGTAAAGCGAGCTGATGAACAAGGAAACTGCAAGAATCTATGCAGAACGATTCCGTGAAAGCAAGTCTACCAACTACAGGGGCAAGAAAAACAGTACAAACAAAACAAAGTCCTGAAACTTTCAACCCCGAGTCTGGGCAAGAATCCTGTCTTCAGCTGAGCCTTTGAGGGGATTTGAATTCAGGGCAACACTTTGGAAAAACTAATGTCTTCATGTAATAGGAGGGAGGAGAGAGAAAGGAATAGAGATGGGATAAAAGAGGAGAGAGAAAAGGGTCATGAAGACAGAGAGCAGAGAGGGAGTGAGAGGGAGGGAGAGTTTTAAAATAACAAAAAAGAGAGTTTTACAATAATATAAACACATAATGGGGATTTAAAATCTAAATAGGATTAGGGGTTTTTCTCAAACTAAACAATAAATATTATTTTTGAATTGCTATCTGGAATATGGATATTTCATAAAATTTTAGACTTCATTCAAAAAACCGAGTCAAAAAGAAGCAGTTGCCATTTGCACTAGAGTGGCTCTAGTGGATATATATTAGAGAACTCATGAGTCTATTGGGGATCACACAAGACCAATCCATACTGGAAATGGACCTCACTCAGCACAAATGTTCACCGGTGTCTATAACAAGAATATCTAGCTCCAAGACAAATCTGGAAAAGATATCCCAGAATCTCAGCAAATAAAACTAGTGAATTAATCTAGCAGCTCCTATGTATTCCAATGCATTTAAAATTTAAATAAACTGAAGACAATTTGGCCACATGTTTCATTACTCATCACAACTAAAAGTTTTAATCAAGCAAGGTCAGTTATTACCTGCTATAATAGAATCAATTTCGAATCTAATTATATTAGTCATCTTTTTATTACTAAATCAAAACACCAGAGACAAACAATTTTAGAAAAAGTTTTATTTAGCTCAATGTTGGACATTCAAAGTCTAAATGGTACCTACCCAGCACGCGTGCTTCGTGAGCGCTGCCTCTGAACTGTGTCATATCAACGCACACGGAAAGCAGTGGTAGTAAAACAAGTGCGTGAAGGTCTCAATGTGGGTGGGGGAGTGAGTGCGGAGACTACAGCTAACCACAGTCCCCTTCAAGGGCACACTTCCAGCAACCCGTGAGCCTCTAGGAATCCTACCTAATAAAGGTCACAATACACCCCAGTAGCACTATTCAGAGGAACAAGTCTTAGCAATCTGAAGTTCCTTAGACTTTTAAGGACCATTCAGATTATAGCCAAACTGTAGCACCAGTGTGTCAATTGGTCATTTTTTTTTTAACTTTCTGTGAGCCTTCGGTTTGCCCAGTGCACTTAAAATGCAAGCTCTTACTAGCATGCCTAGAGGAGGGGCAATGCATTGGAGGAGTCAAATAACTGAAACTCAACCCCATTCTTTTTCTGAGGAACTAGGGAGCTGTAAAATCAAATGTAATATAACATGAATATGAGACTGTGTCCCCTTTCTCTAGAGATAATTCACAATTTTCAAATAAATCTATAAATGTTAACCACTCCATGAAAACATCTCTAATCTAGGAAATCCCTGGGAGCAGGGTGGAAGCTTCCAGATATGGCATGCATTTAAAAGCACTTACAAAGGATAACACATCAGCTGTGATCATGGAATAATGCCACAGTCACTCACCACTAACTTGAAAGATAATAATATGGAATGAAAAGCTAGCCACCTAAAACTCAAGTACCAGTAGATGAAAACCAACCCAGGCCAGCTTCTTTATGCTCCCTCCCTCTGTCACTCCCTGTCTTTTGCTTTAAGCAGTTAAGAAAGCACTTCCTTTTAGCCATACCCTATAAGGTATGGCAGAGTCCCCTTAGTGGGCCCCAGGCTACCCTGGAAAGTCCTGGCTCCAGCAAATTTCCCTGGTGACTGAGAACCATATGATCTGTCCTGTCTTATCACTGCAACCCTCTCCAGTTCTGTGTAATATTTTCATCCCTTTCTCTGGACAACCTCGAAATGTAGGCGTCTCACCAAACCGTTTGCAACTGTTGGCCTGCATTCTGTGGTAAAAGTTCTCTGTATGCAAGATGGCTCTACATCATAGAGGAATTTCATGTTTGATACAAACGTGAGAAGTTCCTTTACTCTGCTTATAACTGTTACTTATTATTGCATTTTCTTCTAAGTAATTTTGTTGCGATTAATTTTATAACTGTTATATTAAAGTTACATCAGAAATAGATATATGCCAGATTTTTTTTACTTAATTATTAGGATGCTGTCTAAAATATCCATCATTGTACATATAATTCATGATTGTTGCCATGGTAACCAAGTGTACTCACAAAAATATTATTTCATCACAGTGATGCCATGTTTATGGTATTCAAGAATACATATTTCTCGGTAAATAATGGCCTCCTACATTACACACAAACAGCCTTCTTCCTAACTCTTTTTTTACCTATATTTTGAATCATTTCTTATTAACCATGTAAATGATTCATTTGTTTGATTTAAAAAATTGATTTTTTTAAAGTAAGGTAACAAAGACATTTTTAAAGTAGATATAAGAAAAACACTTCATGATATAAAATTTTAAACCAATGTTCAATTATCACATTCAGAAAAATATCAGGAATAGCAGGATTTACCATGATATGTGCTGTAATTAATTTTAAAATGAAAATAATATAAAAATTAGGCATTGCTATTTTTATCCCATTAGCATAATATTGATTATATAGCTAAGAGGAGCCACCTACAATTAGGAGATCTCACAACACAAAGCGAGTATAAATTCCCATTCTTTGAAGGGGTGAAGCCAGATAAACAGTGTGGCATCGGCCACACCTTTCAGGTCAGTCAATGGATATGGCTTTTTATTCTCGCCACCGCCATTCCTTGCTTTTCATGAATCCTATTCAGAAGTAAAGCATCTATTCAGCTGAGGGAAATTCTCTCTGGAGGGAAATAATTTTATCAGTGAGACTCCCTGGTGATGAGGCTGACTTGGAGCCGCTGTTGATCAGCCTTTTTGACAGGGGAGCTTGAATAGCACTTCCCATGGTGCTTTGTGATTCCACCTCAACTCTTCCTTTTGAACTCACCATGACTCTTTAAGTGTCTTTTTCTCTCTTTGTGTGTCTGAAGTTATCCCACTCTTAACTTTAATTGAAAAGGTGCCTTTTGTTCCTTTAGTGCAGTCAGACGCTAACCACCACACACCCCAGACTGAACTTTCAGGGGGAGTAAAAACTTTTTTCTTTTAATAAGTAAAGGAGATAAACATTAATAAATGACAACTCCGATAGCTTTAAGGTAGTTGATAGAAACATACTAGAAAGGTCTTTCCTTCTCAATTAAAATAAAAGTCTTCTCTAGAACAGAAAGGAAAGAAAAGGACAGTATGGACGGTGGAGTGGGGTCAAGGAGGTCTCTGAGAAGATACTTAATTTAGAGACTGAGCAATCACCCAGAAAAAACAAACAAACAAAAAACACTGAATACAAAGAAGGGTTTAGGTGAGAACATTGTCTTGAGGAGAGGAGAGGAGAGGAGAGGAGAGGAGAGGAGAGGAGAGGAGAGGAGAGGAGAGGAGAGGAGAGGAGAGGACGTGAGGACCACAGTGTAAGTATTTGGGCAGGTATCCAAACAGTTTGCAGAGCATCAGAATCGGTCCCATGTGTGAAATTGAAAGGAGTTCCTTTGCTTGACTATGGAAGACTAGAAACATTGCGAAGTTTTGCATCAAAGACTTGTAGTTCAATGTCACTACAAGGAGAAGGACCCAGACACTTTAGGCTTTCTGTGCCTTTTAAATACCTGGTATGCCAGAAGTCAGGTAGGCAGATATCAGTGTCTGGAGAGCAAGCATCAGAGGAACATAGGCATGACAAACACTGCCATGGGCTGTGATAGCTTTATTTGGTGTCCATAGTCTAGTGCCTCTGGTGGGTGCAGTTTTCTTAACAGGAATCGGAGAACCTGAGAACTACTCACAGAAAATCAGGAAGGAAATGTTGATCTCTGTGTGGCAGCCATGAGGATGTATCAAAGACACATCAAAGATATTTTCAAAACCACAAGAAATGTTGTTGTTTTACGGGGGGGGGGGGGCGCAGTTTAATGAGGCATGGGCCTGAGCTGGAGAAATAACCTACTCTACACTGTCATAACGACCACTCCATTATCCACATTGCTCTCAGCACTATTGTCTTCTGGGCTCCTATTACGGTGACCCACTAAGCCCCACTTACAGCATCCAACTGCATTCTAAGTACAAAGTTCCTAGGTTTTGCATAGTCCTCAAAAAATAAATAAATAAAACATGGTCGGGTCTGTTACAGCAATAGCCCGCACAATACCCCACTCCCTGAATCAATTTCTGCCTTAGCTGTTTTTCTATTGCTGTCATAAGATGCCATGACCAAGGAAACTTATAGAAGGAAGAGTTTATTTGGGGTTTACCATTTCAGAGGGTTAGAGTCTGTGATTGCTAGAGCAGGGAGTGTTGCGGCAGATAGGCAGGCATGGTGCCCGAGCAGAAGCTAAGACCGCCTGTCTTCAGACATACCCACAAGGCAGAGGGAGCTAGATGTGGATAAGTGTGAGCTTGTGAAACCTTAAAGCCTGCTCAGTGATGTATTTCAGCCAACAAGAACACATTTCCTAATCCTTCCCCCAAAGTTCCATTAACTGGAGATCAAGTCTTCAAACATATGAGGCCCTGAGGGCCGTTCTAGTCAAATCACCACAGTGACTAGGGCAAATCATAGCGGGAAGAACTTTGTGTGGCTGATGGTTCCAGAAGGAAATGGGTTCATCACCACCACAGAGAAGTATTTTTGTATTTTACATATGAAGGAATAACTTGTATAAGAGGACCTTGGTGATAACTTTTAAAAAATGTTTGTGGGTTTCATGTATAAGTACCATATTTATGTCACTTTACCTTCCCTGTCCTCTCTCCAACTCCTCAGGTATTCTTGCCCACTCCTTCTCATTTCATCGCCTCTTATTCTTTATTTATTATGGTTACATATATATGTGCATATGAATTTAAAGAAAATCAGATGAGTATATTTAATGCGGCTTATCTATGTCTGTGCAGTACAATTGTAAGTAAACACAAAATAATATGGTTCTTTATGACTTTTCAAACACTCTTAGTATTACTTACCCTACTCTACCCTTCCCTACTGCCCCCTTCCCTACTCTCCCCTTCCCTACTCTCCCCTTCCCTACTGTCCCCTTCCCTACTCTCC
>NW_026067924.1:22649988-22701051 GCF_014885135.2 Alexandromys fortis
CCCCTTCCCTACTCTCCCCTTCCCTACTCTCCTCTTCCCTACTCTCCCCTTCCCTACTCTCCCCTTCCCTACTCTCCCCTTCCCAATTTAAGTATCCTACAACCATGAAACCCATGTCCCCACTCATAACTATTCTCCTCTCTAGACCTCCCTCCACACTACAGACCTCTTATTTTCCTAGTTCTGTGTTACTCCAGGATATGCACTCACATCTAAAGATTCGGATCTAGGATCCACAAGGAAGAGAGAGCACGCTGCCTTTGTGTTTTGGGGTCTGAGTTATTCCACTCAGTATTATTTTCTACTTACATCCATTTTGATGAAATTTTTATAAATTCATCTTCCTTTATATTACAGCTAAGAAATATTCTATTCTGTATGCATGTATGTGCATATGTATGCACCAGATCTTTTTTTATTAATCTACTATTTATCTATCAGCTGAAAGACAATGTATTTTTTTCCACTTCCTGTCATGGCTGAGTGAGACTCTGTAGAGTGTGCCATGCTCTGGGCAGGACCTCAGCACTGATATGTTAGGGTGCTGTGGCCAATACATGGTTTAGCTTTTGACAGCTCTACCCGCTGATTTTCAGAGTGGCTGGACTGGTTTGCAATTTCACCAACAATTATGATTTCCTATTCCCCTCATCCTCAATGGTGTCTGTTGTCATTTGTTTTTTAACAAATGACATTTGTTAAATTCTTAGCCATTATGATTGAGGTAAGACAAAATTCTCAAAATTGTTTCAATTTTAATTTTCCTAATTGTTCAGAACTTTAAACACTTTTTGAGATATTTCTTGGCCAGTTTAATTTATTTTCAGAGCTCTCTGTTCTTATACGTAGTTCTTATACACTTACATTTTCAATATTTAAAATGCCTTTTAAACTTAAATATATTTTTATTCAGAAAAAAGGCAGGCCTCCCATGAATATCAACCAAACATGGCATATCAAGTTTCAGTAAGATTTGGCACACCCCTTCATGATACGACTGTACAAAGCAAGCCAGCATGAGGAAAAGGGTCCCAAAGGCTGGCAAAAGGGGCAGAGACAATCCCTTCTCCCATTGTTAGGACCCCCCAAGAAGAACAAGCTACAAAACTGTAATACATAGGCAAAGGGCCTAGGCCAGCTCCATGCAGTCTCCCTAGTTGTGGTTCAGTCTCTGTGAGCCCCTATGAGTCAAGGTTAGTTGATTTTGTGGGCTTTCTTGTGGTTGTGTTTCCTTGACAGCTTTGGCTCCTATAATCCCCTACACACACACACACACACAAGCATGAACACTATAAACAAAACCCAGTGGACAAGGAGTCATTCAAAGCATTCAATGAAGCAGAAATGGATGAAATGGATTTTAAGAAAATAATACAGTAAATTAACAAATCTAAAAGATGTTTTTTGAAACACATAACATGTTAAACAATATCAATCGTCTTTCAGACCAATTAACCAAAAGAGGGGATTCAAATAAACAAAATCAAAGATGAAAAGAAAAATATTACAACAGATGACAATGAAATTTGGAATTTTGTAAGGGAATAACTTAATGTCTATATTCTATTAAGTTAGAAAACCTAAAAGAAATGAACAAACTTCTTGATTTGTCCATTAACCTTAACCACCAAAGTTAAGCCAAAAACTTAACCAGACAAAATAATATAAATAAGACAAAAAAAATAGTGATTACGAGTTGTCTGACACATACTAAAAAGCCCAGAACAAGATGGATTCACAAAATAATTTTACAAGACTTTAAAAGAAGATTTCCCTGAACTGGCCATCTCCTAAAACCAGGCAAGACTTCCAGTGGGAGGATTGGGGTGCCAACCCAATCATACAATCTTCAACCTAGTCTTAGATCCCTGTATTCCATGTGATCAAGGACAGAAGTGCTGTGTATTGGGTGTTGGGGGTGACTGATGAGCAGATAGGTAGAAATACTGTCTTTGGAGCAGTCCCTACTTGATGCTTTATGTTGCTAGTCTCCATTTGCATCAGGACTAGAGAGGTAGGTGGGGCAGCAGATGGGCAGTTGCTATCACTTAAATGAAGAGGCAGGCTACATAATATGAAAACATTACAGGTACGTCTCTGACAGAGAGTTAATATCTATCACATGCAAATAACTTAAAGAACGATAGATAGATGATAGATAGATAGATAGATAGATAGATAGATAGATAGATAGATAGACAAAAACATGGCATGGAGTTAAATATTTCCTAGATTATGAAACACAAATGGCTGCAAAATATTTTTTAAATGTTCAACATCTTTAAACATAATGGAAATGCAAATTGAGGCTACTTTGAGATTTCATGTTATCCAAGTCAAAATGGCTAAGTTTTTTATGTTGCCATATTGCTGGAAAAGGGGAAAAAATTATTCACTGCTGGTATGAGTGCTAACTGGTATAGTCACTGTGGAAGTCGGTGTGGCAGTTCCTCAAAAAGCTGAAAATAAATCTCCCACAAGGTCCAGTTATTCGATTCTTGCTCATCTACTCACCGCTGCTTGAGTATCAATAACTAGGAAGCATCAACAGCTTAGATGCCCATCAACTCTTGAACTTATTATGAAAATGCAGCACATTTACACAATGGACTATGAAATGGTTAAGAAAAATATAATTATAAAATTTGAAGGAAAATGGAAACGATTATCCTGAGTCAGGTAAGTCAGACTCAGAAAGGCTGAACAGAGGAGGTAATGCAGAGTAAGGAGACATAGCTAACACTAAGGGCCTGTTGAAAAGGCCATATGGGAACCTACTAATGGAGAAGCTTCTGAAAATACATGTGTATACATTATGAAAAGAGCTTAAATCAGGCTACCCTATAATTGGGGAACAATGCCCCAACTAGATGTCATATGATGATAGTAAAACACTATTGTTCAAGACAATAGAGTCTTAAATCATCAAACGCACACACACACACACACACACACACACACACACACACACACACAAATGGGTGTTGACCTGGTTTATCTCTATTGGCAATTTTTATAATGCTGGGAGGTTTTCTATATGGCACTAAAGGAGAAAAGTAATAATTTGTCATAGTCACATGCAAATGCAGTGAATAACAACATTTACTGTCGTGACAAGGTATGTCTACTAGTACAATGAGGACAAGAATGTTATGGGAGTGTATCAGTCAGGTTCTCTAGAGTAATATAACTTATAGGATGAATCTCTATATTCAGAAAAGGGATTTATTAGATAGATTTACAGACTGTGGCCCAGCTAACCCAACTGAACATGAACAGAAAGTTCAAGAATCCAGTAGTTGCTCAGTCTACAAAGCTGGATATCTCAACTGGTCTTCAGAGTACACTGAAATCCTGAAGAAGTAGGCTCTAATGCCAGTGAAGGAATGAACTTGCTAGCAAGGTAAGAGCAAGCAGGCAAAGAGCAAAATCTTCCTTCTTCCGTGTCCTTACTTAGGATTCTAGAAGAAGACATGGCCCAGATTAGATATGGATTAAAGGTGTGTCTTCCTACCTCAAAGATCCAAATTAGAATTTGATCTTCTCACTTCAAATTAAGCAAAGATCCCTCAGAGATATGCCTTCCATTTTGAAGTTTTAGTTAATTAAATATGTAGTCAAATTAACAAAAAAGGTTCATTCCTGGCACAGGTATTAGAGTCAAGACCTGTGGCTAGATAAACCATAGGTCCTAGGGGAGAACCTCCAACTAATATTCCAATAAATGGGCCTAGTATTAACTCTTAGTGACTTTCTGTTATACCTATGGGTTAGTATATCTCTCCTCAATCATCAGAGAGGTTTCTCCTTGCAGTAAGAGAATAAGAGAGAATGTGGAGGTCTCAGTCCTAAATGTGACATTTATATCACACCCCCTCCCCAAAGACTCAGGACTTGTACACATATAAACTAACAGAAATTGTGAAAGCATTCACAAGCTCAGCACAAGCTCAAGCTATTTTAAAAAAATCCCAATGTGGGGAGAAGGAAAGTGGGGAGGAGTCAAAGTTTCATCACTAGATGATGAGTTATTGGCAATGCACAGTTACTGGGAGAGAAAGAGGTGGTGTTTTCAGAGGCACAACCCCTGAAAAGTTGATTGTGTTCCACAGAAGGCCTCACACACACCCAAAAGCATTTGGACAACAGAAATTGGACTTGGTAGAAAAAAAAAGTGAGATCAGAGGAAAGTTGGGGTAAGCATTTGAGTATGATCAAAATACATTGTACAAAATTCTCAAAGAATTAATAAATCATTTTTTAAAGAATGACTAGTAGAGAGATATGTGGCCATCCACATTCATCATGGCTTCATTCTCAGTACTCCTTGAAAACAGCTTAGACATCTACCAGCTGAAGAATGGACAAAGAGAATGTGGTATCTATATGCAGTGAGTTTTTTTTTTCAGCTGTAAGGAAAGTTAAATTGTGAAATTTGCAAGTAAATGAACAGAGCTGGCAAACATAATACTGCGACTATTGCGTGAGGTAACCCAGATCCAGAAGGACAAATGTCATGTATCCTCTTTAATCTGTAGATCTTAGCATCAAATCTTTAGGTTTGGATGTTTGGCTTGGAGCACATATAAAAACCAGAAAGCTGTTCCCATGGGGCAAGAAAACATCCTAGGACAGTGGTTCTCAACCTTCTTAATGCTGTGACCCCCTTGGTTCAGTTCCTCATGTTGTGGTGACTCCTGCACACTAAAAAATTATTTTCATTCTTACTTCAAAACTGTGGTTTTGCTACTGTTATGAATCATGGTGTAAATATCTGATATGCAGATGGTCTTAAGCAACCCCCTGCCAAAGGCCATTCAGTCCCCTGAGGGCCCGTGACTCACAGGTTGAGAACCTCTGTCTTGGAGGATGGGGCATAAGAGAACATAGGTGATATAAAGGGGATTGAGGCATAGTGGAGAGGAGATCTCAAGGGGAGAGGGCTGTAACAGTTGGGGAAAGAGAAGATCAATGGAGGGATAACTAACACTAAGGATATTTGGAAAAAAATATTGCACCATCCATTTTATAATTGATGAGAGAGAGAGAAAGAATTGGAGTTAACCTACACAGGAGATAATACTCCTTCCAGAAACCAGAGGCTGACAAACAAAAGGTCAAGTACTGGTTTGAGATACCTACCCTTGAATTGTTGATGGGGTCTCTATGAGACCCTCAAGACATTGAAGGCTGGTTATTATACCAATCTTGGTTGACTACCAAGACTTGATAAGATTCTATTACTTAAGACACCACATACCTAACCTCACCACCTGCCTTTTTCCTTTTCCTGCCCCTCAAACCCCTCGTTGTGAGTCAGCCTTGGTTCCTTTGCATCAACTGTTCCTTCCTACCTATCACTTAATGAACTCACTTGCTAACTTCTCTCCCTCTCTGCCTGGACAGCTGTCACTCTGGCACTGAGGTCTCCTTGACATGCCCTTCTCCACAAACTTTGGGATGTTCCGTCCACATCTCCCCCCTTGCTTTTGTTTTTATTGTTGCTTCATCCGGCTTACTCCTGTCCCTGTACTTGCATAGTTTTTCTTATCTGGTCTACTTTGTCCAATGGAAAATAAGGTCTGTGAGAGCAGGGACTTCTGTGTTGGTGCAATTACTATCGAATAAAGAATAAATAGATCTTTCTACTAAGCAAATGTCATGAGGACTCCAAGGATCCCTTTCATTATTCTTACTAGAAGATATGGGGGAGGTAAGTGTCTTCTCTGATATCCATGAACCCCCACCTCAGGTATGCCAATTAAGCCTTTGTCAAGGCGTTCACAAAATTCACACTATCAGAGAAATTTGTCAATCATATATGTTTATCAACTTACTAAATTCACTTTGTAGGTTTCTGTAAGATTACTTTTCTCTTCTGTTTTTGACAATACCATTATAACATATTTGGATGTTAAAATGTTGAAGAAACGGATATGACTTTCAGTCTGGTTAATACGTAGAGAAAATAATTGTTCACTAGTTTTGGTATATTTTGTTGAATTAACATTTTAGTGATTATTATGGCATTTATGTCTGTGCATATCCTGGTCAACTAACAAAACTAGCCAAAGAAAATTTGTCATTAATGGTCCTTGGAAACCATCTGGCACAGCCATATCAGGCTTCCCAAGCCTAGTCATGAGTCTCCTGTTTACTGGTGG
Organism: Alexandromys fortis; assembly: GCF_014885135.2. Classification (NCBI taxonomy): domain Eukaryota; kingdom Metazoa; phylum Chordata; class Mammalia; order Rodentia; family Cricetidae; genus Alexandromys; species Alexandromys fortis. The sequence continues at coordinate 22,656,153 of NW_026067924.1, forward strand.
GAAAATATGAGAAACAAAGCAAAAGTTTTAGAAAATATTTTCTCTTCCTCCCCAAGAGGTCGGTTACTGGTTGTCTGGACTCAAGCTGAGTACTGAAATTATTGTTTTAAGTACAAACTTTCTTTGATCTGGTTTTAAAACATAAACATAAGGGCCTTTGGCCAATTTGACTATGACATGTGTCCTTTAATTCTGTAACTAACCAAATTGGGACATAATTGTGTTTTGTAACTCAACTGCAAAGCGGGAGGTGAGGCAAGCTTTCATTACAGTAAAAAAAATTTGCTTTTCCTTAGCAATATTTTCCATCAACATCTTTCCATGTCTGCAAGTCTTATAGCATGATCCTTTTTTTTATCAGCACAAGTACTAATTATTTCATTTTCTTATGCATTGCCAAAAATTTCAATAATAATGTAAAATTTGTTTAAAAGAACTAGTTTATCACAAATAGAGAGGAAAACATGTTTCAAATGATGTCAAACCAAAGACACCCAGATAGAATGACTAGTTTAAACAATTTCCTTGGAAATCCTGAAGTTAATACTGCCTGAGGTCATCAAGCTGATACTCCTAGCTCAGGAAAGGGCAAGACTGAAGGAAAGATGACTTTCTATTCTTGTAGTTAAAAAAGAAAAAGAGCCAGTGGGTCTACTTCCTAATCTCTTTGGCTTGTGGATTTCTAAGGTCCAAGGCCCCAAAGAGGTGACAACCTTGGTCCCACGTTTCCCTGAGTACTAAAGATGTTTCTGAGCCCTTACAGAGAAAGATACATTCAAAATCTTCCGCAAGGGGAGCTGCAGACACTGGATGCTGCGTCTCTGCTGCAGTCTCTGCTACCATCCTATTGTCCTGAAATAGTGAAAAAGGGGACTTCCCAGGGAAGATAGAGTTGACCTACTTTTAAGGGAAATGAATTCCAGGAGTCAGGCTTTGTGGCGCATGCTTCATCCATGTGTCCTCCCAGTGGAGGAGAGACTTGTCTGCAAATCCTGTCTACTAATGGCAGCTGCCATCCTCACAAACTGCTAGAATACCTTGGATTCTGTTTGTCTGGTTGGTTTGATTTGGGGTTTGTTTGTTTGTTTGTTTTCTTGACACAGGGTCTCACTATGTCCTGAACTCACTATGTGGACCAAACTAGCTTTGAACTCATAGAGATCCACCTATGTCTGCCTCCTGAGGGCTGGGCTTAAAGATTCTTAAAGCATGCCATTAACTTGAACCAGGCAACAGCCCCACATCCCAAGGCCAAATGCATTTGCACACAGGATATTCACTGTCTAACACAGAGATGTCAGCTCATTATTCTTATTCTAATAGCACTAATTTCTAAAATATTCATATCTTCCTAAAATGATTATTAATACAGAATAACCCCTTGACATAACATTGAAGCTTTTGTGTTTTGTTTAGAAATTCTGAAATAAGCTATTTCACAAAATAGTTCTTTATAAAATGTGAATTTGAGAAGTGAATTCCCTAAAAAACTAAGAATAGAACTGCCATATGATCCAGATATACCAATCCTAAACATATACCCAGAGAATTTTACCTATCATTTTTTAAGTATTTCTTAATGCAAGAGTCAGGATTCTTTAGAAAACATCGTTTGAATTGCTGAAGGCATGGAGTTCTCCACTGCAGTTAATCTCCTTTCCTGTGTTTCATCCGGCCAGGTAAACAAGAGGTCTTCGTACCTGTGCACTGGCAAGGAGACTGGTGTCTATTTTCTTATTTTGGTTGCTGAGTGGCCACACTAGAGTTTAACCACTATTAGTCCTAACCCAGATGTCAATTTCTTTCTTCTTGATATTTATTTCTTCCTCTCTAAGACAAGATCATCAAGGCAGAAGAGCATTAATTATACTTCCAGAACTGGTGGGCTGTGATTTAGACAACTATAAAGTGCAAATAATTGTTTCCTTTTTTTTTTCTTTTCTGAGACAGGGTCATGCTGTAGAGTCCAGGTTGGCCTTGACAGTGTTATTCTTTGATCTCCACCTCATGAAACCATGGCTAGCAGCATGCAGCACCTTGCACAGTGATTAACTCATTCATAGCCATAACATGGAAAAGTTAACTGCATCTGCTCTCCATTGAATTATCTTAGAGTGCTATAGGAACACTTTTCCAGCTGCCTCCTATAGGTGTGAGAGTAAGCAGGGCATCTTTTTGATCCTTTATACAAAATGATAAAATGGAAATATGAAAACTTTGTGAAGGGTTATCTAGAAATTAATTTTGACTTTTAATTGCAGCTCAAAACTGAAGGTATCTTCTAAAAATGTTTGAGGGAAGCCAAGGAAGGAACTCAAACAGGGCAGGAATCTGGAAACAGGAGCTGATGCAGAGGCCGTGAAAGGGTGATCCTTATTTTAAAAAGATGCGCAGTTTAAAATAAAGATATCACTATATCTAGTTCTCTTAGAATCACTATTTTAATCCGGTAATTCCAAAGACAAGCTTTGAAGATGAGAAAGGAAACTGGAAGTTAAATGAAAAAGAGACCTTATGGGGAGAGCATGGCATGCAAACCAGAGTGGCCTAGAACAGATTTGAAACCTCTACAAGGTTTTGCCCGAGGTTAGTCGAAATCACAGAAATTTATCAACTCGTTTGTTTGATTTTTGTCAGTTAAATTGTCATCCTGCCATTTTGCCAACAGAGCAGGGATATGAAAATGAAGCTCCTAGCCCAAATGGTGTCTGCTTGAGCACAGGTTAAAGGCTGCGTAAAAACATTTCTTAAGCAATTAGCTGGCACACGGGAAGTAATTAGGGCCTTGGGCCCTGCCGGTAAGACATTGGAGAAGGTTGGTCTTCATATGAAAAATCTGATTTCACTTGCATGAGTTGAAACACCTGCAATGAGTGGGAGAAAGATCTGGATTTATCCAGCCAAATGAGAAGCCTACATGCCCTGTTTCCATTTCATCATTCAGTAGAAACGTGCAGTACTACAGACGTGAAAGCCATGTTCAGAGCATGATGGAATGGAAGGACTTATTTAGAGTTTATATTGCTAATAAAACACCAGGATCAAGAGCAACTTGGGGAGAAAAAGGTTTATTTACCTTACACTTCCATACCATAGTCCATCACTGAAGGAAATCAGGACAGGAACTCAAGCAGGGCAGAAAGCTGGAGCCAGCAGGTGATACAGAGGCCACGGTGAAGCTATGCTTATGTTCTGCATGGCTTACACAGCTTGCTTCCTTATAAAACCAGGATCACCAGCCCAAGGTAGCTTTGTTCATAGTGATCTGGGTCTTCCCATATTAAATATCAAATCTCAATCAAGAAAATGTATCACAGACTCATCTACAGACCAATCTGGTGGGAGTATTTTCTCAACTGAAGGCCTGGCTTCCAAAATGACTCTAGCTTGTGTCAAGTTGACATAAAACTAGCCAGCACGATTGACTTCCTGTCCATCTGATATATAAACACATTACTGTTAATTTCCTTCCTAATCCATCCCCAATATTCATATTAATATTAAAATCACAATATGAAACATTCAAACATTTAAAAAAGTATCACTCTTTAAAAGTTCAAACACTTTGAAATTTCAGTCTCTAAAAAATAAAAACTCCTAATACTTCAATGTCCCTGTAAAAATGCCAAAGTCTCTAAAATATCCAAGGTCTTTCTAAAATATCAAAGACCACATACTTGTGTCTCCTGTAAAATCAGGAAAAAAAAAATACAAGGTAAACACTTTCTTACTTCAAGAGGCAATCCAGAGTAGAGTCACAGTCAAATCAAAGCAAAACCAAATTTCAACATGTAAAATTTTTGGTGCTTGATGTCTATGACACAGTAACAATCTTGTAGACCCTCTGGCCCTGACATTAACAACACACGTAGCTCGTCTCCTAAACTCTAGTTCTACTCTAATTGCTGGTGTCCTTGGTAGTTAGCCCATGGAACTTGGCATCTCCAAAATGTTGGGTTCTCCACTTAAACTGGACTTCACCTTTGCCAATAGTCTCCTGGGCTTTCTTCTGGAACTGTGACACTGCCTCGTGGTGCCACACATTAATTCTCAAGCTTCTACTCTAACTGAGGCTGTACATTCACGGATGACCTCTCCTGGCCTTTCATAGTGCTAAGTCTCCGAGCTGCTGCTCTCCATAACTTCATCGTGCCTGCAAATCCACTACTACCTGGGAAAATTTTGTACATTACCAAATGTGGCTACCATCATGAGATGCAGCCTCAGCAACCTCTGGAGCACAGATCCTATGTGCTGAACCTGCGGAAACGCTTTTTAGATTTCACCTCAGTGTTGCTGCTCTCTTCTGTTTGAAAATTTATTATTTTTATTTTATTTATTTGTTAAGTTCACTTTGTGAAAAGTATCTATGTAGTTTAAGCAGTAGATATTTTCCTTCTGAAATGTTTGAGGTAGTGATTCAATGTTTCTTTATTCGTGTGTTTTCAGAAGTCCTGTGGCTACTACAGACATTAACGAAAATGCTCTAATTATTATGGGGTAAAAACAAAATTTTAACTATTCTACAGCAGGCCCATATTCTGATATTTGGAGTTTATTCTTTTTAATTGTTATTATTTCTCTTTTATTTGGGGGATTATAATATCATTTCATCCCCTTGACTTTCCTCCGTCCAAGCCCTCCTATATGTTTCTCCTTGCTCTCATTCAAATTCATGGCCTCTTTACTAATTGCTGTTATATACATATGTTTATGTACACATATGTATATACAGAGATATATGAACATATAGTATATATTCCTAAATACATACTTACAATCTGCTCAATCTATAGAATGTCACTTACACACATGTTTCAGGACTGACCATTGGTATTGGATAACCAGTCAGCGTCGTCTTCTCCTGAGAAGACCATTCCTCCTCTCTCAGCACTCCTCAGTCCCTGCAGTTCTTTGTGAAGCGTTAAGGATTTGTGGGCTCCTTCCCACACTTGTCTTAGCATATATATTGTTATTGCCTAGTTTAGCTCATATTTAGACAGTCACATTAGTGAGAATTTATGATGTGGTTTTTGATATTCCTAGGAGAGACAACCTCTCAGCAAAACCTCTTATCCTTTGGTTTTTACAGTCTCCCCACACCCCTTCTCAATGATCCCTGAGCCATAAAAGTGGTAGCTGCCTGAGAGTAACACCTCTGTCTTCTCATTAGTTCTTGTTTTCTGTAATGATCTCCTTCTATTGCAAAAAGAAATGTCTTTGATGCAGGTTGAAGAATTACACTTAACTGTGGGTATAAGGGCAAATATCTAGAATATAGCTAGGTATTGTGCTGATTTGGGAACATTTAAGTTGTAAGTTTTACTCCAAGATCTATGACTTTATTAGCCCTGGGTAGTTGGCTAAATTTCCATTACCAGGCTTGACTTCCCTCTTGCTGAAAAGCTTTAAGCCTAATTAGAGAGCTGCTGGTTACCATGAAGGTGTGTATGCCACTACTGAACTTTAGGGTTATCATACCATGCTGGTCATTGTTATAGTTCATAGATTCATAGCTAGGTAGGACCTTTGGCTGCTTCCATCCTTTGGAAGCTTACATGGAATCTTCTTGTACCATGAAAACTAGGAGACAGAAAGAAGACATTCAAGTCAGTTTTAGCTAAGGGAGCTCTGAGCCCTGTGTCTGAAGAGAATGGTATCTTCAGCAATGGGCATTCATTTTCCACCTCTGGGGAACAATCCAAGGCCAATAGCAATAATACATAATGTTTTGGGAGATGCTTGGATGACTCTGACCAACAACTCAAAAGAGGACTTTCTCATGCCTGGTACTGAGACTTTTGTTAGATGGCCTTTAGCTCTTGGAGTGAGATTACCAGCCAAGATGGTAAATTTTTGTTTAAACTGTATATGTATGTCTGTTTTATGCTCTTGCTCTGTAATTCAACTTGAAATCTGCAATGACGATACTGCAATAAGCTCTCTTATTATTCAGGATTGTTTTAACTATCCTGGGTATTTTGTGTTTTCACATGAAGATGAAGATTCTTTTTCCAATTTTTGTGAGAGAGAGAGAGAGAGAGAGAGAGAGAGAGAGAGAGAAAATTTTGATGGCGATTGCATTGGATCTGTAATTGCTTTTCTTAGAATGGCCATTTTCACAATGTTAGTCTACTGATCCAGCAATATAGAAGAGCTTTCTTTAAGGTCTAAACATTTTTATTATAGAATTTTATCATTTATTTGGTTAGTTATCACAGTGTATATTTTCAGCTATTGTTAAAGGTACTGTTTCCCTTATTTCTTTTTCAATACGTTTGTCATTTCTATCTAGGAAAGTGACTGATATTTTTGTGTTAATTTTCTATCTTGCTACTTTTATGAAAGTGTCTATCAGTAGTAGAGGTTTCCTCTGGATTCTCTAGGTCTTTTATATGTAAAATCATATGGTCTGCAAATAAAGACACTTTGACTCTTCCTTTTCTAATTCTATTCTCTTGGTCTCCTTCAGTTGTCTTATTTCTCTGGTTAGTATTTCAAGTACTATATTGAATAGGTATAGAGAGAATGTACATCCTTGTCTTGCTCTTGATTTTGGTGGAAATTCTTTTAATTTCTCTCCATTTAGATTGATATTTGCTGTATACTTGTTGTAAACTGCCTTTGCTATGTTGACGTATATTCATTGTATCCCTAGTCTCTCCAGACTTTTATTATGAAGGAATGTTAAACTTTGACAACATTGGTTTCCTCCCAGAGTTTGATGACTTTTCTTCTCTACTCCTTTGGGTTATTATTTTTGTTGTTTTTCTAGAGCTTTTGAGTGTGTCATTAAGTTGTTAATATGAGATCTCTCCATTTTATTTATGTAGGCATTTGGCACTATGAATTTACCTCTTAGAACAGCTTACATTGTGTTCCATGTTGTGTTTTTATTTTCTTTCAGGTATAAAAAGTTTTCAATTTATTTCTTGATTTCTCTCTTGACTCAATTTTCATTCAGGAATGAGTTTTTCAGTTTCTGTGAGTTACTACACTTTCTACTGCTTCTATTGTTGAAATACAGCTTTAATCCAAGGTACAAAGAGCCTTGTTTATTGGTTCCTGTTATTTTATTGTAGTGGTATCAGGTTTTTGGCTTTGTTTGTCTTGTTTCACATCTTTTGATTTACTATTCTGGGATTACTTATCCTTTGTGTCCTCTAATGTTAAGCTAACCTTCCCTTCAGACTGAAGTTTCCCTTCTAGCACCTTCTGTAAAGGTGGATTATAGGACTTACATTTTCATGTGACTTGGTATATTTCCCCTGCAGTTTTCTTTGCTCTGTATGTATACTATTTTAACTATTATATGTTGTGGGTAATTTATTTTATGGCCCTATCTACTTGATATTCTGTACGCTTCTTGAACCTTGGTAGGCATCTTTTTCTTTAGATTGGGAAAATTTTCTTCTATGATTTTGTTAAAGTATTTTCTGTACCTTTGACCTGGGTTCTTTTCCCTCTTTTATCTCTATTTGTCTTACTTAGGGTTTCTTTGTTTTTTTTTATTTATTAAAGATTTCTGTCTCTTCCCCACCGCCACCTCCCCTTCCCCTCCCCCTCCCCCAATCAAGTCCCCCTCCCTCGTCAGACCAAAGAGCAATCAGGGTTCCCTGCCCTGTGGGAAGTCCAAGGACCACCCACCTCCATCCAGGTCTAGNACCCATTGCCATTGTTCTTGAGTTCTCAGTAGTCCTCATTGTCCACTATGTTCAGCGAGACCGGTTTTATCCCAGGCTTTTTCAGACCCAGGCCAGCTGGCCTTGGTGAGTTCCCAATAGAACATCCCCATTGTCTCAGTGTGTGGGTGCACCCCTCGTGGTCCTGAGTTCCTTGCTCGTGCTTTCTCTCCTTCTGCTCCTGATTTAGACCTTGAGATTTCAGTCCAGTGCTCCAATGTGTAGCTGTGATGAAACGTCATGACCAAAAGCAACACAGGGAGGAAAGGGTTTATTTCACTTATGGTTCCACAACATAACCCAGCCCTGAAGGAAGTCAGGAGAGGAATTCTAGAAAGGCAGGAACCTGGAGGAGGAGCAGATACAGATGACATGAAGGGGTGAAGCTTATTGACTTGCTTATCATGGCTTGCTCAGTCTAGTTCCTTATAGAACCCATGACCACCAGACCAAGCCTAGCACCACCCAAAATGGTTGGGCCCTCCCTCATCAATCCGCTACAGCCAGAATTTATGGAGGCATTTTTTTCAATTAAAGTAACCTGCTTTCAGATAACTGTTGCTTGTGTCAAGTTGACATAAAACTAGTCAGTACACTATAATTCATAGATCTGATTTTTTTCATAGTGCCTTAGGTTTCCTGGCTGTGTCTGGGTTGTTTTATTTTGTTTTTAACAATTTCTTTGGCTCAGCTATCTATTTCTTCTACCCTCTCTTCAAAACCTGAAATTCTCTCTTCCATGTCTTCTAATATGTTGGTGAGGGTTTATTTGAAGTTTTTGACATCTTAAATCTTTCATTTCCCATTTTATTTCAGTTTGGGTTTCCTTCAGGGATGTTATGACTCTGTTATATTCTACTTTCATGTTTTGAATTGTTTTCATTATTTCACTCAACTGTCTGTACTTTCAGTCTTCATTAAGGCGTTTATTTAATATAACATATTCATAGTTGCTCTTTTGAAGTTCACATCTTCTGTTTCAGATAAATTCTGTTTTCATGGTCTATTGCAATAGTGTTGCTGGCTTCTAGAGGAGGCATGCTGTCTTGGTGTTTATGTTTGTGGTTTTGTTCCAAGATACAGGCACATGGAGCTAAAGGTATCTGATGTATTTCCTGGTGTAAATAACTGGTCTCGTCTCTGCGGGGTAGGTATTCTGTTCTTCAGCTGTTGTAATTGACTCTGGAACCTAGGCAATTGTGGCGGCTGTGGGTTCCATGGTAAAGAGCATTTCTATGCCTTGGTGGGTGCTTGAAAGGAATGGACACAAGCTAGAAGAAAAGGTTGAAGGGGCTACAGGAAAGAACTAGAGTGAGCCTGGTTTTGTATAGAGAGGTGAAGTTCCAGAGGTGAGCTTGGCAGAGGGCTTCCTCTGAGCAGGGTGCAGCAGTACTTAGTAGTAAGTCTGGAGAGACAAGAATATAGGACAAAAGGATATCAAAGGCCACCTACGGAAATTTCAATTAGTGTCACCACAGGGAAACGCTGGTACAGAAGGGTTCTGAAGGTAGAGGGATGCCACAAAGGAGGGGAGCTATGCAAGGCATAGGCAGAAAGAGGCATCAGTAAGGAACCAGGGGAACCCTGGTTCTGAACGAAGAGGTGAAGTCCCTGAGGTATGAAGGTGGGCCTGGAGAAGAGGCTCCTCTATGTCTATGTAATTGCTCTCTTTAAAACTCTTTTGTGATGAAAGAAGAATTTGTAAAATCATCTACACTCATCAGATTGCTGCAAACGAAATTTCCCAGATACTTCAAAGTTCCCCAAGTTAAAAAAGGCCAACCCCATTCATATAAAAGTAATAGCATATTTTAATTTTAGAAGTGAAATATCCTGGCAAGCAATCAAAATAGTGCGTTACTGCTAGCTACACTAGTAACCACTGTGTATGGCTCTTGCGGCAGTAGGAGTAAAGCCAGGACCTTGGATATGCTGGGCAAGAATCCTACCACTGAGCTACATTGTCAGTTCCATTCTATATCACCATATACGTTTAAAAAAAAAACACAAAGAACAAGGCTGAAGTGGTGGCTCGTTAGTTAAGAAAAATGGCTGCTCTTCCGGAGGGCCCAGGTTCAATTCCTCGCACCCATGTCGTTGCTCACAACCCTCTGTGAGTTCAGTACCAGAAGCATGACATTCTCTTCTGGCCTCCAGACACTGCAGACATGTAGTGTGCTGATACACATGCAGGCGAAACAGGTAAACACATGAAATTAAAATAAAAAATAAGAAAGCAAAGAACAATGATGCTCATGTTATTTCCCTGTGAAGTATGAAATCATTTTTAACTGCTGAAACACTCTGCAAATACAAGGAATTCAATTGTTGAGTTTTTCTTTGGAGTGTTACTTTAAGTTAACACTTAAAGAAAAATAGAGAACTACAATAAATTGAGAGAGAAAGCAGAATCTCTCTCTCCAGCTGTTCTAGGCTTTGGCTGTCTTGCACTCTTTCCCAGCTAAAAACGGGAGCGTAGATTCCAGTACATGGGGTGGAGACAAGTTCTTAAGCTTCTTTTCCAACTTCATCAAGAATTTTAGCTTTTTTCCTTCATACCGGGAGTTTGAATTATTGGGTAGCAGACATGCTGTCAAAAGACTGGATAATTACCTGTCATTTTCCATGTCTGAAGGCAGCCTTCCACCTCTGCAACTTGATGGATAATCTGTGCTTGCATTCCAAAATTCATTATATTTGGATTTTATGTGGGTGTTCATGATCCCTTGAGGGAGAAACCTCAAGCAACCTCTTTTCCTCACCACCTCTATCCTAACCCCCACATCTTGCATATACACCACAGTCCACATGTAATACACACACACACACACACACACACACACACACACCGCACAGACACACATACACCACACAGACAGACATATCCCAAATTGGCCAGATACTGATCCAAACTCTGGATATTTGTTCACTATTTTTTTTGATCACATACATATTTTCTATTCTCATTTTACATCATCTCCTAACCTAACAAATGGTCATAATAAGTCAAGTTAAAAACCCAAAATGCAAATGCTGATGGATTTTGTCCCTTGATACCATTGTACTTTGCAAAAGTTTAACTCATTCAGAATTGGAGTAATGGCTCAGTGGCTGAGAGTATTCCACTATTCTCCCTGAAGACCTGGGTTCAGTTCCTAACCTCAACATGGTGGCTCAAAACCATCTGTAATCACAGCCCCAAGAGATCTAATGCTCTTTTCCACACTATGTGGGCATGAGATACATATGTAGTATACAGACATACATGAAGGCAAAATATTCTTACACATTAGATAAATCAAAACATTTTTTAAAAAAGTTTAACTCGTTTCATAATACGCCTAATGGCAACGCTTTAGATCAGAATATGTTATGTGAGCTCGTGTGTGTATACATACAGAGGCCAGAGATTGATCAACCTTCTTTTATGCTCTCGTCTTTTAGAGGGTGCACTAGGGAGTTGGCTTGGAAAAAGTGTCTTTCACTCAACCTGATAATCAACAGTTTGGTTATACTAGCTGGCCAGTGAGCTCCAGGTATCCACTCCCCAGCACAGACATGTATCTCAATACCCAGGTCTTCATATGGGTTCTGAGGAGCTCTTTGCTGAATAAATCATCTCCAAAGCTCCCTGAAGATATTTTTTAGGGAGCTATGTATTAGAGGCAAAGGACAAAATGCTGATTCAGTTGAAAATATAAGTAGTCTTGACACCATAGAAAAGGGTGCATAATAATTTATCTCTACATTTACCCTGATTATTTGGGGGGCCATAAATATGTATGCTTAAGAATGGCTAAAGAAAACAAACCCCCTTATCCATTCTTAAATTCTATCATGCCTGATATTTATTAAGAACAACCATGTCTTTACATAGAAGAATTTGTTGTCTCAACAAAGTTTCTGAATAATCATATTAGAGTAAGCTCCCAAAAGACATCAGTATCCTATCTCAGAGATGGAAGCAAGTGGAATCATAAATAGTACCAACATGGAGCACAGCACAGCTTGGAAGCAGACAAAGAGGGACTGGCAAAAGCAGACTCAAGTCATGGAGTTCTTGCATGTAGGTAAAAAGAGGACCTTGAAATGGAGTTCTACGGGCTCTAGGTTTAGGAATCTATCATGCAGGCGTGCACAGGTGTCGGCTCATGGATACAACGCATTCTGTGCAAGGAGCTCAGCAAGTTACAAACCGAAAATGCAAATGCTGATGGACCTTGTCCCTTGACACCACTGTGCTTTGCAGAAGTCTATATCATTCGGGTCTGTCGTTTTCCACATCTGAAGACAGAGCTCTGGCCTTAGGGTAATTCTCAAAATGCTGTTCTCAGACCTCCACCAGCAGCGATTAGGGTTCTGTAAGTCAAAATCTAACTCCTCACCCACTTCCTACCAAATCAGATGTACCAAGGCAGGTCTCAGTGGTCAATGTTTTAACAGTCTCTTCAGGAACCTCAGCTACAGTGCTTTTGGGGACCATAGAATGCTCAACTCAGGCTTGGCATCACAGCTACTTAGAAAGCATAAAACTTGGAAGTTCCCATATTTTTCTTTGATCGGTTATAAAATGAGCAAGTAAGGGTGGAAATGAGTCTGCTTTGTGGTATCCCAGCCTATGGGAGCTTAAGCTCAGAAATTCCAGGGACAGGTCCAGGCTCAGGAGGGCCTTCCAAACTTGTTTTAACGCTGCTCTGCTGTCGTTACTTTTAAATTTTAAATTTTTAAATTTTCTTTTGGGAATTAGTCCTGTGCTAGGCTCCAACTATCTTTTCAAGGGGCCCCAGGTAATTCTAGTCATAGTCAGCAAGAACAATGAGTTTTTAAAAACTTATAAAAGAAGCATGCAGTTATGAAGGAGTTTAACAAAAACTCAGTATGGCTTCACAGTCAAGATGAACAAATATTATATGACTCAAGTTATAATTACATTAAAATAAAACTTTAGGCAAGATAAATTTAGTAGCTCTTAATTAACAAAGGAAAATTACCTACTAACTGCTGTGCTGCAATGCCTTAGCAGATAAAGGCACTGTTGCCAAGTCTGATCATTTGAATTTGATCCCAGGGACCCACATTGTAGAAGGAAAGAATCAACTCTGTCACGGCATTTGTATGTCTCCACCCACATGCAATTACATAAATAAATGTGATTCTAAATCTTTTCATTAAAAAATAAAAGTTTAAAAAATATTTAAAAATGTGTTTCAGTAAATGGCAATCTCCTTACCAGTCCAATAACTCTTCCTGACAGTGTAGGCAGGCAGCATGTATGACCAGTGTGTAGAGCAAGGCATTACTCACCGAGTTCGGTCAGTTACAGTTTGATTGGTTACAGCTTGGGTTTTGCCTCATTTGAGCATTGTCTGATTAGCTGGATGCTAATGGTAGGCAGGCACTCAGCTATTTGATTCTGTATGTAAACGCCTATACCAGGCTTTCAACCAATTACATGCTAAATTAAAATGTAGTTCATTGAGTCAAGTTTGAAGTATAGAAGCCTCCATCCCCAGGCAAAATTTTGTTTAATATGTATGTTATTAAACTGATTTTTAAAAAGCCCTAAAAGTTGACTAACACAGGTTGGTAACCACACCTACAAGCAACTGTCACTAATTTTAATAAGAGGATTAGCCATTATTTGGATGCAAATATTAAAGTAATGCTCATGTTTTTATTTTTTAAGATTTATTTATTTATTATGTATACAACATTCTGCCTCCATGTAGGCCCACATGCCAGAAGAGGGCACCAGATCTCATTACAGATGGTTGTGAGCTGCCATGTGGTTGCTGGGAATTGAACTCACAACCTCTGGAAGAGCAGCCAGTGCTCTTAACCACTGAGCCATCTCTCCAGCTCCTTGTGTTTTTATATAACACTATGCAATACTTCAGTGGGAAGAATCAGTAAATGACTCACCAATTTGCCAGCTCACAGCAGCGTATTACAGGCATCTCTTCCCCAAATGGCTCCTTGTGTGGCATTACCATGTATCTTCAAATCAGTCATGACGCAATTACTCACATCACAAACGTAAGGAATCAGTTGTCATCCACTCACAAGCACACGGATACCACCAAATATTGAGTACTTTTAATTCATACCGTTCGTATACCATCTTCTAAGACGCACTTTGCAGAGAAGGAAGCGGAATAATGTCGGCTGGGGGAGTTTCCTGAGCCACAAGTAAAGGGATTTATTAGTCATTATTAAAGTGATTTGTCTCTAATCCTTTCATTTGTCTACAGTGTCTTGTCAGCAAGAAAAACAAAATATGAAAAGCTTTTGACAGAGTCAAAAAACAGCACAAACCCAACAAAATAAGCACAATATAAAAAAAAAAAAAAAACTCTTGGTTTGAATAAAAACCAAGTCTCTGTATCAGGGCAGAATGGGAAAACTGCCTTAGACTTGGTTTCTAAAAGGAGATTAGAGACACTGTTTTGAGAATTCTGAACAATGTGATGCCATGCTTGATCGGCTTTAAATCTGGACGGTTTACTCATGAATCCACCCTGTCCCGTGAGCCGAGTAACACACAATGACCTCAATTTGGGTGAGTAACTTAACTGCATGTCTCTATCCTTAAGTATAGGCTAGCACCATATCCCCTTCCGTGTGCATCCCTTTGGCTCTAAAATGGTCTCTTTAAGGGAAATATTCAACCAATTAAAAGATTAGATGCGTATCAAAAATTAGCTTCTTCCAGTGGTGCTCCGTGCTACCTTCTCCTTCCAAGGGCCTAAAACAGGAGAAATGTTACTATATTCCTTGAGTGCCCACGGGGACTCACTGGGCCTCCCTGAAACCCTGATCTGCAGTCTTCTTAACTGATGTCCATGACCTGCTCTAGTCTTTGAAGACGTCTACAGCTACTACCATGATCATTATGAATGCAGTTCCCTTCTGCCTCCTGGCCCATCACATCCAGTCCACAGATCTCTCTGTATGTTTTTGTTCCCCAGTTCTAACAGGGTACACAGGGCCCCTGAACCCTTGAGTTTTCACACTGTAACTTTAACAAAAAAAAATCCATGTCGTTTGTCATTAGGGAAATGAAAATGTGATAACACTGTGCACCCATCAGAAGAGTTCAGACTAGAAAGACACCATAACAAGTAGTCGAGGTGAATCGAGGAACTGAAATTACTACGCAATGGCATTTGGAATGCTAAATTGTCCCTTTTAAATATGGCCCACCCTTTCTACTATTGCATGCTCACTGAAGAGAAAGAAAAGTATCTGTCTGTGCAAAGATTTGAAAAGAGAATGCTACCTCCTCAAAAGAACTCCCCAGGCCCAAAGATCAGAGGCAGCATTCAGAGCAGGAAAGTGGACCTGAGATCGTTTTCAGTGGAATCCTTCGCAGGAGGATTCCCATCGTAAAGCAGGATGATGAAATCCAATCCAAGCATCAGATCCCAGGAACTCAGTCAGAAGACTGCAGACAGGTGCAGCGGGGTGGGGGTGGGGGTTGTACCCTTGCCTGGCAAACAGCTGCTTCTAGTTCTCAACCACCATCCAGCAGAAAGGGAAAGATTTAACCTCAAATCAAGTTCAGGATTTAGAAATCACTATCAAATAAAAGCCTAAAGGCTTTGTGCTACCTGGGCTACAGCAAAGAAGTCATAGACCTTATCATACAATGAGGAGAAACCTCAAGATGTAAGAGTAAACATGTACTTTGATCACACCCTCAGAACAACACTTCCATGGTGAAAATGGTATGTTTAGAAAGGCCTATGAAGATGGAAAGTACAACTGTATGATTAAGCAAATGAAGTCAATTTTTTTCATATAGATAGATAGATAGATAGATAGATAGATAGATAGATAGATAGCTTGATGGATTGATTGATTGATTGATTGATTGATTTTCAAGACAAGGTTTCTCTATAGGTTTTTGGTGTCTGTCCTGGAACTAGCTCTTGTAGACCAGGCTGGCCTCGAACTCACAGAGATCTGCCTGACTCTGCCTCCCAAGTGCTAGGACTAAAGGCATGTGCCACCACTGCCCGGCGATGAAGTCAATTTTTAAAATTACTCTGAGTACTAGTCTAAAAGGCAATCAAGGTGATATGTGAAAATATAGGTGTGATGTAGCCAGGGAAGCAGGTAGGCTAACTGCACATCTCCTCCTCTACTCCTACAAATCCAATCCCCCAGTCTCATTTCCAGCTTGGCGGCAGAAAACACTGGGCAGCCCTCACTCACCCCACTCCCACACACCTGCACTCTTATCTCCAGTAGATCACATAGATCTTCCCCTCCAAACTTCACCCCCCTCACCTATTACACTGTACCAGCCCCCAACTGTAGGAGCCCATCCCTGGGAACCCACAGACTACTCTGACCAGGGAAGCAGGTAGGCTAACTAAAGATCTTCACTTCTCCTTCATTCCTCCAAATCCAATTACCCAGTGTCATTCAGCAGACTATCCACTGAGGCTTCTCTAGCTCTCTGCCCTATTCCCAGGGGACTAAACAGATCCTGGCTGGGCATTCTGATTTCCCCACTCCTGTGGGCCCCCTCATCCTCCCCTTCTAACTCATATGCATTCCTATGAGTCAATTCCCAATATCTAGAAAATTATTTTATCTGGAACTCCCAATGGCCACAACTATCAGAATTCCAGAATTTCCTACCAGACAATAAACAGCCTCCAAACTTTCCTAAGAACCAGAGAAGGCAACAGAAACCAAGGGACAAAACACACACCCAACAAATACAAACCCAGATATCAGCATCTAGAATAATAAACTTCCCAAATTCAAATACACAGACAATAATCTAAAAACACAATCAATAACAGCAAAGATAGTATGTTTTCACTGGAATCTAGAAACTGCCACAGCAGGTCCTGAGTGTTGCAACACACCTGAAACACACACACACAAAGGCCTTAAAATAGCCTTGCTGAACATGATAGATGTCCTTTAAAAGATTAATAAATCCCTTAAAAATCTATAAAAACACAAACAGTAGAAGAAAATTAATAAAACCATTCAAGATCTGAAAGTGAAAACAAAAGCAATAAAAAAAAACTCAAACTGAAAGAAACCTGGAAATGAGAAATCCAGAAACTAAACAGAAACCTCAAGGGAAAGCTTCAACAACAGAATACAACAAAAAGAGAAAATTTCAGGAATTGAAGATAGAAGAAATAGATACCTAGGTCAAAGAAAATGTTAAATTAAAATAAAAATATGAAAAGACCAAATCTAAAACTAAATTATTAGATTAGGATTAGGAAACCAGACCAAGGGCACAGGAAATTTTTTTTTTTTTTTTTGGTTTTTCGAGACAGGGTTTCTCTGTGGTTTTGGAGCCTGTCCTGGAACTAGCTCTTGTAGACCAGGCTGGTCTCGAACTCACAGAGATCCGCCTGCCTCTGCCTCCCAAGTGCTGGGATTAAAGGTGTGAGCCACCACCGCCCGGCTCACAGGAAATATTTTTAACAAAATCATTGTAGTGGTTTGAAAGAATGTGGCCCCCAAAGGGAGTAGCACTATTAAGAGGTGTGGCCTTGCTAAAGTAGGTGTAGCCTTGTTGAAGAAGGTGGGGCCTTGTTGGAGTGTGGGTGAGCTTTGAGTCTCTTTTGCTCAAGCTTCGCTCAGTGTGATGCTTAGTCTACTTTGTGTTGCCTGTGTATCAACATGAAACAGCTACCTCTTCAGCATCATGTCTGCCGCATGCCACCACGTACCACTCTAATGATAATGGACTGAACCACTGAACTGTAAGCGAGCCACCACAACTAAATGTTTTCCTTTGTAAGAGTTGCCGTGGTTATGGTGTCTCTTCACAGCAATAGAAACCCTAATTAAGATGATTATAGAAGAAAATTTCTGTAATTTAAAGGAGTTGCCTATCAAGGTCCAAAAAACATGCAGAACACCAATAGACTAGATCAGAAGAGAAAGTCCCCTCAGCACATAATAATCAAAACATATTCAACAAAAGTGAATTTTAAAAGCTACAAGGGGAAAAGAGCAAGTACCATATAAAGGCAGATCTATTAGAATAGTACTTGAATTCTCAATGGAGACTCTAAAAGTCAGAAGAATCAGGACAGCTGTTCTACAGATTCTAACAGACTACAGATGCCAGCCCAGACTATGCCCCCAGCAAAACATTCAATTATAATAGATGGAGAAAATAAGACATTGCAGGATAAAACCAAATTTAAGTAATATCTATTTACAAATCAAATCCTACAGAGGACCCCAGAAGAAAACTCCAATCTAAAGTAGTTAACCACACCCAAGAAAATGGGGGGAATAAATAATCCCAGACCCCACAAATCAAAAGAGAAGGAACACACACACAAAGAAGAATAAAGGAAATCAATAATCATTGGTCATTGATGTCTCTCAGCATCAACAAATCAATTCCCCAATAAAAAGACTCAGATTAAAAGACAGAAATCTTTAATAAATAAAAAAAATAAAAATTAAAATTAAAAAAAAGACTCAGATTAACAGAATGGATGTGAAAACAAGATCCAACTTTCGAATACATCTAATAAATACACCTTGAGATGAAAGGTAGACATCATTTCAGGGTAAAAGGATAAAAAAAAAGTACTCCAAGAAATGGACCTAAGAAGTAGCTGGCATAGCCACTTTAATATTTGACAAAAGAGACTTCAAACTGAAACTAATCAGAAAAGTTTTTTAAAAAAGGACATTTTATACTCATCAAAGGAAAAAAAAATCCACCAAGAAGACATTGAATATCTATGACCCAAACACAAGGACACCGAAGTTTTTTAAAAGAAACACTACTATACATGAAATCATAATTTAATCGCCACACACTGAGAGTGGGAGACTTCAATGTGTCACTCTTGCCAACAGATAATTCAGATAACATCTAAGCAGAGAAATGCTGGATCTAACAGATGTTACAAACCAAATGGACCTACCAGATATTTACAGAACATTTCACCCAAACACAAAAGAATATACCATCTTCTCTATGAACCGTGGAACTTTCTCCAAAACTGACCACATATCAGACACAAAATGAGTCTCAACAGGTACAAGGAAATTGAAATAACAGGCTGCATCTGATCACCTTGGATTTAAACTGCGCTCTCACATCAATCACCAGTTATGAAAATGCCCCACAGGCTTTCCTACAGCCCCATCTTATAGAGGCATATTTTTAATTGAGATTTTTCTCCTTTCAAATGACTTTAGTTTATGATAGGTCTACATAAAACTATCCAACACAGATACCATAAAATAGAAAATAAAAGAAAATTTCCAACTTCCTTTTACAAATTCAGTATTACCCTGAAACCAAAGATATATAGAAAGTATAGGTCAATCTCTCTGATAAATACAGATGCTAAAAATTCAATATAATACTGGTAAACCCAATTCAAAAACACTTTTAAAAGATTAGCGTCAATAAGCAAGTCAGCTTCATCTTAAAAATGCAGATACTGATCAATATACATAAATTAATTGACATATTATATTCCATAAACCATATATTAAGAGAAAAGACAGGATCTTTTCATTATATAAATAAAATGTCTCTTACAAAATCCTAAATCCTTTCATAATAAGAGTCCTGGAGAAAATAGATATAGAGGGAACATATCTCAATATAATAAAGAAAGACAACATACAGTAAGATCAGTCAACTTCTTTCTAAACAGAGAAAAATTTAAAACATTTTCAATAAAATCAGGAACAAAACAAGGTTTTCAACTCTCTCCATACTTACAATATAGTACCTAAACTCTTAGCCAGATGAATAACACACCTGAAGGAGATCAAGGGAATACAAATAGGAAGGGAAGAAATCAAAATAGCCTTCTTTGATGATGATATGATTATGCATAAAATACCCTAAAACCTCCACTAGAAATTTCCTACTTCTGAGAAGTACTTTAGGGAAACTAGCAGAATACAAAACACAAAAAATTATTATTCTCCCTATATACAAACAACAAACACACACAAAAGAAATAAAAACAATACCATTCACAAGAACCTCAAAATAGTGAAATACTTTGGAATAAGTCTAATCAAGGAAGTTAAGGAGTTATACAATGAAAATTTTCTTTTTTTTTTTATGGTTTTTCGAGACAGGGTTTCTCTGTGGCTTTGGAGCCTGTCCTGGAACTAGCTCTGTAGACCAGGCTGGTCTCGAACTCACAGAGATCCGCCTGCCTCTGCCTCCCGAGTGCTGGGATTAAAGGCGTGCGCCACCATCGCCCGGCTACAATGAAAATTTTAAATCACAAAAAAGAAAGAGAAAGATAGAGAGGAGGAAGAGAAAAGAAGAAACAAAAGAAGAAAGAAAAGACTGAAGCCTATACCAAAAGATGGAAAGATCTCCCTTGCTCAGATGTTATTAGGATTAATATTATTAAAATGGTGATCTTACTAAAAGCAATCTGTAGATTGGATATAATTTCTATAAAAATTTCAATGCACTTCACAGAAACTGAATTTTCAAATTTTATAAAGAAACACATACAAAACAAAAATACCAGAAACAATCCTGAACAACAAAACTGTTGGAATTATCACCATCCCAAATTTCAAGTTATATTGTAGAGCTATAGTAATAAAACAGCATGGCATGAATATAAAAAACAGATTAATTCATCAATGAGACAGAATTGAGGATATGGATACAAATCCGTTCATCTATGCACAATTTATTTTTTTAATAAAGATGCAAAACATACCCTCAAGAGAAAAGAAAGAATTTTCAAGAAATGGTGTTAATGAAAGTGAAAAGCAATATGTAGATCCTCATTTCTTACCCTGCACAAAACTCAACTCCAAATGAATTAATAAGATCTAGACATAAGGGCTGATACCCTAAAACTGATAGGGAGGCAGTAGGAAGCATAATGGAGCTCACTGGCTTGGAAAGGACCTTCTGGATTATACCTATTGTTCAGGCATTCAGATCAACAATTAATAGAACTTCATGAAACTAAAATATTTCTACACAATAGAAGAAGCAGTCTACAGAACCAGAAAAAATATTTACAGATACACATCTGACAGAAAGTGGGGATTTTGAATATATAAGGTATTCAAAAACTTAAACATCAAGAAAACAAACTATTGGATTTAAAAATGAGGCAAGGAACTAGTTTACAAAAGATTCTATACAAATAGCTGAGAAACATTTCTTATAATGATCAGCAGCTTTAGTCATTACAGAAATTTAGATTGAAACTGCCTTGATATTTCATCTTACCTAAGTCAAAATGAATAAGATTTTAAAACAAAAGAAAAAAAATGATGGTGAGGAATGCTGGAAAGGGGAAAAACAGATTCATTGCTGTTGGAGTACAAAATTCAGCCACCTTAAAAATCAGTGTGGAATTTCCTCAAAATTGTGAAAATTGATTGTACTGATTAGTTTTCTGTCATCATGACCCAAGTTAGAGTTATCGTGGAAGAGGAACCTCAACCAAAAAATGCCTCTGTTTTGATTGTTGTTTTCTCTGGTTTTTGTTCTTTTGAGAGAAAGACAGAGTCAGAGAGATGGGTACAATGGTGGTTGGGGGCAAATGGAGTTGGGTGGGAAAGGAGGTAGGGAGGATCTTGGAGGAATTGAGGAAGGAAAAGAATATGATCAAAATAAATTGTATGGAAATTTTTAAAATAAAAATTTTAAATCTTAATATACATATTATGTATACATAATATAGAGAGAGCTCTATATATATGTGCTGTGAGACAATGGTCTTTTATCCTGTTACTTGTATTATTTTTAATAAAGTGCTGATTGGCCAGTAGCCAGGCAGGAAATATAGGCAGGGCGATGAGAACAGAATTCTGGGAAGAGGAAAGGTCAGTCTGCAGTTGTCACCCAGACAGAGAGGAAGCAAGATGAGAATCACTCTCTGACAAATGTACCAAGCCATGTGGCTAACACAGACAAGAATAATGGGTTGATGTAAGATGTAAGAATTAATTAATAAGAAGCCTGAGCTACTAGGCCAACCAGTTTATGATTAACATAGACCTCTGTGTGTTTATTTGGGACTAAACAGCTGTGGGACTTGGTGGGACAGAAACCTCTGTCAGCAAATATGTCTGTCTATAAATGGTTAAAATGTAGTTACCCTATTAGAGGGCAACAATGTCCCTACTGAATACCATAGACTAACAAATAAGAAGCCCAGCACCAGGAATGGGTTACTTATTTTGGAGATGTTGGCCAGTGAGGTTTTATAGATCTTAAAACAATGCATGCTATTGCAAGCACTCTTGGTTACCCTCCAGAACTTAATGGTAGGACCCTATTAGTGAAGACAGCCCATATTTGAATCATAGAACATGGAGGAAGTACACTACTCCTGAAATGGAAGCGTCATCTCATTGGCTGACTTTCATAATGTTGGAAGGTGCTGTGCATGCTCATGGAGGAAAAAGGGAACCATCAGTCTTGGTCAGTTGTGACGACTGCAAACTACAGTGATGACTGGCCTGGTAAGATACGTCCTCTGGTGTAATAGCGTTCTGAATATCATTAAAGGATGCTGTGTCTAGCCTGGCTTTGTCATGGTGAAGAGGGAATGAATAAAGGGTAGAAACAGAGACACACATACAAAAGAGCTATAATCAAGTGGGCTGTGCTAACCCTCATAGAAAAGGAGGTACCAACTATGCAACAACTCAGAACCTCAGTATATTTATCATGAACACAGGAAGGGGATTTAGATAGTCTTGGTGGGCAGCCTCTCCAGGAGAGCAGTCTAAGGCTAGGAACATCTGGGATGGGGAAGCTGTGGTTGATGTTTTCTGTATACTTCGTTAACATTTGTACATGAACCAGAGGGAGGCTTTGCCAATTTTCTTAACCCAATCAAAGGAAAGCTTTGTCACTTCTGTGAGTCTGAGGCATTAGGACCCAGGTCATGACTGTGCCCATGTCGCTCATACACCCAGGATATAACCACTCAAGGCTTTCCCCCAATTCCCGTAGTAATAACCAACCATGGTGGATTAAATGAGAATGTCCCCATAAGCTCAGATGTTTGATTACTTGGTGCCCAATTAGTGGTGCAGTTTGGGTGGATTTAGAATGCATGGCCTTGTTGGAGGATATGCCAGTGGTGTAGGCTTTGAGATTTCAAAGCCTCGTGGCATTCCCAGCATACCCTCTCTGCTTCTTCTTTTGGTTCAAGAAGTGAGCCCTCAGCTTCCTACTCCTGCAGCCGTGGCTTATCATGAGTTCATCTTTATGAACTGCAATTCTCTGAAACTGTAAGCCCAAATAAACTCTTTTTTTCTATAAGTTGCCTTGATCAGGGTATTTTATCACAGCAATAGAAGGGTAATTAATGTACCAGGCATTTTCTGATGCGATTTAAGTCTTAGTCCCCAGGATAAAAACCTTTATATGGAACCAAAATTGGGCTGGTCATAAGCCCTAAGAGAGTGCCTACTACTATTACTTTGCTAAGTGGTCATAGTATTAGATTCATTCCTAATGACTTATCATAATAACAATAATTTAATGCATCTCTCAACCCTCATCAGAGAAACTTCTTTCTGCAGTAGATGCTGATTAACACAGAGACCCAGAATTGGCCAAAGCACAGTAAAAAAAAAGAGACTAAAGAATGCTCATTCCTAATTGGAGTCTATACCACATTTCCACCCTAAGTCTAAAGGATCATCGCAGAAGAGAGGACACAAAGGGTGTAAGATCTATGTGTAGTAGATGGTTGCAAGAAAACAGTATCTTCTGGACATAATAGGGCAACTGCACATATGAATTCACAATGGTTGTGACAGCCTACACAAGACCTGTGCAAGCCCAATAAGACCAAACACTGGTCTGGAGAAGAGAGTTGAACATGAAATCCCACTTCTAGTAATGGAGTTATTGATGGTTGTTGTTTACTAAGAGAAGGAGAGTCAATTTCCTCTTAGAGGGTAGCGCCTGGTAAGTCAACAGTGGTTCCGTGAAAAGGTCCATGTTCATGACTATTTAGGCAGCACAAATTGGTCTTGGTAGGTTTAACAGCAAAAATGAACATAGAGTGAGATGGATGGATCGTGTAAGAGTTGGGGGAGGGGTATTAACATGACCAAATGCATTCTATAAAATCTCAAAGAACAAATTTTTTTAATTTAAATGTAATTATAAATACATGTCATACTACTAATAGTTATTGTAAGTGTGAACTCATATTACCCAGATATATGAGTAGCCCACAGATAAAAATTAGCAGCAATGTTTGTTTCTGTAAGACAAGCCTAGGGCAGGAAGGAGGTATGAAAGAATGCAGGTCCTTTTATCATTAGTTCCTTTACAGAGCTTCATTAAACAAACCAAGTGCATCACCTTGAATTTTAAAGTCAAGCTAATTTTGGACATTCTCTGAAGAGAACAAATATTTTTCATGTACATGTCCCTTTGTTATTAGCCATGTTTGCTAGGAAATGACCGAGTACTTCTTTTCTTGACCCTTCTTTTTCACAGATTATGCTTTGCTGGATCAAACTAAAGTTTCCCCTTTCTATTTATTTATTTCTGCAGCACTTTCTATTGACTTCTGGTCAGCTCATCCATGCTTTTTGTTGCTCTGCATATTCATAGATACTTTCCTCACTCCTTGCCCGGTCCCCTTCTCTCTGATAAGGAGGGATTAAATCCCACTCATTGTCAACTCTTCATTCTTTCCCATAAGCCTCTAGGAAGATTCTAAAGGATTGTTTCATTCTGAAATCTTATAACATAAGCTAAAATTGAAACATCAGTTTCACAGCAAAGTTATACCATAGCTTCTTTCTAAAATTCTACTATTACTTTTTCCAAACATTTGCTCACTTCCCGTGCCACAAATGCAAAGTCAGATAGACTTCATGACTGTTGGCCAGCTGTCAGACCAAAGGGCTCCACTCCTCTAGGGTAGGGGAAGATCCACTCACCTGTGGAAAATGCCCCAGACCTCTACTGTGCCATCAGTGGGAATTTTAAGGTATTGTGAAAGAATTTGAACTGAAAAATACAAATGTAAAGAGAGCAAATGGGCTTATGAAGCTGTGTTCACGCACACTATGACCAGGTAAAGTTTTGCTAACGCTATTACAGTTCAAGTCAGGTGAGAAATGGTGTGTTCTGAGGCTTCTGAGCTTTGTCCAGAAAGCTGTAGCATTTAACAAATCCGCAACCAGTTCAAAAGACTCTGTGGAACACTGTCTCCAGGGTGTTTTGTGCCAATCTAACAGTTACTGAACAATCTTTTGAAAATGAAGTTGGCTCCTTGGTACATGTACACCAAGACTGCAGTGTTGCTATCTTTCTGTTTTAAAAGTTGGTGGGAAGCATGGATCATTTCCCTCCAAAGTGCACTACACCTGGATGAAATGGTAAGTGGAGTGTTTGAAAAACCTCCAAAGTTTGTACCAATTTCTGTACTACACTTCTCAGACTGCGACAGATTCTCCTCATCTTTGCATCCCTTTAAAACTCTTCCTTAAAACTCATCTTGTAGAAAGAATTAACCTCAAGATGACATATTATGTGGGCTGGTCTGGTCTAATTAAACCAGTACTACATGTGTAACTTTTGGATGAGCAGACCAATTGTCTTACAACTCATTTAGTTGAGCTAGGAGGATCTGCATCTGGCTTGGTCCAACTTCAGCTCATTTGATTTTCCATCATTCAAGGACTGCATCTGTGCATTTGAAACCCCCACCAAATGTCACTATAGATTCTGCTTCCCACTGAATGTAGTATGCCTTGTAATAAGATCTAATGCTTTAATGGTCTCATGCAAAGCACATGCGCAAATAGCATCAATTCCTTCAAGTATTGCATAAATCTATTCTTTGGCACCTCTTTGAGCTCTTATTAAAACAAATGTGAAAGAGGGGTGATGAAAAGTATATCAAATACAAAGAACAGGGAAGCATTCTGTTACATTTGACCTGGTCTACTGTGCATTTGCTTTCTCAGCCCTTGGCTATACAGTGCTTCTCATAGTATCCTCCTTCACCAAAAAGGGAGTAGAGTCTCATACAAAAGAAGAAAGACTCTAGAGGTAATTCACAAGGAAATTAAATGTGTGGTCTTCAAAAAAAATTTTATTAAATATCACTTTTTCAATCTTAAATTTTTTAAGCAATGCAATTTAAAGTTGGCCTTCCAAATACACATGCAGGTGGGCTTTGATGTATGTGTGCATTGGAGAATACAATTTTTTATTTGTTCATAGTGTGCTTGGTATTATTTCTATCCACTTCTTGCTCCACACAGATCTTGACAGAAGAGGAAAAGAGGAAGTTTAGACACTGAATTCCATTAGTTTTAAGAAGCAAGTCATTCACTCATAGGGCCTTGCTCCTCCAACTTTGGGAAATCAGAGATGTATTCCTTCAGAAAATATTAAAATAAAAATAATCTCTGCTCATAAAGGAAAATTATTTTTCATTCTTTGTATTTAGAATTTAATGATCATAAATTTACTATTTTGATTTTTAACCTATCTCTGGCATGGTTCTATTTAAAACATTTAGTGTTGTCAGAGGTTTTTGTCCTACCCAGTCCTGCAGCTGTTCAGTCCCAAAGAAACACACAGAAACATAAATTATAAACTGATTGGCCTATTAGCTCAGACTTTCTTATTAACTAATTCTTACATCTTACAGTAACCCATAATTTTTGTCTGAGTTAGCCACATGACTTGGTACCTTTATCAGTGGGGTGTTCTCATCTTGCTTCCTCTGCATCTGACTACAGACTCAGCCTTTCCTCTTTCCAGAATTCTGCTGTTTTGGTTTCCCCACCTATACTTCCTGCCTGGCTACTGGCCAACCAGCATTTTATTAAAGCAATAGAAGTGACAAATCTTTAGAGGGTACAAGATCATTGTCCCACAGAAATTTAGAACTACGTAAATACATCATTTGTTGAACACAACAACACAAACATGTTATTAACAGGCATGTATTTCACTCCCTTCCTCCTAAAGGCATAACGAAGGAGGAAAATTTGGCCAATTCTTGCTCTAGATCTAAAGTCATAGACCACTGAAGTTTGAAAACACATGGTCTCTTCTTTAGATACACATTTGATTTTCATCTGCTTAAAATACTTTGGTAGCCTAATAAAAGAAAAGAAGCTACATATTTATATGAAGAATTGACAACTCACTGTGGTTGGAGAGTTTTTCGTTTTCACTCAGGACATATAATAATAATTTTAACATAGCATTAGAATGACAGCAACAAGCACTGACTTGATTTAGTACATTTTAGTAGTACTCATCTAAAATAACAGGTACTACCTGTAGATGGTCTCACAGCACACATAAGCAGGAAAGCATTGTCTAGACGCTGAATCCCTAGCAATGTACCCAAGTTTTCCTCGTTTCTTAACCATCTCCTCTCAATAAGAAGCAGCAAGCGTTCAACATTGTTTCAGTGCTCAAAACTACCACAAAAGCTAACCAAGTGGATGCTTATTTAGGGATGTGAAATCATGGGTATCTCCCCAAAAGAATGGTTATAAATAATTTGGACTTTTGAGTGACGTTATCGGGGAAAAAACAGGAGAGGTAAGCATCAGTGAGTTCAAAACACCCACTGCCAAGCATCTGGAGAAATCTGTGTTCTAGAACCAGGCCAAAGGACTTGTGCTTCATAGCTAGTTTTCTAAAATAGCAATCAATACTCTCCATCACAGGTAATTCTAAATTTGACTCCTAAATGCAATCCAGAGGTTAACATTTAGAATGTCCATGACCCAGGTATGTAAACACTCTCCGTGTCTACACAAAAGCAGAAATTCCTCTCTGGTGTTTATTGGCCATGGTGTGGAACTGGTACTAATGCTCTAGCCTAGAAGTGAAATACCAGACATTCCTATGTCTTTGACCAGAACTAGTCGCATAGCTCTATTGTATCACAAATGGCCAGGAAATACAAACTTCCTATAGGCAAGCAAGACAGAGCTGTGGAGATATTTTTAAATTACACTATGGTTCTACTAAAATAAACAAAGGAATAACCCTGAAGGCATCGCAGGGTGAAATGTGGGATTTTGTAATCCTGGGCCTATGCAATTACAAAGAGATGAACACATAAGAAAGTCAAATTGGGATGGGGACTTGGCTTATTAAGAGCACTTGCTAGCAAGCATGAGCACCTAAGCTCAGATTCCCCCCCACACACACACACACACATAAAAGCTGCAAGTTTCTGTAGTTCCCACACTCAGAGAAGAGACAGAGACAAAAGAATCTCTGGAGCTTGCTGGTCAGTCAACAAAGTCCAAAATTGGAAGCTCCAGGTTCAGCAAGAGACCCTTTCTCAAATAAATAAGGCCATTTGAGTAATATGTCAGGCCTCTTCACTGCAAGTGTGTGAGCATGTGTGCCACACACCTGCGCACACACATATATATAGCTATATAAATGACAAGTCACACATAAAAATAAAGAAATATAAAACAAAAGGGCTGAGCAAGTTGTACTTAGCACAGTACTGATTATAATCTGTGGAAAGGCAGTATTTGTTTCGTGGCCAAGTCTATACAAGGTGGCTTAGTATCTGTCACACAAGAACTCAAGTGGTGTAATAAAGGACCACATGAGCGATGAATTCAGAAGAAGGAATAGAAACACAGAAAGTTTAGTCATTTACTCTTCTTATCAAAATAGCACTGTTTCCTGGAAAGATGTGAGGTTCATGCAGAAGCCACAGAAAATTACCAATCTTTTATTTCCCTGGACTTAAAGAATATGGTCCTCAGACTCACACCAACAAGGCTGCAGAAGGCCAACAAATTGGATAACAGTAGTAGAAGCCCTTAAGTTTGGATTTTGGCCATGTAAAAACATGCTTCCTTGCTTCCTCCCCCTGATCCTGAAATGATTTTGCCCTCTTGGATGGAATCCTATGTCTTTTATCTGTGGCCCTCCCCAAGCTTTAGATGCCAATCTCTGATTGTGGATTTAGCTTTTACACTGAGTTTATTTATATTGCCGAGACTTTGTTTATTCTTCAGAGTTGTTGGTTACCTCACTTTATAAATGCAGGAACAAAGAAGGGGAAACTCTGTTGAAAGTTCAATCTCATACTATGATTTTATAGTGATGTCAAAATGGGAAACAAGGTTCACTTGAATTCAGGGAGAAAGAGAGCTGTGGACTTTCCCCATGAGAGTCACAAGAAAATATGGAAGGTCCTCACAGGCAGGGTTTTAGGGATGTCTTAGACATGGAATTATATGTGTAATCAGATACACAATTCAGGCTGTCTGAAATCTCCTTTTAAAACTTTAAAAGAAGAAGGAACATGAATCTATGCAGTGAAATTGAAGGCAGTTCCAATCCAGACAGAATGCTCCCTCTGCTGGCGGTAGCATGTCCTAATCCTAATAATATTAACCAAGTCCACTATACGCCCAGATCAGGGCATGCATGTGCTTGATTAGCAATACCGGGAACGATGGGTGATGGTTTCAGAAGCCAAAGGACAAAGAAGCAAGCTTCCGTTTGGCTAGAAAATAGAGTACTCATGGCATAGCCTAAGGCACTTCCTCAAAAATAGGTACAGAAAAAGTACATATATCTGCAGAGCTAACACTCAAATTACATCTTCCATCTTTAACCAAAGCATTTTCAGCAAATAGTACATCCTCAAATCTCTTAGAGTGAACAAGAACTCAAAATGAGGTTCTTCTCAGGAATTTGTCAGTCTTACGGACATTGTTTATGTGGAATGAATTTCCTTCCCATGCCAAAGATAACGATTCTGGCTCAGAGCTGTAACAATATTCGAGTTGCAGCGGGGTATATTCTGTGGCTGTATAGGAGGCTTCTACCATTTGCCATCAAAAGTCAAAGCATATGTACATATCACATATATACATACCTTAGGGGTATGACATATGTATGCACTGATAAACAGTGACACAGGTACCCTAAATACCACATAAACAGTCATACAACTACACCTATACCATATATATATGCATGAATAATAATAATGGTAATTGTAGACACAAGTCTCATATCCATATATATAGAAATATACAAGAGAACACACAAGCACACATTAAATATTTATGGGTCTGCTATATACTTACACATAGTCACACATTAACATACATAGATATATCTCATACATTTGCCATATTCACACACAAAAACGTATTCATTCATACTATGCATGCTCTTGTACACATTTATTACACATTTTACACAGTCCTAGTACATAGAGTGTACTGTATGTACACTCATGAACACATCATATACACAAAAACCAAATACTTTTGATTTTCTGAAGATTTAAAAGAAACATACTTAATTTTTTAAAAAAAAAATAATAAAATTTAGAGGGCTAGGGCTATAGTTCAGAGGTAGAGGGTTTGCATAGTACGTGCAAGGCTCTGGGTTCAATTCTCAATTAAAAATAAACTCATAATTGCATTTGATAATTACTCTATGCACAGCCCTAAATAGGATATCTTTATCACATACACTCAGCACCCATCAAGGCTCAGGAAGCTTTGTGGAAAGGGAGGCAGCAAACAGGGAGAATGGAGAGAAATGCTGTGAAATGCTGTCTTCTGACCATGGCATGGCCATTGCATCAGCTCACTGCAGCCATGATACCTGCACAAAACAAGCACAGGGTCAAGCTAACAATATAAGTCAACATTACACCAGATAGCTTTCAGTGGGTTCAGCGGGTTACCCATAATAAACAATTAAATAAGAAAGGAGAGGACATGAAGAGGAAGAGAGAGGGAGCCTGTTGGGGTTGCGTGAAGAGTAGGAGAGAGAAGTCTGGATGCATATGATCAAGATACTTTGTTTACATGTATCAAATTGTCAAAAAATAAATAATAAATATTTTATTTTTTTAAAGAAAGAAAAGTCCAAGGAGACACTTCCAGGCTATAATATAATCAGAAGAACTAATACAAAAAGAAGAAAATGTAAGAATGGGAAGATTTTAGTCAGGTGAGTGATACAAGTCTGCAATTCTAGCACTTAGAATTAGACAAGCCTGGATAACGCAGTGGGTTCCAGGTCACTGTGGATTACAGGTAAGACCTTGTCTGAGAAGCAAATTCTACACAACACAGAATAAAGCATAGAAAGTGAGAGCAGAAGTAATAAAGGCCATGCACACATAAGATCACAGAAAGTGAGTAAATCAGTTTCTTCAGGAACAACTCAGAGATACAACTGTGTCAAGGTGTGCCTATCTAGATGTTTCCTGTCCACCTCCCCACAGATGGGAGTAGGTTAACTATGGATGAACATCCCCTCTTTACAAGCATTTTCTGAATACCTACCCTAGTAAAGACTAACTAAACCTAAAGTACTTAGTAGACTGGGCAATCTAAAGGCTAGAAGCCATGTAATGACAATAGAAGACACTCCATAAATGGTAAGCAAGATCAAACTACAAAAGCTCTTTCTTTTACATTCACCTCCTCCTATACATGCATAGTACTCAACCAGACTCCTTCTCCATTGAAATGGAGTAGATGCTAATGAGCTCAAACGAAACTGAGCACAGAAAGCAGAGGGAAGTCATGGAGAAGGACCAGGAAGAACTCGTCCTAGATATGGGGCCCATATGGAAATCTTTTCAGCAGCATATTGAGATTCTTACACGTGTTGCATTGGGAGCATGTGACTGTACATGATAGCTTTATAAACTGCATTCTGCATTGCCCAAAAGCCTTCTTGATTGTATCTAAGACAGAAACAGCCTATATTCCTGCTTGTCTGCCAAGCTAGATACTCCCAGAGATGGTCCACTCACCCACCCACTACGGGTCACTCTAGGTTTCCTGGCCTGTGTGAAGCCCATTCTGAAACCCATGTTAATGAACCACAAAGCCATCCGCCACCCCTACATGCCAGTTTATCAGTCCCCACAGCAACTCTGCTGACCTAGGAACATGGGGAGCCACACTTGTAACCCCCATAAGACTAAAAAGACAAATATTGCTCAGTTGAGCCACAACATGGCAAGTTGGGGGTAACAGCAAACAAAGATGCAAATACCTACACAACAGAGACAAGTCACATATTCACACCAAGAAACACAACAAATCACATACCTCCAGATACATAGAACACATTGGAGGAAAAATATCACAATCAATCAGGCTAACATGCCTTCTGTGCCTTTTGATAAATAAAAACGGCACCCATAGTTCATAGGGAGTGGCACTATTAGAGATGTGGCCTGGTTGAAATAGATGTGGCCTACTTGGAGGAGGTGAGTCACTGAGTAGGCTTTGAGGTCTCAAGTGTAGATGGAGATTGTGCTCACTGGGTCCCGCCTCTTACCAAGGGTCTATTGACAGTTGATAGGTACTGAAGGAGGAGGTTGGGCTATACAACAAGACCTCTTATACTTGCTTCCCAATTCCCATCCCTTCCACGCCCAGGTATTTTACAGGTTGTGTTTTATATTTTCCAGGATTTCTTTCACTCTTGAAACATTTCAGTAAATTTTGACAGTCCAACAGATAATCTGTAAATTCTCAATAATTGTTTCTCAGGCCTCCTTACTCTCCAGCCATTACTCAAACCACAAGTGTTTTCATTTTTACCTTGAACTTCCTAGCATCTTTTTCCTCTATATTCAATATTTATCAGCTAACCCAAGATTTGTCATTTGATAGTCTGTGTACTGAAAACACTGCCAATTAACTTATGTAAATGCATCTCAGTTCCCAGTGTGATAAAATATGTGCTTTGCTCTGACAAAATATCATATACAATTAGTAGAACCTGCACATTAACATAGGAGTTGTCAAGCATGGTGGCACATGTCTTCAATCCCAGAACTCTAGAGGCAGAGGCAGAGGCAGGTGGATCTCTGTGAGTTAGAGGCCAGCTTGGGCTGCAGAGCAAGTTCTAGGCCAGCAGGGCTACCTAGTAAGACCCTGCCTCAATAAAAGGAAAGAAAGAAAAAAGAAAAACCTATAGAAATAAGACTAAATTATCTCCAAAATACAGTCTAAAACTTAGTGTATTTAACCAGAGAATCAGATGGCTTTATTCTGTTCTAATACATTAATAAGCATAATCAGTTATAAAATTTCTACTCTGTATAAATAATTATCTTCATTAAATGTGATATTTAGGGGATGGAGAGATGTCTTAGCAGTTAAGAACACTGCCTGCCCTTCCAGAAGTCCTGAGTTCAATTCCCAGCAACCACATAGTGGCTCACAATTCTTTGTAGGTGTGTATGAAAATCTCAAACAAAAAAATGATCAATTTACAAAAATAATAATAATGGCTTCACCTTTATTACTTCTCCCTTGGTTGTCTCCCAGAACTGGAAAATGAGACCCTATTGTTGACGACACACCACATACTGGGCATAGGCCTTGGAATAATTGAGGTGTAACGGACCTGGAAGATTCCTTCTTAAGGGCGAGTTCTCATGTCGTCTGATATGAGAACAAACTGCCCATCACCCTTGTAAGCCCATGGAAGACCTCAGATCCCTCTTTAAAAGACAAAGATAAACGACATCCTGATGAGTGTTGACTTAGATGCTTTAAAACATCCCTTCTTCTGGAAGCTGTGTCTGTAGGAATCACATGAGTGCTTGCTACTTATGGTAGAATGAAACCACTTCACCCAGACAAATTAAGAATCCCCCAGCTGTGATCTCTTCTGCTTTTACTTTTCTTTCTCCTTCTTTTAGGAATACAGTATCTTCCGAGTCGCATCTTGAATATAGTGGCCAACTTCACCAACTACTCTGATGGTTGAGTTTGGCCCAAGCTACAACAACTACATCAAGAACAATTATCCCTGAGAAGTCCCTCAATACAGAATAAATGGCCTAAATTAAGACCCAGTATGCAGGCTTTAAGTGTACTCTATAGTGTAGGAGGTGATCTTAGACCTACGTACTTGAAATAAGAATGTCTCCTTGAAATATAGGCACACTTGAAAGAAATGTAAGTTATTTTTTTCCTTGTCTGTACCTATTACACTTATAGAAATTCTAATCATGTCCTTGCACAATTACGAGTGGAACCTTGGGAATGAAGGTAAGAATTCAGAGCATAAGTAAGTACTGTAGTCTCCCTTTTCCTGTGTCCTGGAGCAGCAGATTGGGCGACTAGTCAATAACAGTTCTGAACTGGCCTCACTAAGTAGCAGTACCATAACTGTACTTTTTGTTAGCAAGTTTGAACACCTGAGTTTAAACTCTGTGGTTCTGCATGGTCTAAGAAGAGTGCCAGCTCCTGCACATTGTCCTCTGACCTCCACAATGCTCCATGACATGCCCCACGACAAGTAAATAAACAAGTAGGTAAGTAAATAAAGGTAACAAAAACTAAAGAAGCCCTCTAGCTTAGGTCTTGGATATTAATTTTGATCTTACTAAATTATACTTTTGGTTTTTTTTAATTAACCTTCCCTTACTTGCTTTTTTTTATACAAAATCTATTTTGTTCATATTCTTTCTCCTCCTCTAATGCCTCCCAAGTCCTCCTCCACCTCCTTACCCAGACAACTTCATGTCCTTCCTCTCAAAAAAAAATTAAAATCAAAGGAAAGTAAAGTAACAAAACAAAAAACACAAAGACAAGAAATGCCAAAACAAACCAAAAATCACTATAGAAGAAAACTGGGGTTTTTTTTAAGGCCTTTCAGGGGAATTGTCTATTGCTTATCAAAAGCTTTAGTGGGTTTATTATTGGGTTTAGCCAAAGGCAGTTTTCAGCTGCTGGTGGTAACACTGGTAAGTCAGATCTTGGGGACAGGGATGGATTCACGAACTTGTTCTTACAAAATCCAACTGAGACTCCTACCATCTGCCTTCCATCCTTGCCAATGGTGATTTGGTATTCCTGGTTACTTTGGAATGAGGGTTTGACAATGGCTTGGGTTCCATGTAGTATTATCCTGTTGGCAGAAGTGACAATTCCACAGGCATCTATGACATTACAAACATGAAAAAGCATGCTACATTGCAAAGGACAGCGCCCACAACAAAGAATCATCCAGATCACAAACGTCAATGATTGCAAGATTGGTAAGTGATAGAATCAAATTGGCACAGCATCTGTTCACTAAGCCTCTTCAGCTCTGTGAGCAAACACATTTAACACCATAAGATGAAGTAAAAACAAGAAAATGAGGCTAGGAAATCACAAGCATTTTAGAGTAAACAGAGCAACTTCCTGGGATGTAAGCTTTCAGGCTATCTGGTTAATATAAAAAAATGCTTCTTAAGCCAAAAGCATTGACTTAATTAGAGTGATTCCAAATGTTGGCTCTTGTTCTCTGCCCAAAGTAACCGTGCTAATTTGTCCCAAGAGAAGAAGGAGGAAAGTTTATTCTCTTATGAACCTTTGAAAAGATTCTCTAGACTCTTCCTACTAAAACATGATTCAGAAAACAACCTGAGAAATGAAGGCATTCTAGTCCCACCCCCAGACTTTGAAATGAATTCTGTTAAGAAGATCAACAAACCAGGAGACGATGTGTGCACTGATACACTGTACAGACATCATAGCAAGCGTGTGTGCTGCGATATAATTTTAAGTTTATAAATGCCCAGGGACGGCTTGCTTTCATGCTGTTAAAACTCTAACACACAAGACGTGAATTTGCAGTATCAGACACGTATCGGCATAATTTCTGATCTGTTTTGTTTATATAATGACTGTCATTTAAAGGCCAGTGAACTGAAACACAAATTAGTTCACATTCTCCCTCAGTTAAATAGTTAATGATCTGCAGAGACGTTCCCAGGAAGATGCCGTTAAAGAAGCTCTGTGGTCCTTTCATAGCATGAGTCATTACACACTCCTGACTGACCCACTTTGCATGAAGGATATTTAAGGCCCAGTGGTGGGTGTGGCTACATAAGAGTCCTCTTCTGCAGTAATATCCCCATCATGCCACCCATACACACATATGCATAAACAATGTGCATATAGACCATACTCCTTGCCTGTGTCCTCGAAGTACAGTGCCTCTTTGTTGGGACCTACTCACCTCTCCTGTTGGTGACCTTTCTTGCCCTTGTTGTTCTGGGTTTCTGAGAAACTTGCAAGTTCCGTGCTTCCTGAGTACTCATTGTCTTGGCCCTAACCTGAGGATCGGGCAATGAGGTCTCCATCCTGTTGACCCACCTGTCTGGGTTAGGTATAAAATCCCCTCGGTGATGTACAATAAAGGGCTTCTGACTCTGCAACATCCAGAGTGCGTGTTTCATTAATCCTGACATCCTTCGCTCTGACTTGGATCCAGGCTGCGCTGGCGCGGGCACCTCTTAACAACTTTGTTCCTTCGCAGACCATGTACAGATTGTGGATCTAAATCCTTAATTTACTCCAAAGGAATTCAACAAGAAGCATAGGCATATATGCCTTCACGCCCTCAGGACTGGCTCACCCGTGTCCCCCTAACAACAGGGTCAGTCCTAGAGTGCTGCCCAAGCAAGGTGCCATGCCCTCCTTCCCATGCGCTTCAGCTGGTGAGGGGCAGCGCCAGTTCTCCCACTCGGTGACCCCAGAACCAGTTCTCTTACGTGCCGCAGGTGGGCAAGAAGAGGGAGAGTATTTTTGTTCCTCATCCATGCCACGACATGGTGGGAGGGAACTGGACACAACACACGACACGTTCTGCTGTTCTCATGACCAAGCCAGCTCAAGGCTTCGCCCGTCAACAGGGTCAGCTCTATTCTGCGGCCCGGATGAGATATGGAGCCTGCTCTTCCAAGTGCTTCTTCCAGTGGGGGGGCAGTGACAGTTCTCTCCTTCTCGTGACCTCAGGACAAGCCAGCTCTGCCACCTGCCACAGGCGGCAAGGGGCTGGGGAGGGGGGCAGTCATCTCTCCCTCTCCCACTTCGACACAGCCACATGGCCGGTGAAGGGTTGGGCACGTGATCACCTGTATCCCTGTCGCCCAGCTGAAGTACAGGGCAACTCTTGAGTGTTGCAGCCCATGAGGGGCAGGGTCATCTCTCTCACTCTCGAGACCCAGGACCAGAGTTTCCTGCCTGCAGTAGGTGGTGAGAGGCGAAGGGTGTGGGGTTAAAGGAGTATCTCTCCCTTGCCGGTACGATGTGACAGACTGTGGGGCTAGCTCTCTCGAGTCTTCAGGGCCAGCTCACCGGCACTCTTGCCAGCAGGGAAGATTCTACTGTGCTGCCCTGAAGAGGTACAGGG
Organism: Alexandromys fortis; assembly: GCF_014885135.2. Taxonomy (NCBI): domain Eukaryota; kingdom Metazoa; phylum Chordata; class Mammalia; order Rodentia; family Cricetidae; genus Alexandromys; species Alexandromys fortis. The sequence goes on from NW_026067924.1 coordinate 22,693,023, forward strand.
CTCACAGCCCTATCCTCAAGGCTCTCCGTGGTACCAGGAGCCAGACATCAACACAGACTGAGACTACAGCAGAGTCACAGACACAGACGTGGCCCCTGGCAGCAGCACAGGCCAGGACGACATGAGGTAGCAAGAGAAAGAGGATGCCCCAGTCCCATCCCTTCCCTCCTGCAACAGGCAGGAGAGCCAGCCTCGGGGGCATAGGAATGGAAAGGCTGACCCTACCCCTCACCAAGTGCAGCAGTCCGGAGAGCTGGTTCTGTACCTCTCCGGGGTGAAACCGGAGAGCTGGCCCAGGTGGTGTGGGTGAGAGTGAGACCGACCAGAGGGTGTGAAAGCAGAACTGGACCCGCTCCTCGTTGTCTGCTACATTGGGTAAACTAGTTGGGGGCAGTGCTGGAGAGCTGGCCTGCGGGGTGAGAGTGAGAGAAAGCTGGTGGACTGACCAATCCGCAACCACCCTGGCCCAGAACCTAGGGTGATGAGTTGGCCAGCCCCAACATCCAGCCCATCTATGATCCGCTGGAGCACACGAAGGGGCAGCACCTGCAGATCCAAAGCTACAGGATCTCCAGGACACAAGATATAACAGCATATCCAAGGGGAGGCCCAGTGATAACCCAGTATCGATAGTGTAGCAGAAGCCAGAAGCCTGAACCAGATGGATGACCCATTGCAACGAACACTGGCAAGTAAAGATGTATGGACTAGAGGGTAAACTGTGTGACTCGCTGGGCCACACTACAGCTTCCACAGTGAGACTCTTTTTTTTTTTTTTTTTTTTTTTGATTGGTTGGTTTGGTTTTTCTTTTAATTTTTGTTTTGCGGAGAGGTGGTAAGGGCAGAGGGCAGAAGTGAGAGGACAGAGAGATGAGGGGGTTCAAGATGCATGATGTGAAATTCACAAAGAATCAATAAAAAGCTTTAAAGCAAAAAGCGTACAGCAATACTAGTGGGAAATGAATGTTTTTGAAAACTGTTCCACAGTTTTTCTCGTGGGTAGAGGAAAAGTAAACTACAGCATTTGGGAACCTCTCCTCACACACACACACACACAAGTCATTGTATTTTTATTTTTAGAGACTTAGCTATATAAAATTCCATCTGCAAAATGAAGAGTACTGTTTTAATTTTTTAATTTATTTATTTCTTTATTAATTAAAGATTTCTGTCTCTTCCCCACCGCCACCTCCCCTTTCCCTCCCCCTCCCCCTCCCCCTCCCCCAATCAAGTCCCCCTCCCTCGTCAGCCCAAAGAGCAATCCAAACTGCCTAGGCTCCCACAAAACCAATAGGTGCAGTAGTATCAAAAACCCATTGCCATTGTTCTTGAGGTCTCAGTAGTCCTCATTGTCCGCTATGTTCAGAGAGACCGGTTTTAACCCAGGATTTTTCAGACCCAGGTCAGCTGGCCTAATAAAGAAAACAACCGAAGGACACGGGGGCAGATGACTAGTCAGGTGTCAGCATTCTATAATCTGAGGGAACCGAGAGTGAAGTGATAAATCAAACATGTCAACAACTATTAAAAAACACATAAAAATACTTACCTTAATAGTAGTCTATTAGAACCATGTTTCCACTATGCTATCATGAAAAAGCATTTAAAATTTTTACTACATTTTTATTGTGTGTTGATGTGGGATTCTCCTCTGTATGCTGTGAATATCATTGGTTAATAAAGGAACTGCTTTGGGCCTATAGGTGAACAGAGCTAGGCAGGAGAAAGTAACCTGAATGCTGGGAGAAAGGAGGTAGAGTCAGTGAGAAGCCATGTAGCCCCACCGGAGGTAGATGCCAGAACTTTTCCTGGTAAGACACAGCCTTGTGGCAATACACAGATTAATAGAAATGGGTTAAATTGGTATGTAAGAGTTAGCCAATAAGAAGCTAGAGCTAATGGGCCAAGCAGTGTTTTAAATAATATAGTTTCTGTGTGATTATTTCAGGACTGAGCAGCCGGGACCCAATGAGCGGCCTTCCTACTAAAGTGCGTAGAGAGCATATATATCCCTGAAACAACATGCATGTGAAGGTCAAAGGACACACAGGAATTGGCTCTCGCTCTCCACCATCAGAATCCTAGGGATTGAATGCAGGCTATTGGACTTAGCAGCAAGCCTTATTACTCCCTAAGCCATATCACTGGCCCACATTTTTTAAAAAAGTTTTTTCAAAAGCACAGCTCTCTGGAACGTAATAAAATAGACAGTCATAAAAGTGTGTAAAAAGGCTCTAAGAAGATAAGATTTTATGAGTAATTGGACAAATATGTACAAAATCTAGCTGATAAAACAGAAATAATTTAAATAGGAACATCACATTTCAAACTTCTTTTAGGAAAATAATTTTTAAAAACACACAATTCAAGGTATAAAACTAAAAATTATTTAAAAGACTTTCCATTAAGGAGAGAGTGAATTACTGAAACCGTGCTGCCTATGGAACTGTTTTTCTAGGTTCAAGCACCATCACTCTTAGAAGCTTCTGCAGCCATTGTTTAAAAGGACTTGACAATTACTCAAGTCATGGACAGACCTCATAGCCAACTAGCTTTCTACTTATGTTTTCCAAGCACACATAGTATATGGGTTACAGAATTGTGGAGGCTTCCACAGAGGTTTTAAAGGACGTCCGGATAACATGGTCTGATTCCTAGGAGAGAAATTTCTTTCCAGGGGAAAGAAATACATGAAACTGTGAACATGAAGTCTCAGCCACAGTAGTAACCCCAGGATGCTGGAAATGCCAGAAGCATGAATGATCTGTCCAGGAAGGCTGCAGAGAAGAGAAACTTGTGCAAGTGAGCTCCTTATGAAAAAAATCACTTGGCACCTAAAACTTTTGGAGCTCCCATCAGGACATTGAATTTCTAGGTATCTTTGTAAAGTCTCCTTTTTCCATCTCTTGTCTTAGTAATTTGAATAATATCTTTCTTTTGATTAATTTGGTTAGAAGTTTGTCAATTATTTTAATTATTTTCAAAGTGTTGGCTACTGGTTTCATTGATTCTTTGTATTATTTTTCCTTTCTACTTTTTTCATTTTAATACTAATCCAATTCTAATTACCTATTCCTCTGTACTTTCCTGTCATTGGTTACTCTTGTTTTTCTGAGACCTTCCAATGCATTTTTAAGTGATTGATTCATATCTTGTGGTTTTGATATGGATACATGGGGCTACGAACTTCCTTCCAATGACTGCCTTCATTGTGTTAAAGATTTTGCTATGCTCTATTTTAAATTTCTTTCTTGATTCTTTCCCTTACCCAATTTTGATTCAATGGTATGCTGTTTAGCTTCTGTAAGTTTGTAATCTTTCTGTCATTCTTGTAGTTACTGTTGATATCTAGCTTTAACCTACAATGCACAGAAATATAGGATGTGATTTTAAGTTATTTGCATTTTAGAGGCTTGTTTTGTGTCCAAATCAAGGCATTTTGTGAAAATTCTTTCATGGACTTCTAAGAAGAATGTACATTCGTTAGTGTTTGAGTGTGATGTTCTGCACATATGGTTTATGCTGTCATTTAACTCCAGAGATTTGTGCTATGGGACAATGATCTGTACCCTGTCACTTGTATTTTAAATAAACACTGATTGGCCAGGAAGTATAGGCAGAGCAACCAGGCAGGAAGTAGAGGCAGGGAAATGAGAACAGGAGAATTCTGGGAGAGGAAAGTGCAGTCTGCAGTTGTCACCCAGACACAGAGGAAGCCAGACAGAACAAGCAAGATGAGAAAGCCTCACTGATGAAAAAGGTATCCAGCCATGTGACTAACACAGACAAAAATTATGGGCTAATATAAGTTATAAGAGCTATAAGAAGCCTGAGCTAATAGGCCAATCAGTTTATAGTTTGTAAACCTCTGTGTGTTTCTTTGGGGCTAAAAGGCTGTGGGACCAGGCAGGACAGAAACCTCGGTCAACATTTTTGAGTTCAGTTTTTTTTCTAGATGTGTTTAGTTTTTCTAGTGGGGTATTCAAATCACACACTGTCTATAGTTTTAAGTCTAATAGTGTTTCTTTTATGAAATCAGATGCTCTTAGCTTGGATGCATATATATTTAGGATTATAATATCCTGTTTTTTTTCTTTAATGAATATAGAGTCATTTTTAATCTCTTCTAATTAGCTTTCATTTGAAGTCTATTTCGTCAGATATTAGATATTTGCTTGTTTCTTAATTCCATTTGCCTGGAATACCTTTTTTCATCCTTTCACCCTAAGGTGGTGGGAGATAAGGGTAAAGGAGGAAATATGGAGAGGGACAAATAACACTAAAGAACATTTGAAAAACCATACGGGAACCTACTGCCATAGAATCTTTCTAAAATATAAACATACATGAAAGAAACCTAAATGGAGACACCATCTAACGGTAGAGGAAATTCCCCCAACTAGACATTTTATGCCAGTAACTAAAAACCTCCAGTTCCAGGAATTGGTTACATCTTATTGAGTTGTTCAATAAAAGGGGCCCCATGGACTGCTCCCCCCCCAAACAAATCGTCACAGGCTATTGCCCAGGCTTTTTGCTACTTTCCACAGCCTAATGGTAAGGTCCTATTGCTGAAGATACAATTTTACTTATTTCAGCAAACATAGAGAAATAAATGTTGGTGCCTAACTGTGAAGCTTCCCTCTTACTGACTAGCATTCATCATACTGTACAATACTCTCCACATGATGGAGGAAGAGAAATGAGCATCGGTATCCTCCAGCTACAAACTCTGCAACCTGCAACACTGACCTGCCTGCCAGATATGCTGGTGCAATAGTGGCACCAATGTTACAGAAGTAACCAGCCATGTTTTCATTGGATTTAAGCCCCACTCCATGAGATGGAACCCATACCTGACAATAATAAAGTGACTGACCAAGAATATGAGACTAGATAGGTTCCAAGGGTCAGCAGTAAAACCTACTACTATATTCTGATAAAGGACATAGCAATGAAATGGCTTCTATTGACATATTGCTGTGTCCATGAATCAGTGCCTTGTTCAGCCCACACTGGAAAAGCTTCTTCTTGCAGTAGATGGAAATTAGCAAACAGATTCACAAATATACAGTGAGCAGAGAGTGAGAGCACTCAAAGGATCCTAAATGGAAAGTCTATAGACATATCCCCTAAAAGTTCATGTATATGCATAGAAGAAGAGACAGAAAGATTGTAATAGCCAGATGTTGTGGATGACACCAGGGAAACAGCATCTTCCAACACAAAAGGACTGATGATGCACACATGAGCTGATAGAGACTGTGACAGCAGACATAGACAGGCAGAGGTTCAAGCCAGATGACGTCCCAACACAGAGAGGGAGAAGTGAACAAGGAGTCTTACCCTAATAAGGAGGCTATCTATAATTTGTGCCTACTGGAAAATGGAAGATCAGTTTTCTTTAATAGAGTCCCACTAGATTTACCAACCATATTCCATGGCAGGCCTCATGCCCAGGGTAGCTGACGAATACAAAACAAACTCAGTGATGTTTTTGTGGACGTTTTATTTTATGTTGCTTTGTTTGGGCATATATTTTTTTTGTCTTATTGATCATTTGTTTGTTTATTTTTTGTAATTGGAGGTTTCTTGCCCACCCACGAGTTTCCAAATAACCACTCTGAAACTTAATATTAATTAAAAACTGTTTGACCCATTAGCTCAGGTTTATTATTAACTAGCTCTTACAACTGAAATTAACCCATTTCTATTAATCTGTATTTTACGATGAGGCTTGGGGCTTGTTACCTCACATCTTGTTTTCCTGGTGGCTGCTGGCATCTCCCTGACTTTGCTCTATCCCCTCTGTATCTGGGCTACATCAATAATCAGTATTGTTTTCAGAGTCATTTGAACTGTCCTGACCAAGCATGCAAAAGAAAGTTCTTTGTACCTAACTCTGATGTAGCCCATGGTTGCCTCTCAGGAGTTGAGTGATGGCTGCTTTTCGTTGAAGACACTTTACACATAGGACACAGGACACAGATGATATGAGCTGGAGCTGACATGAAAGCCTTTTTCTTATCTATCTATCTTCTGTTCCAACCATTACTATGCAAGCTGCCAAGGGAGAGAAAGAATTAAACAATTCCACCCCGCTGTAGCACCCACAAACCAGAACAATTACCAGCACAGCAAAGGATGCATAAAGGTGCAAAAAGTGGCACTTGCCTGACGCTGGCAGCCAACAGGCGTCTAATTGGACGTGAGGCCCACTCAGCAGGAAGGAAAAACATTCCTGGTACCGGAAACCTAACCACCTTCCTGGGACTAGTTTGATCACGATCCTTAGAAAAGAATTTAGTACTGTCTCTTTGCTAGACTAGCACAATTGCTTACTACTTCTAAATTTATATTATCCTTGTAAATGGAGACTGCTTGTTCGTTTCCCAGCCACCCAGACCCGAATAATCATTCAAAATTATATTAATTACCACAGTATTTGACCAATAGCTGAGGCTTATTCTTACATAGCTCTTGTATCTTAAGTAAACCCATTGCTATTAATCTGTGTATTACCTCAAGGCTGTGGCCTACTGGTAAGTTTCCACTGTCTGTCTCTTTCATCAGATACATGGTTTCTCCTTGACTCTGCCTACTCTCTCTATAATCCTTATACCCACAGATAGTGGAAGTAACAACCCCTCATCAAAGAAGCCTCTCTTTACAGTAAATGGATGCCAGCAAAGAAAACCACAACTGGTCACAATGCAGAGATCAACAGATCATGGGAAATCTAACCCCAAGGGATCCATCTACATCAGTTCCTGAACATGAATCATATTGTAAAAACATCCATCCAACCAAAAGCCAACTAAACATTCAATGCAATCCCCATCAAAATTCCAACACAATTCTTCAGAGAAACTGAAAAAATAATCTTAAATTTCATATTCCAACACAAAATTAGCAGGACAGCTAAAATAATCATGAGCAATAACTGCTGGAGATAGCCTCATTTCTGATTTCAAATTATAACACAGAAATAAAGTAACAAAACACCACAAAAAAAAGATTCGTTGAAGAATAAAATAGAACTGAAGATTCAGACGCAAGGCCAAGCACCACTCACAGATGATTGTTTTACAAAGAGGTCAGCAATACACATTTAAAAAAATACAGACTTTCTAACAAATGGTGCTGGTCCAGCTGGATATGTATATGCAGAAGAATGAAACTGGCTTCATAGCCATCACCCTAAAAATAATTCTACATGGATCAAAAACCTCAGCATAAGACCTAATGCCTGCTAAATCCTGTTAAAGATAAAGTATGGATTACACTTGAACTTATAAGTATAAGTAAGGAAAGGGCCTTCTGAACAGGAACTAGCACAAGTCATGTAAAATTAAAAAGTTTCTATACAACAAATAATATACCTAAGTGAACAGTCTGACCGAGAGCTGGTATATAGAATATGCAAAGAACTCAAAAAAATCCTTAGACATAAAGAGAACAAATATACAAATTGAAAAATAGGGTATGGAACTACCTTGAGAGTTCTCGACGTATGAAACACCAAGAAATGCTTCTTAGATGTTCAAGACCCTTTGCTATCTGGGAAATACAAATTAAAACCACTTTGAGATTTCATCTCGCCTCAATCAAAATGGCCAAAATAAAAAGATAAAAATGACAGCATGCTGGTTAGGATGTAGTAAAGTGGTGTGCAGTGGCTGACATGAGAATGGGGTCCATGTGCTCAGGTTTGAGTACTGGGGTCCCCAAGGTAGCGGCACAGCTCGGGAGTGTGCGGCCTCGTTAGAAGTACACCACTGGACAAGGGTTTTGAGATTTCAAAAGACTCATACTATTCCCGGTGTGCTTCTCTGTTGAAATAGGAGCGGCGGGGCTGCGTCCCCAACACCCCGGCCGCTTGGCTAGCTTATGCCCGAAATAACAACACACAAACTGTATTCATTTAAGAACTGCTTGGCCCATGAACTCTAACCCTTACAGGCTAATTCTCGCACCTGGACTAGCCCATTTCTAATGATGTGTGTAAGCACCCCAAGGTGCGCTTACC
>NW_026067924.1:22703695-22705062 GCF_014885135.2 Alexandromys fortis
GTCTCTGCTCCAGCAGAGCTGTCGGGTCTCTCCGGGAGCAGAGCAGAGTCTGACCTCACTTCCTCTTCCGCCCAGCATCCTATTCTGTTTTCTCCTCCCATCTATGTTCTAAGCTATGAGGCCAAGCAGTTGGTTTATTGCTCAACCAATGAAATCAACAGATTGATATAACACTCCCACATCACTTCTCCCTGTCCCTTAAGATGTGGGCTGTCCCTGCCACTGTGCCTTTGCTCTGCCATCAGAGACTCCAACCCTCTGAAACCATGAGGCCAATTCAAAGCTTTCTTTAGTAAGTTGCCTGGGTTGTGGTGTTTTGTCAAAGCAACAGAAAAGTAACTCAGACAAAGTACGAACTGGGATGGGCACTATCACAACCAGCGTGGAAGTTCCTAAAGAGCTGACGGGAGAGCTACCACACATGCAGCTATACTTGCTCTTTCGTACTCACTGCTAGCTAGTCACAGCAGCTAGGAAGTAAAAGCAGGCTACATTTCCATCAACTGAGGAGTTAGCAATGAAAATGCGGAACATTTAAATAATGCAATAGTATCCAGCTGTTAAGAAGATAAAGGCATGGAACGTGCAGGTAAATGGACAGAATTAAAAAACAATCAACCTGATTGAGGTAACTAGAAGTCAGAAACAGCAGATTCTTTTCTCGTTTGTAGATGTTAGCTTTTAAGTTTTCACTGTGGTTTCTGGGTATTTAGAATGCTCGAGGTTAGGTACAAAATAAGGGATCATAGTTGGAGGAGATGGCCTTTCACGTCAAGGGAAATAGGAGACAGTGTTATATAGGAAGAAACGATCAGGAAGGATTAGATAGCATGGGGACTCGGAAGACAGCAGAGGAGGGAAGTGGACGGGAAAACTAACAATAGAGTTTTCTATTTCCATCCATTTGCCTGCAAACTTCAAGAAGTCCTTGTTTTTTCTGCTGAGTAGTACTCTAATATGTATATATTCCATACTTTCTTCATCCATTCTTCACTATCCTGAGTGAGGTAAGCCAGACCCAAAAAGAGGAACATGGGATGTACTCACTCATATTTGGTTTCTAGCCATAAATAAAGGACATTGAGCCTATAATTCGTGATCTTAGAGAAGCTAAATAAGAAGGAGAACCCAAAGAAAAACATATAGGCATCCTCCTGAATATTAACCTCCATCAGGCGATGAAAGGAGACAGAGACACACACTGGAGCACCGGACTGAAATCTCAAGGTCCAAATCAGAAGCAGAAGGAGAGAGAGCACGAGCAAGGAACTCAGGACCGCGAGGGGTGCACCCACACACTGAGACAATGGGGATGTTCTATCGGGAACTCACCAAGGCCAGCTGGCCTGGGTCTGAAAAAGCCTGGG
>NW_026067924.1:22705969-22741528 GCF_014885135.2 Alexandromys fortis
AGGGAGGGAGGGAGGGAGGGAGGGAGGGAGGGAGGAAGGAAGGAAGGAAGGAAGGAAGAAAAAGAAAGAACCCCTGCCCCAAACCCTACAGAACACTGGCGATGCAGTTAGTTACCCTCCAGACTTGACAAAAACATTGCTGAAGATATCATATACTCGAGTCATATTGTTGATAGTGGACACGAATAAGCAGATTCACTGTAGTATTTTCTCTGTACACATTTGACATTCTCACCAACTGAAAAAAATCAAAGTGCTCAAAGTCCCCTAAAGACTGAAGAGATGGCTCAGTGGTTAAGAGGACAGGCTGTTCTTTAGGGGGACCCAGGTTCCATCCCCAGCACCCACGTGGTGGCTCAGAACCATCTCCAGTTACCATGGATCTGGTATTGTTTTCAGACTACTCCCAGGGGGGACAATAGGCACCAATGCAATACACAGGCATACATGCAGACAAAACACCCATACACATAAAGTACAAAGAAATGACGGTTTAAAAAAAAGTATAAGGCAGCACCTTAGACCTTGGGCAAGAGGGGGGCCTAGAAAAACAGATTGCCCTAATAAAGAAATTATATTAACTGATGTTGCAAAATAGAACAAATGATACTTATGTTTTTTTTTTTTATTTTTGTAAATTCTATTCTTTCTTTAGCTCCAGAGATAACCAGTTACAAACAGTTCTCACAAGATAACCTTGTAATGTTATCTGCTCTAAATTGACAGAGATTTTGGTGACAAGGTCTACCTCAGATCCCCGGGTTTGATGATGCTGTCAGAACAGGGCCATTGGTCGAAAAAACGAGGCAATGACTGGCGCAGATGCTGAGTGTGTGCTAGGACAGGCGACTAAGCTATACAGAAAAGGCTTAGAGCGCCCCCATGTGGTCAGTCAAGGTTAAGGCAACCCTACGGTTTCTCAATATGTAAAAGTGATTAGTGCTTCCTGACCTCTTTATTCCAAATGGCAGCTACATCTGCTGGTTTTTCAAGACCATTGCTCAATCTCACACTCTTACAGATTTATTAGGATCTCCCTCCTCAATGGTAATAAAAGATCAGTTTCCAAGACATCGTTTTTGAAAAAGAATAACAAACAGCCCAATAATTTCCAATAACAGTGTTTCCAAAGCGATTGAATAATTTCTGCTTATGGTTTTTATACATTCCATTTTTGCAGATAGTAGAGTTTATAAGATAGACACAGACTCAATGACACACAACCACCATTGCAGTGGGTGGCAGCGTTAAAGGGGGGTGGGAGTAGGGTTAGGAGAACAGAGAAACATTTTTAATTAACTACTTATAATTAAACAAAAGAGTTTGATAAAAACAACTAGCAAATCTCAGTGTTCGAGCTTCGGAGGAAGGGACAACATGGCAGGAAGCAGAATCAGGAAACACACCCACTTCCGCGAAGGGGAAGACCTCCTTAGGGAAGAAGGGAAGAAGGGAGGACTCACCTGGGCTGCTGCTGTAATTACCCAATGACTTGACACCTGAAAAGCACCAGGAACGCAATAAGATTCTGATGTCAAGGCTATAAAGTAGCTAGGAGGAGAATTAGGAGAGGGTTACTCCACAAATTTTAGAGATTGCTAAAGCTGTGGAGGTTTTAACTACATAGCAAAAGTGGCAAGGAAAAGGATAAGAAAAAGATGTATGGACAAGAAGGGGTTAAAAGAGATGTGGCTGGAGAGTATAGTTAAAAAAAAAAAACCACCCTAAAGTGTAACTGAGCAATATATAAACAAAAGCAAAATCGTCACAAGACATATAAGCAGGAACGTACTAAAGAATACAAACTAAAAAGTGAAGCGGGACTGATGGGGGATAACAGCTGAACTGACGTGTGAAGCGCTCAGGTCCCCGTGGTCCTGGGTGGGAAGCCAGTGGTCTCTGCAGCCTCGGTACTCCTGGGTTCTGATGCGGGAGAGAGGCGGCCGTGAGTCCTTCCCAGTAGTTCCCAGGGAGCCCTGCACCGTCTCGTGACCTCTGCTTCTGCAGGTGTGCGCAGAGCGTATTTCCCGGCAGTTTCACTGCTTTCTCCTGGTAGCTTCCTTCAAACCGTGCAGCACAAACACACCTTGACAGTTCGTGTTGTAAAGTGAGAAGGAGAAAAACTAGAACTACACACTGGGGGCTTTTCTATGAATCTAGTTTTCAAATAACAATTTCAGCTGACCCTAAGAAATGTGTCCAAATTAAAGCACCACATAAATTCGGTTGGCTGCACTGACACATCTTTAAACTCAGCACTCAGCAGGAAGATCTCAGGAAGTCTGAGGCCAGTTTGGTCTGCATAGCCAGCTCAAGGCCAGTCAGAGCTACCAGTAAGACACTGTCTCTAATAATAATAATAATAATAATAATAATAATAATAATAATAATAATAATAATAACATTAAAAAATTATACTTCCTCTCAGTCCTTTATCTGAAATTCTCAGAACCACAAAACACTCGAAATACATAAAACCAAGTCATAAGCATAAAGAACTGAACCATACTGACCAATTATTCCCACTCTTTAACTCACCAGTTATTACAAATACATGTTTCATTGCTGATCTATGACTGTGGTCCCCAGATACTTTTAGGAGTGCATAATACATTCTATCTCTTTCCTAAATCCAAAATGATCCGATTTCCAAAATATATCAGACTGCAAAATTTTTGAATTACAGATTCGTGGACATGTTCTAGCAAAAGAATAAAAGACATTATTACCTACATTCTTTTGGCCACTAACTATTCTTTATTACTTGACTGGCACTGGATTCTTCAGGCTCCTTTTAAGAAATTTGATGCCTCCTAATCATCAAAACCATGCTTCTTGAGTTCACTATGTTTTTATTTTGTTTCGGGTTTGGCAGCACTGGGGACTGCACTCAGGGCTTCTGGCTTGCTAGGCAAGCACTCTGCCACTGATCTACAACTCCAGCCCATGGACCCCCATTTGGAAATTACCTGATAACTAACTCCCTTTGTTTGGCTGACAGCCCATCATAGGGATGCTTTCAATTTCTTTTTGCTGTCTAATAGAACTTTTTTAACATTGTTTCCAGACCTTAAAAACTTCCTTGGCATGTTGGGTGGTGGTTGTGCAGGCCTTTAATCCCAGCACTCCCAAGACAGGGGCAGGTGGATTTCTGTGAGTTCAAGGCCAGCCTGGTCTACAAGAACTAGTTCCAGAACAGCTAGGGCTGTTACACAGAGAGACCCTGTCTTGAAGCCCCCCCCCCTTCCCAAGAAAAACAAACAAGCAAACAAAAGCCTTCCCTGGCAGAAAGATCTTTTATCAAAGTAGAAAAACAACCCACTGCCCTCTCCTCCTGCCAACTCATCAACAGAGTACTAATGTCATCTGAAGCCAGAGGCCTGGTCTGTAGGGAAGGATAAATCAAAACACTTTCTCCTCTCCAAGTTGTTGGGTTCTTTGTTGTTGATCTTTGGTTATGGTGTTTATCACCGCAATAGAAACTATAAATAAGACTGTGTTTAGACATAGTCATAAAAACAATATAGCATTGGAGCAATGAGACAGTAGATCAGTAGGACAAACCTGAAGACCCAAATATGAATACACATAACTTCAGCCATTTAACATTTGAAAAGATGCCAGAAACATATGCTGGAGAGAAGAAAGCACCATCGACAAGTGGTGTGGGGAAACTGGATGTCCATCCACACACAGAGGAGTGAGATTAAACCTGTATCTGTGAACCTCCACAAAACAAACCCCAACTGACCAAACACTTAAACCTGGAACCTAAAACAATGAAACTGCTAGAAGAAGCTACAGGCGGTGCCCAACATGATACAGTTGTGGGAAAGCACTTTCTGAATAGGACTCTGTTTGCCTAAAAATTAAGGCCAATGATCAACAAGTGTACTTGATAAAACTAAAAAGCTTCTGCGCTGCTAAAGAAACAACCAACAGGGTGAAGAGGAAGCCCACAGAATGGGGTTAAAATCTTGGCCTACTGTACATCTGACAGAGAATTATATCAAGGGTATATGAAGAGTTCGAAAGACAAGGAATCAATAGAACTGATGACCCACTCAAAAAACGGACCTGGAACATGCACACAGAGTCCTCAAATGAAGAAAAGAAATGGCTAAGAAATAATTTAAAAAATTCTCATCATTGTAGTTAGAGAAATGCAACTCAAAACAACTTTGAGATTTGATCTCACCCCAGTCAGAATGGCAAAGATAACAAAGTCACCAGGAATAAACGCTGGCGATGACGTGGAGGAAAAGAGAGCCCTCGGGAATAAACGCTGGCGATGACGTGGGGGAAAAGAGAGCCCTCGGGAATAAATGCTGGCGATGACGTGGGGGAAAGAGAGCCCTGGTTCGCTTTTGCTAGGATGGAAACTGGGGCAGCCGTTATGGAAATCAGTGTCGAGAATTTCCAAAGAGGTGAAAATAAACCATATGACCCAGCTATACCACTCCTTAGCATATGCCCCCACCTTTGCACCCTTAGCTGCCCTAAGCAAGCCGCTTCATCTGGCACACGCCCTGGCAGCCATAATGCTCTACCACAGGCCTGAAGCAATGCTGTTAGTAACCACCCACTGAAGCTTCAGAAACGATGAGCCAAAATATCTTCCCTCCTCTCAAGATTGTTCCCAAATACTTTGTCAGAGTGACGGGAAGCCAGTGCCCTGCTTCTTAACGATTTATTCAGAGCCTCCCATTTCAGAAATCCTAATAAGTGACCTTTCCCGTGACAATTTCTTTGCCTTCTTTTTTTTTTCATTGGGTTTTTTTGTTTGTTTGTTTTTTTGTCCAAACAAGGAAATGCTTTTCACACAATGACTTTTTGTTCAAAGGAGGACATGGGAGGTTTTCCTCAACTGCAACTCATTCCGAGCCCTCCTCCCCTTCTCACGCACCAGAGAAAATAGTTGGACTGCAAATCTGAAAGAACACTGAGCTTTGCTAGGCTCGTCTCTGTCCTTTTCCCAGCTTTCCTAGGGCAGCGTTTTCCACATCTCCTTAAGAAAAGTTCTTCCCATTGCATGCCCTATACAATGCCTGCCTCATTCTGGAGTTTAGAGTCTGGAAACGCACTAGCTGTAATGTGACCTGCAGGTTCCCACTCAACCGCATGCAGTATTTGCTAAATAGTGTTGTAACCACTTTGAATATTTCTTTTTTTTTTCAAATTTGATGGGGACTACTTCAAAACTCCAAACCCATTTTAAAATTTTGCTATTGTATATACTTTATATATAAACATAATTATAAATTCTATTGACGTGGGATTCCCCTCTGTATGCTGTGAATACGTTTTATTACCATTGGTTAATAAAGAAGCTGCTGGCCTATGGCAGGGCAGAATATAGCAAGGTGAGGAGGAAAGAAGGCAGAGTCAGGCAGATGCCATGTAGTTGCCTAAGGACACCAGAACCTTACTGGTAACCCATAACCTTGTAACAATATATAGATTAGTAGAAATGGGTTAATTTAAGATTCAAGAACTAGCTAGACATATGCCTGAGCCATTGGCCGAACAGTGTTGGGATTATTCGGGTCTGGGCATCCAGAAAACGAAAGCTCAGTCTCCATTTACAAGAATTGATGCGCAATCAATAAAAATTCAGAGAGAGAAATTAGGGTTCAACCTGAAGGTCAGAAAAGCAAAGCAGCCAGCTCTCACCTCAATCTCAGTCCAAAAATGGCAATCCTGCCTTCAGAAATCTCAGAATAAGACTGAGCCTGAGAACTGTCTCCTTCCATTTTATAATCCTTTCTAGTTCTGGGATTAAAGGCTCGCACAGCCCGGTTTCTCTGGCAACAAACTAATGTGGCTACTGGGATTAAAGGTGTATGTTACTACTGCCTAATCTGTAAGGCTGACCAGTGGGGCTGTTTTACTCTCTGATCTTCAGGCAAGCTTTATTTATTAAAATACAAATGAAATGCCACTACATCCTATGCATATATGTAGTCTTGCGCCAGCTCTCTCACACACACACACACACAATCATGCATACCACACACACTACATAAACTACCTCTCTATTTGGTGGTGCCAAATGTCTTATGCTTCTCATTGGAATTCAGCCAATCAAAAACATAATCTTATTGGAATCGGTGAGGTTCGGGGGACAAGCATTCTCAAACTCTTCATGTTTCTGTTGCATGACTGATAGTGATTGCCTGAGTCCAATTTTCACACAAGTTTTCCTTCGCTAGGAAACTCCCACGGGGCTGTTAGGATGGGGTCTCTGGAGAACACAGCTGGAACTTGGGTCTCTCTCGGGTTTCTTTTCCTAGCACTGCAACCCAGTTTCCACACTGTCACTGGAGAAAGGATGCAGGATTCCCTCATCGAGGCCGCAGGCTTTCTATGGCTCTGGTTTCAAGAACACCACATCCTTGCCCAGCCCCAGGGACCGCGGCCTGACTGGAGTGTTGAGGGGATGAAGACAATACAGAGATGCCCAGAAAAGCTGGGTTTCAGAGGACTGGGCTCCCTGATGGTGAAACCGCAGCACCTGGGAAGCTCAGTGTGTCTATCAAACAGAGCTGAACAGGCAGGCAGAAGTCCTGGAGCAAGAAGGGGTTTAGAGCAATAAGGGGGCAGGGCTTATGGTGAGTGGGGAGGACCTAAGCCAGTGTTCTGGTATGGCCGTGTCCATGGCAACCAACACACATTGACTGAGAACTTCCTCTGCTCCCTGCGTGGGACCTTAGGTATCCACAAGACTACTCTTAGTCTAACTCAGGATAAAGGCTAACTCCTGCGTGGTAGGGTTAGCCAACTGTTAACGGTGGGTAGTCTGCCCTCTTTCTCCCAGGAACAAGACTCCCATAGATGAAGTTTTTTGTTTTGTTTTGCTTCTGTTATTTTTAATCTGAGATGTGTATTCTCAAAAAGATAGTGTGTTACATATTCTGTTTTATACTATGTTCTCAGATTTGAACATAAGACCTATGTTCACATCCGAGAAAATAAATTTGAAAGCATCCACACTTCAGTGATGCTCAGACAACCAGCCCACTAAAGCAGAAGCTAAGCCGAGCCTTCTTTCCACGTGAGATATTGCAGCTCTATTTAAGGGGTGTATCATAAACCAAGAGCCTCTTGATATTTAAAACTAACTCTTACCTGATGAAGCTGACTTGACCAGAAATTTTCTTTACTCATACCTCATTTGAAATTGATTCATCTTGATTTACTGTAGGAGTTACCTTTCTTTCTTTCTAGTGTGTGTGTGTGTGTGTGTGTGTGTGTGTGTACAGAAACAAGCCATTGTGCAAGGGTAGAGGTCATAGGGAAACTCCTAGGAATGAATTGCCACCTCCCACCCAGTGGGGTCAAGATCAAGGTCAAGGTATGTCTTGCTGCTTCTGCCACTGCACCTTACTCCAGTCTCATTGGCCTGTGAGTTTCCATGTGTTTTTCCTGTCGCCTTTCATCCTTCTGAAGGGGGGGGTCGGGATTCCAGGTGTGTACTGCAGCATCTGGCTAATGTAGGTTCTTAGATCAAACCCAGATCAGCAGCCCACACAACTAGCACGTTTACCGGCTGGTCCACCCCCACCCCTGCCAGCCTTTTATTTCTTATTACTTAAAATTACGTTGCTTTACTTTTCCAAACCCAGATTTTAAAGCTATCTTTCTAGAATAAGGCATCTTTTCAACATACTTTTTCTTTTGCCTACTGAAGTAGAATAAGGTAGAAAAGGCCAATTATTAGATACTGGTTCATTTACTTAGCAATTTACTTCAAGCACTACTTGTACTGCCCATTTGCCAAGTCTGACTTCAGTGCGACCTGGAACAGAACGACCTGGAGGACCAGCTGAAACAAGGAGCCTTTGCCCTTTACAACTGCTGATTGCCACCCTGCCCTGTTGCTTTAGAACAGCACTTCTCAACCTGTGGGTGGCGACCCCTTTGAAGGTTAAACAGTTCTTTCAAAGGGGTTGAATAGCAGATATCCTGCATATCAGATATTTGCATTAAGATTCATAACATTAGCAACATTATAGTTATAAAGTAGCAACAAAAATAACTTTATGATTGGGGGTTCACGATAACATGAGGAATGGTATTAAAGAGTCGCTGCATTAGGAAGGTTGAGAGCCACTGTTTTAGAACATAAAATGAGAATGCAGCTGAACCTGGCACCCCAAGCCTTTCAGTTGTCCTGGCTTCCGTCCACCAGTGACATCTCCTCTCTTCCACTATCGTTGGTGTCAGGGAGCTCATCCCAGAAGGACCCCCGAAACGCTACCACTTTTCCTGGTACAACTGTAGGTTGTTTTTGTTTCTTTTATCTTCAGTCTTCATAATGTCTAAGACATTTGCTTTAATTTCTTCCTAACATGAGTTGACAGTTTTTAGCTGGGATCTAACTGAGCATTCCTGTTGTAACTTCATCATGTCTACACTGTGAATTGATCTTGTTTGTCAACCTGAGTAGGCCTTTGGTGTATGGGGTAAGATGTAGGGGACCATTCCAGAGAGAGCAGTTTGCTCATTCTAGGACCAAGCGCCTCAATAAAGGACCGCATCTACTTCTTACACTTACTATATTGTTAAAACTGTAATCTCTGGATGCCAGGAGAGAGACAAGGGTGTTCAGCAGGGTCACAGATGTGGCCCCTTCAGAAAGCAGTGTCTTCAGAATGCTGTGGCTCTTCACTTTCTAACTGGCAAAGATTCCAGGTTCTTAGGAGCTGATCACCAGCAAACAGGGACAGCAATCGCCCTTCTGGAAACCAAGTCTTTTTTTTTTTTTTTTTTTTTTTTTTATTCCAGCCCTTCCTCTACACCTAGCAGCAGATAGCAGGCCCTCAACGAACACCAAATGAAGTTAACATCATGTCAGTGCTGCTTCAAACACAGCATGTGTCTATATGGTCCCTGACTCTCACTCCAGTCTCAGCTAACCGCCATATCTTCAAACACAGCACGTGTCTATATGGACCCTCACTCTCACTCTGGTCTCAGCTAGCCACCATATCTTAAAATATTTTCTTTGAACTACAGGTTTTTGCTGTTTTCCTGAAAGAGATCTGATATGCCAAACTTGCCTACCTTTTATAAAACTTCCATTTTTGGCTGGAGAGATGGCTCATAGGTTAAGAGCATTAACTGCTCCTCCAGAGGTTCTGAGTTCAATTTCTAGCAACCACATGGTGGCTCACAACCATCTATAATGGGATCTGAGGCCCTCTTCTGGCCTGCAGGCACACATGCAGACAGAACACTGTATACATAATAAAATAAATCTTAACAGAAAAAAACAAATATATATATAATAAATATAATATACTAATATACACTATAATAAAAAGAATAAATTAAAAAAATAACCTTCCACTTCTCTGGCCTGGTTTTCTACTAGGCCCTCACAGTCATTCTTTGATCAGACATTTTTGACTTACATACTTATAAACTTCACCCCTGAGATAATCAAGCATCATTCCTTCTTGACTTCTGACCCCAGATTAAGAATTACTCCCTTACTACACTCATAGTATTTCGGGCATAAATTAATACATTATATATTTACCTTTTTCCTCCATCCTAAGCATTCCTCATAATTATCTGCTGTTTTATACCAAATTATTCCATGCTTGGTACTCACTAGTGCTAAGTATTTTAACATCTTTAATCAATGGTTTTTAACCTTCCTAACACTGAGACCCTTTAGTTCATGTTGTGGTGAACCCTAACCATAAAGTTATTTTCATTGCTACTTTGTAACTGTAATTTTGCTACTGTTATGAATATATGAATAGTAATGTAAATACCTATAAATACCTGTGTTTTCTTTTTTTCTTTTTTTTTTTTTCGGATTTTCGAGACAGGGTTTCTCCGTAGCTTTTTTGGTTTCTGTCCTGGAACTAACTCTTGTAGACCAGGCTGGCCTCGAACTCACAGAGACCCGCCTGCCTCTGCCTCCCGAGTGCTGGGATTAAAGGCGTGCGCCACCACCGCCCGGCTAATACCTGTGTTTTCTGATGGTCTTATGTGACCCCTGTAAAAAAGTCGTTCAACCCCCAATGGGGTCAAAACCCACAATGCCTTAAAAGGTACACAAAATTGTAAATTTTATTTCTAAACTATGCAACACCTCCCCGCATTAAACTTGAAACTTAATTTTCAGCTCTTCCTGAGGGAAATATGTTTAGGGATCTTTTTTCCCAGAGAAGCGCCACTCTAAATTTAATTCTGAATTCACATCAGCGTTCCTAGACCCTGAGAACGAAACCTCACCTCGTCGTGGTTGTGAGTCAGCACAGCTGGAACAGACCAGCAGGGAGGCTGCCAGATCAAATGTCAGCACTGAACCGTACAGGTGCTAGCTAAGGACAATGCTACCCTCAGATTCGCAGTTTTTAGGAAAAGTATATGCCTACTCTGTTAACCTGTTTGATTGTAAATGATAAAATATTGAGCACGCTGTAGTCACAAAACTTATTTTTAACTAAAGGCAGCCACCACTCACTACCCTTGCCACCATTTCTTTGCTTTCTCCCATCACCGTTTCAGGAGGGGGGCGACGCAATGATCACGTGCTATCTATCAGCTAAAAGAATAAGGTAGTTTTTATAATTCAAAATACTTGCAACATAGGGTTGCTCGGACTTAAAAAGTAAACTGAGTTTTAAAAAATACATTTTTCAAGTTGTCCAAATTAATACTTCCCCCTTCAGTGTTCTAGTTTAGGAAGACAGTTGCCTCCCTTCCCTCTTCACAGATGTGGGCTGGCGAGTTTCTGCTCAACTTGACACCACCTGAAGCCATCTGAGAGGAGGGAGCCTCGACTGAGAAAATGCCTCCATAATACTGGGCTGAAGGGAAGCCTGTGGAGCATTTTCTTAATTAGTGATAATCAGAGAGGACCTAGCCCATCGCATGTAGTGCCGCCTGAGCTGGTGGCCCTGGTGCCGCCCGAGCTGGTGGTCCTGGGTTCTATAAGAAAGAAGACTGAGCAACCATTGCCTCTACATCAACTCCTGCCTCCAGGTTCCCTGAGCTCCTGCCTTGGCTTCCTCAATCAACGGGACTCAAGATGTGTGAGCCAAATAAACCCTCCTTCCCTCTCCAACTTGCTGCAATAGTAATCCTAGCTAAGACAAGCGGTACACCATAAATAGATGGGATTTAATGGATCAATGCTCACTTTCAGCCCGTGAGTTATAAACTAGAGACACGCCCACCAGACTGTGTCTGACACAAAGCAATTGTTTTAAAAATTAAATATTTTAAAAGTATTCTCTATTTCCTATAAGAATTTTAGTTTAATTTTTAAAGTTTTTTCTTCTCCCACCACCCCATACTCTCTACCCACCCGACTTCTAATTTCTAAAATTTGTAATAGTATTAGTTTTAATTTTTTTTTAGCATTATCTTTTCACTACTAACAAGCAGTGACTTTAGAATCTGAAATAACTATTACCTCCCACTTCCAATCGACGTAACTGGTAAATAAATACAATGAAAAGCAGGCCTCGGAGTTTTCTCCAGATTATTTAATGAATTCAAGAATCAATGTAGCCGTATTCCATGAAATGCAATCACCTGTGGTGGAGGCGGAGGCGGAGGCAAACAAAAGCATCACAAGATCGCTAAAAGCCTACGCAGCCGCGTGTCTGTTCTTCCCGGCTATAACGGAGCTTGTGATGGAACGCAGAGATAAGTACGATTGTCTCTTGAGTTTTTTTCTAATTCATAGACCTTAAACAGACAAAACACAAGAAACTTATACTTAAACATGTGAGCACTAAATATTATTTTTACTATAAACTTTGTTCTCTCCATATAGACGGGAAGGCCAGCCTTTGGTATAAATAATGTATTTCCACGACAACATGTAAAGGAACCACTAGCGTGCACTGTCACTGCGGAAGTCTTTCGGTACGGGCACGGCGAAGGCCTCTTTGCTCTCGGTAAGTGCTCTGGGCTGATGGATGAAGACACTGAACTTGACACCCTGGTTGTTGGCGGCTCTGACAAAGCCGCTATTGGCGGTCATAGTGATGGCTTTCAGGGTGTCTCCTGTCCCAAAAATCGTTAACGAGCGGCTGTTAATTTTTGAGCTTGCCACGAGTCTCAAGGCGCGCTCAGAAGGCTGGTCTGGGACCACGGTGACTCGCTTTATTAGCATAGCGGCCCTCTCTCTCTCTCCTGGGCCCCCTAAGGTGTCTAGAATAGACTGAAAATCCTTGACAGCAGATTCACAGGCAAACAGCTCCTTGTCCTTCATAAACGCTTCCAGCTGAGGCAAGACCTGCTCCTTCCTCTCCTGCTCGGCTTGCTCTGTGAGTACTTTCTCTTTGAAGACGAAGTGGCAGCCTCCATAGCTCATGGCAGATACATACGTGATTAAAGTAGTGATGTCCAGGTTGACTCTTCTGCACACGTCCACCTTGATCTCCGTGGGAAATGCAACGTGCGCCAGGACGTTGTCTCGGTCCACTCTGGTCACCTGCAGAAGTTCTTCGTCCTCATCGTCGGGCTCGCTCTCGCTCGGCTGCTGCTCTTCAGGGTGGCTTAGCAGAGAGTTGACTGCGACGATGTCCCCTCTGACAGAGATGCCCATCTCTCTCAGCTTCTCTGCCATGGGACTAGAGACACTATTGTAAAATGCAAACACGATGTGAGGGTTGCTATACTGCACCGGCTGCTGGCGGCTGGCCTGCAGGAAGTCTTCGGCCTGCTCAATGATGCTTTTGTCGCCATACTGGCCCCTGCCCAGCCAGATGTTATGCAGCGCTTCGGCCTTCCGGCCAATAGCTTTGACCCACGTGTGACCGCCGTTCGCTACGACATCCACCACCAGAGTCTGCTTCTCTCCCAAGGTGTCTGTGTAGCCGAACACACGGAGAACGCTGACAACTTCTTCCAGGTTTTCTGCCGAGTCCACGATGGCTTTCAAGTGTGTTAGGTTTGTGCTCTGTAAGTGGGATTCTTTAATAGCTACCTTCCCAGCCTCTATTTTCTGTAAGAATTTCAGCTCGGCCTTCAGTTTGCTGCACAGCTTTGCGCCCCCTTCTATGCCACCTTTTCTTGATCTCGAAAGGGATTCTGCTCTCTTGATCAGTTCCTTGGCTATGGCAATTCTTTCAGAGAGCATGGACTGTGAAGACATGCTGACAGCATTGTTCCTCTCACCGAAGACACAAACAGGGAAAACCTCAGCGTTCTGCCAGCACAAGCTGGGTTAAAAAGTCCAACCTAGCAACAAAGTTTATGAAGACTGAGCATATGAAGCTGGGCTTTTGCGAGAGGCTCCTTCCTTGGACAGCTGAAAGAAAGCTGTAAGCTTGAACTCTTCCTGAAGTGAGTTGGATTCTGACACTTGTTCAGACCTTCATTTCTTTGAACTATGAGATCCACAGCCAAGTCCTACGTTAGGATAAAAAGCAGGCGTTTGGCAATGTGTTTTATATCTCTATCAATAACTAGTCTTACTATTCAGCTACTGAAAAAAAAGTCAAGGTTCCAAACATCAAGAGTAAAAGTTGAAAATAGCTTCCCTTATGCTCTTTCAATTAAAGAACCCCTACCACCCCCCCTGCCAAAAGCCCTTGCCCCCAGGAACTTAAGACTCTCCCCACTCCAGCCAAGTCCGCTCCTTACTGCTGACATCTGGTCTCTTCTCCAGAGGGACATCAGACTGTGCCTTCAACTACAACCATCCCCACTATCCAAGGAGCCACACCAACAGTCCTGCAACCTCTAAGGAGCAAGTGTCCTGCTTGCCTTCCAGCACCTTTCTCCACATTCCTCTTTCAGGTAGGGAGGCAGCACCTCCTGCCACGAACCACATCCATCCATTTCCACTGAAAGACCTTGTCCCAATCCCTAGCTGGGTAGCCTAGATTCGCCCACTAGCTCAATTCTGCCCACCCCAGCCATCTCTGTATATCTCTGATGTGCACACCTGGTCCCTTCTCTAAGCAGACACCAGACTCATGCCTCCAGCTCCACCCATCCCTACAACCTGATGACCCCCTCTCTCTAGGAGGGGCTTTACCCCCAAACCAGCAACTTCACTTTCCCTTGAGACTCACCTAAGGATACTGAATGCCTGCCTTCTGGACCTCATACCAGGCAGCGATCCAAGACTCACACTGCCAATTCCAGCAGCACTCACTGCCTGCGGAAAAGTACTGAGCACCTCGCACAGGCTCCTGAAGACCAGCTGTGAGAATCCTCTACAGAGACTGACCGCATGCACAAGACCTCCATAAAATCAAGTCAGAGAAAATATCCCAGCACAGGGGAGGGGAAGTGGGCACAAAGTTTCACCCCTTACCAAGAAACTATCTGTAATTCGTGACCACTGGGAGAGGAAATACGAGTTTCCTTCAGTGGAATGACACTGTATAATATCATCCGAACTCCGGGGCAAATCTCATGCTCAGGAAGAGCTGGCCAACACAATATGGAGTCCGTGTTTTTCGTGTGCTTTGTCTTTGTTATTTTGACAGAACATGAAGTCAGGTGGGAGGGGCGGGAAGGCATATCTGAGAGGTAAAAGACTATAATAACAATATAGTGTGTGGAAGAAAATATAAATTAAACAAAACAAAAAAGTTTCCAACACTGAAGAAATGCATTGAAGAAACTGGAAAGACCACTCACGGGTTGGGAGGACTAATACTGTGGAAACGACCATCCTACCAAAAGCAAATTCATACTATATTCAACACACTCCCCATCAAATTTCCAAAACAATGACTTACAGAAGTTGAAAAAAACAATCTTAAATTTCACATGGAACAACAAAAAAAAAAAAAAGCAGAAATGCGAAAACAATTCCAAACAACAAAAGAATGGCTAGAGCTGTCGCCTCAGATTTCTAAGCTATACTACAGAGTTACAGCAACAAGAGCACAGCACTAGCATAAAACGCAAACACACTGATCAATGAAAAATAAATTGAGGGTTTATATGTGAACTCTCACGCCTAAAGCCACTTGATTTTTGACGAAGATATTACCGATACACAATGGAGAAAACAAAGCATCTTTAACAAATGGTGTTGGTCAAACTGGGTAGCTAAAAAGTAGAAGAATGAAACTTGATCCTTATCTCTCACCTGACACAAAACTCAACTCCAAACGGGTCAAGGAGCCCACCCTAACATCTGATACCCTAGCTGGGTGGTGGTGGCACACGCCTTTAGTCCCAGCACTTGGGAGGCAGACAGGTGGATCTCTCTAAATTCGAGGCCAGCCTGGTCTACAGAGTGAGTTCCAGGACAGGCTCCAAGGCTCCAAAGAAACCCTGCCTTGAAAAAAGGAAAAAAAAAAAAAAAAAAAACCAACTCTGATATCCTAACTCTGAGAGAGGAGAAAGTATAAACATACTAGAACTCACTGGCATAGGATAGGACTTTCTAAACAGGACCTTCATGGCACAGACATTAAAAACAACAATTAATAAATGAAACCTGAAACTAAAAAGTTTCTATTCAGCAAAAGATGCCATTACTTGAGTAATGAGGCAGCCTATAAAATGGGGAAAAACTATCACCTGTACACCTGACAGAGGGTTAGTGTCTAGAATATATAGAGAACTGAAAACATAGCCATAGAAATCAGACATTACTAAGGGGCCGTTGGGAGGGGCTTTTAATAGAGAAGAGATGGATACACTGGTGTGAAGGGTTAAATGTTAAAATGGACCAGGAATGGCTAAGCTGGAGTGAGAGGGGAGTGTAGGGTGTATGTGCAAATAACACTAAAGACCTTTCAAAAAAAGACACAACCGGTCAAGGGGCAGGGAATATAAGGCTGCATCACTCTGAGCCCTGAAGGGAACACAGGTAACCCCTCCCTCCTTGACTCAGAAGCAGTGGATGGCTAGCTACAAGGACCCTCCTCTGGACACAGCAGGGCAGCTGTGTCTATGAACTCACACTAGCTGTGACAGCATGCATTTGTACAAGCAGGGGCTAGACCAAATACCAAGCATGGAAAGTGGAGTTAGGCCCAGAATCCCTTCACTAGCCAGGCAACTACTGGAAATTTTAGCTGCTGGGAGAGGGAAAGAGCATTTTCTCTAAGAATATAGCCCCAGTATGGCAGCCACTCTCCAATGGAAGATCGCACGTTCAAGACTATGTGAAGGAGGGGTGGTGGTGGATGGGTAGGGAAGATGGGGTAGACCTGGGAACAGTTGGGGGAGTCAGAGTGAATATGGCAAAACACATGATATGAAATTGACATTTTAAAATGTAAAAATAATCGTTTAAAAAGGTACAATTTGTCCTAAGCAAAAGTGTCTCCTAAACTGGTACTAGGGTCTCTCACCTTTTACGCCTTCCTTGTTTCCTTGGTAGGGTTTTCCTTGAGATAGTGTTTCTCTATTTAGCCCTGGCTTTCCTGGGCCCACGCTGGCCTTGAACTCAGAGACCTGCCTGCCTCTGCTTTCCAAGAACTGGGATTAAAAGTGTACACCACCACGCCTGGATGGATGTCTTTTAAGAAGTTATCTCTTGATTTCCACAGGGTACAGATGCCAAGGAATCGAGACTGCGTGATTTCTGCATGTGACGTCAGCTGCGTGTTTTAAAAAGAACAAAGGAGACAACTAACTTGCTCCCGTTCCCATTCTGAAGGAAGCGCTGGAAGAGGGACTCAAAAGAGCACGCCAGGGTGGCCAGGCTGGCTGCTGGACTATAGCGAGGTGGGAGGGCCAGGGGTGAGGTGCTTCTAGGGGGTTATGGTTCCCATCTGGGTCCGTCCACCTGCACAGCTGAGCCTGGCCCAACAGGTCCCGATCAAACAAACAGGCTCCTGCTGGCCCGGGGCTTAAAGGCCAGAATAGGGAAGACGCAGAACTGACCCTTCCTGTCGGGACACCCGGCCCAGTCCCTCCTCTCTTCCCACCTCCCTCTCTTCCCCACTCACTCCCTCAGTCTCCGGATCCTCACCAGCAGCGCCACAGGCCCCACGCGCACATGGCGAGGGCACACAGAGGCAGTGTGCAAAGACAGCTCAGCAGCCAGCCCTCACCTTGCGCTGCAGAGACACTCTCCGCCCGCTGAGCCCGCCTCCGGCATTACGTGGTTCCGGCCGGGTGAGTTTGAGCTCGAGAGTCCCAGGCGGCGACGAAGCGGCCATGTTTGTTGAGGGCATCAGGCCTCTGCCACCAGTGTGACAGCTGAGCTGCCAGCAAGCAGAGGCGGGTCTAGGGCCGGGCCGCATTCCCACTGGGTCCTGGATGGTAAAACTTATTTGGGCCTCAGGTTTGGTTATTTTTAACAAAATAAAAACGGGAGAGCCATCAGAGGCTCCAAACGCAGCTCGGACGCACTTTGAGTTGCACCATCCTGGCTCTCCATAGGAAACTTTAAATGTGCTGTCCGACCAATAGGGCAAAGTACAGCTTAGCTTCTGAGGGCTGGGAATATTTAGCCAAGTGGAGTGTTCAAAGTTACCCAGAAAAGAAATTGAGAAACAAAACTAACTGTAAATACTAGACATAGTTGTCATCTTTTCCTTATATCCTGCTCTTTGTCCCAAGTGCTACTTGGATGATAGAAATAATTGCAAATTACACAACCTAAATACTAAGAAAGAAGCAATGTCTCATTCGGTGCTTACCGTGGCCAGTGCTATTCCAAATACACCACGCATTATTTATTTAGTGCTAAACTGATGGGTAGATAGACAAACTTTGCAGCTGAGCCACAGACCAGTTATTTAAGCCCAGGCAGCCCCGGGGGTTACATACCTTCAGCACAGCCTAAAACACCTTTATCAATTTATCAAGTACAAACTGCAGAAGGGCTTTGGAACTTCAGGTGTCTAGATGGGGGGCAGAATTAAAGACAGATTCCTTAAAAGACTTTGTTAAGAATACACCAGAGTCTTCTCTTCCAACCAGCACAGCTGGCTCGTTCCTCATCCTTCCCAAGCAATAAGTTCATGGTGATGAAGGTAAACTAGGGTGTCAGATTAAATCCCAACAAAAGGCAGGCGCCATTATTAAGTGGAGTTTTTCTGACTCAAACGGTCCTCCTAGCCTATTTGCTCCTCCAGTGCGCCCATCTTCCAGTACCCACCTGCTCCACCTTTCCCCTCGAAACTGTAAACAAGAATAAAAAACTCCAAAGACATCTAATATTCATGGTGTACAACAAAGTAGGTATGTCCCAGACTCATTCACACACTTCCGAACATTCTTCTTGTGAACATTCTTCTGTTTGGACAGAGATGGCAGAACTAAGTGGCTTTAGAAAGTATCTCATAACTGGAACCTTCAAGTGATCAGTTACTCTGAGCCTCAAATAAGAAGTTTCTTCATTTAAGAGAAGGCACAGCATAGGAAAGAGCTCTTCAAAGATAAAGGCCGTGTCTCAAACCTTAATTATCAGTTGGCTAGAAAGTATAGTAAGGCTGACAACAGCAAAGAGCAAGAGTCAGCTATTCCATTGACAGAAATTTTAGCTCCTTAATCAAGAAAATTAAAAGGAAAATTTTAAATATACTAAAAAATTTACAAAGAATTTAATAAATAAATCTTTTTAAAAATTTAATTTTTATAGTATAGAACCTACTTGGGTGTTCACTGCATTGAACATTAAGTATGTAGCAGAAGTGCTTGCTTTGGCAGCACATAAACAAACATTAGCCCAGAGAGTAGCATGGCCCCTACAAGAGAATGACACACAAAGTCATCCGTATTTAAAGTATCCTTATTTAAACAAACATTTGCAAACTCATCCAAGGGCAAATAAAACCACTGTAACATTCCAGAGGCTATAGAGAGGACAGTATTTTGCCATAGACAAGAACTGCAACTTATCAAAGGGCCACTGGACCGGTGGCCAGAGAATTAAAATTCTACTCCCAGGAAAACGCCAACCCCTCCCACTGAGTAACTTTAAGCTTCTTTAGGGTTGGGGTTTTAGGGTTGCACACATTGGCAGGAAAGTGGGCGAGGTTAAGTACCAAGTTCAGCAATTTCTGTCTATAACTACTGAAAATACACTCCACTATAAAGCAGTCCTCCACACCCTTCCCTTTCCAACTCCCTCTTATCCCCCAGATATGCAAATGTTAGTAACATCCACGTTTCTCTTCTAGACGCTTTGCACAGCAAAACGTATGGTAAGGGATTAGAGACAAAAGTCTATCAGATACAAATTGAACCAAATGTTGGGAGAAGCTACAAACTCTGGGAACATTGTAAAACACAAAATTAAAAGAAACTAAAATCCACAACCCAAAATGATTTGAGAGTTTAATAATGTTTAGAAAAGCAATGGGTCCCTACATCAAAGAATGGGTTTCTGAAATAACTGGCACAAAAAGGAAACAGTTTAGTTTCAAGGACAATGAAAAGGATTATTTTGTGAACAGAACGGAGTTGTAGGCAGCTTTGCACTTAGCTGAGGCAGAAGCAAAACTAACCATGAACTTAATCTGCCTCAGTGATGTCACCTCTTCCTTGCGACTTCTGCTGCACCTGTTTGCACCCCCATCTTAAATTTACGTACCTTTGCTTTGCTTTTTTGATTTATAAATGTTGGCATTCTTCTGGGTTTTTTAAGGCAGGGTTTCTTTTGTGTAACCCTGGCTGGCCTGGAACTGTGGAGACCAGGCTGGCCTCAAACTCCTGATCCACCTGCCTCTGCCTCCAGAACATTGGGATGACAGGTATAAGACTCCATCAATGAGCATCTTGTTTTGTTTGGTTGGTTTTTTCTTTAATATTGGTCATGAGAGGTCTAACAGAAATCCGTCTTTTCACCTACAACATTAAGTTTAGCCAAAAAAGGAAATCTAATTCAGTGATTCTCAACCTTCCTAATTATTTTCATTGCTATTTCATAACTGTAATTTTGCTATTATGAATTGTAATGTAATGATTCGTTTTTGAATGTCTTAGGCAACCCGTGAAAGGGTCCTTCAACCCCCCAAAGGGCCCTGGCCCAGAGGTTGAGAACCACTGCTCGTATTTCTTTGCATACTCAGCCAGGTAATAAGTTGACTTTAAAAAGCCCTTTTGAATATTATGATAATTGTGCTAGATTCACCAAGCCCAACTAGAGATATGATGCTCTCAAGACACATCTTTTATTTCTTTTGTTTTGTCTGCATGTATGTCTGTGTACATGTGTGAGCCTGGTGCCCACAAAAATCAGAGGATTTCAGCTCCTCTGGAACTGGAGCGATGGATGGTTGTGAGCCACCATATGGATACTGGGAGCTGAATGGAAATTCTCTGCAAAAGCAACAAGTGCTCGAAACTGATAAGCCATCTCTCCAGCCCCTGAAGACATATCTTAAGACAGAAGGGCAGGGCAGAGGCTGAAGCACCTGCGATGCAGGTGTGAGACCTGGAGTATGGATACAAGGTACTCACAGGGCAAGCACGGTAGTCATTTAGTCCCAATATTCAGAAGGCAGACATGGGTCTTCCAGAGCGAGCTAGCTAGTCAGTCACCAGGCAAGCTCTGGGTCTCAATACATAAGGTGCAGAGTAAACCAACACCAACCTCTCGTTCTCCACATCATTGCTACCCACACAAACTCACGTGCCCATATACACACCATACATAAATAATTCCAGAAGGTCAAGGTGCCATCTTTCCATCTCTTAAAATGTTACCGCCTCCATCAACAACATATGGACTTATAGTGACAATAGGTAGCAAAACAGCCCACCCTGTCTAAACTTTAAAGGTCAAATTCTCTTCAATTACATTTAAGTCACTGAACTGCCTCCCTGTTCAAATTGATGACATTCATAAACAGTCTGTTCTGTAGTCTTTTATCCTAAGATGCCTGAGGGAGGAAACCCGATTAAAATAATGTGCCACTAACTACTTGCTCACTGCTAAGGACCTACCTCCAGTGAAGGTTCTTCTCACACTAAGGAGGGAGCTGAGCTCTGAACTTAGTATTTGATACCAATACTAATATTTACCCTTAAGAGAAGTACTTCCATAATCAAGGGAATCCTTTTAAATATGTTTACTACAGGAGATGGAGAAACACATAGCATCTAGCACACCATGGTTTATTTAGTTACGTATCTCTGAGAGGAGACCACTGTTGCTTAACCCTTGACTGCTGTAGTACAGCTGCAGAACAGTCCACGACCTCACTGATCCACACCCAAAAGGTGCATAACACAATTTGTAGCTTGTCTCATGAACGTATCAAAGTATACAGATTCTCTCAGTTTTAAAAGTCATTATGAATATTAAAACCCAGAACTGTCTTTTAAGGAAATGTAGGGATGTTTGGTAGTAAAAAGGGCAATGAGATCTAATAACAAAAATATCTGAAAATTAGAGTGATTTTGTAATGTAATTTCCAAAACCAATTATGATAAAATGAGAAGAAAGTATGTTCAAACTTTACTCTTAAAAGCTAGAACTTGGTTTTAACAGTTTATTATGATTCTTATTTTAAAAATGTGAATCCATTAAACCATGTAGAAATAAGTCTGCACAAACAAAACATACTTTAAACATG
This sequence comes from Alexandromys fortis, assembly GCF_014885135.2. Lineage (NCBI taxonomy): Eukaryota > Metazoa > Chordata > Mammalia > Rodentia > Cricetidae > Alexandromys > Alexandromys fortis. The sequence goes on from NW_026067924.1 coordinate 22,727,452, forward strand.
TGTACGTGGATAGACTGTTTGATCTGAGCTGTCCGGGCACATCTCCATCACGCTATGGCCGCCAAGTAGTCCTTCACTTCCGCTGGGGTGAGCCTCCTAAAGCCAGCCTCGTTGCAGATCCCAACTTCTATGTTATCTTCTGTCATTTGCCCTTCGAAACTTTCCTAATTGAGGAAGACAGGAAATGGTCAATTTCACAGGCAGTTCATTAGGGAAACTATCCTTTTAAAACCATCGGTGGATACTGAGCTAACCTTTAGAGTTAGGATGGCTGTATGAATGGCATCTTCCAGTTCTAGGTCTTCATTATATCTAGAGAAAAACATCGAAAATATTGCTGTTAGGGCACTGCTTAGACTCTTCATGGCTATTTTAAATAAAAGGACAGTAAAAGCGTTGAGTCTTTTAAAAATCTAACCCTCTTAAAAGCACTAAGTTGTAGTAGAACTGCAGAACAGTCCACGACCTCACTGATCCACACCCAAAAGGTGCATAACACAATTTGTAGCCTGTCTCATGAATGTATCAAAGTATACAGATTCTCAGTTTTAAAAGTCATTATGAATATTAAAACCCAGAACTGTCTTTTAAGGAAACGTAGGGATGTTTGGTAGTAAAAGGAGCAATGAGACCTAATAACAACAGGCTCCAAAGCCAGAGAGAAACCCTTTCTCGAAAAACTGAAAAATAAAAAGCACAAAGTTGTAAGAACATTCCCTAATCATCTCAGTGAGTTATCCTCAAACTATAAAGTGAGTGGCACAGCTACTAAACTTCTAACACCATGAAAAAGCGTCATTAAAAATATTTTGCTTTACCACTACAATGTCAGACTATTGCTAAAATCCTTTATTATTGGTTATAACACAGCACTGAAAACTCATTACTAAGTAAAATTTAAAGTGCTTTTTATGAAGATTGAGATTTCAGTGTGATCAAAAGTCTAAGATCTTTAATAACTATAACATGAATATTACATGAAAATTGTACAAAGAAGAGTCATCTGTTAGACCTCAGCCATAAAACTTCCTATCCAAAATATCAGAGAACGACGACACTGAATTCGGATATAACTGTGAGTGAAACAGCTTGTGTGCACAGCACTGACAGCAAATTTTACACAGCACACCATTCTTAGACATACATCACGTGATCTTCTCAATGCCAACCACTAGGCTCACAATTTGTTTTGTTTATAGCACAGCCTGAAGCACAGCCCATTCTGCAGTCCAGGCTGGCCTTAACTGCAAACAATCCTCACAATTGCTGGATTACAGGCATGGGCCTCTGCATCCACCTATCTCAATTTTTATTTTTCATAAGTCATTATTAAACATCCTTTTTTGTTTGTTTGTTTTTCGAGACAAGGTTTCTCTGTAGCTTTAGAGCCTATCCTGGAACTAGCTCTTGTAGACCAGGCTGGCCTCAAACTCAGAGATCAGCCTGCCCCTGCCTCCTGCGCACTGGAATTAAGGGTGTGTACCACCACTGTCCGGCTTAAACATTTTTCTACTCTAAATATAATGGCTTTAAAAAAATGATGGGGGAAATGAATTAAGAAGTAAACATTTAAGAAGCAACCAATGACTGGGCATGCTGGCACACCACTCAGGAAGCAGAGCAGGTGAATCCCTGTGAGTTAGAAACATGGTCGTCTACATGGCAGCTTAAGAAGAGCCAGGGCTACCTAGAGGAATCCTGTCTCAGTCACCCCCAAAATCCCAAGAACATAAAAACTTTAAAAATGAAACAAGGTTGAGCAATACCGTTAGGAAATGAGTAATATTACCACTAAATACACCGAAGATCAGGAAATCAAGATTCAGGGCATTTTCTCCTTTATCTTTAACTAGACTCAAATACAGAATGATACACTGAGCCTGTTAGACTCATGAATTAATCACGTAAAGAGATCTGACATCTGTAAGATCAGTCTGCTCAGGAATCTGATCCTGGGAAGCCTACCTCTTCTCAAGGAAAGTCTTCCCGTTCACATAATTCTTCCCCATTGCTGTGGCCTTCCAGGCAAAGTAGGCTCCCTAATCAGGAAAGACAAACATTTTAAAACACTCGGATAACTCTATTCCTCTTACATCTGTAAACTGGTCTCTAACATATAAAGTTATGATTATTTATTCAAATTGAGTGGAAATTTCATAGAAAAGATTTTGTTTAAAGGTTATACAACAGATGACAAAGTCATGAAGGAACTCAGAGGTTAATTTTGACTTTGGTAATGGTTTACTCAGGTATGTATCTATGTACATAATACACACATACAGTGATAATGAGCAAGAGAAATTACTGTAAATAAGACTACTTTAAAGGCTAGAAAAAAGGAAGTAGGAGTTAAAGTAAAATACCAAGTAACAGTTCAGCTTAACAGACTGCACGAATCTAAAGCTGTGTCACATTATCCTGAAAACTGGTGGTCACTCATTTTTAGTGGACAGATGAGACAGCACTACTTTATACTTTCTCAGAAGAAGTGAAGGGCTTGAGCGATGGCTTAGGGTTGAGAGAATGCTTACAGCTCTTTGAGAAGACCCAAATTCTAGTCCCTGCACAAAGTCAGGTGGCTCTCAACTACCTGTAGCTCCAGCTCCAGTGGGACCTGACTTCTCTGGATTCCATGGGCAGCTTCAGTCACATACACATACCCACACAGACACATATGTATATGCTGGGAGATGTCTTTCTGCACACTTGAATATGTGTTGCTCTCACTGGTTAATAAATAAAACTGCTTCAGCCTATGGCAATGCAGGATAGAGCCAGGAGGGAAATCCAAGCAGAGATACAGGAAAAGAACAGCAGAGTCAGGAGACACCAGCAGCCACCCAAGGAGCAACATGCCAGAGCACCAGTAAGCCACTGGCCACTTGGCGATACACAGATTAACAGAAATGGGTTAATTTAAGTGTAGAAGCTAACTAGTATAAGTCTGACCCATCAGCCAAACATTTACAATTAACGTAATCCTCTGAGGGATTACTTTGGAAGTGGCTGCGGAACCAGGCAGGACAGAAAAACCTGTTTACATGTACACACATAATTAAAGGTAAAAATAGATCATTTAAAACAAGTGGGGGAAAAAAGGAAACGGTGAATTTTAAACTTTTATGATTTCAACTTTTATTAGATATATAAAAAGCAATTCTAATTAATGCTTCAAATATATGTAATGATACTTACAGATGGATCTGACTGAAATAAATATGGTCGTCCCTCATTCCACCCACAAATAAGTAAAGAAACACCAAATGGACGAACACCACTGTAGAAAGAAAATGAAAAAGATTTATATATACTCGCAAGTAAAGCAAATTACCAAGTAAACTGAATTAGACTTCTTAACTTTAACTTCTAAATGAACCAACTTAAAATGAATTCTTTTTATTATAGCTGGGAAGAGCAGTAAGCCTAAACCAAATGACATAGCACCTTGCGTCCCAAAACTTCAGGAGAAAGTAATTCTCAGTGTAACATCATTACAGAACTGTGTCAAGAGGCAGAACATGGTGCCATCCTGGGAAAGGGTTAATAATGCTTCTTTCTCAGACGGGTTAAGTCTGACAGAAGTGGATTAGTTTCTATGGAGGTCACTGCCTGCTCTTCTTTTACCGTGTGACATCTGTCCATGCAATGCTATCTGCCAGAAAAACCTTACCAAAACCAAATTACCCGTGTAAGTGCAAACCATGTCCTCGGACGCACAGAGCTCAGGTATTTTGTTGGAGCAACACAAATCAGAGTGAGACACACACTATAAAGGTGCCACAGTCTAAGTTAAGCATGGAGAAGCACACCCTAACAAATCTAATAAATAGTCTTCCCCACAAGGCTGTGCGTCAGCAAGTACTTTCCCACCATCTTATTCACCGTATATTTAAGGTGGGAGCTGGAGACGGCTCAGCAGCTGAAAGCCCTGACTGCTCTTCTTGAGGTCCTGGATCACAACTGTCTAGTAACTGTAGTCTTATAGAATTGTCATGGAATCCAATGCCCTCTTCTGGTGTGCAAACACACACACATCCATATACATAAATAAAAACAAAGTAATTCTTTAAAAAATAAAACTGGTATTAAAATGTTATTGCTGTTTTATATGCTCACAATCACTTTAGGTAGAAAAGCTAAGTACAGAGGCACTGAAGACTGCCTATAAAGAATCACCATCTAAAAATCAAGATGCTTTATTCTGCTGCAGGATAAGAACACACTCTTTTCCCCTTTTCTTCCTTTTGAGACAGCATCTAACTATGTAACCCAGATGTGACCTGAGTTTGTCAACTACCTCCCTCAGTGTCCCACATACTCAGCTTACAGGTGTGCACCAGGACATACAGTCACATTTTCATCTTAATTATTTCAAATCAAAATCAGAAACATTTATATCACAGTGATTTTCTTTGTTTGTTCAGCAAATACAGAAATAATAAGACTCCTACTCATTTGTTTTCTTTTACTATGTTTTTTCTTCTTCAAATTCATGATACATGTCTTCAAGTAATAAGAACAACTTACCCTGACTGGGTATACTCCTGCATCACAGAGGCTACTCTCTGTACCAGCTGGGCTGTGGGGATGGGTTCTTGGTAGACAAGATAGTATTGCTGGGCAAGTTTCCGAGCTCTGTGCACAAGCACTCTAAGGCAATAAGAAAAATAGTTATGACACTCTACTAACTACCCACAACTTTCGTCTGAAAGCACACACAACACAAGCTTGGCATGTATCTCTATCAGCTCAGAAGAGTCTCTTGACACCTGAGAAACAGAATGAGAAGCTGGGACTAGAGTACAGATAGTAACACATTTAGGGAGTTGGAGAGATGGCTTAGCAGTTAAGAGCACTGGCTGCTCTTTCTAAGGACCCAGGTTCAACACCCAAGACCCACATTGGTGGTTCACAACCATCCTAACTCCATTTTTAGGGGATCCAATGCTATCTTCTTGCCAATGGGGGCAGTATCTGCACATGGTGCAGAAAAACATACACTACACACTGTAAAAAGATGACATTTAATTTACAAAATAAGAAATTCATTTCTCCTTCTGTGACTTCCACCAAACTGCCCCCCTTATGTTGAGAACAGTCTATTTATACTTTACTCAGCCACCCCAAACTTAGATGCATATGAGCATACGCATTCAGTTCTGGGCATATTTCTTTCCCTCAGCCTGTCTTTTCTACAGTCTACCTTAAGTACTGCCTACAATTTAGAATAGCCTTCAAAGATTAAACAAACAGTAAATAAGAAGCTACATTTTACATAAGGTATGAAAATCATACCATTGTGATGGTTAATCTTGTCAACATGACTACAATTGTAATTCAAGGTGCTGCAAGGGCTTTTAAAGGTCAGATTATTTGAAGCAGAAAGACCCACCCTAAATATGGGCTATGTTTTCTGATGGCACCCCAGACACAAAGGTCACAGGACAAGAAAACTGCTCTTAGCCTTCCTGCCTCACTCTAGCTGGATAGTATGTATACTGGAGCTGCCATCAGTACTAAACACAGCTTCTTCAGGATTCTAACCCAGACTGGAGACCAGTAGCTCTGAAGAATCCTCCAGGACTCCAGCACTAGACTGGGACTGCTTGTTGTGTGATATTTTGATCAGACTCTGACAATAAAGCTTGCTTGAAGTCAGAGGGCAGAGCTAGACACTAGCTGACCAAAATGAACCATAGAGGAGTGAGGACAGATAGGATACAGGAAGTAGTAAGGTGGGCTGAGAGAGCTCACCTTTCTGGATGGAGGAATGGAAGAGGTAGGTCACTGGTGGCTTCTCTGCTGCTTTTCTGATTATTCAGGTTCTTACCCTGATACCTGACTCCAAGTTTTTTATTGATAAAGAATAATTAGATAAACGTGTCAACTGCTGAGCCATCCGGCCTCATGGACTGAATAATAACTACCACACTCTCTGCCTTTCTGCCAGCATGCAGCCAGCTAGACTATCCCGACCACAGCCTACATGGGTCTAATAACCCCATGGTGTATGTGGGAGGAGGGTGTATGTATCTTCTATCAGTTCTGTTCCTTTAGAGAACCCTGACAAATACAGAAATGAAATACAATCAGACAGATTTATCCTCACGCCCTCAGGCCTACTTCTCTGAAATATACACATTATCTCTCTCGAAGACACTCAAGCCCTTCTATCTGAAGCGTATCTGATCAGCAGCAGTCCACTGCGGTGTCCATTCTACATGGCGGTGGAGAATTTTCCACAACAGAAACGCAATCATATTCTGGTAGCCCTGTTGGCTTATGATTCCAAGTGAAACTATCTATCTTGTTTCATAAAATTCTTTTATTTTAGTTAGATTCTTTCAACTTACTGGTACTCCAGTGAAATAAAAAGGGAGTGATTCTACAGGCCTATGACTCCTGGCTGGCCCCGCAGAAGCCTTCAGTGGCCTTAAACACATTTGTCCCTTTAATAAGAGCAAAAATAAACAGAATGAGGCTAACTCTACATGGTCCATGCTCTCTCTTGTTGCCTGAATCACCTTAACAATATTTTATTATAAATGAATGCATTTTATCATTTTTAAGGTGAATCAGAACACCAAAGCCCTTCCTACCAAGACCTTGGAGAAAAATGAAATAATGATGAGAAAAAATAGGTAGTAGGTAATTTATCACCTCACAAGATCAAGCTCCACATAACCCGTACAGGCAAACTACATTTAGCTATCACCAGGCTGCTAGGACTAAATGAAACAACCACAGAGGAGGAGCAAGGTGATGAGAAAACACTGTGACCGGCTGTAGTACCTGTAATCTGGGCCCATGCCACTGTACACCAAACCAATGTGCTTGGTGATCGGTTCCACTTTGTGGACGCTCCTTTCATCATACAGGATGGATTTCTGCTTTTTCTCAGTGGCTAATACTACACCATTTGCAGCTTAAAAGAGAGGGGAAAAAAGACAAATATTAGAACATGCTCTTCATTAGCTTTCCAGTTACAGATGCATTCAACAAATTTGCTGCTTTCTCTACATTAAAAAGCCTTTTTCTGGATTCTTATACAAAAATTACCTGACAAGCCGGGCGGTGGTGGTGCACGCCTTTAATCCCAGCACTCAGGAGGCAGAGGCAGGCGGAGGCGGATCTCTGTGAGTTCGAGACCAGCCTGGTCTACAAGAGCTAGTGCCAGGAAAGGCTCCAAAGCTACAGAGAAACCCTGTCTCGAAAAACTAAAAAAAATAAAAAAAAATTACCTGACAAAGAATAAATCATTTTTCTGGCACTGGTCATTTATACTGCACAAACAAACAAATCCCAGTCTCTCTCAATATTTTCAGGTCTACTGGTTTTAAAACAATAAACTTGGTAACTCTTCTACTATAAATGATAAGAAAATTTTCTATAAGGACACCAGAACATATAATAATTTTATCTTTAAATGTTTTACAGTTAGCCCTTTATAAATAAGATAAAACTTCCAGGGAAAAATACTCAGTTGAAAAATAAAATAATAATAGTTTCCTGAGAAAAAAACTACCTATGGAGTATCACAATATACTACAATGACATATTTGCTATGAAATTTCAATTACTGGTCTGAATGCTATTTTCTTTAAACTTCAAAATTCTCTAACAAAAAGACCGCTGAGAAGTACGCACTTACATCTACCGTATCTCAGGTACGCAGCAAGAAGCATTTGCAGTGAACAAAACATTTAATTACCTTTAATTCCCACTGAAGGGGCCCCTCCAGCTACTGCAGCCAAAGCATACTCGATCTGGACAAGTTTCCCAGACGGGCTTAAAAAGAAACAAAGGTCTATGTTCATGCACTTTCGAATATTTACTCGCTTCACTTCCTATCCCTGGCAACTTATATCATTAATAGTTTAATACTAAAAACAGTATTTCTTTCCTAAACAGATAAAGCTTATCATGTTTGTTGTTGTTGTTGTTTTTAAGGTTGTTACAGTAAAGAAATCCGCTGTACAAATATTCAGATGTTTGCTATAAAAGATTCAGGGCTGAGGATGTGGCTACTATGGTCGGGTGCTTGCCTAGAATGCATGACACAGCATAAACCAGGTGGTAGTGCACCTGGGGAATCAGAGGCAGGAAGAGCAGTTGAAGGTCGTCCTTAGTAACTGGCCATTTTAAGCTAGCCTGGGCTACAAGTGATTCTGTCTCAAAAAGAAATCTTAAAATATTTCCAGTCCCTTATGGTCTATATTCATTTGTTTCAGCTCCAGTGAGACCTCATTTGGGACCATATCTCTTTTGTTTACAAATATAAGTGACTACCATGCATAATTAGTCTCTGCCACAGTATGTGACTAAATCATTTGCTAAGGAATTAAGGGGAAATCATTCAAAGTTCCCAAAACAAATACAACAAAATTGCATGCCACAGTTATCCGGAACTTACAAAAAGGCAATTTTCAAAAGAAAGACAATATATTGTGACAAGAAGTATGTTCATTTTTGTTTTCAGAACGAACAACGTTTGAATATCCATTTAGCTACGAGTGGACAACCTTGAAAAAGCTCAATTGTTTAGGCTGTCGTTAGCTCATCCCTAACTCAACATACATATAGGTGGTAGTGGAAAACCAGGTACAGATAAATTCAACAAGTAGATCCTGGCTGCCTTCAGTCGGATCCTGAAGACAATGGTCAAACTACAGTCGTTTGTCTAATTAATTTCTTCCGTGATGAATGTTCTTAAACAGGGAACGACGAGGAAATAAAGTACACATCGTGTGTGCCTTGAGAAAATGCATTTAACTCTCTCTCTATCCCATAACAGCAAAGTCTAAAATCTTTTTAAAGCCATTTTTTCGTGACGAATCAAGCTCATCGACTTTAGCTTATCAGTTTGAGCGCGCCACGAAATCCGGACGGGAAACCTGCGCTTTCATTTTGGAGTTATAGTCTATAGCAGCATAGTAGAAACCGAAAGCGGAGTGAGCTTCGAAGCACACTGGCTCTAAATGGGAGACTACGACTCGGACGTAACAGTACAGAACGATTTCCCAAAGGAAAAAGGACGTCTCATACATCTGAGCAGGAATCCGTTTCCGAAGCTCCCTATCTGGGCCAGGAAGGAAATCCTAGTCCTGGATGGACCAGCGGAAACCAGGCTGTCCCATAGCGCTTTCTCTAAGCTAGAGAGGGAAAGCCAGCGCCTGGCTCGGAGCCTGCAGATCCTCAGCCCCAAAGGCGGCGGGCCCCTGCCTGGGCCCAGGCCTGGCACCGCACATGACTCTGCAAAGCTACGAGTCCAGCCCCATCCCCGCGCGCTCCTGCAGAAACACCAGCCAGACCCAGGACACGGGGGCCTGGTCCGGGGCGCTCCTGGGACCTGTGATGCGTGGAACCTGAGGGGCGCCCCCGGGTACCTGAATGTAGTCAGCGAAAAGCTGTAACCGCGCTCTGCCATCTTTACCCAGGAAGTCGGGAAACAGCCACGCCCATGCGAGGGGCGTCTGTTTCCTTTAATGTTCTATTATCTCTGATTGGAGGAGAGTCGGATGCGCTCCAGGGGCAGCTGGGAGTTGGAGTTTGAGGATCCCAGGCAGGCGGGCGCTGAGTGCGCGCGCAAGCCTAAGGGCGGCCCTGCGCATGCTCTGAGCAGGGAGGCGGGGGAGCGGGAGGGCTTGCGCACGGTCCCGTCAGGCATCTCTGTCCAGAGAGAAACATGGCTATCTCCTTGCTGCTGCTGTCCTTCCCGTGGCCGGCGCGTCCCGGACCGCTCCGCAGGTGCTGGGAGCTGCTGCAGCAACTGAGGCAGAACTGGAACGGCCTTGCCAGTCCCCGGTGGGGTCCGTAAGGAGAGAATTCGTGGGGAGTGGGTTGGCGGGGGCTTCCGAGTTGTGTGAGAGAAACAGCCCGTGCTTTTTTAGTTGACTTGGAGGGATTGGGGAGAAGCTGTTTCTGTAGCTCGTCTGGAGGTCTGGAACTCACTGTGTAGCCCAGCCTAGCTTCCAGCTACTGGTATCCTGGATGTTAAAATTTAAATTGCTTTACCTTTTACAGCATATCCCAGAAGTGATAATACCTAGACGATCTGAATAGATTTATTCCATTAGATCATAAATGCCGTGTGATAAATATTTGTCTCCATGTGCTACCTGAAATAATCATTCCAATCGATTCAGTGTCCAGTAGGCCAAAAAAGTCCCCAGTGTCACGCAGGCAGTCCAGAGCTGTTATAACGTCTGGGCTCTATGTAGCAAAACATAAGGTCTGTTGAGAAAGAATGCCAATATAGAAAACTTTATGTATTTTTTTTTCTCTTTTGGGCTTGGAAAGGGGGGCGGGGTGAGACAAGGTCTATCCATGTCCAGTCTGCCCATATGTGCCCGATCCTCCTGCTTCAACCTCCCAATTTCTGGAGGTCTGTACTTGGGAAGCTTATGTACTGGTAAGAAGTCCAAAGAATAGAGCGAACTGTTGCAAGTCTGAAGAATAAAAGGAAGGATAAAGGAATACTTTCTAAGCAGTTTAGAAAAAAAATAATTGTGAAATACTTGATAGGGTCATACATAATAAAGTTCCTTTTCTTAGCACACAGGTCAAGATTAAATATTAAGGAAGAATGTAATGGCTTTAGAAACGTATAAGCTTCCTAAAGGAGCTAACTGGGTCAGAATACTATGGTACAGCTGATGGCCAGCTTAGTCATCTCAGTGCTGGTCAAAGTATATGTAAGGAATCTCAAAATTAAACTTACTTGTACGTTATCTACTACTAAACTACAGCATCCAGCATTGCATAAGGCAAGAAATGCTTAATAAACCAGTTGCTTCAGTAGACTGGACTAAGAAAACATTCCATTTGAATTATGTTAAATTGCATTTTGTGTGAACTTTAGTATTTTAATAGCTGGGGCTTATTAATATCTGTTTACTTTGACATTCTAAACTGTGTATGTCAGGCCAGCCGCTTGGTTCAGTAGTAAAGGGCCTTGATGCCACAACCTGAGTTCTTGCCCCAAGACCTACACGGTGGAAGGAGAGAACTAACTCTGAAAGTTGTCCCCTGACCTTCACGTGTGCATCCATACACACATACTTTACAGGTGTGTATGTGTAGTGACGTGTTGATTGTTGAAGAGAAGGTATCTATAAGTAGTCGTTTAGAGATTGATTCTCATCTCTGTTTTGTTTTTAGCACCAGCATTAGCGGTCCAGGGTCCATCCATACTCACGGACCCAGCCCACGGCACCAGTGGAAACAAAGAGGATTCCAGCTTCTTAGATAGTATCTTTTGGATGGCAGCTCCCAAAAACAGACGCTCCATTGAAGTTAACCGGTGTAGGAGAAGAAACTCCTGGAAGCTTATTAAAATTAAGGTAATTTGTGTGTGTGTGTGTGTGTGTGTGTGTGTGTGTGTTGGGGGGTGTGTGCACACCCACTCTTCCTCAAGCCTACCATTGACAGACCTCTTATTCATACAGCAGAAGAATTGGCTTTATAATAGTCTTGTCATCTTGTTTGGCTCACCGTAGATCAAAAAGTAATTTAACTCTTCCTTGATGTTCCTCTGTGTTGATGGCTCCTTGTTGATTATTTATTGTTTGAAATTAGAGGACTGATAGAGGTCTTAATTAAAAAGTCACGTGGGATCCTCACAAGCAATTCTTATGTAAAAATCTCCCAACTTTTTCCTCGGCTATTCTTAATGTGGAATTCACTAGAGTTACATAACCAAAATATTCTCCTCAGACCAGAGGGTAGGTAAGAGAATCTGAGAATAGTTTATTCATGGGCCGTACAAATAAAAACATACTAGATGGGTAAACTTGAGTTCTAGCCCTGATTTTCTTCCTCATTTGAACTCAGTGTTACTGTTCTCTCCGTTTTACTGTTATTTTTTAAAGTTGAACGAGATAGTATATAACCTCATATAGCTTGAGCGCTCTCAGAAAGATGCAGTGTCGGCATCTTAGGGCTCCTGCTGGCTGGTGATTGTGTAGTATATTTCCTGTCGTTAATAGGTTTTTCTTTGTTTTCAAGAACAATATAGACGTTTGCCCTGAGTGTGGCCATCTGAAGCAGAAACATGTTCTCTGTGGCTACTGCTATGAAAAAGTACGCAAGGAAACAACACAAATCAGACAACAAATATGGACTCAAGAAGGGGGTCCCTTTAAAGCCCCAACTGTAGAGACTGTGGTACTGTACACGGGAGAGAAACCCTCAGAGCATGATCAGGGCAAGAGGATTATTGAACGAAATACGAAGAGGCCATCTTGGTTCACCCAGAATTGATACTGAAGAAGTTCAAAAATAATAATTTCATAGTCTCTAAAATCAGGAGTCTTTGCTTTTATGTTGTGCCTGTTTTCATATCAATGTATTTTTAAAATTGACTTTATTAGCTGTTAATTTTAAATGAAGTATGTCTCTTTGAAGAGTAATTTGAATAAATTCAAAATACTTATGCAAAGGCATAGTGGATTAATTTGTGTGTTTCTATAATGCTGTTGGGTCTTAATTAAACCTAAAATTTCCCCAGACCAAAACATAAAAAAGTAATAAAATTCATAGCTAATTATATGGACTGTTTGAATTCTTTCGGATTTTTGAAATGATAGTTGTATGAATGAGAAAAGGTTGTAGGCCAGGCCCATGGCACACTTCTATAATCCCAGCATTCAGGAGTAGAAGCAGGAGGATCTCGAGTTCCAGGCCAGCCAGGGCTACAAAGTGAGACCCAGTCTCAAAAAAAAGAGAGAGAGAGAGAGACTTTCTTCTTTGTTGTTTTAGCAAAATTGTCTTTGAAAGATTTGCTTTTATGGAACATACTGTGGTAATTTCCTTAAATAATAGTAATAATTCTTACTTTACATTAATCAAATCACATTCCAGTGTCATTGTAGATGTTTGTGAGATTGTTTGGAAATTTTTTTTTAAATGAGATTAATAAATTCCAGTATATAAAGAAATGTACTATGGATATAGATTCTACTTTTCTTCCACTATATCTTTTTAGTTCACTTCATAGTCCAGTATTTTTACTAACTTACAGCAATAGCATCTTTACATTCTCCAATCCGTTTTTTATTTTCACTTGAATTTCTGAGTCCCTCTGTAGTCCATGACTTGTTAACTCATTTCTTCACTCCAAGTACAATTAAGATAGTTTATTGAAGAAAGGGAATTACAATTAAATGAACAACAACAAAATTCTTAACAACCACAGTAAATAACTTGGAATGTATCTAAAACAAAATATCTACTATGATAATAGGAACATTTACTAATTGGAAATAATTTCAGCCCTAAACTTATTTGAAGAGAAAGAATATTCACTTGAGTCAAGAAGTGTCTCTGAAGCCAGGCAGTGGTGGTACATGCCTATAATCCCAGCGCTCAGGGAGGCAGAGGTAGGCAGATCTCTGTGAGTTCAAGGCCAGTTTGGTCTACAAAGCAAGTTCCAGAATAGCCAGATACAGAGAAACCCTGTCTCAAAAACTTAAAAATATAAATAAAAAATAAAAGTCTCTGGACACTAAACTGGGGGAACGCTTTTCCCATGGGACTTCCAGTCAGGTACTGTAATAAGGTCATCCATGTGCACATTTTACAGACAAACGACCAATTTCATGGAATATATTAAACTGCAGTCCAGTAGAAGCAAATCTTTTAAAACCTAGGGAGCAGTAGGATCAAAAACCCATTGCCATAGTTCTTGAGGTCTCAGTAGTCCTCATTGTCCGCTATGTTCAGTGAGACCTGTTTTAACCCAGGCTTTTTCAGACCCAGGCCAGCTGGCCTTGGTGAGTTCCTGATAGAACATCCCCATTGTCTCAGTGTGTGGGTGCACCCCTCATGGTCCTGAGTTCCTTGCTCGTGCTCACTCTCCTTCTACTCCTGATTTGGACCTTGAGATTTCAGTCCGGTGCTCCAATGTGGGTCTCTGTCTCTGTCTCCTTTCATCGCCTGATGGAGGTTAATATTCAGGAGGATGCCTATATGTATTGGCTTTGTGGGAGCCTGGACAGTTTGGATGCTCACCTTATGAGACCTGGATGGAGGAGGGTGGTCCTTGGACTTCCCACAGGACAGACAACCCTGATTGCTC
>NW_026067924.1:22741545-22838705 GCF_014885135.2 Alexandromys fortis
GGGAGAGAAAGGGGAGGCGGGGGTGAGGAGGAGACAGAAATCTTTAATAAATGAAAAAAGAAAAAAAAAAGAAATCAACCAAAAAAAAAAAAAAAAAAAAAAACCTAGGGAGCATAGAAACCCAGTGAATAGCTCTTCGAAGGACTGACTCAATCCAGGAAGAAAAGAAAAAACAAAGGAGTTGGTTATGGATTTTTGGACATTGTTAAAGGAGCCCACCACAAATGACTTTTTTTATTTTGGGAAGTCGGTAATGTGCTGTATGTCAAATTTTTTGTTGAATTTACTAGAAATTAAATCCTTGGTTCAGAAAACCGAGGCTCATCTGTTACCTCCCTGGTATCAACTGTTGATTGACAGACTGCAAAATGAACCCTAGGTAACAAATCCTCCAGTTGAGAGGCAGCTCATAAGGGTCGAGCCCTTACACACAGGACTAATGCCCTTGAAAGGGTATTCAATTTTTAAAAGATCCTTTTAAAATAGGGATTCTTTTTTCATAGTTTTTGTGGCAAACCCAAGATAAACCTTGTAAGTAATGCCTAGAATGGACCTTTAAGGTACCAATTGGTGAGAATTCGATTCTCTCTTCAGGATTGTCTTATACGGCCACCCCCACCCTTCTATATACATTCTATATTATGTACTATAATATGTATATGTATATTCTTTACTGCCTATGATTATCATTTTTGGTACATTAAATAAATAGGCTCTATCTTCAGCTACAATTCCTAAGTGACATCATTTTAGGGACTGTGTTTTGAATAACTTCATCACCACTCTCTCCGACAGAAGTGTTTTCTAACTGCTGTTCTTTCCTGATTTCCACAGCCAAGGGCATCTTGATCAGCAGGGTGCTCACTGGACACCATGGCCCACCCTTTATGGAGTGGCTCTCCACTGAAAACACTCCTTAGACAGCGCGTGCCTTTGTATTACCCACCAGGGTTTCTCAAGGACCCCACTGACCTGCACATTCACCTTTTCCAAGTTCGTGAAGTCACTAGTGAGAGTTATGGGTGCGATTTGGAAGAGAACGGAAAGAAAACTAGAGGTCCAACTTATTCCAGTCGCTGCACCCAGGTAGTCAGGCTTAGGGGCAGCTTTACGGTTCCTGCCTTTAAACCACATGAGGAACGGCCGTGATTCAGGTAAACACTGTGCAGCCACACTAGAGGACCACAGTTAACTGCAGGGTCTTCTCAGTACCAAACTGTTAAAGCCTAGCCGTGCTAGAGACAGGGCCTGCCTCTATCAAAGCCACCAGCCTGGAGCTAGAGAGCAAGGTGACTTTGGGGAAGAAAAAGCAGTCTGCGGTGTTGAGTGAAGGCCACCTATAGAAGATACAATTGAGTCTCACTCACATCGCTGTTCGGGGCTTCTCTTAATCCTCCTGGGAGTTAACTGCTACTCTCCGTCTCTTCCTGCCCCACATTCTTGGGTACGTGCAACCTGCTTAGTGTAGGTTCCTTGGCATGAGCATTTTTCAGGATAAATAAGCTCAGGATGATATAAATACTGTTTCTCTAATTGTAAAATTTTAACGGCTAAAAGACACCTTCTCATCAATACTATTTGAATTCCGTAGTTCTAATCAGGATCAGTTCCCTTTCTGCATCCTTCTGATATTTGACAATATCTGTAGACATGGGTTACAGATTGGTTGGGAGCTACTGGATTCTGCTGGCTAGAAGACAGGGATGATACTCATTATCTTCCCTTATCTGACTCAAAGTTAATTCTATTTTGATTTTTTGTAATGTAACATTTTTTTTTTAGCAGGCCTCACTGTGCCATCAGTAGTTGGACCTTTTTGTAGGGACTGCTGGCTCCCCTGTAATGACAAGGAGACTTACTCATTATATAAAGCTCAGCTATAGCTCAGGCTTGTAACTAACTAGGTCTTACAACTTCAATTAACCCATTTCTATTACTCTACGTACTGCCACGTGGCTTGTGGCTTTCCCTGTTCTCCACCATGTCCTGTTCCTTCTGTGTCTCCTGGCAAACTACCTTTCTTCTTCCCAGTATCCTCTGTGTTTGGCTGTCCTTCCTATACTTCCTGTTTAGCTCATGGCTGTTTAGCTTTTTATTAAACCAATAAGAAGGTGCCTTAGCTGGGCCATGGTGGTGCAGGCCTCTATTCCCAGCATTCTGGAGGCAGAGGCAGGTGGATCTTTGTGAGTTCGAGGCCAACCTGGTCTACAAAGCGAGTTCCAAGACTGCCAGGGTTGCTACACAGAGAAACCCTGTCTCAAAAAACAAATAAGCACAAAGAAGGCGCCTTGGCAAAGACACATCTTCACAGTATGCAAAAAGGTTATTCCGCAACAGCTATCCTCTCTTTTCCATATTTTAATCTCAGTGATAGCTTTTGTGTCTGTGCCTCCAAGTCTAGTTTTCCTTTCAACCCGAGACTCAAATATCCAAGTAATACAAGTTGTCTATTAGAGTATCACTTAAACTTTTAACACATCACAGCCTCAACCTTCCCAGGTAGCCTAGCTTGGCTTACTTATTCCGTAAGTACAACTACTTTACAGACTAATATTTTGAGGTTAGAACATTAAAAGCACTGCTAATTAGACCCATCTTCACCTGCTAGTCACACCCCTCTCCACCCGCCAGACAAACCCATTTCTACCTGCTCGTCACACCCACCCCTCCCAGCAATCTGTACCCGACTTTACCATTTTGAAAAGAATCAAGTTGCTTCAGCAAAACTCTAGTCATTATGTTGTTTTCTCTTTTCCTTCTCAAGCACGGCAATTAACGAGCAACCCCTTGGCTCTATCCTCTGTCTCCAACAGGTGTTTGATTTAGAGAGGCTGGAAGGGGTACAGTAAGGGAAATAAATGCATTGGAGTGGGGACAGGCCTGGCAGTCGCCTGGACCAAATGATGTGGTACAGACCATGATAGTGATATAGAGAGATATAATGGAATTTGTAGATGCAAGTAATGGGATTTGCCACATTTCAGAAAGAGAACAAACTAGATTTGGTGGACAGAGGTCAGAAGGTACACATGTCAGGTAGGTGGTCAGTCCCACACTGCTGCCAGCATCCTGGGGAGCTGCATTTAGGGCCCTCACTCAAGTCCCACTCAAAGGTCCTTGAGTCTGACCAGATGGCTCAGCCCGGTGATCTGAGTTGAACCCCAAAGACCCACATGGTGGAAGGAAGGAGTAGCTCCCAGATGTTGTCCTTCTGTAACTGACCAGGCAGGCACAACTGTATCCTAAAGGCATATTTCAGCTGCCGGACTATTAAGACAATGAGTACTGAGAAGTTGAAATTTCCCCAGTGATCCCTTGGTGGAAGAAGAAAAACACTGAAACTTCATGCCAGGCAGAGGAATATCTTGGCTCCCAGAAGAGATATTTCACACAACTCTAACAATTTGTCAGACTGCATTGCGAGTTAAGAATAAAGCCCAGATGGCAGGACCACAACTTGAACAGGACTGCTAAAATGTGCTTATTCCTGGCCCTCTATTTAAATCTTAATCTCGTTTCAGGGCCCTGAAGATGGCCTGCAGTGTGTGTGTGTGGGGGGGGTCTCCCTGAATCTCTTGGGGCTTCTTCCCAATGTGAGTAATCCCACATTGAATAAATCTCTTTTCCTTGTTTTATTATTCACTTGGTTATTGGTTTACTATTTACTTGGCTTGTTTGAGTTGAGTCTTCAAGGATAGGTTGCTGAACCAAACTTCTTGAATTACGGACTGTAAACCCAAGTTCAGAAACATTCTGACATCCACACATGTAAGTTGGAAAGTGCACACACACACACACACACACACACACACACACACACACAATAAGTAAATAAAATGTAATAAGATTACACAGAAAAGAATTTCAGAATGATGCCAGCTGAAGCAAAATTATTGCAAAATTTAAGAATAAGGGAAAATAAAGCCAGGTGTGGCAGTTCACACCTTGAATCCCAGCACTCAGGAGTCAGAAGCAGGTGGATCTCCCGGGATTTGATGCCAGCCTAATCTACAAAGTAAGTTCCAGGACAGCCAAGGCTACATAGAGAGACCCCGTCTAAAACAAAACAGAAAATAGAAGAGAACAAGGGGGAAAGACAGACTTAAGCACAAGTGGGAGATGCAGTTAGATGTCAGATTTATATGCAGGTATTTCTTCTTGCCATTTTCTATGTTACACTGATACAATATCCAACAAAGGGTAAAGATTAAATAAAATGTAGAAGTTACAGTTTAAAAGCTGGAAATAATGTGAGTTTTAGTTTATGTAATTTTTCTTAAAAACTTCTTGGATGGCCCCACCCATGCACACATGTCAATACTAACTGGACTCAGTGGTTGGTTGGTTGGTTTGTTAAGATGGGTGTGGTGATGCATACCCTTAAACCCAGCACATGGGAAACAGAAATGCAGATCTCTGTGAGTTTGAGGACAGCCTAATCTTTATAGCGAGTAACAGGCCAGCCAGGGCTACGTAGTGGACAACAACAGACTCATGCCTCAGAGTTGAGAACCTGGTAATTACTTGGTCCTGGAGGTTGGGTTACCTCAGCAGTCAGATTGACCCAACAATGGCTGTCTCTCACTGAGGAATAGGGCAACCACAGGTGGTTGCTCAGTCCTGAAGATTCCAGGAGATCCCTGGGTCCCTGGTCCACAAGGAAAGCTTGGAAATACTGGTTCTGATATAAGCATAGGAACCAGCAGCAGGAGGACGATTAAGTCCTTGTTTCTGTAACTGGTCATGTGGCCCTAGCTGATATTTATAACCCTTCCTCTACTATCTATCCTGTATTTCTTCAACCCTCAGGAAGCACTTTAGCAGATCTTGGTTATTTACCTGGACAGGTGGGCTGCAGGTTCTGGTCTGTTTGTCACCCTTCCTGGATGTGTTATACTTTCACACTGACTGTGATCACAGGACATGGAGCGTGAAGAGTCACCCCAAAGGCTCTCCTGTCTTCCAGACACACTTCCTTAGCTGTAAAATGGGTACTATAGTCAGAGTAATGCTATTTGAAATTAGTTTGGGTGAAGTACCACATGCAAAAAGGCAAACTCATGACCAGCATAAGCACTCCAGTAAGGACAAAATGTTGACCCCTCCATTATGGAAGTTGTTCAGTGTAACCAACTTGCCACCAGGGTACGACTGCTGGTCACCCTGGGTTAGAGCGCCATATCAGGAGTTCAGTGTTGTTCTAAGACTGGCAGATTTGACACTTAGCAGCAGCTGTAGCCCAGTCAGCCTTAGTAAGTGGAAGTTTATGTTGTCGAGTCCACACATAACTTCTATCTCTGCCACCATGGTCACTTTGTTCATGGGCCTATTGGACAGGATGGTCTGGGGAAGAGGCTGTCCACACACAGGTCATCCTGTCTACTGAACCCTTCTGGAGTGACTTTTGATGAGCATTTACGTGGTGCACAGGCATTTTCACAGCCTTCGCCACTGGAGAGGTCTATCCATGGGCCCCTTGCCCAAATGTCTTTCTCAGCAATTTTCTGACCATGCTCCTTTCAAGTCCCTGGCCATCCAGTCAAACCATTGATCACAGCCCATGAATCAGTGAACAGTCACACATCTGACCATCTCTCCTTCCAAGAAAAATGTACAACAATATCCATTGCCTGAAATTCTGCCCACTGTGAAGATTTTTCTCCACTAAGGTCCTTCTCAGTTGGTCCAGAAAGGGGCTGTGATGCTGCAGCTGTCCACCTCTGGGTGGTGCCAGCACAGTGTGTAGAGTCATCTGTAAAAAAGGCCCTAGTTTTTTCTTAGTCAACTCATCTTAGAGCATCCTCCATAAAGTAAATTGTCAATGCTTGGGTCCAGAAGCTATTGTAACAGTAATAGGAACCATAGACATCTAGGCAACCTCTTTGTACAACTTGCTTGTGCCCCATCAGGACCTGCTCAGGCCCAATCATACATACTATTTCCATTTGATGGTGGATTGCTGCTGTGATCTTCTAATGTTGTGGCTTGGTGAATCAGGTAATACCCAGTTCATAATGGGCACTTCAGGTCACATGGCAGCCTGGGGACCCATTTTCAAATGTTCAGTTTCTACTAAGAACCTATAACAAACCAAGAACTGCCCATCAAGTACCAGTGAGTCTGCTACATCACACAGGCCAAGTGACAGAGTAGCCTGGTTGTTTTGAAGAGCCTTTTGTTGCTCCAGGCCCCACTCAAAAATAGCAGCTTTTCTACTCACTTAGTATAGAAGCCCAAGTAACAGGTACAACAGAGGAAGATTCTGTCTCTGAAATCCAAAAATGCCCAGTAAGTGTTATGCTCCTATGTTGGTGTTTGGA
Organism: Alexandromys fortis; assembly: GCF_014885135.2. Classification (NCBI taxonomy): domain Eukaryota; kingdom Metazoa; phylum Chordata; class Mammalia; order Rodentia; family Cricetidae; genus Alexandromys; species Alexandromys fortis. The sequence goes on from NW_026067924.1 coordinate 22,747,866, forward strand.
GGGGCCAGTTACAACAATGTATCTTTTCCTCTAGAAAGATTAGCTCTGTGTGTTTGCTGGACACCTAGAAATTTCACTAGGGCAGAAAGATCTTGAATTTTGGTAGTAATTTACCATATAGTGCACATATGTTTTATCAACAAGTCTAAAGTGCTTACTACCCTCTGCTCATGTGGTCCTTTCAACATAATGTCATCAATATCGTGGAGCGGTATAATACCTTGTGGAACTAATTTATGACAGGGCTTGAGACTTGATATACCCTTGAGGGAAAACTGTAAACATATTCTTCAGGCCTCGCCATCTGAAAGAAAATTGTTTCTGGTGGTCCCTATGGATGGGCATAGAGAAAAAGTATTTGCCAGGCCAATAGCTGCACGCCATGTACCAAGTAACGCGTTACTCAGCTCCAGCAAAGAAATCACACTTAACACAACCACTACAATTGAGTTTTGCTTGGCTAATTTTCAATAGTCACTATCATTCTCTATGATCCATACGTCTTCTGCACAGGTCAGATAGAGTTAAAGGAGATGTGTTGGAAATGACCACCCTTGAATCTTTCAAGTTCTCAATCATGGTACTAATTTCTATAATCCCTTCAGAGATGCAGTATTGTTTTGGGTTCACTGTTTTCCCTGACAAAGATAACTCAAATAGCTTCCAATTGACCTTTCCTACCATAATAGCCTTAACTTCACAGGTCAGGGAACCAATGTGGCAATTCTTCTAACTTCTTTTTTTTTCTTTTCTTTTTGGTTTATCAGACAGGTTTCTCTGTAGCTTTGGAGCCTGTCCTGGAACTAGCTCTTGTAGACCAGGCTGGCCTTGAACTCACAGAGATCTGCCTGCCTCTGCCTCTCGAGTGCTGGGATTGAAGGTGCGTGCCACCACCGCCCAGCAATTCTTCTAACTTCTAAGTGTACTTATTTCAACTATACATTTGGGGACTGGGGAAATAATCACAGAATGAGTTCCGGGACCTATTGGCCAAACTGTGAGTCAGGCATTAACTAATACTTGATCAATTATTAATCAAGAAAATTAATAGACTAATAGTAAATCTGATGGAGGTATTTTCTCAACTAATATTTCTCTTCCCAGATAACTTTGTGTTGAGTGACAAAAAACTAATCAGGACAATTGACTCTTTCATGTCTTCCAAATGTGTACTGCATGAATAATTCTTGCACATTAGTAAGTATGGCAGTCAACATGAGATGCAGCCTTTGCTTTCTCTGAACCACAGGTCCAATGTGTTGATCCTAAGGAAAACAGTAGATTTCCCCTTAGTGTTGCTGGTCTCCTCTTAATCATGGCTGATTTCAGCCCCAGCTGACCAGAAACCACATATCCTTAATTCAAAGTTGTTGAAATAGGAGCAGCAGCGGGGTTGCGTCCCCAACACCCCGGCCGCTTGGCTAGCTTATGCCCGAAATAACAACACACAAACTGTATTAATTTAAGAACTGCTTGGCCCATGAACTCTAGCCCTTACAGGCTAATTCTCGCACCTGGACTAGCCCATTTCTAATGATGTGTGTAAGCACCCCAAGGTGCGCTTACCGGCCATCCATCGTGGGTCTGAGCTTCATGCGTCTGCCTCAGAGCGCAGAGCTATTGCATCTACCTGGGAGGGCTGAGCATGGCGTCCCTGCCCCAGCAGAGCTGTCGGGTCTCTCCGGGAGCAGAGCAGAGTCTGACCTCACTTCCTCTTCCGCCCAGCATCCTATACTGTTTATTCCTCCCATCTATGTTCTAAGCTATGAGGCCAAGCAGTTGGTTTATTGCTCAGCCAATGAAATCAACAGATTGATATATGACACTCCCACATCACAAAGTGCCACATAAGCATCTTTGATAGTCTTTGTTTCCTGTAAACTTCACAAACCAGACCTCCATTACCTGCATCTCTTTCAGCATTCCTACCTTCCAAGCTCCCACACCTTAAGCTCTGAGTTTCCAATGGCTTTTTTTAGTCTAAAGTTTCAAACACATCCAAAATCAACATGGCCAGTTCTGCCATACCAATGCCCCATGATCCTGCTACTAAGTTCTGTCCTGGTTTGCTTTTTTGATTGTTATGATCAACACTATGTCCAAAAGCAACTTGGGAAGAAAGGGTTTAATTCAGCTCACACATACACTGTTGAGGGTAATAATGCAGGAATTTAGGGCATAAACCTAGAGACAGGAACTGAAACAAAGACCATGAGTGGAAGCTGCTTTCTAGTTTGTTCTCCATGGCTTAACTGGCCTACCGCCTTACACTATCCAGGACTATCTGTCCCTGGGTGGTGTTTATCACAATAGAGGAGCAAAGACAGGAATGGGCTAGATATTGAAGCCTGAAGAGAGAAACAAGAGTATAGCAGTCCCCAAATCATGACACAGAGACTGACTATTAATTATGAAAGCTTGGCCTTAGCTTAGGCTTGTTTTTCACTAGTTCTTATAACTTAAATTAACTCATTTATATTAATCTATGTGCTGTCACGTACATGTCCTGCTTCCTCTCCATCTCCTCTGGCATCTCCCTTTTCCTAGATGATGATTCTCCTCATCTCCCTCCTCTTTCACCTCCTCCTCCTTTTTCTCTTTCTTCCTCTCCTCCTTCTCCTCCTTCTCCTTCTTCTCTCTGCCTGGAAGTCCCTTCTAACCTATTCCTCCCAACTATTGCCCATTCAGCTCTTTGTTAAACCAATCAGAAGGTGCCTTGGCAAAGACACATCTTCAGAGTATACAAAGCAATTATCCCACAACACAACACAAGAGAAGTGTGTGTGTGTGTGTGTGTAGTGTAGTGTACACATGAATTCAACTATCAAGAATAAAGCAAATTTGTTTTTAAAACTTTTTAATAAATCAAAGTACTCAGTGGTTTTTCTGTCACACTCCATTTAGATTTAAGGGTAAGTATGGAGTGTTAATTTGGTAAAACTTGAGGCTATAGGCATTCTGTCCCTGGTTAAGAATAATTCACTTGTTTTTGGCATCTTTGCTTGAGATCTATTACCTCTGTAGACATTGGCTTTATCGTGTTTAAGTTTTTTGACTCTCAGCAGGAAAGGCAAACTAGATCCCAGGGTAAAGGGCTTTGTCTCCCCACCCCCCACTTCCCTGTCTTTATTTTACCCATATTTCTGCCCTGTCTCAAAAGCATGGCTTTATTCCCAGCATTTTAGTTTAGGGAACATGATGAAGCCTGTGTAAGGCAAAGGCAGGTTATAGGGTGTGTTTACCTGTGTGTGGAGGGAGGGATTCACATCTCAACAAGCCATTCAATTAAGCTGAGTGTCTGCATTTGAAAGAGCTGGTGTGGGGAGCTTAAAGCATGAGACTGAATAAGATTATCTAGGGCTGGGGTTTGCAGAAGAGGGAAAATCCTGCAGGCAGTCCCAGGGAGGGAAGCTCAATGAAGGGGTATCGTCCTGTGCTGCTGCAATGCCAAGAGAAGGGCTTCTCTGGAGCATGTGTCCAGGAGCTGCTAGGAAGTGGAGTAGGCAGGGTTTTTAAAGCACCTAGTAGGGAGATGGCTCTGCAATAAGAGCACCTGCTACTCTTTTAAAGGACCTGAGTTGGGTTCCAAACGCACATCAGAGTTCACAATGCAACTCCAGTTCCTGGAAAAGATTGGTTGTCTCTGTCCTCCAAGGTCACAGACATTCATGTGCACACATCCTCTCCCTCTTTCTTTCTTTCTTTCTTTCTTTCTTTCTTTCTTTCTTTCTTTCTTTCTTTCTTTCTTTCTTTCTTTTTTGAGACAGGGTTTCTCTGTGGCTGTGGAGCCTGTCCTGGAACTAGCTCTGTAGACCAGGCTAGCCTCGAACTCACAGAGATCCGCCTGCCTCTGCCTCCCGAGTGCTGGGATTAAAGGCTTGCACCACCATCGCCCGGCCCTCTCCCTCTTTCTCTCTCTCTCTCTCTCTCTCTCTCTCTCTCTCTCTCTCTCTCTCTCTCTCTCCGCCCCCCACCAAACATATAATCAAAAATGGGTATTTTTCAAAAGCACCTAGGGATTGTAGCAAATGGAATTCATTTGTGACAGTGACAAAGGCAATTTCATTTCAGTGTTGGTGGCAGATGACAGATTGGAGTGGGCTGGAGACTAAATGTTTGCTCAGTTGGTAGAGGCAGCGTTCCTAGAGAGAACTCTCCAAAAGATTTTCCTCTGCTGGGGAGTGAAGCAAAGAGATGGAATCTAGAGGAGAGGAGGGATAGAGGAGGAGATGGGAGATGTGGTGGGGCAGACAGAGACAGTTGTAAATGCATTTTATTGAGGATGGTAAAGGGACGCATCCATACAAAGATGGTGATGGCAAACAAGAGGGAGAGCGTGTGTGTGTACCAGAGAGCTCAACATGTATTATTACCAGTGGGATTTTCATGAAAAAGAGGAAAACATAGGTACAGTGGTGATGATTGGGAGCAATAGACAGAGTAAAGGGGAAAGAGAAAGACAGGAGCAGCCCCTCACCCTCTCTAGCACAGGGAAAGAAACCACATTTGCTTGCATTGCAAGAGGAGCTGTGTCCTCTGTTGTGACTCCTGAAGGTCAGACTAGCAGATCTAGGCCAATACCAAGAAGCTGGAAGAAACGCTTTGCTTCTGAGAAGTCTGACTCACTAGCATCCTTTTTGGGAACGTATCTAAAAGCCCAGGTCTCTGAATTCGTCCTCACTACAGCACCATGTAGAGTTTTTCTTCTTCTTCCCTTATCCCAATATTATATTTAGATAAAGCAATTCTATCCAGTCTAATGTATTGATGGCTTAATGGCCAGTGTCATGTGTTCTTCCAAAGACGTAAATCACTAGTTTTGTTGATATGGTATGAAGGCCAGGACCACCCAAGGATGTACTTTAATTTAGCACAGAATGTGTTTTGCATGGTGTAGAAATTACCAATAGAGAAGACAAATTTCTAAGGTTTTGGAAAATTAGTATTTGTAGTAAATCTTCTCACCTAAAATCTATTCTTACTAATATATGTCACTATTTAATATCTTAAACTTATTTATTAATAAGCATATTATTTATATTGAGTCAAATCATTTTTCTTCATTACAGCAAGTGTTAGTGAATGTCTATTACATGTCTAACAGTCTACATAATGACCCTTCAAATAACACTTGTGGGGAAGATAGTCAAAACCACTTTGCTGTTAGTGCAGTGTTTGTACAGTTCAGGCACAATGCCAAGCGTTTTACATAGATTGTTCACTAAGTTTGTGCAGAATAATACAACATTTGGCATTGCTTTTCTAAGATATTTCTTTATATCATTTGTCTTTCATTTGCCTCAGAAAGTCAATGTGTTTTATTCATTTCCTAAGGGAAGGGAAGGCAGAAGGAGAGTGAGTTATATATTTTTTTTAAAAAAAATATTTTTTCCCAAAATTTAGCTATTCAGCAGGTGACAAACAGAAAGACTGACTGTGGAGGTGTAGGGGGACCTGTTGAGAGGAAGACTCCGATGAGAGAATGAGGGAATGAAACTCATTACATGAAATATAAAATGCCAACAGTGAAAAACAACTGCTTTAGGAGAGAAAAACCAAGCTAACCATGAGTGAATTTACTTCTAGCTGAGCTTTCCTGTCTCAAGGAACATGGAAGCTAGGCCTATATGCCAGAGGAGAGGAGAAGCAGTCCTATGAAAATTCCTGGTAGATGAACAAAAGGAGACCAAGGAAGTGTCCCTGCAGTCTACCTCATTCCCAGTCATCCTCTGGCCCTTGAAAAAGGGCTTGTTATGGTTTGAGTGAAATGTCTCCCATAATCTTGGGCATTTAAATTTTGATCCCCAGTCGATGGCATTCTTTGAGAGGCCGAGGAGGTTGGAGGGAATAGTCCCTGGAGGTGGGCTTTATGGGAGGTGAAGACTACATCCAGGTCACTGTCGTATCTTCATGCTTGCACTTCAAGGAATGAGCCCTCAGCTTCGCCAACCACCACGTCTGCTGTCTGCTTCCACACTTGCCCACCACAACAGACTCTTAACCCTCTGGAACTGGGAGCCAAATCAACCCTTCTAAAAGTTGCTTTGGTCATGGTTTTCCTCGGCCATATAAAGCAGACTAACACAGGGCTAAGTGGCCCTCTAGGCTGATATACAGAAGCCAAGAGCAGGAAGCTAACTTCTTAGTGGGTGCCAGTGGTACAGGGATGATTAAGGCTCCCTTCTGGCACCATTAGTCTCACTAATAAAATAACTGAATGGACTCAAACAGAAACTCAAGGTCAATTTCTTTCATGTTTAAATGAAAAACCCTGGGCAGGCAAATTGTAAACATCAACTGCCGCCCAGTGGGGGGACGGAGAAGGGAAAAGGCTGTGTGACTGAAGCAGGCATGAAAATCAGACACATGGCAAACAAGCAGCCATGTGGTGGGAGGGAAGCCTGAGAAAAGGGAAAGAATCCCAAAGCACTGAGGAAAGGCAGAAGGGAAAATTATTGAACTCAGCAGACATACAACCTTTACATGCCCGTGGCCTCTATGCTTCTGCACTAGCATATGGGTTCTGGGAAAGAAAAGTACAGTATCTCATGAAAGAGCTGTCTGTCTCTTTAAACTGAGCCCACCTTGCTAGGAGGGGTCTGTTACCCAGAGCGACTGAAGCAGCCCAGCTTGAATACTAGGTTTCCACTTAGCTCAGAGCTTCTTCATCTGGTTCTACTCTATTCTATTCTAGTAGATTCTGCTCTAACACCAAAGCCGGTATCAGTCCATAAGAATGGCCCTCCAAAGAGTAACAGACATAAAAAAAAAAAAAAGGCAGAGGCTGCCTGGGTGAGCATTACTTTACTCTGGGTCTGACTCAGATGAATATGGATTATTCTAGGCTCCCAGGAGAAATGAAGTCACTGTGGGAGGTAACTTGGGAGGAGAAGCAGAACCATCAGGGGGGTTAAGATTTGGGCCTAGGCTGACTAGAAGTTTTAAACATTGTACAGTGGTCCCCTCACCTGTTTTAAAGGTTAAAAATACAGAAGAAAGTCGTTCTGGTGATCAGCCTCAATCCTGAGGCCACCTAGGTACCCAGAGCCACATCTACCGTAGCACCCTGTTTTCACTCTGGAGAGGGTTTATGGAAGCAGACAACACATACACATTTCACATGTCACAGGTGCCTGTTGAATTTCGCTTTCACCAATAAAATGTGAGCTTTTAGGAGGCAGAATAATTCCCTTTTCTCTTTCCAGGGTCTGCACAACGGAACCCAAAGTCAGGATGACAACAGCTCAAAGCAGCTCCTAGGTGACTGACAGGAGAATAGGGAACAGTGTGAAGCCAGCTTCCATATATTTATATCTAAAAGGAACCAGCAGGGGAAAGATAGGATACTCTCACTCACCTGGGCTTCAGTCATCCAGAGTAGCATGCTCAAAACCTTCCAAGTTAAAGCCAGGGCCGGGAAGCAGAGGCTTTTAATCCCAGTGATGAGAAGGGAAAGGCAGAGGCCAGGTCTACATATTAAGCTCCAGGACATTCAAGACTATGTAGAGAGACTCTGTTTCAAAGAAACAATAGAAACAATGGCAAAAATCCAAGTTAGATTTGAGAAAGGTGGATGCTCCATAAGTGGCCTACAAAAGGTCTTGCCTACCCCTTTCTCTTTCGGATCCAGATCACAGGCCAGGTCTGAAACACCTCCAAGTCCCTCTGTATTGCTCCTTCAGTGAGCATCCCCTTCCCTTAATCTTACCTGCACTACAAAGCCTGTGTGAAAACATGAAATAAAAGGAATAGGGCAGGGGAGGCTTCCAGACAACTGAACTTACACATGGAATCAATGATTCATCTGTATTTTGGGGTTCTGGGGATCAAACTCAGAGCAGGTACTCTGCCACTGAGCTATAGAGAAAGATAGATGGTCCCTGGGAGGAGGATCCCATCAAAGTGCTAGTCTGAAGATGTGTGGCAGAGACTGGGGAAGGTTGGAGAGGGAATGGTATGGCTAGTCCAGCTGGCACAGCCATAGGTCTCTAGGTCCCTTTTCTTGTTTTCCGCTGGGTCCTCAGAATTTCCAAGCAAGGCTAAGAGATAACAAGGAGCAAGGAAACACGACTCTCTCTGACTTTCCTGGTCTCTTATTCTGGACATTCTCAGAATTGCTCTTTTGGGTTACCTATCCTATCTGAGCAGTTTTCAGTCCCTGTTCTTCTAAATGTGGACCCTGATCTATAGGCAGTTGGAATGGCAATGTAAAACCAAAGTTCTCACCTCAAAGAAAGTAAGAAACAGTTCATTCCAGAGCCAGCTATGAGTGATCCTGGCCTGGGAACACAGGTTGAGTTGCCCCCAGATACTGGGTTCCGATATGGAGACACGAAGTTTTTATGGGCATAGAACAAAGAAAGTCACAGCTCAGGGCGTTTTTCAAATACCTGGGTGGATCTATCTGGTAACCAGTTATATCAAAGCAGTGATGTCTCTTCTGTAGGTTTCAGACACTATCTCTACTTCCTTAGTTTTCGCATTGGTAGAGACTAGGAGCCTGTACATTCCAAAAGGATTTACCTAATAGTCGCAAGGGTGTTGGATCAAACAGAGAAGAAAAGCAATGACTATTAAGGGAGCTAAAAAATAGCCCAAGACAAATCTGGTTCCCAACCTTTCCTATCCCATGTCTCCACAATTATCGACGTTTCAGTCAGTCAAATAGCCCCGTAGAATGCTTGATGTAGCTACAACTCCTCCCCAGTCCCTGGGACTTCAACCAGCAGAACTGTATGTAAGAACCTGCTGTGCCTGGCTGTCATCTGATGTGAAGTAAGGGACAGACTTGAGAGGCTAAACCCTCAGCCTGTAGGATCAGATGCTGTCTCCAGAGAGTGTCAGAACTGACTATATTAGAGGAAACCAGCCAGAATCCCACGCAGAACTACTTTGTGTGGTGACCCATTCTGTATCCATCCTCTGTTGACAAAAGTGGAGGGTTGAATGCCTAAGTGTTGGTAAAAATGTCTTGTATTCTTCCTTATCACGTCAGAGGGGTGCACCCCCGCATGTTCTGAAGGGACACACAACTACTATGGTGGCTGTCCTGAAGGCATTGTCACAGCATCGTCACCTTTCTGGCTGGAGTCCCACAGGGAGGCCTGCTCTATCATGTGGCTAGGCCCTGACACCCGACATATGGCTGCAGGGTGGGCTGGATTGTTAGCGTTTGTTCTGTACTGATGCCATTATAGATGAATACAAATATAAATAAACTGGATATAAATCATTCTATATTTCAGTAATGGATCTTTGAAAACTCTTTGATTTTTAATCTTATAGTATTTTGTTATTTTTTTATTTTAAGTAGTATTTCTTGTTTTCTATTATTCCTTGCTGTGTAGTTTATTTCCTAACTTAGATGAGCGATGCTTCGTTTCTCTCACACTCTCTGGGAAGACTCCTAGGAAGCCTTGACAAATACACATGAAGGATTTCAGGGGATGGCTCTGGTTAGAGATACCGTTCCTGGCAGTTTCTTTTGAGGTAGGTAGTAGAGGAAGCTCTGGACATACAAAATATGACCCAAAGAATAGGAAGGGAGAGATAGAAGCATAGCTCAGTGGTTGAGAACTTGCTGCATCGCAAGGCTGTGAATTAAATTTCTTGTGATAGACACAAAAATAAAGCCAGAAAAACCTTTTGGGTAGGGAAATAGTTCAACTGATAGAATACTTGGTTAGCATACATGAAGCCCCGGGTTTGATCCCTAGCACCACATGCACTCACATACATACACATGCACAAACACATGAATGCATATACACACATATATATATACCATATACACATGCATACACAAACACATATGCTCATACACATAAATATATAAGAACACATCCATATACATACAAACACACATACATGCACATACAAATATACACAGGGACATTTACACATAAACCTGCACACATACATACAAAAAGATACACGTAAACTTGCACACATACATGCACACACTAGTACATACACATTCATCAAAATGCACACACACATATGTATATGTAGACAGACCTATGTACATGCATACATAATGCACACAAATACTCATGCACATACACATATACATGCATACAAACATGTACACATATTCACATATGTACTAATATGCACATGCACATGTACCCAATCATACACACAAATGAACACATACACGCACACACACATAACATGTACATTTTCTGGGAAAATCTATTACAGGCTCCTGTTTTATATGACAGTTTCCCAGACTGTCCTTATTTCTGATGCTCCACAGTCTGGGTCTGTGTAATGTTTTTCTCCCATGGTTTACCAGACTCAGAAAAGAAATTCACTAAAGACATGTAAAGTATATAGTTGAAAGATATCAAAAGATAGTTTGGGATGGTAATCCAAATTAGAATAGAAAGTGAATTAGGTACAACACTTTGGACTCACCAAGATAGGATAGATAAAGGAGTATTTTCTCTGAATTTGTCAAATGCAAATGGACTAGACATTGTTGATGTATTTATTGCCTGTATATATAGTACATAGCTATTGTACTTATTGTGTGTAGTTTTTCTTATGTTAGTTATGACCTTTTTTATTTGAGACGAAAAGGAGAAACCAGTGCTATTTTGTTTGTGTTTTAACAAATGAAGCTTGGTTAAAGATCAGAGTGCAGAGCTAAGCTACCAGAGGCCAGGGAGTGGTGGCTCACAGTACTGGAGAGTTCCACTTTAATACCAGAACTAGGGAGGTGGAAACAGGAAGGGAATATGGCTGGGCAGAAAGAAGAATATAAGGTGGGAAGAGACAAGAGCTTATGCAGTCTGAGCATACAGTCTGTGCATTCAGTATGAGGACAGGATCACCCTTTTAGTCTGAGGATTCAGTAGAAGTAAAGGCCTCTCTAGTGGCTGGCCACTCTGCTTTTCTGATCTCTCAGTTTTGACCTCCTAATATCTGACTCCAGGTTTTTGTGAAGACCAATTAGAATTTGTGCTGTACAACACAGCTAGCTCAGTTGGTAGAGCATGAACTCTTACTTACATTCTCCATTCTGAAAAAAAGTCCCGAGTAAGGCATAACCAAGGGAAGGTGCTAGGTCCTTGAAGGTTAAATGTCTACTTAAGGCACAGGGAGCAGAGGCAGGCCCATCTCCTTGAAGGTTGTACTATCCGGTTTTGTGTGTCAACTTGACACAATTTAGAGTCAAAAGAGAGGAAGGAGCCTCAACTGTGGAAAAGCCTCCATGAGATCCAGCTGTAAAGCTTTTTCTCAGTTAATGATCAATAGAGGCAGACCCATTGTGGGTGGTGCCATATCTGGGCTGGTATTTCTGGCTTCTATAAGGAAACAGACTGAGCAAGCCAATTAACCGCACCCCTCGTGGCCTCTGTATCAGCTCCTGTCTCCAGGGTCCTGTCCTGCTTGCAGTCCTGTCTTGATTTCCTTTGGTGGTGAACAGGAATGTAGAAGTGTAAACTGGATAAACTCTTTCCTCCCCAACCTGCTTTTTGGTCATGGTGTTTCATCACAGCAATAGAAATCCAAGACAAATGTTAAGTATCTACCAAATGCACAGGGGCCAGCGGCAGGCCCACCTCCATGAGGGTTAGGTAAGTATCTACATAAGGCATTCGGAATTATTTGATGTATTTGTATATCATTCTCATTTATTTGTCTATTAGAACATTTTTATATCTGAATAGAGTCTTAGATATTTATTTTATAGTTTGAAATATCATTATATTATCATGTTTTTCCATTTTACCCACTGGAGCTGCTTCAGACTGCCTTCTCTTTTATTTTAAAGAAAATATCCTGTCATCTTTTTACCATGCCCTTTTAAGCACTACTATTAATCATTAATCAATTTTAAATGCTTGCCAGAAAAACAGGCATGCATTCATTCATCCACTTCTTATTTATTTGCAAACTTTTATAAAACTGTTATTTCCCATTATGAGTCATATTCTATGATTAGTGTAGGGACATTCTCACAGAGGCTGTTGCCTAGCATAAAATTAAAAATTCACTCATAAAAATATCCATTGTCAGAAACTAGAATGAGGTACAAAGAGAAATGAATGGTATTTAATGAGAAAATGATGGGAAACACATGCAAGAAGAAAACAGTTCTTTACCAAAATGTGATAGAAGCTGAGACTTGAAGGTGGTCCAAAGTAGAAAATTTTAGACAAGGTTGGTTTAATTCTGCCAAAGTAATTACAAGTATAGGCCACAGATACTTAATATTTTCAAACCGAATTATCCCGATATATGCTTTCTTTGAAACAGTATCAGGGATGGTTAAATGTTTTCCTTTATTAGTTCTTTGGAATTTGATAGAATGTGATTTGGTCATAGTCACCTCCTCTTCTTAGACACAACCATCCTTCCCCACCCATCCGACTTCTTGTCCTCTTCTCTTAAAACTACATAAAACATAATGGATTTCTTCACTGTAAACTTGACTGACTTAAAATCACTTAGATTGATCCACACTCCTGTGAGTGTGTCTGGATGTTCTTAGAGAGAGTTAACAGAGTGTAGAAGATCAACCTCGAATACAGAAGACACTACCCACGGGCAGGGGCAGGGGGCTCAGATAGAATACAAGGCAGGAGGACAAAGTCAGTTAAAGATTACAAGGTGCTGGGGAGAAAGCCAGCTATGAATTACAAGGGGTGGGGAAGGAGAAAGCCAACAATAGAATACAAGGGTGGAGGAGAAAGGCAGCTATAGAATACAAGTGGGGAGGAGAAAACCAGCTGAGCTCCACATTCTTCTGCCTGCTTTCTCACTGACCATGTAGTGAAACGCTTCCCTTCTGACATACTCCTGCACTCTGATGCTCTGCCCCAGCCTAAATGACCATGGATTGAGACCTCCTGTCAAAATAAACTCTTACTACTTTAAAGCTGTTTGTGTCAGGCATTTTGGTCACAGGAACAATAAACAGTTACTATTTTCTTTGCTAATCAAAAGTACTATTGGTAATGGCCTATATTGATTGGAAAAATTAATCCTAGTCACTGTACTACAATCTACAAAAGTACCTATGGCAAATTGCAAGGGTCTATTTTCACACACAGCACAACCAGGATGAATTTTCAGGGTGTCTGTATCCTTCTGCCTTATGTTCCTCAATACTTATATATTTATGGTATATATAAATATATATACGAAGGGAGCACAACTTTGGAGGAGAAGAGAGAACACTGGGGGGGGAGAGGTAGACACGTTACTTCTACTGTACTCTATTGTATAGGCTGAGTCACACGGAAGAACTCAGAAAATGTTCGTATTTTCAGCTCTAGGAGAAAACAGAAATGGACCAAAATAGCATTGTCTTTGCCAAATGTTTGGTAGTTATAACAACTTATGGAGAGAATTGAGAAATGCTACTATAAGAAGACTTTTGAAATGACTAACATGTTCTCATTTTGAAATGTGTTGTTTTAGGAATTAGAAACAGTGATCTGCTTTAGCGTGAATCATTTCCCCTCCAGCTCTCTCTGATGTATAGAAGGCCTGCAAACCCCATAGCTTTTCACAAACTACGTTTCCTCAGGGTTCACTCATAAGACCAAGTCTTTTACGGGATCATAGTAAGTTCAGCTACTGCTTTTAGAATGACAGGGAACCACCCCTGTTTGTTAGCAAGATGTCCTATGACCTCTTCAAACAGTCTCGAAATACCCAGTGTTGAGCCAGAAAGAAAAAAGGGCAGAAAATAGGTGCAATCGATTGCAAAACATCATTTTATCCCATGTATAAACTGGAGACCTACTAATGATGTCAATAAAAAACAATGGATATATTTAGTGATTAAATCATTGTTTTTGTTTGTTTGTTTTTCTTTCACTTGGCACAAATTATGATCCCCAAGTTTGATAACCAGAGAGGTATCTCAAGACTTGGTGGCACTGTGGCCAGGGCAGCTGGAGAGCCTGCAGTGTATGAGCTTTTGTAACCACAGCTAGGGAAGGGAGGACAGGATTTCATTGGGGACAGAATGAGGGAAGTAAATTGTTTTTCTCCACTATTTCGTTTGGGCTCTTTCATTGGTTCATTGAGAACAGGTGGCTGGCACAGGCTGTAACCCCCTGTTCAACAATACTCCTGCCTTAATCCCTCAAGTAATTGGATGATAGACACAGGCCAGCACATCCTGCTTTAGTTCAGGGTGAAGGAGACCTAGAAATTTACTGTTAGGGAGTAGAACATGACAAATATAGCAGCAGGTGGCCATGACAAGGTCAATCCCAGGGTGCATTGCAGCTTACTTCTTACAAGGAAGGTGTTTTTTGTTTTTATTTATAAGTTTTTTTTATTTTTAAAACAGTCTTATTTTACATACCAATCCCAGTTCCCTCTCCCTCCCATCATCCTGTTCCCCCATCTTCTCCCCACCTCAACCTCTACCCACTCCTTGGAGAGGATGAGGCCCTCTGAGTCAACAAAGTCTGTCACATCTCTGGAGGCAGGACTAAGGCCCTCCCCCCTGTATCGCAGCTGAGCAAGGTATCCCTCCACAGGGAATGGACTCCAAAAACTCAGATCATAAACTAGGGATAAATACTGGTTCCACTGTTAGTGGCCCCACAAACTGCCCAAGTCACACAGCTGTCACCCACATTCAGAGGGCCTAGTTTGGTCTTATACAGGTTCTCCAACTGTCAGTCTGGAGTCAGTGAGCTCCCACTAGCTCAGGTCAGCTGTTTTTGTGGGTTTTCCAATCATGGTCTTGGTCCCTTTGCTCATAATATCACTCCTCCCTCTCTATGACTGGACTCCAGGAGTTCAGCCCAGTGCTTAGCTGTGGATCTCTGCATCTGCTTCCATCAGTTACTGGATAAAGTGTTCTATGATGACAATTAAGGTAGTCATCAATCTGATTACATGGGGAAGGACATTTTAGGCACCCTCTCCACTATTGCTTAGATTCTTAGCTGAGGTCATCCTGTGGATTCCTGGGAATTTCCCTAGCGCCCGGTTTCTCAATAACCCTATAATAGCTCCCTCTATCAAGGTATATCTTGATACCTTTCTTGTTCTCCCTTTCTGTCCTTCACCCAACTTGACCTTCCCAAAGGTGTTTTTTTTTTTTTTTGACTGTCTCCTTACATGATACACTGTGGCTTTTTGCTCATTCTCCCTCACAGTTCATTCTGGAGAGAGCAAGGTATCATGCCAAGAGCGCTGAGGGAGAGGTGGAGAGGAGCTGACTTCTTGGCCTCTTATAAAGTAGTTTCCTCTGAACTGAAACATTCTCTCCATGAGGGAGAAGAGGCTTCTGGGGTTTAAGAGGTAAACTGAAGGTCACATATCTGGGAATCAGAAATTGGAAGAATTCCCAAGTCCGTTTCCCAGGTTTATAGATGGAATAAACAATTCCTTTGGAGTGAGGTGAGGGGGGTATGGAGCCCGAGCAGCAGAGTGACACAGAGGAGAGATTTCCCTGATGTGTTGAGCTACAGAAGCTGTGCAGAGAGCTCCAGGGTTGCAGCTTTCTGCAGCCACCATGTGTATAGAGTAGGATTATTTTGTGTGTGATACAGGTGCTGCTCCTTTGTGTTATCCTTTCTCCTGTAATCACCCCTTGTCCATAGTCCTGTTAGTAATGCCAATAAAATCGTATTGCTTGACCAAGTTGGACTTTGGTGAAATCATTGCTTTAGTTGGCCATAGGCTCCCTTTCTGTAAAAAGTAGACATGTGTGTTACTTCTCCCCGAGAAATGTCTCTCATACAACATCTGCACAGTTCCTACAGTCCCAGCCAAGTCTTCACATACCTGTCTACTATCTCACCTGCTGATGTCGAGAGCTTGTAAAGTCCAGCCTCACAGGTAAAGGCTCCCAGGTTCCTGACATACAAATAATATGAGGAATACATATTTACTATTTTAAAACCTTAAGTTATCAATAATTTATAGTGCATGAGTACCACACCAATTAAGATGTATTTTCACAAAGAAGCATAAGGAATATGAGTTTGAATTCATGAGTCAGCGTAGAGACTAGGAGGATGGGGTACATGAAGGGGTTGTTTTTCTGATAAAAGTGCTCCTGTAGCACTACCATGACTGAATTTGTGTTAAGAGTTACAGTTTTTTGCACACTGTTTCAGTTTCAGTTTCTTAGGTTATATATTCTCTTAAACCAAAGGTAAGTAAATTCTCAGTGCTGATGGACCACTCGGCACCTACTCCAAGATCAGCACATTTATAATCATGTTAAAGTATAAAGCTATTTAATCTTCATCATTACCTTGCAAAGTATGAAAATAGATGCAAAGAAGTGAAGTCATTTCTTCTCAGCAAAGAGCTAGTAAAGGAGGATTTCAAGTCCAGCGACTGCATTCAAACCCCAGATCTGTGTTTCCATGGAGACAAGTCTATGAGAATGGCAAAGCACTAATTAATGATTGTTGGGAGGTATGAACCTCCCAACTCTTGGTTCTTCCTCACCCCTCTGACTTCTCATTCAATGGTACCAACTTCATTTAACCTGATCTGTTTCCACTTTTCATAGATGTACGTGCCCTTGCCTCTTACCTTCCTTCCTCTACACAGAATCTGTCAACAAGGCTTACATATACATGCATTGCCTTTATCTTCTCCCTGGAGGAATGGGAAGAAAATGGAAAAAAAACTTTACTGTCTAATGACTCCTGGAATATATGAGCTAAAATATTTTTGTCCCAGATTGAGCACAGATAACAGATCAAAGAAATGATTCTGTCCAAGTCTAGCTTGGTGGACCAATGAGATTACTGGTTACTTATCAGTAGGTACGTGGATGACTTAAAGGCCCCTCCATCATAGGAAATCCCATTTAGCAAAAATGACTTGTCAAAGTTGCATCCATGAAGTTCCCTGCCTTCCTTCCCCCAGAAATTGTGTACTACTTATTCTCTCAGATGGGACCTTGTGATGTTGTAACTTTCTGAACTGAGTCTTCCCAGAAATTGTTTATTACTTGTTCTCTCAGATGGGACATTGTGACACTGTAACTTTCTGATACTGCTTATCTTAGATGGGGCATTGTGACATTGTAACTTTCCGAGCTGAATCTTTTAAGTTTCCCAAGCTTTCTGAGTTTTGTAGGTGTCCTTGGCTTCTTGAATTACAAGCAACTCTCACTCTATCCAGAAGAGAATGTTCCAGTTCAGGATAAATAAGTACACAACAGCATCAGCAATAAATATATTTGCCATAGACTTTTCATGTTATGCTCTTTCATTCAAAAAAATCTGAGGTCAGTTTTTATAGGCCTTAGGAATTGTGATGGAAGTTGGAACATGCAGTCAGATAATAGTAGTAATGGAAGCCTAGGGCAAGTCATGAAGAATATTTTTATAGTAGGGTTTTCATTTATTTGTTTGATTTGATTTTTCAAGACAGAGTTTCTTTATGTAACAGCCCTAGCTGTCCTGAAACTAGCTCTTGCAAACCAGGCTGGCCTCAAACTCACAAAGATCCACCTGTCTCTGCCTCCCAAGTGCTGGGATTAAAAGCATATGTTACAACTGCCTGGCCTTTATAGTAGGTTTTAAAAAGTAATTTTCTTTATTATTTTGAGATGAATATAGTCACATCTTTTCTCCTTTTCAAAAATTCCCATGTACATCTCCCCCACTTCTCTTTAAAATTCTTGACCTTTTTCCTTCAGTTGTTTATATTTATGTGTGTATCTGCGTGCATGCTCATGTGTGTGTGTGTGTGCACGCGTGTGTGTGTATTCCTAAATATATAAATGTAACCTGCGCAGTCTGTATAACATTGCTTGTATGTATGTATTATATTATTACAGGACTGATCATTTAGTATTGCATAACCAAATGGTGTGCTCTTCCTTGGAGAAGAGTATTTATTTCTTCTTTTCTCTGCCTCCTGTCATTGCCTATAGCTCTTTGTATAGGACTGAAGCCTCCTGAGCTTCTCCTGTCCACATTAACACGTACTGTGTCCACTGGTGTTATTGTTTTTTAGCTCATGTTTAGGCACCCATATTGGTGAGACTTCATGATGTAACTTCTGACATTTCTAGGAAACACAATCTCACAGCAAATCTCTTCCTGCCCCCTGTATAAGAGGGTCTTTTAAAGGGGCTCTAAAGAGTGCTGCAAATGTCCTCACCCAACCTATGCTCATTGCACAGCTGCCTCATGGAGGGAACAATTAATATTTCTAGTTCCTCTGCCTTTGCATGTTTTGATGGAGGAATATGAATTTTTTTATCAATGTGGGAGGGTATTAGTCTTCAGTTAAGAGATTTCTTGTTAACCTGTGCCTCTCTGGGTTTTATGCTAAAAGGGAAGATAGTATAGACATCCCATCTGTTTCTCCTTTTTAATTATTATGACACAAACAATTATAGGGCATGTTCTATGATAAATAACAGTAAGCCTTTATTCTAGAGACCACTAGTGTGTATCATATAGACTCACTTTTGTCTATAATTAAAAATAGAAGCAAGTAAATAGTACAAATCATCTTTCAGCTCCTGTTATAATAGACATTCCAAGTGTCTATGAAGTCAGAAAGTCTCTCCAAAACTAGATTAAATTAATCCCTGTCACAAACTCTCTCCAGACCTTCCAATGAAGAGTAATATTAGTAGCAGAATTTCCTGTTTCCCTAAGCAAAGGTTACGTTTAAGAGCAAGTAGATTGAATCCAAAAACAAGCCAAAGAAAAAGTCAGAGGCTGGAAAATAGACCAACTGGACAGTGGCTTTGAAGTGTTAGGTATCAGCTGGGACTCAAGTCTCTTCCTTCTGTTTAAGAAGCACCAAACATAGACAGGTAGTGGTGGTGCACACCTTTAATCCCAGCACTCAGGAGGCAGAGGCAGGTGGCAGAGGTTTGTGAATTCAAGACCAGCCTGGTTTACAGAGTGAGTTCCAGGACAGACTACGAAACTACACAGAGAAATCCTGTCTCGAAAAACCAAAACAAAACAAACCAAACAAAATAAAAACAAAAACCCCACAAAAAAAGGGGGGGAAGCAGCAAACAGACAAAGCCTTGTTGATTCGCTGGCCAGAAGGCTTTTAAGGTGCTGAGAAATGGCCTCATAGCATGAAAGGTCCGTCTGAACCCATGTCCTGACTACTCACTGCTTAGGTAACCACAGCATACTCATAAATGTCTTAACTAATAAATGGAGGCCAAATTACAAAAGTACTTCAAACAGTGCATATTATATAATTGATGCTCGATGGAAACACAAATTTTCTTTCTTTTGTAAAAGGTATATGTATCAGCTGTGTGAAAATTTAATGCAATGTGTCTTGATCTTACTTAAACCCCTCCAATTCTTCCCAATCCACCAACCCCTTCTCCACTCTCTTAACTTTATGTCCTCTTTCCTTCTTTTTCTTTTAAAACCATTGACTTCATCAAAGACTCAAGTACATGGTGTCTTCAGAAGTAAGGTCTCACTGTCAAGTTCTGGAAGGTAACCAAAAGCATTCGCAACAGCCTGCAATGTTTGGAAATCTACGGAACCTAATTGGCCAACAACTCCAAAAGAGGTAACTCGTTTTTGGCATGAGGCTTTTTTTATACTTTAGCCTATGATGTCTACGAGGGGCATTGTCATCTACTATAAATAGACACCAATTGTCTTATCTCCCTCTTACCTTCACTGAAATGCAGGAAGAAAGAAACCTCTAAATAAACAATACATAGGCTCTTCCCTGCAGACCTAGTAAAACGAGCTCACACTAACAAACCCTAAGGAAACTACTTTTTGTTACAAAGAAGGACATGAAAATGGAGCCATATCTTTAAACAGGGCCTCGCTGTGCAATTTTGACTGCCTTGGCACCACAGATAACCTGACATTCACAGAGATCCACTTGCCTTTGCTTACATAGAATTGTGGCTGAAGATGTGTACAACTACACCTGGTCTTAAAATGAAGATTTATTTTACTTTATTTCCACGCCTTGGCGAGCCTGGAACTTGCTATGTAGACCAGGCTAGCCTGAAACTCATAGAGATTTACTTGCCTCTGCCTTCTGAGCACTGGGATTAAGGTATGAGTCACTATGCCTAGCCAAAATGGAAAAGGAGATGATTGAGGTGTTCAAGAATCTTCTTTGAAGAGGTTGGCATGCAAGGAAAGCCTTGAAGCACCAGGCCTGAGAGACACGGATTGAACTTAACAGCACAAAGAGACAATAAAGGAGACGCTGATGAAGGTTAATATTCAGGAAGATGCCTATATGTTTTTCTTTGGGTTCTCTTTCTTTCCTGAATATAAACCTTCATCAGGCGATGAAAGGAGACAGAGACAGAGACCCACATTGGAGCACCGGACAGAAATCTCAAGGTCCAAATCAGGAGCAGAAGGAGAGAGAGCACGAGCAAGGAACTCAGGACCGCGAGGGGTGCACCCACACACTGAGACAATGGGGATGTTCTATCGGGAACACACCAAGGCCAGCTGGCCTGGGTCTGAAAAAGCCAGGGATAAAACCGGTCTAGCTGAACATAGCAAACAATGAGGACTACTGAGACCACAAGAACAATGGCAATGGGTTTTTGATCCTACTGCACCTATTGGTTTTGTGGGAGCCTAGGCAGTTTGGATGCTCACCTTACTAGACCTGGAAGGAGGTGGGTGGCCCTTGGACTTCCCACAGGTCAGGGAACCCTGATTGCTCTTTGGGATGACGAGGGAGGGGGACTTGATTGGGGACGGGGGAGGGAAAGGGGAGGCGGTGGCGGGGAAGAGACAAATCTTTACTAAATAAAGAAAGAAAGAAAAAAAAGGAGACGCTGAGAGGAACCTTAATGACAATTTCACAAAGCTTGTAAAAAGAGAATCTAGAGAGGGAAATCCAAAGAAACAGGAGCTGAGTTTGTTCTGTTTCTTATACATGAGTATTAAGTGTCTTGCTCTCCGGATGGTGTCACTATCTGGGGGAACTGTGAAATCTTTTGGAAAGAAGACAGGGCTGAATGAAGTGGGGCCACAAGGACGCATCTGGGCCTCTTATTTGTTCTCAGCCTCCTGCCTCACTAAACACTGTCGGTGACATGATGTTCTGTCTTACCACGAATGCAGATTCAAGAGAGTCAAGGACTATGAGCTAGAATTATTGGAAGTGAGCTACAGTGATTCTAGCTTCCATTTGTTATCCTTTGGGGTATTTGGACTATGAAAACCTAACACAATTTCTTTTTTTTTTTCCGAGACATGGTTTCTCCGTAGCTTTTTTTTTTTTTTTTTTTTTTTTTTTTTTTTTTTTTTTTTTTTTTTGATTCCTGTCCTGGAACTAGCTCTTGTAGACCAGGCTGGCCTCGATCTCACAGAGATCCTCCTGCCTCTGCCTCCCGAGTGCTGGGATTAAGAGAGTCTGTTAATGTTTTTTGACAAAAGAAAGTACCATAATCCCATAAGTGGAATACTGCTTAGGCTAATACCCCTAACCCAACCCCTCCTCACACATTGTTCCTACATCCTAATAAAAATCCAGTCAAAACTACCAGCACAATGATTTTGCCTAGCTGTTTTATTATTATTCAGTTAACAGAGATCTAATGAAGATTTTTACATCTGCCAATCACCTTGTAAGTAGTATTAGAAAGTAGACTGTTAAGTGTGATGAGCCTCTACCTCCAAATGACCGAGATCTGTAAATTACAAAGGCAAGACAAGACAAAACCACACTAAAGTTCTGTATTTAGAAATAAGGATAGATCATGACAAGAAAAACTAGTATAGAGAGTTCTATATGATGGGCAAAAGGAAACCTTTTGGGAGGTGACTTCATCAGAACTGGAAACAACTACAAGTATCAGGCAGACCTCATGGTAGGAATATAGGAAACAGTTATTCTAGAAAAGATGGATGATGGCATTAAGACTATGGAAAGATACCACTGGGGAACATGCAGAGGGCAAGACGTTCTGATATTTCATCTTGTGGGAAACAATCTGAACTATATTTTTACAAGATCAAGAACTATGTCTTATAAGACCAAATGAGAGACCCTGGGCAGTTATAATCACATTTTCAGTATTGGAAGCATGGAGACACGTCCAGAATGCTAGGTTGTAAAGAAGGAGAGTGCTAAGTAGACTTTTCTAATAACCTGACAGATGAAGAAAACGGTTTTATTTAAAGTAGGATTACCAGGAAATAAAGAGAAAGTTATAGAGTATTTTATAAACACAGAGGTGTGTGTGTGTGTGTGTGTGTGTGTGTGTGTGTGTGTGTGTGTTTATAGTTAGTTTTTTTGTTAAGTAACTTGACACAGCCAGAATCATCTGGGAGGAGGAACCTCAACTGATAAAAGCCATCAGGCTGTCTCGTAGAGTGTTTTCTTGATTAATGATCACTGTGAGAAAGCCCAGTCATCTTTTGGGTGAAGCCACCACTGCACAGGTGAGGTCTTGGGTTATAAAAATTCAATCTGAGCAAGCCATAAGGAGCAAATCGGTAAGGGGCACTCTTTCATGGTCATGGTATTTTAACACAACAATAGAAAGAAAACTAGGTCCTATATGTGAAGATAAACAGGACTACAGCTATAATAGAAAGCAAACTGGGTATGTACGTGGAGATAAACAGGACCACAGCTGTAAGGCGAGTGGAGTGAACACAAACAGCTGAATCAAAGGTGGGGATTTACATGGACTGCTGGTAATAATGTGTTATAAGAGAGAAAAATGGGTCATTCACTTAATTACACCTGAGCACCTGAAGTCTACAGAAGAAATCAAAATAAAGAACAACAGCAGAAGGAAGAGGAGGAAGAAAAAGAGGAATTCGAAGTAGAGAAAGAACAAGAACGGTGAAGAGGAGGAAGAAAATCAAGTATTCGATTTTTGCTTCTTATTGAATGTAGAATGCAAGGGAATCAAAGTTCTACCAACAGCCCCAGATTTTCATCTGATTCAATCTTGATGCTTATTATTGCATGGTCTAGAAGGTCATAATATCCTGTTTTGATGATATATGTGCATAAGCTGAAGACAGAGTCATGAGAACAGTAAAGTCTACATTTTCCTATTCAACCTCACAGGAATCTACCCCTTGTTCAACTACTCTCTGCATCTTCATCAGGTTCAGCTTCTGTATGTAATACACAGGACTGTCTTTCAGGACCAAAACCAGTGCTAAGTCTTGGAGCAGGAAGGAGGACAAGGTAAAATCTTGGCTTTCCATTCTCTGTCTCTTATCTCAAACTTGATTGTTTAGATGAGGCTTAGAACAAATAATGCCAGAAAGGATTGCAGGGTTCTGTTTGCTAGAAATTGTTCTTTCTATGTCTAGTTCTCCAAGAAAAGACACATACAACCACGCATTATGTATCTTTGGATCCATAAAAGTGCGCTTAAAATGCAGCAGTGTTCTAGGGACTCAGGGTTCTCTGCTGATCTTTCTACTCACTTTCTCTCACCACCCAGACTCAGACTTCAGTTCCCTACTTTGATCTCACTTTTTTATTCCTACTGGTCTTCCTTCCTTCCTTCCTTCCTTCCTTCCTTCCTTCCTTCCTTCCTTCCCTCCTTCCTTCCTTCCTTCCTTTCTTCCCTCCTTCCTTCCTTCCTTTCTTCCTTCCCTCCTTCCTTCCTTCCTAGCTTCCTTCCTTTCTTCCTTCTTTCTTTTTGGACTGTAATTTACTTTGCTGTTTATCAATTCTCAGACTTTTCTCTTTCTTTCGTTTCCCACATCCAGCCCCAACCTGAGAAACACTTGTGAGCTACTACATTCTATTTAGAGATGCTCGTCTGTCTTAGTAGATGTAGGGGATTGAAGCATAAAATAAAATTCCAGTCTCCAAATTATGATCATACTTTGTATAGTTGTAAGGATAGGGTTGAGGCAAACCAAACAAAACAGAGGTCCCGCCTCAAAAGGGATAAGAGATAGTTTATTCTGGAGCCAGATTTGGGCAACCATCATTTGAGTGAATCAGTTTTATTGTTGTTGTTGTTGTTGTTACTGTTGTTGTTGGTTTTCAGATTCTTTTAATATGAGCGGTCCAGAACTCCAGTTAATTTTTTTCATTTAACTTTTGGGTTGAATGACATACCTAGTTAAATATTTGCAACCTCTTACTAGGATCATTCTGTTTTTATCTGGATGCTGACATCTGCCTTTTTGCAGAATGCCAGAATCTTGGCTCCTTTAACATCATTGGGGAAAGAATCTCGGAGTCATTTACTTGGGAATTAGTTCATAAATGTACAGATGGCCTGTTAGAGCCATTTCCACCTCACCTTTTTTGGTAGCCTAAGGAGAAGCGATGGCCCAAACCACCCCTGAGAGCTGCAATCCTAGACTTCAGTTCTGAGCATATATGAATCTTAGAGATCTTTATGTTATGTTTATTGATCTTGACATTTGTCCAAAAAGCGGAATTTCAAAATCTATAACCTGCACTTTAAAACAACAAGTCAACCCCTCAGTTAGATTTTCCCAAATATAAATATATTGAAGACCAAATTACTTTCCCTAATAATCTCTTTCTAGAGTCTTTTTTCTCTTTCTTTTTTTTTTTGTTTTTGTTTTGGTATTTTTGGTTTTTTGAGACAGGGTTTCTCTGTGTAACAGTCCTGGTTGTCCTGGAACTCACATTGTAGACCAGGCTGACCTTGAACTCACAAAGATCTGCCTACCTTTGACTCCCAAGGGCAGGGATTAAAAGCATGTGTTTACCACCTCCCAGCTTCTAGGGTGATTTTTGAACTTACTAGTATTAATGTTGAGAGGAAGAATTAGTACCTTTATATACTAATTGGTCTTTCAGACAAGACCAAATATTTGATTTTTCTAACTTCAGAGAACAAATACAGTTTTTATTGCTTGCCATTTTGTTTTGTTTTGTTTTATTTAGTTGTGAACTGTGTGACTGATTAGATGAAGTAAGCTATGAACTGTATTCCATCAAATATAGATGTAATTATCAGTAACTTTTAGTAGTAAGTGGGACATAATACTGCTGAGCATTCTATTAAAGAATGTTTAAAATATACTTATTAAAAAGAAATCCAAACTACAACATCATTCAACATTTTAAGATACCTAGTGTTGACACAAAACTACAACCTTTGCCTCAAAGAGGATGAGAGATAGTGTATTCTGGAGCCAAAGGTGAGTTACAATGGCTGAGGAACAAAGATTTAGGTTACCCTAAATTACATAAACCAAAGTAGTAACAATTGGGTGATACTTTTATAGAAACAAAGAACAAAGAAAACTATAAAACAAGACAGCTTTAAAACACATTGGTAGAATGTAGTGATGTTTCACTTTTATTTTAATAAATAAAGCTTGCCTGAAGTTTAGAGAGTAAAACAGCCATACTGATTAGCCTTATAGACCAAGCAGTGGTGACACACACCTTTAATCCCAGTAGCCACATTAATTTGCCATAGAAACTGGGCAATAGTGGTGTGTGCCTTTAATCCTAGCACTAGAGAGGTACATAAAATGGGAAAAAAACAGCTCTCACACAGTCTCATTCTGAGATTCCTGGAGGCAGGATTGCCATTTTGGACTGAGGTAGAGGTAAGAGCTAGTGATGGCTGGTTTGCTTTTCTGATCTTCAGATTGAATCCCATTGTCTGTCTCTGGGTTTTTATTAATTGTGCTACATTTGGCATCCAAAAATTGAGTAGTTGGGTAGATGATCTGGGATGTCCTTCTGTATGCTGTGATTATGTTTTATTACCATAGGCTAATAAAGAAGCTGATTTGCTAATAGCCAGGCAGAACAGAGCCAAGTGGGGAATGTAAGAAAAGATACAGGGAAAAAGAAGGTGGAGTCTGGGAGATGCCAGCCACTGCCAGAGAAGCAAAATGTGAGGTAACAAGCCACAAGCCTCTTGGTAAAATAAAGACTAATAGAAATGGGTTAATTTAACTTGCAAGAACCATTTAATAATAAGCCTGAGCTAATAGGTCAAACAGTTTGTAATTAGTATTAAGCCTTAGAGTCGTTATTTGGGAAGTGGTGGGTGGGAGAGAAACCCCAGTTACAGGTAGAAGTGGAAACATCTCTCCTCTAGGTCTCAGATGCTAGCTGAGAGTATTCTTACTCTTTTGGTTTGTAGAATCTATGTGCTTATTTATACATTCAAAGGAATATTCTTGGGCTGGAGAGATGGCTCAGTAGATTAAGATCATTTACAGCTCTTCACAGGATCTGAGTTCCATTCCTAGTATACATGCCAGATGGCTCACAAGCACCTGTAAATTAAGTTCCATGGGATCCCACACCCTCTTTTGACCTTTGAGGGCATCTATAAAAACATGGCATTTGTATACATATGCATGTGTACACACACCACACACGGGTGCATGCACGCACACACACATATACATGCAAATAAAGTATAAGTAAATCTCTTTTATTTTTTAAAGGATGATCACAAAGATATAAGTTCATATACAGGGGAAGACCAAAAAGATAGCCCAAGATAACTTGGATCTGTACCTGTAACATCTTGAACATTGCACAATAAGTTTTCAGCTCATTAGCCTAGCAGGAGGGTCAGAGGAAGGTGTAGGTCGCGTCTTCCTGGGAACTTCCGTTCACACTAAAAACTGGTGTAAGTGAAGACATTTATTTTCTCCCACATCGTTATCTGGAAATTTCTCTTTATTCTTAGTCAATAGAGTATAAAACAAAGAATAAAAAATAATTGTTGCTCTCCTTTTATCAACGTTATAACTAGATTATTTGGTGAAGGGATGGCTTTGGAGGTATATAAAAGAAGAAATCTCTAAAACACTTTGCTTTGTGTCAAGCCAATTTCACAAGACTGGTGCTATTATAAAATAGCACTGTAAAAAAGATGAAAAAAATCAGTTTTTAATCAGCTGCATACTTTTACAAAGTAATTAAAACTATCCATACATTAAAATCATAATTGGTCCTCCTAACAATTTACTCCCAAGGACAAGTTATTACTGATAAGATTCTCCCACAATAGAAAGTGAGGTTGTCCCATGAATTATGAAGAGCCTGCTCCTTGTGCAGCTCTTTAATTGTAGACGATAGGGCTGCTGCCTCGAATGTTCCTAATGCACTCGCTCCTGAATTATTAATGGGTCTCCAGCCCCAGTGCATTTGCCACTCGCGCCCACCCCTTCAGTGTCAAACCTTCTGTGTTGCAGCAGGCTAGGTCCAGAGACATGAATAGTAAGGTTTCAGTTTTATATTATTAATGTTATTTTCTATACGATATACACTCAAAGATACAATATGAATTTGAACGATATGGGTTGAAACTTCTGTTGTAGTGCTTTAAGATGTCAGGGAATATTTCTAATCTACCTACAAATTTAAATCTGAGTTTACTTGAATGCTAGCTAAGCTTATAAAATGCATTCTCTAAATCTCCTCATGTTCAATCTCCTCTAGTACCTGAATGACCAAAGAGAAATAAAAAAAAAAAAAAAAAAAGAGGACGTGACTGCTCCTGGGTGTGGTAGAGGAGAGGGTTTATTGTAGATAAATGGGAGACCATCGGCAGAGGCAGGGACATCTGGGAGAGTCCAGAGTGGCATGACCATGATCCTTGTGAGGAAGGGTGGGGAGGGGAGCACCAGGAGACCAGGAGGGTAAAGAGTAAACCAAAAATGCATGCATAACGGCTGGGTAAACAAAATGACTGGGTTATACAGGGAGGGGCAGCTGGGAGAAGGGCCCTCCAGCCCCTGTGCTGGAGAAGTTTAGGGCAGGGGATGGGATATGCCAGCCATACCTGTAACAGGTAGGGACTTAGGTATGCTGGGAAAACCTGAGTCAGGTCCACTTGGATATGTTAAATAGGCATATCAGATAGCCTTTTGTCCTGGGTTTGAGTCCTAACAGTATCTCAGATGAAATCTGAGAGAGAGAGGGAAAAAAAAGAAATCTGATTCTTTTTATTCTTTTGAAGGCATGGAGATTTGTCCCGAAACAAAGAATCATCTCAAAAACAAAGGTATTTGGAGCCTGGACTTGAATATGGTCATTAGGTTATGCTCAACTGACCATGGCAAATGGTACATAAGTTGCCCTCCCCTTGAGATAAAACAAAGGTAAACAGCCAATACAAATAGACAGGCTCACTACCCAGTAACTTCCCAACTCTCTGCTGGTCTACCTCCATCTCTCCCTGCTGCTTGCAAGGGCGTACACACAACAGGCTGCTATTGCGGGCATAGACATAAGGACACTGTGTGACTGTGACCCGGGACACTTTGTGCAGGTACCAGGCCATCTGGTGGTAATGGTTACCGGAGAATCGGGTGCACAATGTCAACTCCCGACTGCTTTTGCTCTATGGAAGGAGACTCAGCCTCGGGAAGCAGGAACATGGCTCACACCTCTGCACGCCACTTTCCCCTAAGGGCCTGTGCTGTCCCACCAGGAGAGTTCACTACCTGAGGCTGAGGATGAAATCACCATCACCTCCTTGTTCACACCTAGAAAACCAAAGAGAGCTGGGCCAATCCCCGGGGCAGAAAGTTTTCTGCTGTCTCCTGCGATTTTGTGTCCAGTGTAGAATATGATATTTGCCAAATTTGTGAGCACAATGAACTGCCCAGAAAGATGCGGGCTAGTGAGGGAATTCCAGGCTAATTGAGCCTGCCTGTTTACTGTGTCCCAGATTAGTTCAGCTCTGACTGTAAAAAAGGGTGAAAAGGCAGTCACTTTTAAAGAACACTCTATATATTTTAGGATACTTGTTTGTGCTACGGATGATGACTTGCAAAACTAAAGGAAGCTTGCAGCTCCGGGGTCCTAAAACAGTTCCTTTCCTCTTCTCAGCACAAGTTGCCAAAAGGACGTATTCATTCTAGACCTGAATGTCCAAAAGGACGTATTCATTCTAGACCTGAATGTCCAAAAGGACGTATTCATTCTAGACCTGAATGTCCAAAACTGAATGAGAGCCACCATGCTACAAATGGTTGATTTCACAGCGAGAACTCTGTTTCCTTACTTTATTGTACCTAATTGTTTCCTCCACTAGAATGGTTTTCTTTGATCTTGCAATAAGGACTCTTAATCATATGATTATGAAAACGATGAAGGCTACCATCAGATTCAGCTTGTGAAGCCTATCTTGAATGATGCATTCTCTTCTCTAAAGCCTTCCCTTGCTTCCCTGCATCCCTAGAAGGAATTTTCTGGGTGACTTTGAAGCTGCCTGTGACATGCCTCCACAGTGTGGTTTCTCGCCTCTGCCCTGAGCACAGGTGCATGCCACATTCCTGGCTCTTTTCTTCATGGAGCCTCCTCTTGGAGGAGGCGCAGCTATGCTTGTGCCTGCCTTTCTCTGACTTTACTGCCTCCTACGATCATTATCCAAACCATAAATGTAAAATTACTAGTGAATACAATGCTCATCAGAATGAAAAAGGCCATTCACAAGTACTTTTGAAAATACAGAAAAATCTGCAATCTGAATTTGGCTTTGATTTTTAAATTCAAGCCACATAGATATATTTTGGGTCCTAGAAGGTACATTGAATTCTATCCAGTCCTTTTCAAGTGTTACATCCCTGAGTCATTGTCTACTGGTGCTGGTCAACAAACTGCTGCGCAGCCAGTGTTAGCCAACAGCCAATGGCTGACCTGTGAGCTGTGCAGGATGTCGCTGGCCTCATAGCAGGCTAAGTGGTGGGTTCAAGATGGTTCCCGTTATTTCTCATTCTTCAAGAGATAGATAAGTACAGGCATTGATGAGCACTTGTGCAAGAGGACAATACGGTCACTCAGTGCATTTTAAGTCCTTTGTAGGATATCTGATACATATTGACCAAAGAGAGAGCCATAGGCCAAAATCCACATGTGGCAGTGTAAAGAATTGAAGTCTACCACAGTCGAATTTTTCCTAATACTATTCTTAACAACTTTCAACAGGATATACATAAAAATAAATTAACAAAATTTAATTAACATACTAGGTTAACTATTACAGCACCTTTAAACAATGTTTTAATAAATCCTCCTTTCCTCTCATCCCCCACCCTGCACACTATTGTACCCTCCCCCATCCTAGACTCTTTTCCTCTTTTGCGACCCCTTGACCTTTTGCTCACTGTATGTCATTCCTC
This sequence comes from Alexandromys fortis, assembly GCF_014885135.2. Classification (NCBI taxonomy): domain Eukaryota; kingdom Metazoa; phylum Chordata; class Mammalia; order Rodentia; family Cricetidae; genus Alexandromys; species Alexandromys fortis. The sequence goes on from NW_026067924.1 coordinate 22,777,919, forward strand.
ATCACCTGTTTTCACTCTCTTGGTCTCCTTTCTAGTCTTTTAGGCTTTACCCTCCTTTATATCTATCTATCTATCTATCTATCTATCTATCTATCTATCTATCTGTCTGTCTGTCTTTCTGTCTATCTATCTATCTAGCTATCTGTCTATCTATCTATCTATACTGTATTATATGTATATCATAAAAAACTTTTACAGGCTAGAATCTGCACATGAGCAAGAATATGCAGTTTTATTCTGAGTGTGGATTACCTCATATAATACACTTTCCATATCCATCCATAGGTATGTCCTGATGGAGGAAGGTCATTGGTTAATTATAATAAACCAACTGCTTGGCCTCATAGCTTAGAACATAGATGGGAGGAGTAAACAGAATAGAATTCTGGGCGGAAGAGGAAGTGAGGTCAGACTCTGCTCTGCTCCTGGACAGACCCGACAGCTCTGCTCTCTGGAGCAGAGACGCCATGCTCAGCTCTCCCAGGCAACTCCAACCCAGGATGGACATAGGCTAGAATCTTCCCGGTAAGCGCACCTTGGGGTGCTTACACACATCATTAGAAATTGGCTAGTCCAGGTGCGAGAATTAGCCTGTAAGGGCTAGAGTTCATGGGCCAAGCAGTTCTTAAATGAATACAGTTTGTGTGTTGTTATTTCGGGCATAAGCTAGCCAAGCAGCCGGGGTGTTGGGGACGCAGCCCCGCCGCTCTTATTTCAACAATGTCCCTTCTACCAGAGGTAAGGGAGATGACTCCCTTTGGGTAACAGTAACCTGTTTCACAAATTCCTAAAGAATGCTTGTTTTCATCTTTTATCTAACTTCCAGACATCCTTCTATAGTCCATCTTGAGCTCATTTCAGGGCGTGTACTGCCTGAGACCTAATAATTATGTTGCATATGAAACACAAAATTGTTTCTTAATTTATTTAACCATTCTTTGTGAAGGTTAATAATATTTGTTCCTCCTTTCTCATGGGACAATAAAATAATAATTTCATAAGTTATTTCTGAGGGCAAATCCTTGCATTAAAAAGACAACTACAACAAAGAGTTGAAAGACCTTTTAGAGGTCCCTTGGTGTGGTTGCAAAGGATGAGGCGATGGAGAGAGAGAGAGAGAACGGGAGGGAGATTATGAGAATCAAGTTAGCAGAGAAAGTCTGAACCACATATCACTAAGCATGTGTGAGAAAATCCCCATTGGTTATATAGACTCAGGAGTTGTTGAATGCTATTCAAATACCCTGTAAAGGACCGGAACTCAGGGTTTTGCGCATCTTTTTCTAGCTCACCAGCCTGTTTCTATTCTCAGGACTGTTGACTTTTCAACTGTCCTGTGCAGATCTTGTCTGCTGGACCTGGGATCTGAGGACCTTAAAGAATGGGTGGGTTACGGTTTAACACTGTAGACAACCCTACTTCTGCTTCGGTGCACTTTTATACATGAATGAAACAAAGAAAACAACAACCTTAGGAAGGTTGAGCTCAGAAAAACATGATGAGAAATACATGATTAGAAAAACCTGTAAATAAATGTCAGCGAGCACACACTAAGTTTTAACAGAGCAGCCTTTTCTCCGAATCTTCTCAGGACTGACCAATTTAAACACAATTGCCTGGCACATTCTACAGATTATATCTGGGAAAGCATGAAAGTAAGGCAGAAGACCATATCCAGACCCAGGGTACACAGACCAGATTGGCTTCTATAGCTATGTTCTGGTATCCAACAAGAACAAGCATATCTTATAAATTAAATATAAGTGTTTGTCACAGGAGGCACAAAATTGCCTACAAGAACAAACCAGGGGACAAAATGCACCTGAGATAAAAGGCCCTTTGCCTTTTTTTTCCTGGAGTGTCTCTTACAATTCCCCAAGGCATTGTTCACCATGGCTCATCCTTTGACGACGTTTCTACATTAATAATTGCCTCACTTTTTCAAAACTACCTGTCTTTGGTTCAGTTTATTGCTCTGGTATACAAGAACATGGGAATCTTAGCAGCTGCCCTCTGGACTCCAATCTGTTCCTGTGCTGTGGGATTATGATCTTGTGGGATAAAGATTTGTCACTAGTACTAGTTTAATAAAATGCAGATTGGTCAGTAGCCATGCAGGAAGTATGGGCAGGGCAACCAGACTAAGAGAATTCTGGGAAGACGAAAGGAAGAGTCAGAGTCGTTATGCAGAAGCAGAGGAAGCAAGATGAGAATGTCTTACTGAGAAAATGTACCAAGCCATGTGGCTAAACATAGATAAGAATTATGGGTTAATTTAAGATGTAAGAGCTAGTTAATAATAAAACTGAGATAACAGGTCAAACAGTTTCTAATTAATGTAAGTCTCTGTGTGTTTCTTTGGGACTGAACAACTGCAGAATTGGGTGGGACAGAAACTTCTGTCTATACCCCTGCAATACTGGGAGAACCTGTTCATTCGGCAGAAGAAGAGACCCAGGATTAAGAAAAAGGGCTTGATTGTGAGGTCCTCACTGACTTTTCTACAAAAGAGACTTAAACTAAGACAGAGCAATGTCCTTGCCTTGAGGAAATAAGGTCTGGCTGAGGACAGGTTAAACTTTTCATGACTTATGCAAGGGCTGTCTTAAGCATCTCTCTGCGTGCCTACAGTGGGAAGAAGGATGCAACTTGGTTCCCTCTGGGTTAAAGCAATTTGCAACATCTCACCAGTGTCAAACTTTTGCTGAGCCCATTCAGAGATAATAAAAGTAATTTTTAACAATAGAGAAGGTGAACTTATGCGAAGTATTTATAGCATCTAAAGTTAGTATACATACACCAGTTTGTTTTCACTGTTTATTTCTTCCCTCTTCTCGGAGGAGGATGGGATTTCTGGGATGAAAACGTGCATCACCTCATGGTCCTGAAAAGTGGTCCCTTAGCCAGTTGATTGACCTGCTCAACTCTGCCAACCAAGGGATTGACCTGCTCGACTCTACTGACCAAAGGAAGAGGCAGTAACAGGCAGATTCCATTCTTTACCGTGAGTAACCAGCAGATGTAGACTGACCTAGAACAGCAGGTATCTGTTGAGAAATGTGAGACAAAAAAACAAAACAAAACAAAAGAAACCTATCCTAATGTTACTCCTAGTCAAATATGTGCCTCACATTTTTGCCCCTATTTTCAATTGAAAAACACATTTAACAATAAAGTTAATTCTTTCAACATATGGCTATTCAACTTTAACTTTAAAAGAGAATGGGCAATCTTACCAAAGACCAAGGAGGAAATGGGATTGAATACATATACAGAAGAGAACAGTGATTCTCCCGTTCCCCATCTCCAAGTAAAATATGCGTGCACAGTGCCCAAGGGAGGAATTAAGCTTCTCATCATGCCCTTAGTAGAAAATGAAAAGCTGCCAAACTACGCATAAATTAGCAAAAGGCAACAGATGCAAGTTGTTAATTCATTCTTTTGTGTTTCTTGGCATAAATTGGGAACAGGTTCCTTATTGTTGCTGCTGAACTCCACACATGAGAACTGGAAACCTTAAGCTACTACATCAACCTTTCTTTCTTTTTTTTTAATAACAACTTTTTTGTTGTTGACATTTATTTGGCACATTTGAACTTAACTGACTAAAATATATATAACCTGTCACCCAGAAATCAACTTCAAAATCTAATCTTTCTGTTGGTCAGTGGTGGAGCACACATTTAATCCCAACACTCAGAGACAGGCAGATCTCTGTGAGTTTGAGGTCAGCCTGGTCTACAGAGTGCATTCTAGGACAGCCAGGGCCACACAGATAAATCTTGTCTTGAAAACAACAACAACAACAAATAATAATAATCTTTCTTCAGAAGAATGGTTTCAGTCTAGACTGGTCTTTTTGGTGGAATTTAGAAAACAATTTCTGTCTAAAGCTTGCTATCAAGACCTTGAAAATTCCAAGGTAAGAGCCATTAGTACTTTGATTTGGTTGTGCTGATTGTTTTACAAAAGCATGAGAAAAATAAAGAGCAATGAAGAAACAAAGTAGCTTTAAAGTGAAGGGAAGGGCCCTTAAGATAGGGAAGACCACCTCTCAGAGGCTAGTAGTGTGGGGCCGTCAGGACCATGCCTTCTCTGTCTCACAGAGCGGCCTCAGCACATATCCACATATCCACAGAAGGTTCTGTGGCAGTTATGGAAAGATTTCATCAGGCAAATATTAGAACCTGCAATCCTGAATATTAAAATTGAGAATTTTTGTGAGCTCAAGGTAAAATTAACGGGAGATTTTCAAGTTTCACAATACCCATTCGTGAGTATGCAAATCATTTTATTTGGTTGAGGTATCCATTTATTCTACCTTAATCTGCAATACCTGAGATTCTCTCTTCCATGTTTTATAATCTGTTGGTGAGACCTACCTCTGAAATTTTGTATGACATTCTAAATATTTTTACATTCAGTTTTATTTCAGTTTTGGGTTTTCTTTAGTGATTCTGTTTCTTTGTTAAATTCTATTTTCAAGACTTGAATTGTTTTCATTATTTTTTTTTAAGATTTATTTATTTATTATGTATACAGTGTTCTGTCTGTCTGTATGCTTGCTGGCCAGAAGAGGGCACCAGATCTCATTACAGATGGCTGTGAGCCACCATGTGGTTGCTGGGAATTGAACTCAGGACCTCTGGAAGAACAGTCAGTGCTCTTAACCTCTGAGCCATCTCTCCAGCCCTGTTTTCATTATTTTATTCAATTATTTGTATTTTCATGGATTTCATTGAGGGATTTTTTTCATATATTCTTTAAGATCCTTGAGCATATTCATAATTGCTATTTTTGAAATCATTGTCTTATGATTCAGCGGCATGAATTTCTCAGGGCCTACTGCAGTATGGCTATTGGCTTCTTGTGGAGGCAGATTGCCTTATGTGTTTATGGTTGTGGTTTTTTTTTCTAAGCATCTGGAATTATAATGTTTGAGGTGCTTCTTGATGTCAATATCTTGTCTTGTCTTTGTTGGCAGGGGGAGTGTTCCATTCTTTGGTTGTTGCCCTGTCTGGATCTCTTTGGATCCTAGGCAAGGATGGTGGCTATCATGGTCCATCCATGGTAGAGAGCATGTCTGCTAGTTGGTGGGTGACAGAAAGGTCTAGAGATGGGCTAAAAGGAAAGGCGAGAGGGGCCCCAGGAAAGAGCTAGAGGTGTCATGGTTCCCATCAAGACGCAAAGTTCACAGGGAATGGAGGTAGGATGGGAAAGGAGCTCCTGAATGCAGGCTGCAGTCGAATAAAGAGTATATCTGGAGAGATAGAGATGAAAGGCTAGGGGAGCCCTGGGTTTGCTCCAAGAGGAGGAGACCACAGGGAGCCGATGTGGCATAGGAGGAGAGGTCTCTGTAGACACGCTGTTCTAGGAGTGAGAATGAGTTTGGAGAGAGTGTAATTGAGCGCAGGAACTATAGTGAATTGACAACTTGAGTACCACACTAGTGTGGCCTCTGGGGTCCTGGTAGAAGTTGTTTCTGCAGGTCAGCCATGGTGGTTAACACGGATGAACTGAGAGGGGCTAGAAGAGAAGGCTGACAGGGTCAGGAGGAATGAGCCCATCTGAGTCTGCAGAAGAGGTAGAGGGGATGGAGTCAGGGTGTGAAGGGTGGTTCCTGCAGGCGGGTTGCTGCAGGACTGTGAGTAGAGACAGGAATGGAGGACAGCAGTGACCGTGACAATCGCCAGGGTCCCAGCCCAGTGTGGCCACTGGGGTCCTGGTAGAAAGTGCTTCTATAGATCAGAGCACTGGCAGCAAGTACTGGAGGTTGGCTGGACAGGAAGGCTCACAGGGTCAGTAGGAAGGAGCCAGACTAGGTCCATTCCAAGAGACAGGAGCCAGACTAGGTCCACTCCAAGAGACAGAGTCCTCCTCATTCTTTTAAAACTGGAAAATCGCGTTTCTTACCTGACAACCTCTCAAAGGAAATTGTCACCTGCCCTATTTGTTGTCTACTTCAAACTCCATTCTAACATGATCGGAGTGCCACATTCTCTCCAGAGTCCTAGCTACATTAAAACCCTGCCATACATTTCCTGATCGGTAAGATTAAGAATAACTTTTTAAAAAACTAAAACAAATAATTTGAACTTAACCAACAATTATCCTTATTGCCCTTCTGGGGTACCTCACAGTCTCATCTGGTAAAAACATCTCGAATTCCCTTGAGAGAATTCCTCTTTAAATCAATTTCCAGTGTTTCCAGGGACAGCTGACGTCTCCATTTCTAGGATTGAAAACATGGCCAGCCTGTCAGAACTAATGAATACCATGATAGAACTATTAGTAAACTGGAATTTTGTTAGGGTTTTCTACTCCTCCTCCGTGTGTGTGTGTACATTTCATGAGGATTGTAACAAAAACTAATCATACAATGAACAAACAAAATTGTGATATAGTCATATGACGGAACATTATGTAACAAAACCATATGTTAAAATAACAACATAGATGAATCTCATAAGCATAATTTTGGATGGAAGGAGGCACGTCATCAGAAAGGCACATTGTGTGAGTCTATTGTCACATAGTGGACACCTTCAGGGAAGAGGAAGCACCGTGACTGGGAACCGGTCGATGCGAGGCTCCCACGTGCTAACAATGCTCTTTTCTTTGGGTGGGATGGCGCTTCGTGGATGTGTTTACGTGGGAAAGTCGTTCAGATGGATGTTTATTATATAAGTACACTTTCACTATGTGACATACTTTAACAGAAAATGCTAACCATGGAGGCTAAGAAAATGCCAGCTGCACTGATATTGCCCATAATCCCAAGTGTTTGACAGGCTGACACAGGAAGATTGTTTAAGGCTGAGAATCGAGTCAGCCTGGGAAGAAGAGTGACTTCCCCTCTCAGGGAGGAAAAGGGAGGGAGCAAGAGCGTGAGGGTGAGCAAGAGGGAACGAGAGAGAGAGAGAGAGAGAGAGAGAGAGAGAGAGAGAGAGAGAGAGAGAGAGAGAGAAGTGACTTCTCACTTCAAGATAATTTAAAACTATACCTAGCTTAAAAAATCTAATTATATATTAGAAGAAAGGATTAGATTTCATACCATATAAAATAAATTATAATAAGTTAAATAATCAAACTTGGAAATAGCATGATTTAAAGTCTGAAACACAAACACAAATATACATTTGGTTCAAGGGAAGGGAAGAAGGCAAAAAAAGGTGATTTGACACATGATCCTTCCTGATCAACATGGAAAACTGAAAATATTTCTAACATGTATACAAAAGGTAGCTATTTATAAAAACATTCAAATACAAACGATGAACAGGAAAATGTCTGTAAGACTTAAGATACAAAAGCACTTTGATATTGGCTGCTCCGCCTTCAAGAGCAGTAATCAGTTTGAAGGTCTGAGGAAGCGTTTCTCTTTCAAGAAACTGTACATATTAGTGTATGTGTGCTGTGTGCATGTGAGTGTGCATGTCATAGTACATATTAGTGTATGTGTGCTGTGTGCATGTGAGTGTGCATGCCATAGTACATATTAGTGTATTGTGTTGTGTGCATGTGAGTGTGCATGCCATGGTACATATTAGTCTATGTGTGCATGTGAGTGTGCATGCCATGGTACATATTAGTGCATGTGTGCTGTGTGCATGTGAGTGTGCATGCCATGGTACGTATTAGTGTATGTGTGCTGTGTGCATGTGAGTGTGCATGCCATGGTACATATTAGTGTATGTGTGTTGTGTGCATGTGAGTGTTCATGTCAAGGTACATATTAGTGCATGTGTGTTGTGTGCACGTGAGTGTGAATGCCATGGTACATATGTGGGAGTCAGAAGACAACTTTGTGGAGTTGGTTTTCACTCTTCAACTTTATATGGACTCCAGGAATCAAACTCAGGTCATTACAAATGCTTCACCTAGTGAGCCACCTCCCTGGCCCCAGGATTTCTCTTTAAAATAAACATACTTAAGTAGGTAAAAGATAATTCAAAGAATTCAATGGGACAGGGACTTTACTCGGTAACTTTTCTGAAGCTTTTGGTATTCTTTCTTACAAGTCTTATAAAAGCATTTGAACAAGACATATTAAACTCTAAAATCAGCACATCTAAGTGTGTTAGAATTCTCAAAAAAAAATCTATTAGAATCTTACTCAAAACAAAAAGCAAAGTTTACCATTGACAATGCAGAGGAATCTCTTCCACAGAGTCATAGTTTGCCAAGATTGGCGAACACAAATAGTCTGAGGAAGCTCCACCCCCTCTTCCTTGGAGGGTGGGAGTGTGTCCTAGCCCCAGCCTGGAGATTTGGGCTGCACAGATGGGCTCATCAGAGAAGGCTGAGGCCCTGGATGTGGGACTCATGCTATCCCTGAGGATTGAGGAGTTTGTGGGTAAGGTAGGATCAGACAGATCTGCTAAAATAGAACCTCCCACGTGACCCAAAACTCCAGGCTTGGGTTAGGGTACACTTCCTGCTTGCCAGCCCAGAACCCTGTGATCAACTGATTTCATCCCTTCCGAGGTACACCCAGCATCCAGATCCAGGCCTGCCCAGCACATCTTAAATTGAGATCCAAGCTTCTCTACAGGAAGTGGATCTTTGGGTATGACATCTGAAGATATAGCCTATCCTGCTACTCTTACTTCCTATCTGTTATGAAATTTGCAGCCTTTTACATGTATTTCAACCCAGCATGGTGTCCTACATGACTGAGGTTCCAAAATAAATCGAGGCAAGGACTACAGTTTGGAACTTCTGTCGCAAAATAATTCTTTCCTCATTTATGTTGTTCTGTCAAGTATTTTGACAATGACAAAAAAAAAGTCTACCTAGGACAGAAAATTGGTGGTAGGAATAGGGTTGTTGCTATTACGACTGCCTGTGCAGTTCTTAAGTCTCTGGGACTAGTTTGCAGAAGGTATTTGGAGAAGTTTGGAGTACTGAGTTAGGGAAAAACCTATAATGCCCTTAGAAAATGTATGATTTAGAAATGCAAATTTTGGAAACTTCTGATTTGGAACTTTCGGGTTCAGAACGACAATAGAAATGGGAGTGTTTTTATTATCACAAGGTTTGAGGCAAGAATAAGAACTCTACAGGAATTGCTAAAGTGTAACACTTTAACAATGAACTTCCATACCTTTCCCCTGGCTTCAGCCTTCATATGCAGCTGACTTTTATAGTGATAGACTAGATGATGTGGTGGGGGAGATTCCAAGACAGCATAGTGTTTAAGCTACAGCATTATTTTTATATCAGTCACTTCAAACCAGGTTTATAGTGAGAATCGGGAGGAAAAGCAGAGGTAGGCAATTTAAAAAAATATGCAGTTTGACCCAAAAAGAATCTCATTCAAAGATGTGGAGAAGGTTAATTTCTTTCTTGTTGCTTGTTTTGCTGGTATTGTGTGTACGGTGCTGGGATGGAATGCAAAGCCTTGGACATGTACATAGCTCTAATCTCTTCAAAGATCACATTATTCAACTAGGAATATAGCAAGAGCACTTGTCTATCATGACTGAGGCTCTAGAGTCAATTCAGGTACTCAAGAAGAGGGAACAAGAACAAGAATAAGAGAGAATAAGAGGAGGATGAGGAGGACAGGAGGAGAAAGAGGAAGGAGTCATAGTAAAGTGCTTTGCATCAGAACCAAACAAAAGATGCCTTAGTCTGTTGTCTCAGCACCTGCAGCTAAGGTAGGATAATTGTCCTAAGTTCTAGGCCAGCCTGGGCTGCAAAATGAGATCCTATCTCAATAAATAACACCAGAATTGCTGTGGGAAGTCCTTCTGTGTTGCTTTTATTGGTTAGTAAAGTAACCAATGAGTAAAGAAGCTGCTTTGGCCTTTGATAGGGCAGAATAGAACTGGTGGGGGAGAACTAAGATGAATGCTGGGTGAAAGTAGGTGGAGTCAAAGAGATGCCATGTAACTGCCAGAGGAAAAAGACGTGGGACACCAGCTGGAACCTTGTCTGTAGGCTACAAGCCTCGTGGTAAAATATAAAATAATAGAAATGGGTTAATTAGAGATTTAAGAGCTAGCTAGAAATACACTTAAGCTATTGGCCAAACAGTATTGCAAATAATATAGTTTCTGAATGGTTATTTTGGGTCTGAGTAGCTGGGAACGAATGAGCAGCCTCCACCAACACAGAATAATGCATTGAGGGTATCTCAGAAACTGCTCATATCTCAGCCATCATGATAGGCTCAAGTGTAAATGTTTTGATTAATTTAAAAAGACTGTAGGAGACAGATTCAGGTCACGTTGCCCCTACAGAGCTGTGTAGAGAAGTTTTCCCACTGTCAATCATTGTGATACTCAGAGATCATTAAAGACATGATCTGAGGAAATGGAAATACTGCTGATACTGATGACAGACCTTAGCATCATTCATATAGAATGCAAGAGTTGCAGAACATAGAAGTTTCTATCTGGATTTCAAATGAAGGTTTAGGAGGCCAGACAATGAATGCATCGTTAGAATCCCTGCAAGGTGAGACCAATGACCCCAGGAAGTTAGAGATAACAAGAATATGAAGCATTGACCAAGGAAAGCAGCAAGCAGTGAGTAGCGCCCACCCAGAAAAGCAGTTCTATGAAATGCTGCAAGCAAGACTGCAGGGGTAGGTCTACCAACGCTGGAGCTCCCATCATGTCTCCAGCTCTCATCAGATGTCAGACCTGGAGCTTCAGAATCTTACGTCTGCTTGGTTGGATTTTGGTCTTGCTCCAGTCCCATCTGGTCTTTCGATGTCCTAATTTCTCCCTTTTGGAATGGGAACTTTCATTCTGTGCCATTGTATATATGCACAAACACATAAACGCAACCTGTTGAGTCCGTTTTTGTTGTTTGTGTGTATATGATTTCAGGGCTGATCGCGTTGTACGTATTGGATAGCCAACGAGAGGACTCTTCTCCAGGAGAGGCTAATGTTCCCTCCCAACAGTCATTAACTGCTTTAGCTCTTTGCCTAGGAGGTGAGTGAGACCCCATGAGATTTCCCCCTTCCATGATAGCATGTAGTGCCCCGCTTATAATGGATTTCCCTACACTATCCTGCTGTGTGAACTCTGTTCCCATAGAACTTTGTTTGCTCTCCCAGGAAGAATTCCTCTGTCTGTAGAAGGAATGCTACAGGCAAGATATTTCCTCCTCTCCCCGGCAAAGCAGCTTAGCTCACTCAAGGACATTAGGTGAACAGCTCCCTTTCTGCCAAAAGATGTTCTGTATTCTGAGCATATTTGGTGCTAGTGAAGAGAAATACTCTTTCCATTTTTCATGTTTCTCTGTCCCTGCTTTGAACTCTGAGCTATTCCAAATAAAAGCTTCACTGGATGTCTATAGAGGGACTCTTGAGTAGCACGGTCTTGAGTCCCCTGGTTCTGTTGAACCTCTTATTCAGCTTTAATCCCTCAGCAATTGTGGAACTTGACAACAGGCCTATTGACATTGTCATTACCCAGGTCTTGCTTAGGTAACCATTTCTAGGGGAAAGGATCTCACAGCAGACTTCCTGGCCCTCTGACCCTTACAATCACTCTACCCTGCCTTCTGTGTTGTTCCCTAAAATTCAGAAGTAGGAGATGTGCTGTAGATGTACACACTGAGACTGGACTCACTGAGATCCATTGATCTCTGCCATGTGTCCATTATGGTTTTCTGTAATAATCTCCATTGACTATAAGAGCAGCTTCTTTGATGAGGGGTCATAGCTACACATCTCTGTGAGTATAAGCATAAATCTATGCTGGTTTAGTAAAATGGTAGTAGTAGATTCTCTTCTAAAATCCATGTTCTCACCAGCCCCAAGTAGTTGGCTAGGTTTCTATTACCAGGCATTATTCAAGACCAATTAGACAGCTATTTGCTACTGCCAACATGTGAGTACCACTATCCACCTTTAGGGACATCTCACCACGCTGCTCAGTGCTGTGGTTCACAGGCATCATAGCTGGATGGGACTATTTTTCCGTCCCTTGGCAGTTTGCATAGTACCCTCTGGCACTGTAGAAGCTAGATAACAGGAAGGAGGTTTTAGGCTAATTTCACCTCAAATAATCTGAATCCTGTGTCCTAAGTGTGTGTAATCTTCAGCAAGAGATACTTTCCTTCAATATCTAAGGAGCAACCAAGGGACACAAGAGTAGCCTGTATTGTTTTGGGAGTCCCTGAATTGACCAACAACTCAGAGACGTCTCATGCCTGGTACTGAGATTTTTAATAGATTGTCTATAGTTCTTGTGTAGAGTTTTATCAGCCCAAGTAGCATGTTTAGGGTGTGTGTGTGTGTGTGTGCATAAACTTATATAATATTTAATTTTAGGTAAATATAAAATGATTCCTAGAGGCATTATCAAACAGCCTTCATGTTATTTATCCCCTCTTTATTCCTCTATATTGACCTCTCTCATCCCACCCCATTTCTCCAATTACCCTCTTTCTATTATCACCTGTATCTTTCTATTTCCCCTCAGGTCCACCCCGAACTCAGTGTCCCTTTGTACTTTTTTGATTTCTGAAGTTATTCCTGCTGTATCCTCATGTATGAAGATCTGGAGCTAGGAACTGCAGACGAGAGAGAACATTTGGTTTTTGTCTTTCCAGGACTCTGCTACCTCACCCCACACGATCTATTCTAGTTCCCAAAACTTACCTGCAAATTTCATTTTTCTTAACAGATGAATAGTATTCCATTTGTATATGTAATGCATTTTCATTATCTGCTCATCTGTTGAAGGAAATTTAGATAGATTTATTTTTAGTTTTGGGGGATTCTTAATATTGTTTTCCAGAGTGGCTCTACAAGTTCGCACTCTCACAAAGATACCCTTAGCCCCTCTACTACCACTAGTCCCAGACTCCACGAGTTTTGTGAATGCGAACCATTAACACAGTTATTTTCACATATCGGATTCTGTCTTCAAAGATTGGCAGAATCAATATTGTGAAAATGACCATTCTCCAAAAGCAATTTACAGACATAATGCATTCCCCATCAAATATCCATGCTGTTTTTAAAAGGAATAGAAAAAAATTATAAAACTCATGTATACTCACATAAGATCCTGGATCCCAAAGCTGTCCTGAGTGAAAAGAACAGTATTGGAGGGATTGCCAGTCCAGATTTCAAGACCTATTATAGAGCTATAGCAATAAAAAGTATGGTGGTGGCACTAAAACAGACATGTAAACAAATAGACTGAAATAGGAGACCCAAATGTAAGTACACAGAACTACAGGCCTCTGATATTCTAAAGAGATGCACAGTAGAGAAAGGAAGCACCATCACCAACTGGTGCAGGGAAAACCAGATGACCACAAGTACAGAAGTGAAATTAGACTGCTCTGTATTACCCCGAACAAAAAAAATAATTCCGAGCAGATTAACTGAAATTTGAAATCCTAAAACTGAAATAAGAAAATATAAGCAATACCCTAAAGATATGGGTGTAGGAAAGTGCTTTCTTAATAGCACTCAATTTGCCCAGTAATTAAGGCTAATAATTGACAAGTGGGACCTCATAAAACTAAAACACAGACCCATGCCAGTCTTGTGACTGCTGCTCCAGTTCATCTGAGCTTTGTTCAGTTGTTTTAGAGGGCTTTGTCTCCTCTGTCTCCCCTACTTCCTGCACAGGGTTCCCTGAGTTCTGAGGAGGAGAGATTTGATGGGGACAACTCATTGAGAGCTGTATGTTCCAAGGTCTCAACTACTGCTTTAGGCACTATATTGAAAAGAAATGGGGACAGTGTCTGCTTCCTGATTTTAATGGGACCGCTTTGAGCTTTTCTCTATATAGGGTAAGTTTGGTTATAGTTTTGTCATATTGAATCTTTATTATGTTGATTTATGCTCCTTGTAGACTTACTTTCTCTAGAACTTTTATCATGAAAGTATGTTGCATTCTGCCAAAGTTTTTTCAGCATCTATTAACATAAGTATGTATGTGAATTTTGTCTTTGAGTCCATTTGTATTATTTATAACATTTATTGTCTTACTATGTTGAACTACCACTGGATCTCTGGGAGAAAGCAAAATTTATAATTCTATTCAGCTACAAAGGCATTCTTTGTCTCAATCTATGCTTACTTTATGTTTCTCTGACTTTAAGAACTTGAGCTCTGGCTTATTTGCTCCAGAGTCTGGATTGCATTTGCTATTGAAATCTTGTTTTATATTTTAGTCTTTAGATAGTTGGCAATGGGTTTTAAACCCTACTAAAACTCATCAAAATTTTTAATCAAGTGAGTAATTATACTTTTCAAATTACTAAAATCTTAATAGGCAATGGTGTATAGCATCAATACTTGCGGTACGTTGAGTGAGATGTCCCCATAAGTCCTCGGCATTTGAATAGTAGTGCCCACTTGATAGTTCCTTGAGGAGGAGGAATAGGAAGTATGTAACTGGGGTCAGGCTTAGAAGTTCCAAAAGACTACAGCCATTTCAAATTAGTTTCCTCCTTTCTGTTCATGGACCAAATGTGGGCGCTGCGCTGCTGCTCTCGCCATTTCCAGCTTGCTATCTCAGCTCCGCCATCGTTGGCGCTAACCCTCTGGAACTTAAAGCTTTGGTCTCAGCATTTCCTTCAAAGCCACGCCCCAGGCATCAGAATTCCCTACACTGAGTCTCATTATCTCCTAAAGGTTCCACACTCTTCCCCTAATAGTACCAGACCTGGTGACATTTTTTTTAAACACATAGATTCTTGGGGGGATATTTGAGACTCAAAACACCCTGTATAACACAGCTAAGTGGTGCTGTAACTGTGTCTCAAAGGGCCACTCCAACATTTTATCAAACCGGCAGTTTCCGGATAGTAAGAAACATGGTAAAATCAGTGCTTTCCATAGGCAAGGGACAACTGTAACAATTCTTTGGCTATGGAGTGGGTTCCTTAGCAGAAACAATGCTGTGTGGAATAACATGGTTGTGACTGAGGTGTTTTATAATCCATATATAGCAGTTTTGGCACCAGAGAGTAGTGCCATTTGCGAGACTCTGTGTTGGTCTCTGCTGCTGGTACATGTGGCTGGCACTCAACAACAGCTATAGCCAGGTCAACTTTAGTAAGTGAAAGTTCATAGTGTTGACCCCTGGTATAACCTCCATCTTTGCTACCATGATCACATCATTCATGAAACCATTGGGCGAATGGCAGCAATGACTGAAGAAAGAGGCATCTGTACATAGAATGGGTCATCTTGTCTACTCAATTATTTAACTCCTTCTCTCTAAACTCACTTTTTTTTGAGCATTTACATGCATAGGATACAAGATCTTCACATTCTTTGTCATTTGGAGAGATTCTATGCACACACTTCTCAAATGACTTTCTCACTTTCTCAATAATTTTCCAACCATGCTCTTTCAAAGTTCTTGACCATCCACCCAACTGATTGTCTATAGCACATTAGTCAGTAAACAATTACATATATAACAGTTTCTCCTTCTGGGTGTACATGTCTGTGTACTGCTTGAATTTCTTCCATTGTGGCGATTTCCCTTCATTGGTATCTTTCAAGGTTTTCCCAGAAAGGGATTGTAGTGCTACAGTTGTAAACTTCTGTGTGGTATTGTATAGCATGTAGAACCATTAGTAAACCAGAACGTCTTCTCTTCCTCAGTCATTTGATCATAGGCATTCTTGGGAGCAGAAAGCATTGTAATGCCATTAAAAACTATGGATATTTAGGCAATTTGGATCTGCTGAGGCTCAATCACATATATACCACTTCCATTTTATAATGAGCTGCTACTGTGCATCCCATCTTTATTGCTTGGTGGGTAGATCAGATAATATATAACTTATTATGGGCATCTCAGATCACATGTTAACTTTGTGGTCCATTGTCCAACATTCACTTTCCATTAGGGACCAATAACAGGCCAAGAACTATTTCTCAAAAGAAGAATAATTGTCTACAGATGATGATGGTAGAATCTCGCTCTAAATTCCCAAGAGTATCATCCGTGATACACCTATACAGGCCTTCAAAGGTTCCAAAATGCATCCATATCTTCTTCATCAGTCACCTAATCATGGGCTTACCCCATATAACACCTCAAGTACCATCATATGATTTGATGTAGAATTCCCTTCTGCATGCTGTAAATGTGTTTTATTACCATTGGTTAATGAAGACGCTGCTTTGGGCCTATTGCAGCACAGAATGGAGCAAGGTGGGAATTCCAAGCAGAGAAAGTAGGCAAAGTCAAGGAGAAGCCATGAAGCTGCTGAAAGAGTCAGATGCCAACTGCCAGCCAGAACCTTACTAGTTAACCATGAGCCTCATAGTAAAATACAAAATAGTAGGGATGCTTTAATTTAAGATGTAAGAACTATCTAGGAATATGTTTAATCTATTGGTCAAACAGTATTGTAATTACAGATTCCGTGCAATTATTTAGGGTCTGGGTGGCCAGGAAATGAACCAGCAGCCTCCATCTACAGAATGATGCCCAATGTTCAGCAATGTACATCTACATAAAGCCTAAAAAAAAGCTTAAAAAAGAAAGAAGGGGGCTTTCAGATCCACAAAAATGGGAGCCAAATGCAGCTTCTTGGTAGCTGCATTCCCTTCCCCCCATGGGCTCTGTTTGCTGGTTTTATTACCATTAGTAAACCAGTAAAGGAGCCCGGTGGCTCCTTTAAGAGAGGTCTTTCTGACTCAGCTGTAGCAGCAAACACTTTGTGGCTCCTTTAAGAAGGCTCCCTGGTCGGTGCTAGTTGCACAAACAGCTCTGGCTCTTTCAGGTGACCTAGCATTTAAATGGGGTTTATGAGCAGAGTGCTATAACTTGCTTAATGAACATAGACCCACTGTGTGCCTGGAAATGGGGCTGTGAGCATGACTTGCATGGCTATCACCTAACGAACCTACTCCACCATGTTGGACTGGACAGAGCCAAAAGGCAGAGCAGCCTTGGTTCTAGCCATGCGGATTAGCATTTTAAGAAGTGCTCTTGGAAAGAAAAGGATTCCAGATATGCAATAGGACAGATTCAGACATAAAAATCTCCTAAGTGAAACACAGGTGTTCAAAAAATGCACATACGGTTAGTAGGAGAACAAAAGGAGTATAAAGAGTTATAAAAAGAAGTAAATAGTTTTTAAAAAAAATATTTAAGGAGGCAGTGTACAGAGAGTCAAGGATTGAAAGAGTATAGAAAAATAAGCCACATAAAGATGGAAAATACACAGAGAGTCTGGATTATGTATATTATTGTGTTTTCTTTAAATTTTTTGACTGTGAACGAGCTGAGTACAGACAGGCATTTCATTGTACAGGCTGCTAAGCTAAACCAACATATATATTTTAAAGTATCTTGACTTCAAAATTTGGGTCTAAAAATATGTTGTTCTGGTTTTGTTTCCACAGAGAATGAGAACCAGTGGATTCCTTCCAGACTAATGTGGTTTGATGGACCAAGACCTCCTGAAAGATCTCCATGAACCCCAAAATTACTTTGAGCAACAAAAGCAGGAAGCAGTTTGGAGAGAATAACACCCAAATTCCCTAAATGATTGTTAATAAATGTTTGTTTTCATTTAAAGGGGGATATGATACAGAGATGGATACTTTGCATTGGTATAGATCTTGGTCTATTGGTAAAAATTTAAGGTCAATTTTGTTATATGTATTTCTGCTCTTAAGGTATTGTGTTTGCACATCTCATTTAAAAGTGTGATGTATAATTAAGAAATACTGGTTAATGATAGTCATTTATAATAATTAAGCTTGTAGCTATGTTAGTTAGATTTATTTAGATGTACAAAGATATATTTCAGGTGGACAGTTATTCTTCAAACCTTTAAAAAACTAACAGAATATGGCATTTAAAATGTTTAAGAAATTAGAACTTTTCTCAACAATGAGACACATCTGCTCCTGGCAACACCAATCTACTTCAAGAGGATGATGGGCATTGAAGAGGTTTTTTATGGAGTTAGTTAGCCATTTGAGCAAGAGACTGCTCTTGTCTGGACTACTTGATGGTATGCTGTATGAACTGGACATGCAAGACCCACAGAAAAATGACTGTTGAACTTGCTTAAAGGTGAGGTGGTCCTTTAGGGTTCCTGCTTCATGAAAGAGTCTGACAGGCATTCTGCAAGATACAGAAGAAAGTGGCTGACAAACTGCCAATAGAGATGAAACAGTTTTTCAAATTTCCTGTCTCATGGAAAAGTCTGCCAGATACTATGGGCCTGTAGGCTAAAGATGGATGCCCCAACGTTACAGTACTTTGGGTGACAGTCCAGGTAGTGAGATGTCTCTGTCAATTCTAAAATTTTGGAAGCTGCTTACAATGCACTTCCTGTTTTCTTAGTTAATATTATATCCTTCTGGAGTCTTTTAAGAGTTGAAGAGATATAGTTATAGTTTTCCTTAGTTATGATAAAGGTTAAATTAGATATAAAACTTTAGACTCATGAAGATAGGATAGATGATAGAGTATTTTTCTTAATTTGTCAAATATAAATGGACCAAATATTGTAACTATAATTTTTTCTTCGTACCTGTTTTGTTATATGTAATTCTGCTATGTTAAATTTAAAATCTTCCTTTTTATTTAGACAGAAGAAAACCAAAATTTTGTATATGTGTTGCTTTTACTGATTAATGAATAAAGAAGTTGCTTGGGTCTATGACAGGGCAGAATAGAGCAAGACAGGAATTCCAAGCAGAGATAGAGGAGAAAAGAAGGTGTAGTCAGGGAGATGCCATGTAGCTACCAAAGGAGAAAGACATGAACTGCCAGCCAGAACCTTACTGGTAGGCCAAAAGCCTCATGGTAAAATACAAAATAATAGAAATGGGTTAATTCCAAATGTAAGATCAAGCTAGGAATATGCTAGAGTCATTGGTCAAACAGTGTTGTACTTTTATATTGTTTCTCTGTGATTATTTCAGGCCTTTGTGGCTGAGAACAAATGAACAGCCTCTATATACAACGGTTCAAGTGGCAGAGCACCCTGCATGGTAGCCTGCACCTTTTGAAGAACTTTCTCCTGTTCTAAGATCCATTCAATGCTATCTGGTGGTCTTTGTGGACAGATATCTAAAATAAGAAAAGGATTTGGTAGATCAAAGAAAATCTTCTCAACTAAGAGTACCACATCTGATACAGGAGTTGAAATCAAAGTCACTCCTTGATTAAGTTTTTAGTAGTCATTCTCTATGATCCATCTGCCTTCTGCATAGGTCAAATAAGAGAGTTAAAGAAAGATGTAGTGGGACCCACCATTCCTGCATATTTCAAATTCTTCATGGTGGCACTGGCTTCTGTAATTCCCCTGAGGATATGATATTGTTTTGGGTTCATTGTTTTGCACAGAAAGACAACTCTATTGGCTTCCATCTGGCCTTTTCATCTATAATAACTCTCACTCCACAAACTAGAATAAATATGGGAATTCTGCAAACTTCTCCAATTATACATTTGGGGCCTGGAGAAATAATCACAGGCTAACATCTAGGACCCATTGGACCCACTGTGTGTCAGACTTCAACAAAAACCACAGTAATTACCTAGCTTCCATAAGTCCCTACTTTAACTGGAAGGTCACAATGCTTTTTGTGGTCAGAACCAAATTTAATAGTTATCATTGTAAAAAGCCATAGGTTATTCTTAGAAAGGATATAAGAAAGGCTAACAGTAAAATTCTGAGGTAGTTTTAGCAAGGTCTCTCCTCAGAAGCTGGCTCTTCCTTCATCAAAAGGTAATCTGTGTCTGCAAACCATCTGTATCTAGAAATTGCTTGGCAAGATTCTATATTGCTATGATCCAATGTAGCCTTTCTCTCATTTTTGTTTGTTTGTGGGGTTTTTTTTGGCCAGTACAGTCAAACAGAAATGTAATAGGCTTCTTATTTCATTCCTAGAAGCAGCACCATTAGTTAACTATTACCAAAAGTATACCAGCCATACCACCATAAAAATCATGTTGCCTATGCTGCCCATCATGAATCAGGCTATTGTAGACATTGCTTTGCCCATGCTGCCCTTTAGGATAACTATGTTCACCTTGCCTTTGGCAAGTCAGTATTGCCACCTGGCCCCTTCTCCTCCTTGGCCCAATTAAACACATTTCATTTAATTCATCCAGCTGAGAAGCAGCATCTCTGACCCTAAGGTCTGGCACAAGGAAAAGAGCAATGACAAAGCTCTCCAAATGTGCTGGTGCTTCTCTCACTATTTTGTGTCTTAACTGCATCAACGAAGGGCATATATTCTGGGCCTTTCCAGTGCGGAGGATTAGGCTTTACACAGCACACCCACTTTCAAATTAGTTTTCCTGTTGGCGGAGGCTGTTTGTTCATTCCTAACTGCAAAAACCATGAAATAATCACACAGAAACTGCATTAACTGCAATACTCTTTGGCCAATAGCTTAAGCTTCTTATGAACTAACTCTTACATTTTAAATTAACCCATCTATATTAATCTGTGCATTACCACAAGGTTGTAGCCTACTGGCAAGGTTCCCAACGGGCTCTGGTGGGGTTCTTTTTCCTTCTGCAGCTACATGGCTTCTCACTGACTCCACCTACTTCCTCCCAGCATTCAGTTTAGTTTTCCTTGCCTAGCTCTATTCTACTCTATCACAGGCCAAAGCAGAATCTTTATTAATTTACCAGTAAAAGCAACACATATACAGAAGGGTATCCCACATCATTTCCCTGAGCCTTAAAATCCTTTCAACAAGTCATCAAGGGAGATTAGGTGTCTCCAACAACCTTTTGGTAGGCCACATTATGGCAAATGTTTCAGCCAACTAATCAAATAAACTCTGACACCTTTCTGAATTGTGCAAGCTTATATATTAAACTTAGAATCTCCACTCAGTGGGCCTATATCAACAAAATTAGCCTGATTCAATTGTACCTTTCCATCATTATCTTACATCTTTATAATCCATTCCAACACATATTGTCCAGATTTCTGCTTGAAGGAATTAGCAGTGCATCCTTTAACTAAGGGTGGAGAGACTGTCCCTCAGGTGAGATAAATTCTTTAGACTCAGACGCTTCCAAGTTCTGAACCTCTTCAGGGTTCTCCCACAGATATCCATCCCAAGCTATAGGATACAACTCCTTACCAATCAGTGCCTTTACTTTAGCCACTGGCATTCTCCAAGGTTGGGACTTGCATTTTCATTGTAGGTCAGGCAATGTTGTGAGGGCTTGTGTTTGATTTTCTGCAACATGAGCTCTATGACTGCTGGAGGAAAGATTCTCTTCAAGGGCACACTTATAAAGCTGTAGACTGTTTATCAAGAGCCAGTTAGATTTTTTTTTATAGAATGCATACTCTTCCTTTGTCAGTTTTATCTGGAGCTTCTAAAAGCAACCTGTTAGCAGCATCATTTTCATTATTTTTCCACAAGTTGCCAAAAGTTTTTTATATATTCATTACATTCTGTAACACCTGCGTCTGTGTTACCCTCTCGGTACTGTTTGCACACCACTGTACTGTATGTGAGCCGGGCAAGGGCCTGGAGGTTGAAAGAACACACAAGAGACCTGGGTCATTCGAAAGATCAGCCAAATGCTGAATGCCATTTATTCTGTCTTGGGAAAATCCTTATATATCTAGCTGCTGCACAAGGAATTCCCCCAGGCAAGTGGGAAATTGCCACACCCAAGATGGAGTAAACAATGCCTTACAGCTAATCACTAGACTGGCACTCTGAAAACTGACAATGAGGTTCTATTGCCGAGTACAACAGCTACACCCCTTGTTGAAAGTAGAGAGTTCTACCTGGTACCTGCATGGAGCTTTCACCCCTATGTTCTGGTCTCTTTGGCATTGGAAGATACTCTGTGGGCTACAGAAAGAGAAACCTGGACACCAACAAAACTCTCAAACTGCAACCTATCATCCTTTCAGATATTTCTAATCATGGGCTGTAGTAAGAGGAGGGGCCGCTTGATGGTTCCTGGCCGCTCAGCCCCAAAATAATCACACAGAAACTGTATTCATTAAATCACTGCTTGGCCCATTAGCTCTAGCTTCTTATTGGCTAACTTATATTAATTTAACCCATTTCTAGTAATCTGTGTATTGCCATGACGCTGTGGCTTACTGGGTAAAATTCCCAGCTTCTGTCTCTGGCAGCTCCACCGTTTCTCTCTTGACTCACAGTCCCTCCTTGAGGATTTTTTTTTTCATTTCTAAGACACACAGTTGTCAATTTCCAGACTCAAGCCAGGATCTCCATCAGTGCTCTTGGTCTATGCTTTGCTTCAGTCATGAAAGAATCACATCCCAGAGCCTGTGGGGAAGGGAAGCTTGGAGGTATCACTGAGACAGCTTAAAACTGTTTTTTTTATTGTAATTGCTGTTTATTATTTTCTAAATTTTGTTTCTTTTCTTTTTTAAAAAAATTACTTAAAATAGAATTACATCATTTTCCCTCTTCCCAGGTCTCTTCTCTTCAACCCCTCCCATGCCCCTGACTCAGAAATTGATAGCCTCATTTTCTTTTATTATTACATATATAATATATTATACATACACATATAGATATGACAGTATATAAATATAACCTGCTGAGTCCATTTTGGTTGTATGTATATAGGTTCAGGGTTAACCATTTTCTCCCTTATTTGACATCACATTTGAGTTCATATATTTCAAGTACCAGAGGTTGGTACATGTATTATAGCCCAAGAATATACTTCTCAGCCCTTCATAAAAAAAATCTGTATTTGTTAGATTATTGCTCAAGAACCTTCATCATCTTGTCTCTTTGTATTTCTAAGAGTACCATTAGTCTTTAGACCTAGTTCTCCAGCTACCTCTGTACTCATCACCCTTTGTATTGTGACCTTGCAATTAGTCTAGTCAGGAGTCTGGGTTTTGTTCCACTTGAATCTGCATTGGTTTACAATGGACTCTAATCAATAAACGGAAGTGACAGAGGGTCAGATTTGAGAGTCAGCTTTCAGAAGCACCCTCTCTCTTTTTTATTTTCTCTCTCTGAGAACTGAAATAATGGCTGGCACAACACAGCATACCACTGGTGTAATAGTGATATGAGCATTGTGGGAATAGCTAAAAATATTTTGATTAAATTCAAGTCCAGATATGCAGGATGAAACTCATACCTAGTACCATTATTGGGTCAAGAACCTATGGCTAGGCAGGTCATAGGCCCTAAAGGAGAGCGTACTGCTGATATGTTGCTAAATAAGCATAGTTAGTATTAAACTGACTCCTAATGACTTCTTATTATACCTAGATGAAACTGTCTCTTAATCCTCGAGAAGCTTAAAGTTGCAATAGAGATTGATTAACACAGAGATCCACAGCTGGCCAATGTGCCTAGAATTAGAGACTGAAATGTTCAGCCCTAAATGGTATATAAACAGTGTATGTGTTGTGGAACTCCTTCAGCCAGTTGTCTTTAAGGTACCAGCCCACTTTGGGCATGGTCTCATGTACTATAAATATACATATACATACATATATTGGTTTTTTGAGACAGGGTTTCTCTGTCGTTTTGGAGCCTGTCCTGGAACTAGCTCTTGTAGATCAGGCTGGTCTCAAACTCACAGAGATCCGCCTGCCTCTGCCTTCCTAATGCTGGGATTAAAGGCATGCGCCACCACCACCCGGCTATATTTTTAATATCTAGCTTTTCTCAAAAACAATTTTAAACTTTTAGTTGTATTTCAGCTTTGGGAAGACTCCTTTTGTGGGTGACATATTGTTGGTGAATACACCTAGTTAATAATTGACTGTGGTTTTCATTTGTTTTTTACTCTTAAATTAGTATTTTGATGGGAAAGATAGGAAAAATTAACCAGCTGACATCCTAATCTGACTCTTCTCTTATCAGCATATCTTAGTATTCTAAAATTATATAGCAAAAGAAATTCTTATTTCATTTATTGGCTTTAAAACTCTTTATGGTTCTTCGGATCCTCAATAATTACTCCTAAAAGCTGGAACAAGCCAACATTTGACTTATCGTACATCTTAAGCCTTCCCTTCAAGTTTTACCCTTGACTTTGCTTTGTCTTTGTAACAGTTAGAATAAACCCTTCACAACAATCACATTTTACTACGTTACTCTTTTTGTTTTCATGTATTATATTCCTTGCACAGCGTCTTTTGGATTTTTAATAAAATTCTCTCCATAAATTCATATTTTCAGAGTTCTTTCTTGCTTTCACACAGTTACTGTGGTTGTTCCTATCACAGTGAAAACACACCCTAACTCTTGGTAATTATATCATATTCTTAAGTTTAATATAAACACAAATATTTAACAAGTTTACAGTGCCCATCATGAATTAAAATAAGTTATTTTGCTATTTTGCTAATAAATAAAATAGTAATGGAATAGTAAGTTATTTTGTTAACAAATAAAATAAAAACATATGTAAGGAGTAAGACAGCTACCAAGATAAAGAGGAAGGCATATAGGATTTAAAGCAATAACTAAAGGTCCCTCATGTCACAGCAAAAATAATTGTGTGTATTGACTACAAAAAAAGCTTCCAAAGACTAAAAAAATGAATCAAGTCAAGTTCCAAAATAAAATACAATCATTCGTTTTTATATATGCTGGCAATGAACAAGCCAATCAATCTTATTTTCTGTTTTTAATAAAATGTATTTATTTTTATTATTTGCCTACATGTGTCTATGTAAACCATGTCAGTCCCTGATGTCCTCAAAAGACAGAAGTGGGCATTGTTCTCCTGGAACATCATAGCAAGGCTAAGGAAAGAACAGTTAAAGTTTAACATATGGCCTAGAACTATAGAAATGATTTAATTATTTCTGTATCAGTTGTCAGTATGTCCATGTGAGAGTAATACAAATCCTAGCACATTTTAATAGAAAGTGAAATTCAAATGTTGGTGAGATGGCTCCATGCATAAACGTGCTTGCCACCAAGCCTGATGACCTAAATTTGATCACTGGATTCACACATAGGAGAGAACAGACCCTCATAAGTTGTCCTCTGACCTCCACGTGCATACTAAGGTACATGAACATCCCCTGAGAAACAATTAAACGCAATTTTAAATGATAAAGTTAAATTCAAAATTGGACTTTTATTGTATTATCAAAAACGGAGAAATTATTGAGTAAACATCTTCCAAAATCTGTGTGGTATCTATAAAATATACACAAGCTTCAACATCTTATAAAATAAAGCCAATATGCACAGAATTATACTAAGTTTATGGATTATAAAATATTAATGTATTGGAAATTTGTTAAAATATAATTCTTCCAAAATTGACCTATAAGTTTAACATAATATCAATCAAAATCTAAGCAGAAATTTTTGGCAGATATTAATAAATTGATTTTAAATATGGGAAGAGAAATATAAACATTGAAAAGAATTTTCTTAGTAACAGACTTGGAGGATTAACATGATATAAGTTTACATAATCAAAATAACATTGGCAAACAGATGAACACACAGATTAATGATGAGGAATTGAGCATCCAACTGACTTTTTTTTTAATTGCAAAAGCAATTCAACTAAGATAGAACAGCCTTTAATAAATGGTGCTGAAATATTTGACATGTGTAAACAATTAGTGAACAAAAGTAAAATAAATCATGGCCTATGCCTCACAACTAAGAAGTAACAGTAAATCAAAAGGACCACAGACATAAGTGTAAGTATAAAACTATGAACCATCCCAAGATAAACTCTTATAAACTAGGTTTGTCCAAAAGGTTCTTAGACGTGATGTCAAAAGGATGATCTGTAAAAGAAAGTTGGTAATTTGAACTCCCACAAGTGTAAACATGTTCTCAGAGAGAAGAAAAACGAAAAGAATTAAAATATAAGCCACATGCTGAGGGGAAATACTCAGATATTACATGTCGGACAAAGAATTTATATGTAAGACAAAGCACTCTCCAAAATAAACTGTGTAAAAGCAAACAAGTCATTTGAAATGGGAAGACGTTTCAAAAAGACTCTTCACTAAAAACGACAGTTGGAAAATAAACACAAAAATGACCTTATCAGTCATTGCGGACATGCACATTAAGAGTACAGTGAAAATCCACTGCCCACCAACACTTGAATCAGATTGAACACTGCAGGGCCACCCTGTCTCTTTGCCACTCTCTGTCTTGTGGCCCACTCTGTTTCCACTCCCTCGCTTTCTGTTCCTACTAACCCTTCAAGCCACAATTCAGGTGCTGAAGCCTACTGTCAACCCCCATCCTTCCTCTTCCCCTCCCAGCCTGGGTCTGGATTACACAGAGCCTCTGTGTATTGTCAGGTTGACACTCATCTGTCACTGCTCCAATTAAGTGTGCAGTGCTTGCTTGTTTAATTAGACATTTCCAGGCTTTCAGATCTAATCTCTAGCAAGTAAGAGACTGTCTTCTTCAGAGTTTCTTCGGATAAATCATCACACTTCAAAAAACTGTTTAAGGAATAAACTCATGTGGAGAGATTCCTATGCTCTTTCGTACGATGTCAGCCTAGAATGGGACTTTCACCTAAAATCACCCTAAGACTTTCATAGCTTCTAAGAAGCCCACTGCTACTCAGTATCCATATGCAGGCTTACCCCCTTTTCAACATTAAAACTGTCCTTTCTATCATTGCGAAGGGTGAGGTATGCAACTTGTTCTGTAGGCTGAAGCTAGGCAAACCTTAAGTCATAGCAGTCTATGGCAGATGTTTTCAGGTTCTTGGCCTCTTGGCCCCCACAGAGTAAAATGTAGCTGGGAAATTTTAATCAAAAAAATGAGCCCAAATAGGATTCCACCATCAAGAGTGACAGTGTCCATCTAAATAAGAATACTCGACCAATTTTTGTTCGGACCTACTTTTTCTGGAGTTCAAGCATAGAAAGAGTTTTATTGCTAAGGTCATAGTTTAGATGGTTCTCTTTTGATTGACAGGCTTAGATTTTATGAGTCTTTGAACACTATGCATTTTCCCTCCTATAGTACATTTCATTTTAGTCATATGCATGAATTATGCATTAGCATAAGGTTTTAAGTAGAAGATTCTCTCTAAAAGTTCTCTTTTTTTTTTCTAAAAGTTCTCTTAAAGGACACAGGTTGCCTTATTGTGTATGCAGTCTAGGCTGGCTCAGCCCCCTCCCCTACTATAACTAAAGTATGATCAAATAGAAACTATCTATGTCTGACTGTCACAAGAGGGAAAGGATCTATTCTACTGTTTATTGTGAGATTCACATGCAGCTAGAGGCAGTGCGGTTTTTAGGTTATTCAGAGGCCAAGCCAAGTTAATGCTAAGTCACTTCTTATGCTAGCCTGCCCCATAATATGCTGTAAACCAGATAGAATTTATCCTAGAGAAGGAACTCCCACTCTCGGAAGTGTCAGATATTAATTACACCATGAGTGCCACTTCAACAGTTCCATCTTCTTCCCTTAGCTATATGGCACGCACTTCTGACATCGCATTGAAGGTCTCTTCCAAAGATGAAACCTCTGACCAGTCATGATTTTTTTCAGCACTGTGGAGATCACTGGCAGATGGGGGCATGTAGAAAGTGCTTTACACAAATTCAGTTATTTATTTCATCTATTAAGCTATGGTACCTATGAACCACAATACTAATCTGTATGGAAAAAATATCCTAAGGGTGCAAAACTGGCATTTACATCTTGGTGGTAACCAACATCTGTCTAACTGGACTTAAAATCTGTTCAATGGGAAGGGAATCATGCTTGGTATTGGAACCACTCACTACTAGTGAGATCATAGATCTTAGAGGAAGACCATCCCTAAGCCAGTATAACTCTCAACTACATTCTAATATCTATCCTTATACCTACAGATAAGTACGGCTCTCAGCAGTCATCAAAAAAGTTTCTTTCCAGAGACCATTACAGAAGCCACCCCTAGCCAAAAGGCTCAGAACAACTCGACCGTGGGATGCCCAGCCTCAGTTACTACGTCTACAACACAACCTCTACATCTAAGGCTCAGGGAATATCAGGAAAGACGGTGCCAAAAGATTGTAAGAATGGGATCACCAGGAAGTCTGCTGTGCAATTGTGTCTTTCAGAGAAGAACAGGAAGCTACACACATGATTTCCTGACAATGTGGCTGCTTAAATAAGACCTGAAGAATGACGGCACTGATTGACATGCTAACAGAGGCGGGGACATTGGGCAGGGCCCCAACCCCAAATGAAGAGCTACAGGCAATTATAAACTGTGGAGAGAGGGCAGATTAGTCCTCTCCTGGGATCAGCCCTTAAATGGTTATTCAATCCCAAGTGGTCAACCCTAAAAAATACACACACGTGTAACACTAAACAGACTCCGCAATTTATTAAATATATATATATATATATGTGTGTGTGTGTGTGTGTTTATGTTTGTATATCATAATAATTAAAGAATAAGAGTTGGTGAATTTTAAAGGAAGTGGAGGGTTGTGAATGAGGGGGTTGGAGCGAAGAGGGGTGAATGATCTAATTATATTTTAATTAATTAAAAATTCTAAAATTGCAGAAGATGTGAAACTTTGGTATCATTTAGTAGAAAAATAAGCAGGAAAGCAGAAAATGCCTAGAGGAAAATAAATAAAGCATCCTCAGGAGTGTTGCATGGCAGCAGACTGAGAGATGCTGACTTGTCAAGTCATCCTCATGACACAATAGACAAAAAAAAATCTCTGAGCCAAACTGATGCCGCAACGCTGAAAATCAAATCGAGCATCTTAGTAATTTATTGCGAAGAATAATTATCCTTTGTTGCAGTTTATTGGTATTGTGTGTTTTTAGAACCCTTCAATACTGCTTTATACAAGAGACTTCTATCAATTTACCTTTTATTCCCCCAAGTTTTTGGTTGGTATTACAGTTTGATTGATTGTGGTGTATATAGCTCAACCAAGTCTATTCTTGGAGGTTTTCTTCATATAGAAGTTCTATATTAATTCAACTATAAAATCTGGTTAAATGTATGCTCAGGGTTCTGTGTGGCTTCTAAATAGGGTTTGAAAAAAAAAATGGCCAGCCTTGAACTCATCTGGCGGGAAAGATCACAGTCCTGCCAGGCAAAGAGAATTATGTATTGAGAAAGAGCAAAGTACCTCAAGAGAACAGAGAACAGAGGAAAGGGAGGTGCTCCCAGGAGAAGGGGAGGATGGTAAGGGTGCCTTCACTTGGTCCTGATTTACTCTTCTGGAAAGTTCCTACTGTTAGAGTGTAATCAGTGACAAGAGACGGGTCAATGAAAAAGGCCATCACCAAGAAGCCAGCCACCTTGTTATAAATGGTTTGGAGATGTGTGTGGTCAGCTCTTCAGTAAAAGTTATAGAGATAGAGGTCTTGTCAGGGTGAGAGAGAGAGAAAAGATCACTTTGAAGGATGTGAAAACTGGGGTGCCTAGGGGATGCTGGGCTGGAAAATGGGAATAAATAAATAAGCATTGTGAAGAGCGTAAAATCATGGATTTTGGGCGATTATGGGCTCAGATCCTTAGCACTTTATGTGAACACATGCTAGCCCAAAGTAAACCAAATGCTCCTGAATTCGTTTATGTAGAGAAGTTGGCAATCAGTGACCAGCATTTCACTTTATTTTGTATCTTGGTTGACTGGTTAAAGAAAGGTTTAAATTTTTCCTCCTTCCGGCTTTAGTATTGACAACGTGCACAATTTAATACTGAGCCTGTTTGGAAAGCTAAGCTTGCCAACAATAGATACCCGGGGCGATTTTCAACCTTTGTGTTTGGGATAACAATGTTGTTTAGGGTATTATTTGTGAAAATACTGGAGGATGCTCTGAAATAAATCTGTGAGCTGGACAAGAACGGTGTTTAAAATTGAGGTAAGAACACCTGTCACGGTGTACCTACCTAGGTTTGTACTGCACCGTTTCAGAGCACACCATTTGCATACGCACAAAGGGACTGATGAGCTGTGGCTGGTGCAGGGTAAGCTCCACGCGCGTGCTGGGTGTTGGAAGGATGGGGCCGGTGGTAACAAGAATCAATATATATTTACTACGGGGGCGAGGAGGAGGTGCGTGTAGCTCCAGGGCGGAGCAGAGCTACAGAGAACAAGCCTGGCTCCTGGTTGGTTCTGAAGTCTGGTTCCCACAGAGCAGCAGGCAGGAAGGGAGGGGATGCAGGAGGGAGACTAAAGCAATAAAGTGTGCTGCGTTGCCACGCACCGGGAGTCCTTGCTTGAGTCGCAACACCACACGCCTCTGACCCAGAAGGCCCCCCCCCCCCTCCTGGTTCGCACAGGTTTACCAGCCGCGAGCTGCTCCAGCTTTGGCGGAGGCTCTGACAGCTACCGGCTCTGGATTCCAGGCAGACAGAGCAAGCCGAAAGACGCTGATCGCCCAGGACTCGCAAACCAGGTCCCCAATGCTTGGCACCTATGCAAGCCACGTGCGACCACCAGTTCTAACCCGCGTGCTGACCGGAGCATGATCTGTGTCCAGTCGGAGGCTGCCAAGGTAAGCAGACACTACGCTCAAACCACCCGCTTCCCCTTCCCCCTTTCTCGGGCGGCTTTCTTACCCCCGTGAAGCCCCTGCAGCGCCCTCCCTCCTACAGCTAGGATCCACCCTTCTACCCACCCTCTCTTTACTCCCGCGAGGTTCAATTGTTGGCTTGGGGTGGGTCGCCGCCCAGGCTGGGATGGCATCCCAAAGCTTGGGTACAGCAGGCTGAGCGGGCCCTCGCGAGGGCCCCGGAGAGAAACAAAGAAGCCCCCAAACGGGTTCGCAGCGTCTCCTCCGCCCCTGGGCGCCCTCCCAGTGGCTAGGAGATGCCAGGGGAGGGGGCGGAGAGACCTACGTAATCCCCTTTCCCAGCCCACACCCACTCCTTATGAACCAACGCTTGGGATGGGCTTTTAGACAATTGTATCCCGTGGTCTCCGCTCGAACTCTCTTGTGCTTACTCAAGGGCTCCTGCAGCCGGTGGCCAGGTGCAGTCCCCTGGGTGGTGACTGGCTGGGAAGATGCGCGGTGTGGGTGTTCCCCAGGCGACTCCCTATCCCTGGCTGGCTGTGCCTCTCAGCTGGGCCTGCCACCTGAGTTTCAGCGAGAGCAGCTGGTCATTTCGCCCACCCTACTGCTACCTGCACATAGGCGGGAAGAGGGGCGGAGGTGGGGGTAGGCAGGGGCGCTGGGAAAACCGCATCCGGTCCTTTTTTTTTTTTTTTTGGCTGGAGATCCGACACATTCTCCATAGTTTACCAGGCCATGACAATGCAGCAAAATCCTAGAGCTCAAAGTAGCCCTCCATTCTCCCTCTCAGGGCTTTCTGACAGCCCCGAAGCCTCAATTTCCCAGCCTCTGAACTAATCTGGGGAACGTGGATGTGTGGTCTGTTCATCTTGTGCACAGAGGCTGGGCAGGGTAACTTCTCTGCCAAATTCAGCGCATGGGGGTGGGGGGAGAGCTGGCAGGGACACAGGCTGCAGAGATGCCCCAGCTTGCTGTGGTTCCGGGCACAGCTAGCCTCAGTCTGCATTGAGCTAACAGCAGATAGCATGCGGGGATTTTTCCTAGCTGCTGAAGCTATTTTTTGACGTTGGTGTAGTTTGGGGCTACTTCTTCTGGGATCTGCAGTGGTGCGAGTCTCCCTTGTTTTCCTTCTTTCTTTGAAAAGATAACTATGCTGTGTTCAGCAGAAGTGGATATAGGAAGAAGAGCATAGTTCAAAGATAAGGGGTGGCTTCTTTTTTTCCCCTGGAATTTAAAAAGGCCGTTTAGGAGGGTAGGTACCCTACCTGAAAAAAGCCACCTTTTAAAAGACCCCGGCGGTGTGGTGTTCCAAGGCTTCTCAAGCAGGTGGCCAGATCTGCATTTCTCCAAAGTGGGACTCCCTCCGGCTGTGGCTATCACGGTAATTCACTCTAGCTTGGGGATTCATTTTGAAAATGTGTTTTCCACTAAGAAGGGATTACAGTCTACATGCCTACCCTAATATGAATGTGTGTGAGTGTGTGTGTGTGTGTGTTTGTAGGTTGTGGCAGAATCCCCTGTTGCCCGAGTCCCCTGCTTGCTACCTCCTCTCGAATGTGTCACTGGTGAAATGAAGAACTATTTTAATTCCTAGACCAACAGGCAAGTTGAGGTCTGGAGTATTTCCTGTAATAAGCCACGTTCTGACAGACCCACACCAGGATCCCAGTCCAGTGCAGTCTCTTCTTGTGGGGGATGGGTTTTCATTAAGACAATTGCCTAAATTTATTCAGATTGTGACATTATTGACGTGGTTCAGGAGGCGACATCCTGAGCCGGAACAGCTTACCATGCGGAAGATCAGGCAGAAGGTCTGCAGCGGCTGTTATTTGTGGATATAGCATCATTCGGAGGCTCATCCCTTTCACACTTTGGCTTACAGAGGTGGGCCTATCGATGCTCTGCCGCCCATGGTTTAGATAGGACGATTAATGAAGGAATGCTTAAAGGGAAAATATAATCATTAGAAGAAACCTCTTAGTTTCATTTCGTAAGTGTAAAGTGAGTTTGTCCAGTTAACTCTATAGTTCCCTCTAGTTCCAGCACTCTTTGATAAGTGATCAAGGGGACAAGAAAGTTACCCAGTTAGGAAAGACAAATAGTTATAGCCCAAACAATGGGAGCAAACTTGTAGTGAGGAGCTGCTTATGGGTTTGTTACAAACCTTATTTTTACACCTTAAAAACTGAACTCCAGTGTCTGCACTTTTTCCATAAATTAAATTAACTAATGAGTTAAAACAGAGCCATTTTGGTCCACTAGAGAAAGAGGTTTCGCCGGGGAGTGGAGCTGGGGAACAGGGAAGAATGTTGAGTGTGTTGTGTAACACGCTCTCTCACTTTAAGATTTAATCATGCATTACAACCTCATGTTGGATAACTGAGAACTAACTTTCCAACCACTGATTTCTGTTGGCTTGTTTCTAATGAAAGAGTGTAGACACGTGCTTTGTCCTGCGCAGTAACTGGTAATAGCACCGGGTTTACTTTCTCTGGTGGGACTTGGTATTGTTCATAATACACGCCAACATTTGCTGCTGTTTCGATACAGGGCGAGGCCAAATGACAGTTCTAAACAGGCAAATGAAGTGTTTGCATTTGCGTCGGTCATCATGAAAACTTAGACACCGTAAGGCATTCAACCATTGACTTAATGACACAGAATACCACATTTGAGCACTAATTTCCTTAAGAGTTCCAATCAAAATAGCGTCCTGGAGGAACGGCACCTGCCAGGCATAGTTGACCGTTTGCCCATAGCCATTTCATCCACACAGCTGAGTTAGCACTGATCATGCTGCGGGTATCTGAGCTGTGAAGGTACCACAGCCTCCTGGCTTACATGTTCCTCTGAGCTTCTTCGGAACAAGGGCACTGTCAGCTCACCACTCATCTCTGCAGCACCTCGCGCTTTGCCTGGTCCGTGATCTGTAGTGAGGAACGTTTACTGAATGGATTTCAGGTCATGGAGATGCTCTGTAATGGTATAGGCAGGAGGTAGGTGGGTATTTTCTGCTTCATGAGTCAGTTGGAAGAATCGGAGAGGTTATGTAAGATGCTTAATGGAAATGGTAAGCAAGGACTCAAATCCAGGCCTTTCGGCAGATGCCTCCCAGGGAGGCTTTTCTGTCTCAAGAGAACAAGCAAAACTATGTGGAGAGGACATTAAAATGCTGTAGAGTTGAGTTATTTAACGCTTTTACTTGAATGATCCGTATTTGTCTGTTTTGACAAAAATTTGTCTGGCCACTGCTTTTGTTCTGTCTCAGCTTTGAAAGAAAACTGTTTGGCCCAAGTTCTCTGTCCTCTAACTTGTACGTAAGCAGAACCAGGAACAGCACGCTGCTGCTGCTTCCTCAAGTGTAGAGTCTACTTGAGTGCTCGCAAGGATGCCTGATGTGTCTAGGAAAAGACCTGACCCATATTTGTGCAAATCACATTTAACCACCATACACTGTATTTCTGAAATGACCTAGCAGTTAGAGGCAAACATATTTCCTGGGCCAGCTTCCTTAGAGCTTCTTACAGGCAGATTCTGGAATGGACAGGTGTGAAGTTTAGACACTGAGGCTTCCGTCTTCTTTCTACCAGGGCAGACCACCTTAAGAAGCCAAGAGACCCAGTCCTCTGTGCCCTTCCTGCACTGCATCTCTGAGTAGCTTCTTTCAAGTCACTTGTCCCCTCTGTGACGTACTTTCTTCGTTAAAAGTAGGAAGTTTAACCAGACAATGCTACAGGTCACTTTGAGACCATGACTCTGTTTGTTTATATTTGTTTTACTCCACTGAGCAACTTGGAGGGTGAAAAGCAATCGATAATCCAATTATCATTTCAAATGTATGTGTCTTATTTATGTGTACAGTAACTTAAGGACACTTGGGTGCAATGCAAATTTTCCAGTAATCTTATTGAGCTTTCTGTTAATCCTATTCTCTGTGGATACTTATAGTGATTCTTTTCTAATTTTAAAATTAAATGCATTGTGCTAGAGAAGGGAGATCCCTGGTGTTTGTTGTTCCTAGAGTGCGGCGCTGAAAAGATGTGCAGTTTGGGAATGTTTAGAATTTCAGGATCTGACAGACAAGCCTCTGTTTTCGTCATCATCAAGGGTGATTTCTGATGATCTGTGGTCAAGTGTTCCCCGAGATTCACCCGACACTTTCCCTTTTCGGTTTCTCTAATTTTCCCCATCTTGAAAACACGCATGAGGGTTAACAATACCACCCAGGAACGGGCTACACCAAGCGGTGAGTCAGAGTCCCATGACTTCCTACTTGCCTTGCCCACTTCTGTTCTATGAGGTTTACTTGTAAGCATTGCTTTTCCAGACTAGGCTGCTGTGCACACAGTGGAAAGACTTGGAGTCTTCAAGGATGGGGTAGCATTCCTGTGTTTCCACAGGCTTTCAACTCCACCTGATGGGTAAATTCCAGGCATGCGTGTCTTAAAGCCTCTTTTAGATATTTTAGAAAACAAAACAGCATATTGATGATTTTATAGATCCTGTTCCATAATGCACATCCATGGGGCTATTAGTAAGTGGCTATAGCATAGGCACTGGAGGGGAAAATGACAAGCGATCAGTGTAAGAGGATGATAAAGCCATGGTTATTGATGAAATGCTTTAATGACCTCTTGACTTCCAGGTCACTGAATTCCTATGGCAACAATATGTATTCAATCTGAGCATTGTAGGACCAGAAGCCATACTTTCCTTGATTTATCCACCTAAAGTTGGATGCACACGAAGGACAGAAAAATAAAAATACAGTGTGCAGATGGGCTCTGCTGGTGTTATCTATTCGCATGTGATATTTTTGGATGAATACAGTGGATGAAACTTAAGCCTGCAGGGAGGGGAGGGAGGGGTGAGCCAGAGGAGGACACCATCTGTGCCCATGATGATGAACACCATCGTGGAGGCTTCGTTTGGGGTCTCTTTTATGTATTTAGTGGAACAGATTTTTCATTTCACACTTTCTAGATATATTTGTATTGCACAGATGTCAGGGAAATATCATGTGTGTGAAAGGGGGGGAAAAAGGACCAAAATTTACTTCTATGACCAGGGATTATAATTCAATCAATTTGTCCTTAACACCTGTTTAAGTTGTAAGAATGTTAACTGTTTTTCTCTTTGGGGTTTAAGTCAGAGAAGTTTAAGAAACAGAAATCTTTGTCACATACTTTATTAAAAGGGATATAGATACAGATTAAGCAGTAAAAAAAAAAGATGGAGAAATGAAATAGAACACCATGCTTTGGGTAGATGAAACCAATCAGTTGCTGAACTCATCATCTTCCTTCCCAGAAGGCCTTGGGACATGACATCAGGATGTGGAGGGACACTAGAGCTGGATTGACAGAGTGCTTGCTTAGCATGATCCTAGCAGGAGGCCCTGGGTCCCAGCTCATCATTGCATAAGCCAGGAGCGGTGACACAAAAACCCACAATCTTAGTACTTGGAGGCTGCAGCAGACTCTCTTTTGAGCCACCGACCAGATCTCAGATCATGGCACAGAGACTTAATATTAGTTATGATGGCTTGGCCTTATCTTATGCTTGTTCCACTAGTTCTTATAACTTAATCTGTTTCTCTTCATCTGCGTTTTGCTCGGTGCTTTTTACCTTTCCTTCATTCTGCATGTCCTGCTTTTACTGCTTGTTCTGTGTCTAGCAGGCTGGCAGTTGACTGGTCCCAGGCATTCCCCTCTCTTTCTCCCTCATTCTCTCCTCTCTTCTTTTCTCTCTTCTCATCCGGGCCCACATATCCCTCTACTGCCTAGTTATTGGCCGTTCAGCAAGCAGACAAGCTGAAACAGCAACACTTCTTTACAGAATTAAACAAACACGGCATAACCGGGCACACACCTTTACAGAGTTAAAATAATAATTCAGAGCAGGAGGTGGGAGGCAGAACTGGAGGATTAAAAGTCAGCCTTGGCTCCATAGGGAGTCCCAGGCCAACCTGGGCTACATGAAAACCTATCTCAGAACCAAAAAGGAAAACACAGCACAAAGGCACCGCAGCATGCAATCAGCGGGTTACTATCCTCCACAGGACTTCCAATACGCTTTACTATACTCAGATTTCCTTTTACCCCGGTGAACAAGACCTTCTAGAAAGAAACTGAGTCCACAAAGGCTGGTTGACTGATCAGTACTTCAATGATGTGGAGAAGGTGGAATGTTTCAGGTCCAGAGCCTGTTTCAAGATTACCTTGGGAACTCTAGCCCACTAAAGCTAAATGCGTAAAGGGGTGCATGAGTCAAATAATCCCAAGGTGACTCCGAAAAGAGTATTCTAAAGTTTTTTTTCTTTATTAAAGGGGAAAACTCACAGAACAGCAATGGGTGTCCAACCTCAAGGTGTAGAGTGTGGGAAGAAGAGAAGGTAGAGCTGGGCAGGCCAATGGCTTTCACTGGGTACCCAAAAGTCATGCCCCAAACTGGTCCAGCCTCCAAAAGGCCATTGGCTGAAGGAGGTTCCCCATCAGCCCAATAATCAGCCATGCCTCGCCTGCCTCTGTGTTGTACCTGACATCCTGTGACTACTAGATAAAACCAGAGTTAATATCCAGTGACTAACAGATAAAAATCTTTTGGGATGTATTCACTTAACAAAGACCTGCTTTCCATCAATCAAAGGGCTAAGACTGTTGTTAGACAGCATCTGAGATCTACAGCTGAGGTTCTTCCACTTGGCTGTAACCTTCCTCTCTGATGTTTCCACCAATGGATTTGAAAAATGTCTTGATTTACGGCTTTCTTTGTCCTGTCACTATAAAAACTTGATGAAACTATTTCATGTTGGAAAAGAAATCGGGGGTAACCCAAATATGAGTTCCTTGACAATGGTCACTCACATTTGGCTCCAAATTAAACTCTTACTCTATGTGAGGTGAGAGCTGCGCTTTTGCCCGGACAGTTATTGTACCCAGTGTGGGACTCTGGGGTGATAATCCATCCACTTCACACAGTAGGTGTACCTGGGTAGAAGCAAGGCACTGACAATGACCAGTTCAGTCCAAGCCACTTGGAGTTATTTCCTCAGGTGCCTTGTTGGTGATTTCTCTCCAGAGCTTTCTCAAACCTCCCTTGGATTGATTGATGGTCCATTTGTTTATTCTGAGCTGGTTGTTTAAAGATCCTATTTGATAGATGCCTTTCTTATTTAGGTTTGCTTTCAAAGTGTAAGGTATCTTTTTTTGTTTGTTTGTTTACTTTAGAAGCATTTTGTTCTAGACATTTGGTATGCTTTTTTTGTTGTTTGTTTGTTTGCTTGCTTTCAAATCTCCAAAGGCATTCTGGAGTCTGACTGGCTTGTCAGCTTTGTTCCATTTTAAACCTATGGAGGTATTTTGGTTTCTGGTTTGTTTTGGTTTGATTTTCGTTGCTTTTGGTGTGATTTGCTACATTCTCCCTTTATCTCCCGAACTCTTCAAGTACCCAATTCTGCGCTTTTTTGGTGACTTCTTTTGCTGACTGCACACTTTGGCTTGGGGAATTGCTGAGAGCCTAATCATAAAGTAACAGAAGGTCAGAGGCACTTGGTTCCTCCAACCCAACAGAGCTGTCTGTGCAAGGCCTCACAGGGAACCCCAACATGCCTCCTGCTCCTGGATCAGAAGGAAACTTATTACTTGCCTGGAAACACATAAGTTTTCATAACCCTTGTCTTTGAGCACATTCATGATTTTATGAATGGGTATCCCCAAGAACCGGTGGATGGGGAGTGAATGGCAAGAGTGTCCATAGTCAAAGCAGCACCTAAGCCTGATCCCTAGTCAATACTTAGAGGCTTGCAAACTTTATATTCAGGAGAAAAGGGGGAAAGCAGATGGGGAGGGAGGGGAGCAGTGGCGAACAAGGTTTCCAGAAAGGAGGAAGTGTTTAGAGAGAAACTACCATCTGGTACCCCAGGCAGTTTTCTGTGTGACAGTTACAAACTTTCAACTCACAAGTTTTTGGAGAAATGGGGAGGTCTTTATGTTCTCTGCCTCTTTGCTTTCCTGCCTGTCTCCTCGGCGTTCTGTAAAGAGAGAGCGGAGACAGGGAAGCCCTGCTGCTGCTCCCCTCTAATGCGCTGAAGAAGAGGCTGACTGCTATAACTTTTAAGGTCAAAATAGATAAATGTAAACCTTTTTTCATTTTATGGGAGATTTTTTTTTAAAAGGCAGAACCTGGAAAGACGGCTCAGGGGCTAAGGGCCTTGGTGGATCTTCCACAGGACCCGAGTTTAGTTCCCAGCACCCACTTCGTGGCTCAGAAGCAGCTGTACCTCTAGTTTCAGGGGATTTGATGCCCTATTCTGGCCTCCGTGGGCACTGCATTTATGTGGAGGCATAAGTGCAAGCAAAGCACCTATACATGTAAAATAATAAAACAACTTAAAATGAATAAACTGTCCTCTTTCCAAACTAAGGTGCACCTAGATTGCATGTAATTGTGTCATGTGTGTCTGTGATAACGGTTATCATGTGTTGTCTACGTCAAAAGAAATTTTTTTAAAACTGTGATCATATCAGTTTCTTTTAACTCGTTTTAATTGTGTGCTGAAACATTATTTTGGGTGTGCCTAATTAAAATGCACATGTGTATATTTTAAAATGTGAGTATTTTGGTAGTGTATTAAAAGGCATGAGGAATATATGCCACTTCATAAAGTTGTGTACTAGGAACATCTTAAAACTTTATGAAATAATACCTTTGGGTCTATCAATTGTTTCATAAGTCCCAAAGTATTTACTGTTAATATAAAACAATACTCATTAGAGTCAGAAGATAAATATTTTATTAAGCTAGTAAACTTAAAGATACATACATAGATTTTGATAAGACTTTCTTTCAAAAAGAGGAAATATGCCAATAATTTACTTCACAATTGAGTAATCACCATAGGTAACATAAAAATCATATAGTTCCTTTTCCAAATTTTCTTAATATTAAAATGTTAAATGTAAAGTTTTTATTAAAGTTAGACTACATATGAAATAATGGAAATGTATGTTTACTAAAGATCTTTGTATTACATTACCTTTTCACAATGAGGATTACAGAAGATAAAAATAATTCCTCAAAATAATAACATTAAAAAAATCTTGGTTTCTAAAAGTATATATTTATGATTGATTATATATGTATGCACTGTATACATGTATTTGTTTTATATCCTTAACTTGGTACCAGATTTACTTGTATGTATGTAAGCGCTCATAGAAACTAAAATTTTCTTTGTCTCCTTATAAAATTAAAATTTCAAGGAAAATAGTCCAACTCCAACTGCCCCAATAAACTAAGGGTGACCACCTGTCCAGTATTCCAATTATTGGAGTACAATTCTGCTTCTTGTCCCAATTCTGATGCTATAACATGGTTTGTATTACTTGAGAATTTAAATTAACTTAAGGAGATAATTATTCCTGCTCCACAGTGCAATTTTTCTATCGGATAATTGCCCTCCTTTGAAACAATAAACTCTTTGTTCCAATGACTAAGTGGTTGTTTTATCTCTGTATTTTTAAATGTGCTTTGTATGTGTGTGTGTGCATATATATATATATGCATTTAAAAGATATTTTATCACTATTGAGTCTTTGAAAACAAACAAATGAATGAAAAAACTTTTCAGGGTTTGTTTCTTAGCCAAACCTATGTAAGATACATCTCTAAATATTTTTCCCAATGATCATTTTTTAAAAAACCTGCTTCAAGGCTTACAAGGTAATTTTTAAATTACAGTTAATCTTAAAATCTTACATCATAATATTATAATTGGCACAATTATCCAACCCTGTATTTTTATTTTAAAAATAAAGATAGAATAGTTTAGGTACGATACTTGTTAAATGATTTATATTCTTATTACAAAGGTAAACAGGTGACTCAGAAAGAGTAAGGTAAAAATAATGTCAAACATTTCATCCTACTTTAGATACCTCAATTTAAAACTTAGTTTTTAAATTGACAAATCTTCCAAAATAAACTCCATATTGAGGTACCTATATTTTTTAGATTCAATTTCTTATAACCGAAAAAACAAACTTTTTCCTATTAAAAGCACATATGCTATATTATATTTCTATTAAAATATATACACATACGTACACATATATAAACTAAGCACAACCATTTTTATTACTATGAAGAGACAACTAATACAGCATGGTAAATGGCTTTATAGCACACTTATATGTAACAAACAAAGTAACTTTAGCTTGGTTTAGCCTTCCCAGAGATATCCAAAGATTTGTTAGAATCTTCTTATCCAAATTATACAAAAGACCTAAGTCCCTACTAACAATAATAGTCAAGACAGCTAATACCTTCAGCACTGTTTCTTGATTAAATTGGTCCCTAAGGTGTCCTATTGTACGTTTAAATGGGACTCATACAATTAACATCTGTATATTTCTAATCAAAGGAAATGGACAATATTACAATGACTCCTTCTGGGTTCCACCTCAATTTCCAACCATTCAAATAAAAAATAAGATTCGGTTATGCCCACAAGGATTTAGATTCTGATTTTTAACCAGTCTAATTTTTTGCTTTTATCACTGTTATTACAATTTGGTTCATTAAAAAGACAATCCTGTCTCTTCATCTTGGTGCAAAAAAAGACAATCCTGTTAAAAAAAAAAAGAGTTTTAAAAAATAC
Organism: Alexandromys fortis; assembly: GCF_014885135.2. Classification (NCBI taxonomy): domain Eukaryota; kingdom Metazoa; phylum Chordata; class Mammalia; order Rodentia; family Cricetidae; genus Alexandromys; species Alexandromys fortis. The sequence goes on from NW_026067924.1 coordinate 22,819,027, forward strand.
TATATGTTATCTAATTTGTTCTATAATGTGACTTTCCACTTACCATTACAAAATAAGTCTGGTATAATACAAATATAATAAAACAGATCAAGTCAGTATCCATAGGTAAGAGTTGTGATAATTTAAGTATTAATGATACTACAAATCTTCCCCAGATTTATAGCTAGACACTTCACATCAGATTGTAACTATAAAATCCAAATAGACAAAAGAAAAACTAAGTTTAAAAGTTAATTGATTTATTTAAAAATTCTAAATATAAATAAGATTGTTCATATGGCACAAATAATTGTAACTACAGGGGAAAATGTATAGTCAATCTAGTTTTTTATTAAAATATGTAAATTTTGGTTTTTTAAAATGCATGTTTCTTTCATCTGTTACCTTCAGAGTAAACAGTGTTCTTGATTATTTTAAGTATAATAATTCTATTGTATGTCACATATAAATGTTATACTAGATAGAACAGATGAGAAAAAAAGCAAGTAAGACCTGGATCATTATGCTGATGGTTTTGATATAATCCAGAAGCTTTTTCCTTAGTGACTTTACCAGTTAGCTTCTCCTGGAGACTGCTGTCTTCCCTACTACTAAGCCTCGTCTATATCAGAGTCTAGAAATGTGTCTTCCTAATTACATTGGACATCATCTTAAACTATTTGAAAACACTATGTGTCCATTCATTCCCCCCAACACATACACACAGACACACACACAAACACACACACACACACAGAGAGACAGAGCACAGGATGTGGTTGGTTCTGGAACTGGGGATGAGAACCATCAGGGCAAAGCTATGCCTACAAATGCCTGTTTAAGCTGTGTTGCAAAGGCTGATTAACCTATAGGACTTCAGAGGCTTGGAGAGGTTCAAATGTTCATGGCCCAGTGCTTCATCCAGTTTATACAGAGCTTTCTTTAGTTCTCTGTATAGCTATTCTTTGTTCACCTCTGTATTGAAGGGAGAAATGGGAAAAACACAGAGTCAATACAGAAGACATTTGTTTATTTTCGATTACTGTGATAAAACACCATGACCAAGGTAAGGTAACTAATAAAAGAAAGAATTCAAATGGATTTATAGTCCCAGAGAGTTAGAACCCGTGATGGCAGAGTGAAGACATGGCAGCATTGGCTGGAGCAGCAGCTTTGTTCACGGCTCAGTCCATAAACAAAAAAGCAGAAAGCACACTGGGAAGCACATGAGTCGTTTGAAACCTCAAAGCCCACTCCCAGTGACATACCTCCTCCAACAAGGCCACACCTCTTAGCCCTTCCCAAACAGTTCCACCAACTGGGGATCAAGTATTCAAATGGATGAGTCATGGAGCTCATTCTCATTCAAAACACCACACTAGATAAATACCCAAAGACTGAATGGCTGCTACAGACAGCTCACCCTCTCCACTCATCAATATCACGGCCCTCTAGTTCCAGCAAAGGCCACAGGAATCTAGAACTAAAGAAATAGCTCTGGCCACCTGGACAACATCAGTTTGGTTTTACTGTCAAAAGTAAAAGCTAAAAAAAAATGAAGTATCACCACTAACAGTCAAACAAGAGTTCAAATATAAGGATTCAGAAAAATGCAGTTTTAAAATAGTCTACCAGTAAATAGTCCTTTTAAATCTTATAAATTATACTTAATTGTGTATCTTGAATAAAATATCGTAAGTACAAAGCCAGACTTTTAAAAAATGAAGTGAAAATAAACTCAGAGATATAAGACAAAAAGCTTAGAACACAAAGCAAAAATGGATAACAAGACAATTGTTGCATACAAATACTTTATATCTTTGTTATCTAAGAAGGCTTTTGAGGTACCATGAAAAATCTCAGTGTTTGCTTAGACAAGACAGTTAATTCTTTTTCTTTCACTTCTAAGACAGATCTGGGCCAATATGGCAACCTTCAGAATCCAGACTACATATGTTAGCCCTTCGTCCATCATCTTTAGTGTTTGACTCTCTTCCTCAGATTACAAATGGCTCCTAACATTCTAGTCTTCACAGTAAGATTCTATATCTAATATGGCGGAAGAGTAAAGAGCTACCACAGCTTGCCAGATGAGTCAGCTCCCTTACAGAGCTCCTTCAGAAGCACCACCTACTGATTCCCAAATATATCTCTTAAGATTTAGTCTGTCATATGACTATATCTACTTGACAGGAAGACTGGGAAACAATACTTTTAAGATGAAAATATTTCTAAGTTCCAGCAGGGTTTTTAATTAGGGGAAGTAGGGAAAGAAAGGGAAAGATGTGCAATAAAATTCCTGGCAAATACAATAAAGGTACAGAACTGTCACACTTAGCATGTTAGGGAGGTGTTTTCCTGTGGTGAAAACAGAATTCAAAGGGGTATTCACATCCAGATAAGGGGAATAACAGCAACAAAAATCTAGATAGCTCAGTATAGTATTCAAACTCTTTAAAAAATATCTTAAAATTATTCAAGTAACAAGAAACAGATAATGTAAATTTAGGCTGTCCTCAGGCTAATCCATGGTCAGCAAAGGAAAACTAATGAATATGCAATCTTGGCCACAAAATAACAATTGCAGTCAAAATATTATTTGTGAAAAAGAAAAATATCCCTTACCTGTTAAATAATCACTGTTTAAAGTCTTTGTAGAAATAGACCCTTTCCCAGGTCTTTGTGTATTTGTGTAGTATTTGTCTAAAGATACATGTACATATGCCTACATATGATTCTTATTTTGATTTGTGATCCAGGAATCCCTTGGTCAAATTTATCTTTTGAAACAGTAATAACATTTATTATATACATCAAAAAAGTATAAGATATATATATAGTAATATTCTTTAGAAGTGGATTATAAGATGTACAGATTCAGAGATTATTTCATAGGTTTGTGACTTCCTATCACACCATGGGTTAAAGAGTTAAATGTGGACAGTCACATTTACGCTGGGGACGATAGTCCAATGACCCTTCTTACTCCCTCCTATGAAGGAACACCTACATTCAACAAGTCCAGCTGCCATAATCTTTTACAGCCCACCACAGCTAGACTTATATAGATGGAAGTGTTTGTCCCAAAAGACAGTACTGTGAAATACCATATTAATAAGAGAAAGCAGAATCCAATCTTCATACATAGGATATTGCAATTAATTAAGACCTGTGTGCATAGCACGAACTGTAAGACTTTGTAAATTTCCAGGTAACCTTGCAGAAAAGACAAGACAATCTTTATATTGTATATGAAACCATCTACGATACCCATGATTTGGCATTGGATGAGCACATGTAGCTGATGCAAAACATCAGGTAGCAAGTAAAACACTTAGAACTGCCCCTAGAAATCATCCAAGGAAGCCCTGCCAGAAGTTTTATTTTGGAGTAACTGGTTGGTGGAATTCTAGAAAGAAAGTCCTTTCTGTTCGCTCTATGGTTAGACATGTCATTAGCTGCTTTTCCTACAAATTTCTCTATACCATGAGATAGATAATAGTAACCTATGCTGGAAATAGTTTACCTATTAGCTTTCCTTAAAATACAGCACTTTTATTCCTGGGCTATTATGTTCTCCTTTTCCTTGTCACGGAGTCAGGGGCAGTCTGACCCAGGACAGTGACATCAACATGCCTCAGTCTGAAGTGGGAGGGGCAAATTCCATCTCCAGAGCCAGCTTCTCAGTGAGCACAAACAGCACAGGACAGTTCCACACTGACCTGTGCATAGCAGCTGCTCTGCTTCTGCCACCATCGCTTTTGCTCCCGCAGCTCCCATTCGATCCCTAGCAGGTAAGATTTCACTGTGGCACACTTGAGCTAAGGGAAAACCATCAGTGATCATGTAGACCAGGACTGTGTTCTTGTTCTTAGCAAGATTTAGAGGTTCTCTCAGGAGGGGCAAGATCCCTGATCTCAAGTGGACCTTTTATACCAAAGGAAGTAGATCTATGGGCCAAGAGTTTGAAGCATAGTGTGGGTTAGCTTCAGTTATCAAGGAAGAGAAAGAGGGCAGTGGTGAGTAGACTGTGGAGACAGGAGTGAGAGGGAAGGGAAGCTATGTGTAGAGAGGCAGAAGAAAGTTTGGTAGGGTGGGGTGGGGTAATCTGTCTGACCCAAATCTGAGAGAGATTTCCAAGGAATAGGGTTTAGAAATTCAAGGTAATAAAACCTGATATACTGAAACAGAGGAATAAAGGGAGGAAGATGAGCAGAGATAAAAAGGAGACCTGAAGGTAGGGAACCTCGGAAGCCTACCTATGCTGTTTCCTTGGAGGAATTTGGTTATACTCCCACAGACAACAGGTTCAAACATGCCAAGCCAGCCAGCAGTTCTGGTTGTTGTGTGTATATCGGGTGCATGTCAAGGTTCAGATGAGGCCCAGTTGTTCCTTAGAAATAGAGGAGCTGTTTCTATCCTGTAGGTTTGAACAGGCCAGGCCTAGTTTCCTGCTTGGTGCTTCCTCCTGTTTGGAAATATCACCAGAATGAAGTTCCCACAGACCTCTTTTGAAGGAACTATCAGGAAGATTGAAAAACCTCAGGGTCTGAAATGAAATCTAAGTCTCCAGGCACTGCTGGGTATCCACTGGGCTCTTGCCTGCTTGCGTGCTCAAAGAAAGGCAAGCATTTTGTGTGTCTCCCAGAACTGCAAAGGCAACCCTCTCAAGTGTGGGGAATTGAGTTAGAAGGTAAGAAAAAGAGGGTTTTTTTTTATTCTGCCAACAAAGAGTTGAGACAAAACTTGTTGCTCCACTTACATGGTCTTAAGCCTGCTAGAAACGATGGCCTCTGATAAGATTAGGTCTCTATGTCCCAATCGACTGCCATAAAGCCATAGTAAACCTGGAGGGTGAAGTGGCTCTTGGATGGTTAAGGAAAGATGAGAAACAGTATATGGAGAAAAAAGCGTCTGGTGAAGGAAAGGTTTCCCTTTGGGCTGAACCTAAAAGGAAGCTCTGCCCAGGTTTCAGCACCAAATATAAAGAAAAACAGAACAATAGAATCAGCTGGCCCTCAAAATGGTGGAAGCAGACGTTCATCAGTCTGAGAGGCTGGCACCCCCAAACCTTGCTACATGGTATCCCAGGTACAGGAGAACATGGAGTGTGAGGTCTGAGAACAGACTCTGTAGTCTGGCGTATGGCTGGGGAGGGCATGGCTTCTCCAGACCTAGAAACTCTCTTTCTGGGCAAATGCTTTTTGAAAATGCAGGGTGGGAGATGAGCCAGCTTGCTTGTTTCTGCCTCCTCTGGGCTCCTCCACAGCATGTGATGGCAACTGGCTGCTTCCCAGAATTCCATGGGCGGCAGGTTTCCTGAAGCCTTAAGCATGCTTTTATGACCTTAGTGTTATGGTGGGGGATTTCCTTTTCTTGCCTCTTAAGTACCATCCATACATCAGTCCTGTAAGAACATACAATAAATACATTTTGTTTCTCTTTAGCTAAAGAGTGAAAATAAGGAACCTCCATCTTTGAGAGGTAATGCAAGAATGTGTTGTTTTTTGTGTAGTTGGAATCATTGCTGTTCATATTGACATTAACCTGGGGGTACAGAGACTATTGGAAAGCAGGGTGAAGATATTTCCTTCTTGCCAGATTGCTGAATGGTGTAACCAGTGGTGATGAGTAAATATTTCTTTATTGGAACATTAGTTTTGTGTATGTTTTGTTCATGTCTGCTGCCACATTCACGGTAAATTACTCATGAAGCACCCAGGTGGTTTCCTTCTGAGAGGCAGTAGTTGAGGGTTCTCTGGGGAAAGTTCATTTATCGTGTTCATCAGTATCTCTTGTCCTGATGCCACCAATACAAAATACCAAGTTTCCCAACTATGTGCATACTTGCTTGCATGGTCTATTAATCACCATGAAAGAAACAGGAGCATCTTACTCTATGTCTGGAACTACACTGAACCGTGAAGATTGTGGCCTCTGACTTGGCAAAGGGCTTTCTTTGCTAAGAAACCACCCAAAGGCGTAAGCAACATTTTTAGGACCATATTTTCTTTAAAATTGCTTTAGAAATGAAAATGGACTTTATTTGGGAGGGGAACATGTAAGAGTGAAAGCAGAGGAAAGATTTCCAAGGCTCGACAAGGTGGTTTGAACAAACTGAGATGGGATTCTTTTCTGCAGGACTTCACAGGCCCTTTGGCATCCATCCTTATGTAGTAAAGCCTCTCTGTAAGGTTACTACACAACTGTGCAGAGGTCTGTCCACAGCAAAGGGGTATCATGTGAACACTGCCTCCAGCAGGAAGGCAGCATTGGTGAATGCCTAGGAATCGAACAGATGTCCTGATAACCTAACACAAGGGGAAGAGCCATAACTAAGTAAGAAAGATGGAGAATTTCCAAGATGGTGGCTTCTCCTCATCCCCCTAACCTGAGACAAAAGCCTGGAAGTTTAAAACAGAGTCCTTACGGGCTTTTCTCCTGCCAGTGGTGGACCCTCCTGATGTCCTGGCTCAACAAGCTCAAGACAAGATCAGGACATGTTTACCCCACAGCTGTGGACCAATCAGTCATCCTGACTGTTTTCAAACTAGCCACCCCTAAATTGGGGGAAGAAAAAACCCTCAGAGTCACTTTAAAAATGAAACAAAACAAAATAAAAAACCAAACAAACAAACAAAAAAAAACAAACAACAGTCTTTAAGCAGAGGCCTTCAGGTTCTCTGTGTTTGGTAGTGTGTGTGTGTTTCCTCCCCCTTATAAAAGCCTTTCTTTCCAGCTGATTCTGTCTGCTGCTGTCTGAGATTTCCCTGCTGCAGCTGCACTGATACCTGTTGCATCCGATTTGCCTTTTAATTCTTTAACTGGCAGAGAGAATGAATCTAATTAGGACCCCTAGACATTAACAATGGGATCACAGAGGGGCTACCGCAGCGTTTTCAAAGCTTCTGGCACGAAGTTACTTTTCTTGAAAGCGGCTGTGAAGTGTGTTGTCTGATGAGGAGTACCAGGGCAAACCTCCATCTAATCTGTCGGAAATCGTGTAATCAGGGCAAAATTGGAGTTTGACCGAGTTTAGCTACTAAAATGCTACCAGTTTGTCTCACAAGTTCTCAGAGACCCTTTCCAGAGCCCGAGGGAGCCTTTTGAGCTGCTGAGGCCAGTGTAGCCATCTATTTCCTGGCTAGAGACTACTGCTTTTGTGATTTACTGATGTCACACTTTCTTTTGTAATACTGAGTATTCCAGAATTACTTTAATAAGGTGTTTGCACATCATCTAGGTTTTTAAGTGAGTTTCGTTTTGTTTCTTCTGGTTTATTATATCTTTTATTTGCTCATAATGATTTCCTTTTTATACCGTCCTTTATTCCCCTTTGCTTGCCTCTGTCTTTCCATTCCTTTGATTTTCTTTCTTAAACCAAATTTGGTTGCATTGTATCTTACTAGTGGTAATTCATGATTAACTTTGCAGTTCCGTCCATGGAAGGCAGAGACAGCATGATACCCAAGGAAGTAGTCTTGGGGAAGATCACAAGTCTGACTATTGTTTTTACCTGGCCCTGCCTGGTCTCCGGCAGGCCGCTCAGTTTCTCTCCAAGCCTCCAGCATGGAGTTGGTGATGAACCATTCTAAGTCTTAGTGAAGACACACACATAACGATTCCAGGGCAGGGCTTAGGTGAGAGCTGTCTGATAAGGTCATTTGTAATGTCAATACTCTGGCAGCTTAAGGGTTCCCTGTAGTCTCACTTCCTAGGAGACTAATTCTATTAGATGAGACCCCCAGCCTTGGTACTTCTCTCTCCTTTGGTTACTCTCAACCTGAGGCTTTTGAAGAAGCACCGATTCCATCCATCATTTGTATTGGGATGGAGAAAGGTGACTGATTGCACTGAGAGATGGCACTTTTCACTACTCACTGATGATTGACAGCTCGTCCCCTCTGGCTGTACCATCTTTTGCCTGAATCCACTGAATGTCACTATTCTTCTAAGGACCAGGAAGCACCAGCCACATGGTCCTGAAATCTCACAGAAGTCACCTGTCCAGAAGGTGACACACGTGGCAAGGCTAGTTGGCTCCTGGATGAGAGGCCCTGCCCTTGGGCTATGTCTGTCCTCGGGAGCTGGTGGTGTTTCTACTCTGCCTTTCCTGAAGAAGCAAGACATTTCATTTGGGTTCTGGTGTCATATTTACTGAGAGATTTTGATTGTAGAAAACTGATATTTCAGTTTGGACGAAACCAAGAAACTAAAAATCATTCATAGCAGCCGGGTGTTCCCAGCATTGGGTTTACACAAGCCCCAGAGTGGCCACATCCAGAGTCACTACATAACACAGCAGGAGTTTGCCTTCTGGTTCTTAGCCTCTGTCAGTGTGGATGCAGTGGAGCTCGGTGTTTTCTCCTTCCTAAGAAAGCTGAATATTATGATAGACCGGACTCTGTATGCACTCATTTCCCCCTGTATTCCATATTTTCTACAGTGACAAAAAATTCTCTGAGCAAATGAAAACTCAGCTTAACTGCTGTTGGGGTCTGACTGAAAAAAAAACTGCTTTTGTTTCTTCACTGGATACCTTGCTCCAATATCATTTGAGGGGTGCTAATTAATATACACACTCCGGGATGGAGTCTTGGATTCTATTCCCTGGTATCAGGACAATAATGATGTAGATAGTGCCTGAACTCTGAATTTTCAAACAAGTTGTATTTGTATGCTCCCGTGTTGGCTTTGTCACCTAAATTAAGAATTCTTTTTTTTTTTTTTTTTATTTTTATTTTTGTTTCTGTTTTTGTTTTTCAAGACAGGGTTTCTCTATAGTTTTGGAACCTGTCCTGGAACTAGCTCTTGTAGACCAGGCTGGCCTCAAACTCCCAGAGATCCGCCTGCCTCTGCCTCCCGAGTGCTGGGATTAAAGGCGTGCGCCACCACCGCCCGGCTTAAAGGCTTGTTCATACTCAGAAGCTGGTACATCGAATCTTAGCCGCAGGAGCCAACCGTACCACTTGTCAACCTTGTCCCCAGCTGGCAGCTGCTGCTCTGAAGCACACTCTGCCTTGCTCTGGTTCAGCTTGTTCACCATACAAAGGCCAGTAGTATTCCTTGTCTCAGCTCCAGGCGACTCAGGGCGACTCTCCATTCTTTCACATCGCTTGTCCACTGGTTTTGTTTTTCTGAGCATCCAGAGTCCTTTCTTGTTTTTATTTCACAACGGGACTTTGACAGTAGTTTCAGATACTCTACTGGGCTAACCCTTGGGGTCTTGGCTTCTGCTTGTTTGCTTTCTGTAACTCATACTCAGAAATCACAGCAGTCGTGGCTTGGCTTGCACTCTTGCTCACTCTGGGAAGCACAGCTTGGTTTATGAGACGGAGCAAATCCTGCAACCTAATGCCCACTCAGGTGATGGGTGCTCCGCCTGGGCTAGCAAGGCGACGCTCCAGTTTGGAGAACAGAAAGCTGTCTTTAGGCGATGGCTCTCATCCCCCAGTAGGTGTTACTGTAGGAATCCAGACCCATTATGCATGCACAGCTGCCGCCTCTATTATCTATGAAGTTTTACTAAAATCTCCCTGGCTCTAAATTGTTAAACTTGCCCAAAGCACATGGGCATTGCAAACACACCCATTGAGAATGCTAAATTGTTTATCTTATTTGATTATCAATTTGGAGTAAAGCAAGATCATGAGTTTTCACAGCTCGAAGTCTACAGTGATCTAGGTGGAGTTTGTTGCTTGTGTTTTTGTACTCGCAAACCCAGTGTTCACTAAGACCATGGTCGTTACTTCCCACTGAGGCCTCTTACCACTGTATGGTCTGCGATAATATTGCTATCTCTGGCAGGTTCCAGAATGCCATCTAGAGTCTAAGTACACTTAACGTTCATTTTCTTAGCTTCCTCCTGGACTATAGGAGCTTCTGTGGCTTTCTCAGTTTCTGATGATCTTGGTTTTGCAGAGTTCTGGTAAAGCATCAGTCGATGGTCTCTACATTGGATTTTCGTTTTTCTCTCAGTTTTACTGGAAATGCATGTTTTGATGAGGGATTTCACAGAGATTAAAACTGACATTGTGTTTTCTATATAGTGCATCCATTGTATAAAATGTATTTGCTTTATGTGTATAACTTATTGCTAAGGATACTGACCGTAGTCACTTATAATTACTGATATAGTTTCAGATAGGTTTTTTTCCCCACTGTGGCATTCTTCTTTCTGTGCAGCACTCTTTAGAAGGAGCATGCTATTCTGGAGATATCCTGACAAAGTGGGGAGTATATGTACCTCTTTGAAGGCATAAGTAACATGGAATTTTTCTCTTTTATTAATTTTTCATCTTTTATTTTTATAAAAATGGACTTGTGAGTACTTTATATTTTTGAGTTATAATTCTTAGCTTTGTTACTTAAATGCTTTAGCCATGGGTACTCTTTTGGTTGGCACCCCCATGTCTCTTTGATTCTCTGTGTGTATTTGTTTTCTAATGTTTTTATAGGTACTTCTTTATTTTTGCTACAGTGCAATCTAGGTTTCTCAAAATGACTCATTAAGACTTAGTTCCTGGCTTCTGGGATTAAAGGTATGGTTTCAAATACTAATTTTATGTAGGAAAATCTACCAATCTTTTACTATTTTCTTCTACTATCAAAATACCTTCCCAATTCTAAGGACAGAATGATGGATGGCTATATAAATTTATTAGTCTGCTAATGTTTCATTTTAATTATTTCTTTTTAAAAATTATTTCTTTTTATATGTATAAAGTATATTTTTTCAAAATAATTTACTATTTCTCTCAATAAGGTTCATTTTATACTTTAAATTCTTTTCTTTTAACTTGGTGTATATGTGTCTGTGCGGTATGTGTATGCACTTGTGTTCAGGTGCCCACAGAGGCCAGAGGCATTGGATCCCCGCTGTGTTCAAGTCACAGGTGGTTGTGACCCACCTAATGTGAATCCTGAGAACTGGATTTGGGTCCTCTACAAGCACAGTATGCACTTTTAACTGCAGAGCCATCTCTCCAGCCCCAAACTTTTAATGTAGTTTTTCCTCGCCTTTTAGCATTAAGATATTGATTGACCAGATTATTGGCTGTATGAACTCAATCTACTTGACTTTTTAATCCAGTTGAGCGAGTCATCAGTAAATCATGTTGGCATCCAAGATGATCAACTTAAAAGAGAAAAGGTTTTTTTTTCTCTCACAAGCATAGAGATCACAGTCCCTTGTTCATCGGACCCATTGTTTTGGGCCAGTCGGTCCAGACCCAAAACAATGTTCTTGCTCCATGTAGGAACAACTAGGAAGTAAAAATTTCACAATTTTTCGGAGGGTTTGCTCCCATGGCTTAAAACTTCCCACAACCTCTCTGTGGTATCGTTGGACACCATACCTTTATCCCATGGGCCTGCAGCTAATATTCTAGATCCAAACTGTACCAACCACTCTTCCTCTCTGTTGGCATTCTAAGCTTGCCCGTGCTGTGTAGAGTGTTTGCCAACATCCCTGGTTTCTGCCCATCAGTGCTACCACTCCACATTCCCTACACCCACATGGAGAAGTTTAAAATGTCACCATACATTTTATGTTCCTTGGTGAACAACACTGGTGATATTTGCAGTACCACGGGAGACATCTAAAAAACACACCCACATCTAAGGCTCAGGAAACACTGTGCAAGAGGGGACAGAAAGATCGTAAGAACCAGAAGACCAAGGAGTTCACTGTGAGACTGTGTCTCCTCATAATGTCACAAGCTACATCCATAACTCCTGATTGACACGACTGCCCAAATGTGAGCTGAGCAAGGATGACACCAATAGACATGCCAAAGTGGACTGGGGAGGGGGTGAGGCCTCAACCCTGTACAACCCTCTTCCAGGCAGCCGAGGAATGCTGAGAATGGAAAGAGTACACCAATTGGTTATATATATTCCATGAAAAAGGGGCCATCAACTTGAAAGAGAATAAAGGGGCCTATGGGAGGCTTTGAGGAAAGGAAAGGGAAGGGAGAAGTATTAAAATTATATTATAATCTAAAACATTAGATCACATGCGTTTATGTCAACATTAAAATATTTTGGAAATCAATTGTATTAGCATACACCTTAAATCTCAGGAGGCAGAAGCAGATGAATTTCTGTGATTTGAGGCTGGCGTGGTCTACATAAAGAGTTCCAGAATAGCCACGGCTGCTTAGGAAGACCTTGTCTAAAAACACCTTTTTTGATCCAAGGCAATTTGTGACGTTTTAAATTAGCAATAATGTAATGATTAAACCTCAACAGATTTTTTTTTTAAAAAAAAGCATAGAGTATGTAAGTCTATTTGAGCCTAGAAACAGTTACCAGAACACCTATTCCTACTTACAGAGAGCTCCTTATGTGCCGTCTAGTATGCAGAGTTCTCTTGCAAATGCCCTGTGGGAAAGAGTTGGGACAGAAACAGGACTGAACTGTGGGGCAAGGGAGCCACATAGATGGCCAGAATGGTGGCCATAGACCTCACAGCACTCTGCAGCCAAACCATCTCAACGTTTTTCCATTAGACTCAGAAGGCTGGGCCCATAATGCTGATCTTTGGATGTGATCCTCTTTGGAGGTGTTTGCACTTAAGAGAAGAGTTCTGGGCCATGTGCTGATCCTGTAGGACTAATCAGCACTCTCCATCAGTCCAGCTGTAGTGTTCCCTGGAAGAGGACCGCCCCACAGCCCAGTCTCCTCATGCGCCACTACTACCCCGGGTGCTTCCTACCTATGAACTCTTATTTTCATTGTGATCATTTGAATTAGTTTGTACTTCCTCCATTCCCATGATCTGTAGTGCTTAAATTGCGTTTTCAGATAAGCAGGGTTAATTATCTAAATTTAGGTCTGAGTCCAAAGCCAGTATACTATAGATTTCTCCAGGATGTCAATCAGGTGATGAAGAACTAAACTGGACTCAGAAAACTAGGGAATCCTGCCGCTCTGTTGCTGGTTTTGAATGTGACCTTATTTGTTCAAGTCTCTTAACAATGAGCATGGAATTGAAGGGACTTTTGAAATAAGAGTCCCTTGGGGATTTTGTTGGTAGGAAGGTTATGAACCTATCTATATTTATAACTTGCTCTCAGGTGTTTTAAATACCACTCCCATCTGAAACCTCATACTACTTCAACTTTGAAAACAGTGAGTCTTTAAAATGTCAGTTCTTTCCTGTAAAATATTTCCAACTAGCATGCATGTGTATACATAGGGACTTGAGGAAGTAGGAACTTTCCATTATAACACATTTTGAAATAATCCTTTTGGGTAACACTGGTAGGTGGACACTGAAATTGGAAGCTTGAAGTTTCTAAGGAAAGATAAAATATTTCTTGCTATCAAATATCCCCCTCTCTACTGTTGACTACAAAAGGATAAATAGCAGGGTTGGAACAAATAGCATCTTAATGAGTTGATCAAAGTCATTTGTATTAGCAACAAGACTCTATACACCTCCTGCTAATGTACTACAAAATACAGAGGACCTCTGCGATTCTCATTCAGAGCACGCTTCAGTCTGGTTTGGTGTGATATTATTAGACGAACCCAAATTGAGGAATAGTTTACGAAATGATTTTATTTGAAATTTCCAGTCGTGGAAGACAAAGAAAGACTGAGGAATTGCCACAGATTGAAGAACAAGGAGGCATAACAAATACCATGAAAGAGCCTGCAACAAAAATGTACATCAATAAAATGTGACAAAAGTCTTTGGAACACAGTCTTGTATCAGTACTTAGTTTTGACCAATGTATCAGATAACAATCAATGATAATCAGGTGTTAACATAAAGGTGGACTTGGTGGGAGATACATAGCATACTGTTCTACTTTGCAATTTTTCTGTAAGTCTAAATTATTTTAAAATAATTGTCTTTTAAGGTAAAAAAATCTATAGCTATATTCTTCAGTTTTTTTCATGTGTTCCAGTGTTTTTTAAGTACAAATACACTCATACAAATGAGTTCACTAAATTTTGTGTCATGTAATTGCAAATGATGATTTTGCACTCAATTATTTTACTACTTAAAACCCTTTGTTTTCCACAAGTATAAAGCTCACTAAGCAGCTGTGAACAATTGTAGTGGTCTTAACTATTATCATGGCATTGCTGAATCTGATGGTTTTACAGTTAACAGAATGATAACCAATGTTTATTGCATTTACTGCAAATCAGGCACCGTTTTGTTTAAATACACTACCTCATAATTCTCCTCAATAACCCTATTATTATCACTACTTTATTGATGGAGAAATATTTGGAGATGTAAATTAGCTTGCTTAGGTTCACATAGTAATTTGTGGATCTAAGACTTGAACTACTACTTAAGCTTTTAATTATACTGTCTATAGATTCTCCCTCTCTCTCCTTCTCTCTGTCTCTGATATTATCATAGAATCAACATTTTAAGGTTCAGACCATAGTGACAAAAAAAAAATTGGCCAATGCTTTATAAGCTTCAACTCAATGCAAACAGGCAAAGCAGAGTGTCCAGAGAAGATGGGAATATCAATGTGACCCCCTAGAAAATCCCTTGCAGAGAGTAAAGGAAGATGAGAGAGAACACACATTGTCTCTGGGGTAATAGCGGATTACAGCCCTGGTCCCAGCACCCCCACACCAGTGGCTAACTCAGTCAAGAAGCTTTACTTGGTGTAGAGTGCTTGCTAGTAGAGCGATGAGCGGGCCACAGATGACCTTTCTCTGGCCAGGCCTTTAGTTAACTCTGGGACAGCACAGCCATGCAGTGGGTGGAGAGCAGAGAGAGCAAAATGGAAACAAAAGTCAGCTAATGTACCGGTTCTCGATTTCTTCTGGTTATACACCTCTGACTGGGCATCGATAAGCCTTCAAGACCACCTGAAAGGTCAGTGGTTTGGGAAGCCTGATAAAACTTAGTGGTCTGGACAATATGACTTGGCAGTTGCTTATGTTTTCACTCTAGGATGACTTACATGCAGGAAGAATAACACTTATCTCATAGGGGTCTCATTTGAGGTTTAAATGACTTAATGTTTATATTATTTATTACTGTGCCCAATTATAAAAAGTTCTTAGGAAAACTTGTTCTTATAAAATCAATTGATCTACACTATTATATTTTATAATGTGAGTAGACAATGAAGAATTTTAACTGAAGAGATTTTAAAAAAAAAAAATCACAGACCAAAACAGATGAAGGAAGATGTGGACTGCTTATAAAATATATGAGAGAATTAATTTTAAAATTAAACTTTGAAATATATTCCACATAGAAATCTCAAGAATAGTGTAGAGAAAGACATTTTGCCAAAAAAGACAATGGTTGCAAAAAAGGAAATCTAAAAATTGGATTGTTGAATTAGTTCTCCCATTTTTTGAATTAAATACTATTTATGGGTTTAAAAACTAGAAGTACAGAATGCAGAGCAAAATGAAAACAATTAGGAATTTTGAAAAATAAGTGACTGAGATGATAGTCTATGTACTATATGTCCATCCTTATGCATTCTACCTGGATGTTCTGGTTAGTTTTATGTCAACTTGAAACAAGCAAAAGTAATTTTGAAGTGGGAACTTCAGTTGAGAAATTGTCCCCATCAAACTGGCCAGTGGGCAAGAATGTGGCACATTTTCTTTTATTATTATTATTATTATTATTATTATTATTATTATTATTATTTATTGAAGATTTCTGTCTCTTCCCCACCGCCGCCTCCCCTTTCCCTCTCCCTCCCCCAATCAAGTCCCCCTCCCTCGTCAGCCCAAAGAGCAATCAGGGTTCCCTGCCCTGTGGGAAGTCCAAGGGCCACCCACCTCCATCCAGGTCTAGTAAGGTGAGCATCCACGAAACTGCCTAGGCTCCCACGAAACCAATAGGTACAGTAGGATCAAAAACCCATTGCCATTGTTCTTGAGGTCTCAGTAGTCCTCATTGTCCACTATGTTCAGCGAGACCGGTTTTAACCCGGGCTTTTTCAGACCCAGGCCAGTTGGCCTTGGTGAGTTCCCGATAGAACATCCCCCTTGTCTCAGTGTATGGGTGCACCCCTCGCGGTCCTGAGTTCCTTGCTTGTGCTCTCTCTCCTTCTGCTTCTGATTTGGACCTTGAGATTTCAGTCCGGTGCTCCATTGTGGGTCTCTGTCTCTGTCTCCTTTCATCGCCTGATGAAGGTTAATATTCAGGAGGAAGCCTATATGATTTTCTTTGGGTTCTCCTTCTTATTTAGCTTCTCTAAGAACCCGAATTATAGGCTCAATGTCCTTTATTTATGGCTAGAAACCAAATATGAGTGAGTACATCCCATGTTCCTCTTTTTGGGTCTGGCTTACCTCACTCAGGATGGTGTTTTCTATTTCCATCCATTTGCCTGCAAACTTCAAGAAGTCCTTGTTTTTTACTGCTGAGTAGTACTCTAATATGTATATATTCCATACTTTCTTCATCCATTCTTCAATTGAAGGGAAACAATTGAATTGTTTCCAGGTTCTGGCTATTACAAGAATGTGGCACATTTTCTTGATTGATGATCGATGTAGGAAGACCCAGCTCATGGTGGGCCACTCATGGAGTGGCTGAGCAAGCAGCGTTCCTCCGTGACTTCTGCTTCAGTTCCTGACTCCAGGTTCTTGCCCTGAGTTGTAAACTGAAATAAACACTTTCCTCCCCAAGTTGTTTTTAAGCATGGTGTTTGTCACAGCAATGGAAACCTTAAGTAAGACTCCGTAACAGATGAAAATGGAGAAATTTTAAAGATATGTGAAAGAACATTTATTTGAACTCAACAAAGGTTTAAGGGGAACATTTCTAGTGGGAAGATTTTCCCAAGCCTATTGGGAAACACACATACACATGCACACACATATATATACACACACACACTGCTGTTATAAGAATAAGTTTGTGAAAAAAAAGAATAATTTTGTGGGTAAAGAGAAAGATTCTATAGCTCGCTACCCTATAAAATAACACAAATAAGAGAACAATAGCATCATTCCATAGATCAGTGAGTATGATGGTTACTTGATGAGAAGCACAGATTCACCGGCTTGTGAGCCTGCATTATTTCACATAGATAACATAGCGTTTGTGCAGCCACAGGAGAAATACACTTTGAGACATGCTGAAGCTTAGAAAATAGTCCATTAATCTATTATTTCTGGAAAAAAAAGTCTTCAAGAAAATATAGCCACATACTCAAGTTCATGGCAACATAGAATCAATAATAAGAAAGACTGCACAGATATGAAACATGGCACTGAAGTGGTAGTCATCTACATAAGGCAGATTATGGTGTTTTTCCTTGAAAATAGATACTTCTCTCATATAATACATCCTTGATCACAGTTTCCCCTTCCTCCACTTCCAGCCCCACACCTACACCTGTATTCTCCCCCAGATTAAGTCATACTCCATTTCCATATAGAAAGGAACAGGCGTCCAAGAGACAACAGCCAAACACACCAAAACAAAATACAATAATACAAAGCAAAATCCTTCATATCAAGGCTGGACAAGGCAACCTAATAGGAGAAAAAGAGTCCCCAGAACAGGCGAAAGAGTCAGAGACATGTATACTTTTTAAGACTTCATACTTTAGGGGAATAAATTAATAACTTACTAATAGTCAGAAACTAAAGTTCCAACTGGTTTAATACTATGTATGAGAACCTATTTAATTTTTGAGGACTTTATGCTATAACTTATTATTCTTTGCTATAGCATTCTTTTATTAGGATTCTACAGAGGTGTGTAACCAATAGAATGTTTATATAATGTAATATATGTGCATATATATTCATATATATGTAACTATAATAAAGAATGTAATATATTAGCCTATCAAACAGAAGCTGAATGGTCTTATCACAATAACTAGAGAGTGAAATTTGGGTGGCTGGAAGCCTCAGAAATAAGAGGAACAAATGATAGAATTTTTGTCCAAAGTTGAAAGCCACTTATTCAAATCTGTATTCAAAGGAATAAGAAACTAGATTTAATGCTACTGAGTGATGGCAGGAGCTAAGATTACACACACGGAGTGCAAACATGAGAACATGTGGGAGCTTCCTTCTGCTTTGTATTCTATTTGTTCCTTACCCTATCAGATGGTGCTACCCAGACTCCGGGTGTGACTTTCTCACTCTTTTTGTCCATCCAAAAGTGTTTCATCGCTAGGAACACACTCATGGATATACCCAGACAACTCCCAATGCATCATTATACAAATCTCAACACAGTCAAGGTGATACTTGAGATTAGCCATCAAATTTCTGTTCCTGTTCATGGATGAGCACTCACCTATAAAGATATATAATATTATTTTGCTGTTGTTAGCTTTATTCTGCCTCTGTTTCTCCTAAGTTCTTCTTAGCAGACTGCTTATTTCAGTCTCTATAGTTTCTATTAGATGCTTCCTTGTATTTGGTGGTTGTTGGCTGCCTGTTCATATATAAGAATGAGATTCGGCATATCATTTGGCGAGCCTTTAATCAGAGTACGTAGGTGTTCCTTCTTGAGCTGGACACATCCTAGACTTTATCTTGTGGGCATGCGTTTTCATGACCAGAATTCTAGAGACCGGTGGGAGCAGTAATTAGTGACATAGTTTTGTGAGATGTCTTACTCTTCCTCTAGACCTGGTTCCTCTTAGTCTGGTGCCTCTGAGAAGAGACTTTTGGTTTATTGTTAGGAGTGAGGAAGAGAGTGTGAAAGCCAATGTTTAGCACGTACAAGTTTTCCTGCACTGGTTTTCTCTTCTCCAATTCTGGAACTTTCTGCAGCCATATGTTGTAAATTGGCTTGTTTGTGCCAACTTTCCTTTCTGAGTTTTAATTTTTCTTTAAAAAAAAAATAGACTCATCCTTTTAAAATGTATGGATTGCTTCTTATCCATTATATCATCTGTGTCTTCTTGTTGTTATCAATTTGTACTTTCCAAGTTCTCGACTCCCATCGTCTCAGCATGAAAAGGAGCAGAGATAAGAAAACATGTTCATTTCTCTGCTCAGGTTTATTCAAGATAGTTGCGGCAACATTTTCATGGATATTGCTCCTACCTCCACGGATAATAAAAGTCTCAATTGGATTTTGGTTGGAGTTACATTTAAAGGCCTGTATATTGTTGTAACTTTTTAAGGCATACGTTATCTGTACAGAATGATGGGCATCATTACAACATTTTCACACAAGTATACAGTGTGCTTTGATCATACCCTCCACTTCATACTCTCTGCCTCATTCCGGCTCGTCTCTCTTCTTTCAGCCATTTTTCAATCTAAATTCCGCCTATGAGCAAACTACAGTATCTGCCTTTCTGCGTCTTCTTTATCTCATTCAGCACGATTTCGACTTTTATCCCTTCAAATTTATACATTATTTTGAGAGACTTTCGACTTCATATGTGAGCATGCGTGTGTGTGCACATTCACGTACACACACACCACACACACACACACACACACACACACACACCTCCCTCATATCCAGTTTCTTCATTAATAAAGAAACTGCCTCGGCCCTCATAGGACAGAAAATTAGGTAGGCGGAGTAGACAGAGGAGAATGCTGGGAAAAAGAAGCTTAGGAGGAGTCGCCATGATGCTCCCACTCCAGACAGACGCAGGTTAAGATCCTCCCTGGTAAGCCAGCTCGTGGGCTACACAGAATATTAGAAATGGGTTAGAACAATATGTAAGAGCTAGCCAATAAGAAACTGGACCTAGCCGGGC
>NW_026067924.1:22840987-22943757 GCF_014885135.2 Alexandromys fortis
AGAGTCGCCATGGTTCTCCCGCTCCAGACAGATGCAGGTTAAGATCCTCCCTGGTAAGCCAGCTCGTGGGCTACACAGAATATTAGAAATGGGTTAGAACAATATGTAAGAGCTAGCCAATAAGAAACTGGACCTAGCCGGGCCAGGCAGTGTTTGAAAGAATACAGTTTCCGTGTAATTATTTCGGGCATAAGCTAGCCATGCGGGCGGCGGGGTGCTGGGGACGCAGCCCCGCCACTCCTAATTACAACAATCATAGCTTTCCATAGCTTTTTTTGAGACCAGGTTTCTCTGTGTAACAGCCCTGGCTTTGTAGAACAGGCTGGCCTTGAACTCACAGAGATTCTGCCTCACAAGTGCTGGGATTAAAGATATGTACCATCACTGACCAGAATCACCACTTTTTCTTTAAAAAAAAAATAAGATAAACACAAGAAACATATAAGAATCTAATACATAAAAGGCCATCATATAAAGAAAAAGTATTTCTTCTAAATATTAACATTTTTGTGTGAGTCTTAGCTCCTTACTCTGTTGCCTTGATAAAATACCATACAAAAGTAACTGAAGAGAGAAATAGTTCATTTGGCTCACAGTTCAAGGGTGTTGTCCATCATAATGAGGAAGTTCAAACAGCAGAAAATTTAAGTAGCTATTCACTTTACATTCATAATCAGGAGCAGAAACAATGAACAGATGCTGAAGTTGGGGAAATTACACATTCTGGGACTACGGAAATAATCACAAGATGAGTTCTGGGACCTGCTGAAGCCACTGTGAGTTGAACTTTGGCTAAAATTCCATAGAGCACCTGGCCTTCACAAACTCCAACTTTAACTAGAAGGCCACATGCATTTGAGTTCTCCTGGAGTAAATGCCAATTTAGAATTAGTGTCTATTAAATTGTGAAAAATCTGATTTTATTTAATTTTCTATTGTTTTATTGAGCTATATAATTTTCTCCGCTCCCCTCCCTTTCTCCTTTTCCCCTTCCATTCTACCTTCTCCCATGATCCCCAAGTTCACAATTTCCACAGGAGATCTTGCCTTTTTTTCTACTTCCCATAGAGATTAGGTCCATGTATGTCTCTCTTAGGGTCTCTGTTGTCTAGGTTCTCTGGGGTTGTGAATTGTGGGCTGGTTTTTCTTTGCTTTATGTCTAAAAGCCACTTATGAGTGAGTACATATTATGTTTATCTTTCTGTATCTTAGTAACCTCCCCCAATATAGTTTTTTTCTAGATCTATCCATTTGCCTGCACATTTCAAGATGTCATTTTTTCCCCACTGTGTAAATGTCCTGCATCTTCTTTATCCATTCTTCAGTCGAGGGGCATTTAGGTTGTTTCTAGGTTCTGGCTATGACAAACAATGTTGCTATGAACATAGTTGAGCATATGTCCTTGTGGTATATTGAGCACACTTTGGGTATATACTCAAAAGTGGTATTCCTGGGTCTTGAGGCAGATTGTTTCCTAATTTTTTGAAAAACCGCCATACTGATTTCCAAAGTGGCTGTACCAGTTTGCATTCCTACCAGCAGTGGAGGAGTATTCCCTTTGCCCCACATACTCTCCAACATAAGCTGTCATCAGTGTTTTTGATCTTGGCCATTCTTAAAGGTTTGAGATGGAATCTCAGAGTTGTTTTGATTTGTATTTCTGATGACTAAGGATGTTGATCATTTCTTTAAGTGTCTTTCAGCCATTTTAGATTCCTCTGTTGAGAGTTCTCTGTTTAGGTCTGTTCTCCATTTTTTATTGGATTATTTGTTACTTTGATGATCAGTTTCTTGAGTTCTTTGTATATTTGTACATCAGCCCTCTGTTCAATGTGGGGTTAGTGAAGATCTTTTCCCATTCTATAGGCTGCCGTTTTGTCTTGTTAACTGTGTATTTTGCTTTACAGAAGCTTTTCAGTTTCAGGAGGTCACATTTATTAATTGTATCTCTCAATGTTTTGCTACGGGGGTTAAGAAGTAGTCTCCTGTGCCAATGTGTTCAAGTGTACTTCCCACTTTCTCTTCTATGAAGTTCAGTATGCTTAGTTTTATGTTGAGGTCTTTGATCTATTTAGACTTGAGTTTTGTGCATGGTGATAGATATGGATATATTTTCATTCTTCTACATGTTGATATCCAGTTATGCCAGCACCTTTTGTTGAATATGCTTTCTTTTTTTATTTCATATTTTTTACTTCTTTGTCAAAAATCAGGTGTTCGTTGGTGTGTGGAGATACCTAGGTCTTCAGTTCAATTCCATTGGTTCTCCTGTCTGTTTTTATGCCAATACCAGTCTGTTTTTATTACTGTAGCTCTGTAGTGGAGTTTGAAGTCAGGAATTGTGATTCCTCCAGAAGTTCTTTTATTGTACAGGATTTTTTTGGCTATCCTGGGATTTTTGCTTTTCCATATGAAGTTGAATATTGTTCTTTCAATGTCTGTGAAGAATTTTGCTGGGATTTTGATGGGCATTGAGTTGAATCTGCAGATTGCTTTTGGTAAAATTGTCATTTTTACTATGTTAATTCTATCTACCCAAGAACATGGGAGGAAAAAGATCCGATGATCTAATTTTTATCTTTTCTCTAATGTACAGTTACCCTATTATAAAACTACAGGTTCCTTTGGGAAAGGATGAGCCAAAGATTAGTAGTGTAATTTTCATTATTGTAGAATGGTCTTTCCTTGCATGGACTTGCTTTTCTCTTCATTCAAGAATTTCTGGATCTGTAAACCGGCTCAAGCCTGGAAACTGGCTAAAAGGATGTAATTCTCTAAGCAAGAGAGCCTTTTATTTATTTGTTCTAGAATTGTTCTGCATGTACAGATCAAGCTGGTACTTAGTAGGTGTCCTATCTATTTTATCTATTTTACTTTTAAAAGCACCACAATTAATTAGCCAGACACTAAGGTTTATAGACATCAGGTCATTATGAACATGGATTTGCGTACGCTGTCTGTGGAAGGAGGCTCACGCTGCCTCTAATGATTCAGTGCTGCTCCTTGGCACCCTACGATCCAATTAGACCTATTGCATTTAATTCACCTACTTGAGCAGCTGCGTGTCCCACTTTGAGGTCTGGCTTACAAAGAAGAGCTGGGGAAGAGCTCTTCAGACCTGCCGGTGCCTCTCTCACCAATCTGTGTGCTATCCTTTCAGTAAAGGGTCTGTCTTCCGTGCCCTCCCGCTGTGGAGGATTAACATAAATCCACTCCAGCAGTAACTGCTGAATAATGTAGATGATTAATATTCATGAACAATGCAAAGCTGATCTATCAAGGAAATACACTCATTTCCTAATGTCCTTTGAGATTCTTATTTCATTATTTTGTTTTAGTAAGTAAATTATTTTTTTCTGAATGAATGTGCTTATTCTAGGTTTAGATATATCAACAATGTGTATATGTGTATGTGTGTATGCATGTGTGTATCAGCCAGAAAAATTGAATAACAAATCTCACTGTACTAAGATCTAGATAAAATTGCTATTAATATTTAATGCTCTGAATGCATTTTTTCATCTATGCATATGATGTATACAATATATAAGATGCATTTTTTAGAGTATTTTATTGATTTGTTGAGAATTTCATAGAATATCTTTTAAACTCTTTCACCTCCCTCAACTCCTTCCAGTACCCTCTCTCAATCCTCCCATCTCTTCCTACCCAACTTCAAGATGACTATTTGCCCTCCACTGAGTCTGGTTCATCTTGCCCAGATAATCCTGGGAGTGGGGCCTGCTCTGATGTGTGAGCTGCCTACCAGGGATCACATCATGAAAGAAAGCTGACCCCCCACACACACCTATCTAGCAGCTAACCAAAGCTAATTTTTTTCACAACTAGCCATGGGATCACATGCAAACTTTCCTCACTCTATGCTGAGAGTTTGCATGGCTGGCACTTTCAAGTCTTGTGCATGCTGTCACGATCATTATGACTTCATATGTCCATCTGCCCTGTTGTGTCTGGAAAAGTTTCCTTATGACCATCTCCCACCTCTGGCTCTCACCGTATTTTCAACCTCCCTTCTGCAAAGATCCCTGGGCCTTAAGGGAAGGGGTGTGATAAGAATGTCCAGTTTGGAGCTCAGCACTCCGTAGGCTTTTGCTCTCTGCACGTTGACCAGTTAGATATCTCTGTGTAAACTGCCATCTAGTGAAAGAAATTTATCTGCTGAGAGTTGAGAAATGTTCTGATTTATGTCTGGGCAATAAGTCGTTAGGGATCGTTTTAATACTAAATTAATTTAGCAGAATAATAGTAAGAGGTTCTCCCTTAGGGCCTATGACCTAGCCACAAGGTTCTTAGATCCTTTAATAGCACCAGGTATGGGTTCCATCTCAGAGAATGGGCCCCTGATCCTATAACATACCACAATTGCACCAGTAAACCTGTCTTGTGCGGCCAGTTGGTATAACTTGCAACGTTCACATTTGGGCGAGATTGAGGCCCACTTTTCTTTTTTTGAGACATAAAATATTATATTTTAGAAACATTGTACCAATGAATATCCTTCTACATGACTTTTTTCAATACCTATGTTAACTGTGTATCTTCCATTTGTCTCTCCAAAGCTATCCCAAGCATCTTTCTGGGCTAACAGGGTTAACTTCCTTGCTGTTCTGATTCATCCAACAACTCTGAAAGAAAAGAAAGTGAGGCAGTTTCTTCTAAGGCTGCTTCTCTGGGGCTCACTGGGCTTTGCAGGGCATGCTGTTGATTCCCTCTCTGGGTTCTAGGGAGCTGTGAGCTCTCAAGGAATGCTAAGACAATCCCACTGTTACTAGCTTCCAAATCCTGCACCATCACTTGTAGTTTAATTGCTCCTGCAAAGAGTTCCTTTAAAAGTTCTTCAGAATACTCAATATAAGGGTCTCATCAAAACTCTGGCTTTCACACGAATCAAGAGGTTCTTTATATAGAGTGAACTCTGATGTCGCCTACGTTTGTTAAAACTCAGACTTCTGGGAATTGCCCTCCAGAGCTTTTGCTTCCCTCTCTTGGGAGGACCAAAGAATTTGCTCCAGATGGTGCTGGAGCTGCGGTTATAAGATCCAGACATTGAGAGTCATCACCTCGAACTTCCATTCATTATGTGAATCTGATATCCATGCAACTAATCATTTCTCCTTTATACTGATAATTCTGACATTTATATCCGTGTGGCTAAATCTTTACACACAGACATGTTAGTTTCACTTAAAGTGGGTCTGTGGACTATGTAAAGGTTTTGATCTTTATTACCAAATTACCCATCAGAAAGTTTATGTGAATCTAGAGTTCTTATCAACTGATGAAGAAGCTTACAGAATGGGGGAATAATCTGTGCCAGTTATACATCTAACAGAGGATTAATGTCTAGAATAAGAACTCAAAAACCAAAACACAAAGGGGGAAAACGGTTCATAGGTATACGATGGAACTGAACAAAGAGTTTTCTGAAGAAAAAATACAAATGCCTAAGAAATATATACATACTGTGTGTGTGTGTGTGTGTTCACCATTCTTAGCCATCAGGGAATTGTAAATTAAAATTACTTTGAGATTTTTATCTTACCCCAATTAGAATGACTAAGATCAAGTAAGCAAAAAAGACAATGGATGCGGGTATGAATAGGCACCACGAAAATCAGTGTAGCAGTTCCTCAAACAAAAAAAAAAAAATAGAAATCGATCTACCATATGACAAGAGGGACTCTATATCCTATAGAGAAACCTGCTCATGAATGTTCATAGCTGCTCGAGTCATAACAGATAGGTCATGAAAACAGCCTCGATGTCCTAACGATGGCTAATGAAAATGTAGCACGTATATATAACAGAACTTTATTTAGCTGCCAAGAAAGATGAAATTATGGAATTTGTAGACAAATTAATGGATCTGCAAAACGTGTTGAGGTAACCCAGATCCAGAGAGATATGTTACATATTTTCATTCACATGTGGGTCTTAGCATAGAATCTTTAGGTCTGTGTTTTTTAACTTGGAGTGCCGATAAAATCCAGGAAACTATAAAGGTGGGGATAAGAAGAAACTATAAATTGGTGGGGACAGGAAAGAAATATCTTAGGGAAGAGGAAACAGTAGAACAGAGATGATATGAGGGGGGAGGGGAATAATAGGATGGGAGCTGTAAGTGGAAGGAGGCATAGAGGGTTAAGGTGGTGAAGGGGATGAATGGGGGTATAACTATTCCTAAGGAGGTTTGGAAAACTCATATGGAAATATACTATTTTGTAAGACATATATCATACAAAGAGGCATATATTTATATGTAATTGGAGCTACCTTACACGGTGTATAATGGTTCTCTCAGAAGGCCTAGGTGCCAGGTAAAATCCACAGTGTCAGGTATGGGATGCTTTCCCTCAAGCTGTTAGTTATTGTGGCCCTGAGAATCCTCATGCAATACATGTTATTGCCATTACTCTTGGTTGTTCATAAGAACTTGGTGGTAAGACCTTATTATTAAGTAAATCTCAGGTTTCAGTCATTGAACTATGTAATGGTGTTGTGAAAAAATAATATTTTGAGACAGTGTTACATATTTCCTTTTTGCATGAATTGAGATGAAGATGTCAAAAGGTGCACGTTGTGGAGACCCAGAGGTACTTGGAATCAAGAGGGAATGAGACTACAATGGTATGGGCAGCCAGGTGCCTGCACAGTGTGCCCGCTGGCAAGGATAGACATGCTGCTGCCTCCTTTGCTTGTGAGGGGCCAGCAGCCTGCACACAGCCCTTAATGTCAGAGTCAAACTGGACCAGACTTGGGTGCGGGCTGTTCTTTCCACAGCCAGAAAAGCAGTGTCAAGTGCAGAGCTGCCTGGAAGCAGTTACTACTCTGAGCATTGTCTTGTGCCCTGCAGGCCCTCGCAGCCTGACCTTATCTGTCAGGGAGCACATGAAGAGTGAAGGGCTGTGGTTGAAAGCAGGAGCATGTTGTCATTGGGTTGAGTCAGGGAATTCGCCCTTGTCTTCTTTTTTTTTTTTTTTTTTTTTTTAATAACTGCTTGATGGCTTCAGAACCTTTGAACTTTTGGAAAATGCCAAAAGTTACTTCAACTTACAGTTTGGTTTCAAGGGCTTCTCGGTCAATTAATAGGGAGGGAAAGAAATAAGTAAAATGTATTTTAACTTTTTATTAACAAACTTCAGCAATGCATTCTTTGAAGTTTTATAGCGTTGTTGTACATATAATCATCTTTCTTCTCATCTATAACTTGGATATTCACAGCTGGGGATTCTCAAAATACATTGGTGGCTCATGAACATGATATTTCTAATTTTAACATTTTATACATGAGTTTTGTTAAAATATACATATATACATACATATACATACATACATAATGATGTTGGGAAATTAGGGAAAAGCAAATGAGAAACTTTTAGTGTGTGTGTGTGTGTGAGAGAGAGAGAGAGAGAGACAGAGAGAGAGAGACAGAGAGAGAGAGACAGAGAGAGAGAGACAGAGAGAGAGAGAGAGAGGACTGTCAGGGTTTCTAAGGACAACTCAAACTGTAATGCTACAAAATATGTCAACTTCAGATTGCTTTGGGAACATTCAAGATACATTCAAGTGCATCTTTCTGTATTTGAAAAGAACATATCCATCTTCCATAGAGAAGTTTTAATTTCTCTGAGGCTTTTTGTCTAGAGACAGGAATCATGAAACTACTCTAATCATTTAGTTTTTGATAATCATTTCCTCACTAGTCATATCAGCAGTCACGTACTCCTGCTCAATATTGCTCAATGAGCTCAATATCAAGACAAACAAAGCAAAATAATAATTCCTTTCTGCTTTTTATATCATATGAGTTGCCTATAGGTGTTAAGTTTCTGTGTCTCAAACCAGGCTTATAAGGGGGATTTCTTTTTAATCCCTTGCTCATTTATCTAGATCAGTGGTTCTCAACCCGAGGACCACGACCCATTTAGTCAGTAAATGACCCTTTCACAGTGGTAGCCTAAGATCATCAGAAAACACAAATATTTATATTATGATTCATAACACTAGCAACCTTACAATTATGAAGTAGCAATGAAAATAATTTTATAGTTGGGGGTCACCACAACATGAGGAACTGTGCTAAAGGATCACAGCATCCCGAAGGCTGAGAACCACTACACTAGATAATCTGTCAGTCAAGCAATGTTCATGAGCAGTCCCTTGGTTCAAGCAAGTGAGAGTGACTGACTCACAAGGACGCTCACATGCAGAGGTAAAAACCTTTCAGGCTGGTAAAGATCAACAAGAAATGAACCAGAAACTGTCTGTGATATAACACTACCTAGAATCCAGAAACATTCAGCCGAAGTGCAGGGGAGGAATGGATGGGAGGATAGACTTACCCCTGGCCAGCTCTCATACTATTGATATTTTAGAAAGGATGGCAATTATTCACATTAGAAGTAAAAGTTTGGGACTGGAGAGATGGCTCAGTGGTTAAGAGCATGAGCTGCTCTCCCAGAGGTTCTGGGTTCAATCCCAGTGTCCACATGGCAGCTCACAACTATCTATAACTAGTCTCATAGGATTTGATGTCCTCTGTGGTGTATAGACATACATGAGAAAAATACCCATATAGTGTGTATGTGTGTGTGTGTGTGTGTGTGTGTGTGTATAAAATGAAAAGTGGAAGTTCCCTGCTATGGTTTAGATGTGGTTTGTGTATGTTCCTGGGAGGTTGGGTCTAGAACTGATGAAGTGGGAGACAGTGAGCCTGAAACAAAGCAACCAACCCACCTGGACAGCAGCTTCAGAAAGTATCAAAGTGATTCTCATGGAGCCATGGTTCTCACCCAAGGGCAGATATCAAAGTGCAGGACTACCTGTCCTTGGCTTCTATCTTCATCCTTCCACTGTGATCTTTACCTTCTGCATAAACACCCCCTGTGATGCCTTTACCATGAAGTCTCTCGGCACCAAGCCTATACTGGTACCATGCTCTCACCGCTCCAGAGCTATGAGTTAAATAGATTGTCTTTCTTTATGTACTATCTGTCCATGAGTTTTTCTTTGCAGAATCAAAAAGATTGGGCAAATACTTTACCCTTTATAAAAGGAATGCTTTGCTTATTTTAAGTAACAGTCTACATTATACTCCAGATTACATTTGTTGCTTGATAGAGAGTATATAATGGATATAATGGAGATCACTGCCCATTGAAGAGCAATAAAAAATTAAGGGAATGACTGGAAAAGTCATTCTGTCCACGAGAAATAAAATAGCGATTCTTTTCAAATATATTAACAGTGTGTGTGTGTGTGTGTGTGTGTGTGTGTGTGTGTGTGTGTGTGTGTAAGGAGCTCTCACAGGTCTTGGAGAGAAGCTAGGAAATGCAGGAACAAAGCAGGGTTTTAGCTGACCTAGTGAAAGAAGTAGGCATGGTGAGCTCCTGGCCACAATGGGGCAGGCACCGTCGTTGGCGCTCCTGAAAGGGGTTGCGCAATCACTAAAGGGAGGGAGGCACAGGAAGCCAAAGAGGCTTTTAAAATGGATCCATGCATGTTTCTTTCTTGTGGGATGGTTAATTTGTCTCCAGAGGAACTATGACAATTACCTTTGTTGCCCTCACATAACAGGAATTTGTTCTCACCAAGTTCTGAGTCCGAGAAGGTGATATCAAAGTATGTCAGGGCCCTGTTTCCGCCACAGGCTGCAGGAGAGACTTTTTCTTATCATTATATTTTACAGTTCTTGATTTGTGAGAGCAAAAGGAATTTCTGCCTACACCATTTTAGGACCTTTACTTGTGTCTGTGCCCTCTCCCATAGGAACATCAGTCACTGGATGTGAAGTCCACTTGAAATTTAGGATGATTTGGGGTCTGCAATTCATCAGCTCTTGCAAAGACCCCATTTCCAAAAAAAGCTTACATTTTTTGTGACCCATGGGTGTGAATCTGGAGATCGCCATTTAACCCACTGCAAATGTAAGGTTGGCTGTGGCTTAGAAGGATCTCAGAACATCACAGGGCAATCTACAAGAAGAGGGAGGAAGTGCATGGGGTAAGGCAGTTTGGGACAGAGTTCAGAAAATGTGTGCTTGAGAAAATGTAAAAAGGAGTTGGATCTGTGAAGTAAAATCCTAACTCTTAGGAAATTTGCATTTTTAATATCTAGAATTTTTTAAACATTTAAGACTACCCCTCAACCCCTATAATGGTGAGCAAAGGGGTCTAAGCTAGCTCAACTTTTAAACAGTTTTCAGAGGCAGGTATGGCTATGATCACGCTATCCCCATTTTAAAAATGAAACAGTGAAGGTGTGGGGAGGCTAAGTGATTTGCTAATAAATGATCGTTAGACCTGGAGTTTGGTTCAGACAGCTCTGTATACTCTCGAGTGCTACGTGTTACATTGCACGCTACACGCATCTTACTACTCCCACAGGCAAGATTACTTTCTTTGAACCCCCACGACATGTAATCTGTACTTCTCTTTTGGCTTTTCTAAATTTTTAACTAGTTTGTCTTTACAAAGTGATTTATATTCATGGCTTGAGGATTGCATTCTAACATATCAGAATGGTAAAATGAAACATTTAAGCAGGGCATAGAATTTACCTGTTTGCCTTTCTTAGTTACAGAAAATATACCACGCTGATAATGAAACCAAAATAATTACTTGTAGGAGATGAAGGAGTGGTTGCTAGGAGGGCTGTAATTTTTTCCGGTGATGTTGAAATTGTTTTTCTAGAAGAATGTGCTCATGCATTACTTGTGTTTAATATTAATGAGGAAAGAAGTCCCATAATCTCCCCGGGTATAGTATTAGGTAATTACAAGGAATCATATGCTGTTTATTGTTACATATGTGGCCGTGAAAGAGGACTTCAATTACCAGCTCTGTCCTCTCTCCATTGCGCTTCGATGATTAATGAGATGGGATCCTAAAGTAAGGGACACACCAGGCTTTAGGTAAAATATGTATTTCTCTGAAGTGCTGTTCGGGGGGAGGGGAGGCGGTACACTCTTTGTCTTGTGAGCTGAGCTGTGCACTTTGAGTGTGCAGCAACACCCGTAATAGATCCAGTGGCATCCACTTCCCAGTTTCTAAGACATTGTCAGACTCCCTGGAAGACCACACACACACACACACACACACACACACACCCTTCTGGAGAAAACCACTAGTCTTGGGAAAGCCAGAGGAAAAACTGAATCGTAGCAACTCCAATAGTCTACCCCAGTGAAAGGCTAAAGAATGAAGTCAATTAACACACAAGTAGTTTTCTCTTATTCTAAATGGCCATTGCTATACATTATTGGAGGAAATAAGATTTTATTGCCTTTTGTCTTTGAAGCTTACACCTTTACATTTCTCAATAGGATGACTCTTCCCCAACTACAGATGAACTGAACTCCCCACCTCACAAGGCTGCATCAGTTTCGATTCTGGAGGGTGACTTAGAACCATGGAATAGAGAAAGGAAGAGGCCATTTTCATATGCTGACCATGTTATTATCAGTGTGGTGGGACACAAAGACACTCTAATATATGTTTGCCTTCTGATCATAGAAGTGTGAGGACTGTTGTTTGCAACATACTAAAGAGAGGGCCACCACCTTAGACTCCACATACGAGTAGATCCTTCAGGAAGAATATACCTACAAGCTTCCAAAATGATGAGAAAATACTTAGAGTTATCAAGGCTGCATTTCAAAGAGCCACATCAAACTATCATCATGCCTTTGTGATGGAAATACTCAAAACCTTCTTTACTAGTTTTTGATTTTTTTTAACAAACCATATACTCAGTATTGTAATCATCCGTAGTTACTCAGAATGCAATACAACACCATAACACAATCTATTAAGTACTAAAAGATCATATGGTACCTCATAAATACATACAATCATCATTTGTGAATTAAAATTATTAAAAATAGGGGCTGGGATATTCTGTAGGCAAACACACTTGCTTGGCACTCTCATAAAAGGCCGGCTATAGCTATGCGTGCCAGTAATTCTAGCTGGAAGGCAAAGACAGGCAGATTCCAAGAGCTTGCTGGTCAGTCTAATGGAAACTAAGCTTCTGGCTCAAGGTGACAAAGTAAGAGAGTGATAGAGGAATTTGCATGAGGTCTTATTCTAGCCTCCTTGCATGCATACAAATATTTAACCACTCCTCACTCGTGTGTATACCACACCCAACCCAAATAGCAAACGTTTTCTTCCCACTCACAAAGTAACAAAACTAAAGGACCTTGTCAGCAGTGTTGCATATATAATTTGTCCAGAGAGGAAGTGCTTAGTGCATGAATTATACAGACCTGGAAGACAAGGTCAGAAAAACTGGATGGATTTTATAAAGGCCTATTATTAAGTCCACACCATTGGCCAGTGAGAGGTGAGAGGAGCTAGCTGGTTGTGTGACACTGGAGCCAGAGAAGGTTCATAGACATTAATAAATGAGCATGTGAGAACAGGCAGGGAACTGCACATAATATGTACAAATGTCTTTTGTGTATAGTAAGAAAGGAATGTATCATAGGCTAGCCATGGAGGGGAAAGAGCTATAAACCACTGCCCTCGGATTGAGACAAAGTGATAACTTGGTATCTGGTTCAGTTTTTCAGCTCCTTACAATCAATGGGGCCACACTATGAATGGTTGGGAAAAAGTGCACACGTGTGAAGCACCATTGTATTTTGTATATGAGTTTTTTCTTTGCTCAAATCTTATGTGCAAAATGAAAAACCAAGTGTGAGCTCATAAAAAATTAACATGCCTGACTTTCTGATGTGGAATGAAGGTTACAACCGTACAGCCAAGGAATTCCACAACTGCTCTGAGTGACAAGAAATGCCATTTCAAAGTCACTAGCCTAATTATTTAATGTTGGGAAGAGAAACAAATTGATCCTGAAAACCCCCCAAGTCCATCTCTAGGGCTCTTAGGTAAGATTAAGGTTTAAGTGGCAAGCCAAGGATGCGCACATCTGTGCATTCCCAGTCAAGGTGTGGTACTGCCCGCCACTGGTCCACCATTGCCTGAGCTTCATTCTCGTCCTGGAAGGTAGTCTAGGAAATTGGTAGAATTGTTCAAATGTCTCTGTCTGGGAAACAAGTTCCCACTCTGGCTGGTGCCCTTTCCTTCCCCGAGCTTGAGATTACTAGAGAAATTCCCATTTCTATGGTGTCCACTGTTTCAACAGCCTGAGAAATGCAAGTGTCTATTTAGAATATCACTTATTCCAGGCTGGATATATGGGGGTTCAGGTTTCACAGAGATGTTTCCCAGAAAAGCCAAGTACCTCAGGAACAGAATATGGATGGGTCCAGGAAATGTCTATTTTGTTTTTGGTGTCAATGACATTCAAACATTTAGCAGATCTCTGGTCAGAAAAACGGAAATAAAGGAACCCAAACTAAGAAATAAGACCTGGTTAACAGGGTAGACCCACCAATTGCATTTTCACCATTGGGCTTTTTCTCACTAGCCTGAGTTTGTTCATTGAACATATACACATAAAGCCAAGTAAAGTTCATGTTTTCCAATTCAGCTATTTGTACCTGACCTCTGATATAACATGTGTCTTGAGGTTTCCATTATTATATTAAAACATCATGAATAAAAGAAACGTAAGGAGGAAAAGGTTTATTTCATCTTACAGCTCTCAGGTCACACCGATAGAATTGATGGCAGGAACTCAAACAGGGCAGGAACGTGGAAGCAGGAGCTGATGCAGACCACGCAGGAATGTTATTTCTGGTTTGCTGTTCCCGAATTGTTCACCCTGCTTTCTTATGGCGCTCAGGGCCACCAGGTCAGGAGTAGCACCACCCACAATGGTCTAGGTC
The DNA here is from genome assembly GCF_014885135.2 of Alexandromys fortis. Lineage (NCBI taxonomy): Eukaryota > Metazoa > Chordata > Mammalia > Rodentia > Cricetidae > Alexandromys > Alexandromys fortis. Next base: position 22,854,807 of record NW_026067924.1, read on the forward strand.
CTCCCACATCCATCACTGATTAAGGGAACACACCAAGGGCTTGCCACAGTCCAATCTGGTAGGGGCATTTTCTCAGTGGAGGTTCCCAATTCCCAGATGTCACTAGCTTGTGTCAAGTTAACATAAAAGTAGCCAGTACAGCATGTAATTAAGATGGAAGAAAATAAACAATTCAAGGAGAGAAAAGATCAGAACCATTTCTGTCCTATCTCCCTTTCCTGGCTCTCAGATCCTCTTAATTGGCATAGATCCCTCAGGGAGCACGTGTGACAATTAGAACTCTGCCCTAATTATCAGAGACTCTCAGGAATACTTGGTTTTGGAAACACTCTTCTTTTCACGTAATCCTTGGGCAAGACAATGGAGAGACTTCTGTATGCCGGGAAAGAGATGTGTCTTTAATACACCACAAGCAGGTACAATTGGAAAACTACAGACAAGCAGGCTGTCTCGTGTCTCACTGAGTGATTGAATTTGCCTTTGTTGTATATTTCTGGGCCTTTAATCATGAATTCCAGCTCCAAGTCTCTCCAAACAATGGTCTCATAGTATATCCAGTGAAGCAGCAGAGCTCAGACATCTCACCTCTGGAAACCAGAGAGGCTCAGGTTCTTTGTTTCATGCATGGTGGGCTCTCTAGGGAGAAATAAAAAGAGAGAGCTAAGCCCAGCTTTTAGATGTGACTACCGTGGTAACAGCTGAGGCAACTGGGAATTAATCTCCAGTGCTGAGAAGTGAGGCATCTCATAAGGGCACTGTGTCTAATGAAGAATGAGGTAAATATTGGGACACAAGGAGAGAGATCAAAAGGGATTCACCCTTAGAATATGGGTGGGGTAGACAGAGCAGAGGAGCCTTATGTCACAGGAACCCAGAAATGCCATCTTTTCTTATGTTTCATTCAGGAAAGACTAAAAAGATGTGTTGAACGGCTTTATGTCAACTTGACCAAAACTAAACTCCTTTCAGAAGAGAGGCCCTCAGTTGAGAGAATGACCCCTGCAGATTGGTCTGTGGGCGAGGCCGTGGTGCATTTTCTTGATTGATGATTGATGTATAGGGCCCAGCTCACTATGAGCTGTCCCACCCCTGGGCTAGGGGCACTGGGTGCTACAGTAAAACAGGCTAAGCAAGCCCCAAGGAGTAAGCTAGTAAGAAGCCCTCCCTCACAGCCTCTGCTTCAGTTCCTGTCTCCAGACGCCCACCTTGAGTTCCTGCCTTGATTTTCCTGGATGATGTACAAGCTGTAAGATGGGATAAACCCTTTCCTCCCCAAGCCACTTTTGGTCACTGTGTTTTATCACAGCAGTGAAAATCTTAGCTAAGACAAAGGGGAAGAGAAAGAAGAAAATTCAATGGACACTTTGCGTGGCTGATCCGAAAAGAGAAGCTTTCTGTATCCTGGAAAGGAAAGGTTAGTTTACTGAGGGACAGTCACACGGACGTTTTGAAGATGGGTTGTTTGGGACCCAGTGCATTGCACTGGGCTGTCTGTCTTTTTATTCCCTAGGCACACAGTGACCATATGTTGCCACCAGTTGAAGTTCCTTGCTCATCACGTGTTAGAAAACTCTTGACAATTTCACTTGCCCAGGGAGCCAACTACTAACCACAATAACCTAGAAGTCTGTTATTTTTAATAAATTCTGGAAGGTCTTACTGATTTATATTAAAATCATATATTTTAATGTACATTAAATTTATATTTAAAGTATATTATAACTATAAAATATTAATATATACATTAAAATTGTAATTACCTAGGGTGGGCCCTCAGCACCTGATGAAGCCCTAGGTTCTGAAACATCAGCCTTGCTTCAGGGCCCAATTGAAGACTCCTTATAAGGGTGTGTATACTTGTATTACCCTTAAATTTATGTCAATAAACCAAGATTTATACCAATGCAAATTATTCATATCTATATCAAAGTTGTAAGAGGATTGATACTTTTTCTTTAATGGAATTTTAGTGAGGGTTTCGGGTTCTTTTGAGAAAACGCCATTGTCTTTGTGAACAGATATTGTCCAGGAGTCACGACACCTCTTTCTGGTCCTCTCTTCTATTATCTTCTGGCTTGACTCACCAAGTCTAGTTGTTCTACCTTGAGTAAGCTCTAGTCATCCAAAGGTTGGGGCAAGGAGTCCGTGGGAAGCTGGGTGTGTAGCCAGGAGCCATGCTATCTCAGGGAAGGGAAGGGATGCCCACGAGGAAACAGGTGGGCCTGGTAGCAAGGCAAAGGGGATTGATTACTGCCAGGGCCTTTGGAGCTGGGTGGTGTGGACCTAGCTGGCAGCATGGGAGAGGAACGTCCCAGAGAAGCAAGTGCTGCCTGATGGGCTGGCAAAAGGGAGCCCCACGGGAGTCTGGCAGGCTTGGTGGCTCAGGAAAGGGGAGACCCAAAAGAGTCAAGAAGTCTTGGGGTTGAAAGGAACAGCCCTTCCTGGAGGTTTAGGAAAAGGGAAGCCCAGGAGGGTCCCACAGGACCTGGGCAGGTTTGGTGTTGCAGAGAAGGGGCGTCCCACATGAGACAGGTGGACGTGATAGCTTGGGAAAGAGAGGATCACCGCGCATTCCCAAGAATTTCCCTTTTAACAAACTCCCTGAATATTCTTTCCTATGCATTAAAGTGCAAGAAGCAGAACGCTACAGTCACAGGCTTGAAATTTATCTGAAATGATAGGCAAATGATTTTACAATTCAGAGATGATCACTTTGTCCCATATCAATATAAATATTCTCAACCATTTATTACCCCAGAAAATAAGTATAAGCCTTGGACCTTGAAAGATCAGTCCTGTTTGCTCACACGCCCGGGCCTGAGTGACTCAGCTTATGAAAGGGTGACTAGGCAATCTTCAGAAGGGCTTATTTTTGGATCCATGTGTGATGATGTTTCAGAAGTTATTTTAGCATTACACCAGTATTATGTACCTCACTGAGATTTTTGCTGTGTTCCCCACTATCTAATGACCCAAATTGTGGAATCTTGATATCAGAAACAATAAGGGTCCTTCATCACATTTTCAACCTATCACCCACGGTCATATTGCTTTGTACTCATTTTCCAGCCGGGGTGAGCCGGGGTGAGCCGGGGTGAGCCCCTTGACATTCATCCATTTTGTTTAAGAAGGAGTTCAGACTTAGGCAGGCCTGCGCCTAGCCCTGACTCTGATACTTGTTTGCTATTTGTCTTTAGACAGGGGATTGAATCATCCTGAGCCTTGATTTCATCTGTAATGACACAGCACCTACGCCAGAACGGTTTATGTGCTTTTATTGAGTCATGATGCACTTGAAACACACCACAGTTCTCACCTAGTAAAGAACTTATAGCGTTTTGAAGATGTTGTGCGCCCCCTGCAGCAGGTTCCCCCTTTCTCTGTAAGTTACAAATCTACTAGTCTTCTTCTTGCTGTCTACTCCCCTGTATGGTGCAGACTCTCTTCTGAACACCGGTCACATTAAATGTTTATCTGTCTATCATGCTTAGCTTGATTTATGTTGAATGTTTCTAGGGGACCCTGTTTTTATCTCCCTTGCCCCTCTGGGCAGAGTTATCGAATTATTCCACTGATATGGCAAAAAGTTACTTTAAGTGACCTTCACAATAGAGGAGTGTTTAGTGTGTGAATTTTTTTATGTCACTCGGGAATCCAATAGACTAAATAAGGTGCTCTATAAGATTAAACAAAGTAACAAATGATAGTCCTCCACACAGCCTACTGTATGTGTGACAGCTGACACTTACTGAGTTAGCTGATGCTCACTGTCAGCTGTGTGAAATGCTGTTTCCCCTAGTTCTCACTCTAGCAATTGGATTCGGACTCTCCTTTTCTTTCTTTCTTTCTTCCTTCCTTCCTTCCTGCTTTCTTTCTTTCTTTCTTCCTTCCTTCCTTCCTGCTTTCTTTCTTTCTTTTTTCCTTTCTTTTGTTTTTCTTCCTTTCTTCTTTATTTATTTTTGTTTTTTTCTTTAACTTTTTTTTTAAAGAAAGTCTCTGCCCTAGGTTGTCTCTGAACTCCCCGTGCAGCTAAGGATGGCTTTGAACTTCCAATCCTCCCGCCTGTCTTCCCAGGGCTAGAATTGGAGGCACACATCACTACATCCAGTTAGCACAGTGCCTGGGATTGAACCCAAGGCTAAACCCCTAGTCCATAGACTTGGATATTCTTGTACCTTGTCCTCACTTAAAGACAGCAAGCAAGGGCTATATGTGACTGAGGTGCCACGATTCTCAGTGCACAGCCCCGAGGTGTTGAGCTTTGAACTGTGGCATTGGTGCACCCTTGGTCTTTCTACTCTGGCTTTCAAGTCTTAGAAATGTATTTTTACATGGCCCCTCTTTAGGGGCTACTTAATACAATGGAAGAAGTCACGTGGGAGAGTACCATTTTCAAAACTCTTCCTGAAAATGTCTTTCTTAGGAAGGTTGAAACCTGATTCAAATGCACAAAACCCCCCAAAATAATGTCCTGATAAAACGTTTTGTAGACTATCGGCCATTTTTAGAAGTGCCAGGTCTCTCATGTGATCACCAAGACAGGAAGATGTTTTCTCTATAGCAATGAGAAAACATCAAAGTTGTTGACATGGGGGAGGAAGGAGAGAGGGAGCGGCGAGGGAGGGAGAGAGAGAGAGAAAGGGAGAAAGGAGAGATTCTTGTTTTCCACGGGAAATTATAAATGGAAACAGCCATCATAGGATGCTGGGGGTGGAGTGGCTGACAGCTGTGCCCAAGGGCTCCAGCTGGAATGGAACTATGCTTTTAGTACAGAATCAAAGATGAGGCTGAAGGAACCACACTGAAATTGTGATAGAATGAATGCTCTTACTCCCATCTGAGAAACTGGGAGTTGAAAGGCGGGCACCACCCTTGCTTGAGTTGCATGGCGCTTTAATAGCGCTGTATTGTGTCTAAGAGTAAGATGTGGCGTTAAAATGATCAATATGCATTTTTAGTGCTCTTAGGCCCTTACTGTGGTTAGGCCCGCCCATGAAAAGGAAGCCAGAGGTTGGTTGGGGAGTTTTGTATATGCAGGATTTTCTTCCCTGGAAGAACAAATAATTCCAAAATTCAAATTTTCTGCTTTCATTTTAAGAAACAAATGTGGTGGTTTAAATGAGAAATATTCCCCCATTGGCTCAGGCATTGGAACAGGTGATCCCCACTTGCGGGATCTCTTTGGGGAATTTTAAGAGATATGGCTTTGCTGAAGGAAGTGTATCACTTTGAGGACATCTAGTCCCACCCTCTCTCTGCCTCATGCAGACAGTGAATAGTGTGAGCGTTCAACTCCCTACTCTAGCTGCCTGCTTCCTGCTGCTATGCTGTCCTTCTGCTGTGCACTCTGAACTTCTGGAACCCTAAGCCGAAATGAACTCTTCGATGTGTTGCCCTGGTTGTGATATTCTATCACAGCAACTAAAAAGAAATTGATATCAGGGAGTGGACTCTTGTCACAGAGAATCTGATCATGTTGCTTTGTGTGGGAATGGGGAAGATTTTTGAATTTGGGCCTAAGAAAGCAGTTGGATGCTGGAAGTAGAACATAAAGAGCTATTCTAGTTGGAGCCTGGCGCATAGTAGGGCCAAGAGCGATTCGGGCAATGCAGGGATCTCAGAGAGAAAAACATATGAGCATGTTGACTACAGGCCATACCTTTCTGGTGATATTTTGACAAAGAATCCAGCTTCTTTATGCCCATCCACTAAGAAGATGCCTGAGGCTAAGTTTAAAAGCAATGGGCAGAGGACGTGTCAAGACTGCATAACGTTGAGTGTGTAGCATGATTGTTATTAATGATGCTTATCCCTTCTCATTTAAACCACTGCAGTTTGGTTTTTAAAATGAAAGCAAAAGTTTTGCATTTGGATTTATTTGGCTCTCAGGGAAAAAAACACATATATAATGATGAAAAAAAAAGAAATAAAAAACAATATGACTGGTCCTGGGTTTCTGCACCAGATGAATGATAAAAAGAAGGAAAGGACTTGACTGCTCCTGGGTGTGGTAGAGGAGACAGTTTCTTGTAGATAAAAGGGAGAGCATAGCCAGAGGCAGGGACATCTGGGAAAGCCCAGAGTGGACACGACACTAAGCCACGTGAGGAGAGGTGGGGAGGGGAGAGCCAAACCAAGAGGCCAAACGGGTAAAGAGTAGACAAAAGAGCCAGGTAACCAAAATGATTGGTTTATATAGGAAAGGGCAGCTAGGGAAGGGCAGCCCAGCCTCCAGGGTGAAGGAGTTTAGGGTAGGGGGCTGGGTATACCAGCCATAACCTGTCACGGGTAGAGACTGAGGGATGCTGGGAGAACCCCATGCTTAGGTCCATTTTGATATGTGAAATAGGCACCTCAGTCGTTTGTCCCAGATTTGAGACCTAACATACAAAAAGTCCTTCAAACACTGAAAAGGAACAAAAATAAATACAAAATGTACAGACTGGAGAGAAAATGATCACTGGTAAGCTTAATGTTTCAGGCAAGGCCTGTGCTGGGAGAGAGGCTATAGTATCTGGCACCGTTACTGCCTCTGAGAAGAGGCCTTCTTTGTGCTGGAGCTATGTAAATGCTGCCTGGAGGCCAAGGCTCCACCCAGCTCAGCCTAGGGCTTGTGAAAGAGAGCCTAGAGGATTTCTAGAAGGCAACCGCTAAGGTCACTGCAAATGTGACCCTGGGCGGTCAGGGGGTGTCCCAAGCTATTATAACATTGGCGGCAGTGTCGTCCATACAGCTGTGGCTTTAGAGGCGTGGAGGATGCAAGAATGACGGCGATGTGGAGTCTTCCTTTGTAGTTTCAGAACCACTGAGGCCTGGCAGGATTTGGTGGGTAGATCCTTAAAGGAAGGCTCAAGTCCCTGAGAGGCTACAGCTGTGAACTTAAAGCCTGGGTGTGGGGAGACGGGAAGATGCTGGATCTTTTTGTCCTTGTCCACACAAGATAAAATAATCAGATATATTCAGTAACTTCAGCTCTGACTTCCTTGGGGTCTCTGAAGGGTAAAGGATTCCCGCAGCTGTAGGGGCTACTACCCCGCCACTCCTGTAGTTAGGTTTCCCTCAGCTTTTACATACAAAGAAAAAGTTTGAGAGCATTGCCGTATGTATCATAGCTTGGTTTGTGTTACCGTATGAGCCTACAGAATAGGTAGGCTCATGGTGACTCTCACTGCACAGTGACTTCTGGGACAGGTGGATACTGTTTAACTCTAGTTTCCATCCCTTGAATGGTGGGAGGCTGTGTGAAAGACTCAGTGGCTCCGCGTATCCAGGTCTACCTATGTGTACTCACATGGAATAATTTTTGCATATTTTCATTGTACACCCTGCAACTTAAGCTGTAAGTCATGCAGACTTTCCTAGTTCCCAAGCCTTCCCAGGGCACCTACACAAGCACTCCAGCAGCACAAGTAGGGTGGAATCATGGCACAGAAGCTCTCACGACATCTTGGCTTAAATTTAGTTCTTTGACTAATGCAGACTCGGCACCTTGTGAGAACAGGTGCTGATCGGGGAGGACAAAGAGGCAACAAGTAGCCATTTGTTCAGGTGCTCGCTTACCCTTTCTAAAATTGGTTCCTTGAGAAAATGAGTCCGACCACATTCACCTCTTCCCTCAATTCCACCAACTCAGCGTCCTGTTTTTGTGATTCACTCAACCCCAATTTTTAGCTGCCCACGTGTTTATAGATGTATGAACTTCCACTACAACATGGTCAGCTTACCAGGAGGCTACACTCTCAAAGAAAACTGACTGTCTCCTAGCAAGCCTCAGTTGCCAATAGCTCCTTGTCTCAAGGTGGGACTTCATGTCCACCTCCCCTTTGATAAGTGGGATTTGGTCTGGCTTGAGCTTGCCTGGGGCTTGTATAGGCTGTCATAGTTGCCTTGTGTTTTATATGTACAGCTCCCATGTAGGCTGGAGGACGCTGGTTTCTTGTCTTTACTCACCACCTCAGGCTCTTATGCTATTTTCTCCCTCACTCCCACATTGACCTGTGAGCTCTGGGAGGAGGGAGTTCAGTGTAACTGCTCTGTTTCTGAGCGAGTATTCTGCGGTAGTCTCATTCTCAGTACCTTGGTTGTTTGTAGGTCTCTGTGTTTCAAATAGAATCTTCTCTGAATAGAGAATAGCTATATAGATATACCAGTAAGCTGTTAGGAATTGGCTTATTAATATGCTCATTTATCGGAATAATAGTAGTAGGTCTTCCTCTATGGCCTATGACCTATCTAGCCACATAGTCTTGATCCGACAATGGTGCTAGGTATGGCTTTTATCTTATGGAATGGGACTTAAATCCAAGCAGAAAATGGTTGATTATTTATGCCACAGCTGGACCAGTAGGGCCTGTCTCGTCATCCTGGTCATTATTGTTTCTTTTGGTGTTCCCAATCGTGTAACATTAATGATTACTTTCCTACTCTGGTGGACGATACAGCTATCTAGTACAGATGAAGCTTCCAGATCAGTACCAGCTTGATATTGGCGTGCTCTATGACTCTAGTATGTATGCTTTAGCATTAGGGACTCAACATCAAGTCCCAGAGAGTAACCAAAAGCTTTACAATTGCTTGCAATTCTTGATCTGTGGGACCTCACCAGTCAACAACTTGAAAAGAAGGAACCCACTTCTGGAACTGGGCATTTTATGTGTTAGCCTATAGTATATAGTGGGGACATTGTTGTCCTGTTATAGGATAACTATATTTTAAGTGCCTTCCTTTCTAATAAGGAAGCTTCTACAGTAGTAGGCATGTTTCCATATTATTTTTAAAACTATATTTAGAATTATGAGTGTCTGTGTTCCATCTCTCACCCCTATTTAATCCTTCCTGTTCCATTAATACTCTTTAAGCTATTATACCACTAGTTTACTTCCCCCTTCTCTTATAAACCTTCTCCATGTCTCCTTAATAATTTCTTGGCCTCCGTGGGTATTCCAAATGAAACATATATATCTAAATATTCAAAGCCAACATTCACAATTGAAAGAAAATGTGCAGCCTTTGTTTTTCTGGGTTACCTCACCCAGAATGATCGTTTCCAGCTCCCTTCACTTGCATTCGGATTATATAATTTTCTTTTTCTTAAGAGTTGAATAATACTACATTGTAGAAACATGTATGCATCTTCATATGTACTAATCATTTGGTAGTCATCTAGTCTGTTTCTTTATCCTTGCTATTGTGAATAGAACAGGAATGAACACGGATGATCGGATATTTCGATAGTAGGATATTTATCTTTTGTTTGTAAGTCCAAGAATTGTATAACTGCATCATATGGTAGACCTATTTTTAATTTTTTGAGGAATGTCCAAACAATTCATGGTGGATGCACCAGTTTGTACTTTAATAAGCAGAAAATAAACCACAACTGGCCTGTAAGCCCAGGGCTGGGGAAGGTGAAGACAGCATGGTCTCTGGGGCTGGCTACTCAGGCAGCCTAGCCACCACATACACACACAGTTCCAAGTCAATTGAGTGTCCTCTGTGCCAAGGGAAGAAGGGTGAGAGGGATACAGGAGGGCACTCAGTATCTTCCTCAGACCTCCTTACGTGTATACACAGGTGCCCCTCCTGTGTACTCAAATGTACATATGACACACATACACAAATATCCCATACTTCAAAAAATTTGTACTTTAAAAATTGACATTAAAACTTCTCCTTGTATGTTTAACTGCAAAAACTATTATCTTTGTTGACTTAAATAAGTATGCTTTGTAATAAAATTTCTGTTTTATTTTGGGAACTAGCCTCCCTGCATAGCCCAGGCTGACTTCTACCTTGTGATCCTCCTGCTTCAGCATCTCTAGCGTTAGGATTATAGGTATGTGTTATCACACCCAGCTATGAAAAATTTTAATTAAAAATAAACTCAATGAAATTAATATAATTGCTAGTCACATCATCAGTTTATAAAATGTACGTAAAGATTTTCTTTGATAGTTAGAGATTTCTATTATTCCTTTCCTTTAGGATTTACATTCCCACTTTGTCAACTCTACTTAATTTATACTTATATAGTAGATATATGTGCTCAGATATATTATTAATCACTATGTCATACTTCTCTGTACCAAATGGTCATAAGCATTGTTGCATTTTGATATTATAGCCCTTTAGCTGTTAAAAGATATGTGATGTTACATGGGGTATTTCTTAATCATTATATTTAGATGTATATTGCTGAAAAAAGCACAAACTGTATTGGAAGTTCATTCTTTTTCTTATCCACAAAATTTTATTTTAAAGTCGTAATGACAAATGAAATTCTGTTTAGTAAAAATGTAATTGCAGGACATGGTTGTCCATACCAACAGTCAAGCATTTGGGTGGTAGAGGCAGGGGGAGTTCTAAAAGTTTGACGCCAGAATGCTGTTGTGGCTATTTATCTCAGGATACGAAAACTCCTTTCTTCTTGGAAGATTATTATTAGGTCTTGTACCTCTGTGTGATAGATAATCTTGGTTGTTAGCTTGATACACCCAGGAAGATTAACCCTCGACTGAGGGATCCACTCCATCAGATCTGTCTGTGGACGTGTCTGTAGGTCATCTTCTTGATTGCTGATTGACGTAGGCAGGCCTAGCCCACTGCAGTAAATACGAAGAGGTGAGTGGGCCTGGGCTGTGTAGGAAAGGAGAGTCTGAGTGTGAGTCTGCAAACGTACTGCAAACCAGTACGGAGCACTACTCTGTAGTCCCTGCTCCAGTTCCTGCCTCCAGGCTGCTGCCTTGCTTCCTCCAATGACGGACTGTAAAGTAGAAGATGAAGTAAACCATTTCCTCCCCGGTTGCTTTTGGTTTTATCACAGCAACAGCGACACAAGCTAGAACGCCCTACACCCGAATAAGTAAATGTCTTTTTCAACAGTGAGTACTAAAGCAGCCAGTTCTCCTAGTCCACCACTGGAAGGGAAATGAACTTCTTTATGAGAGGACATAGTTTCTAAACTGGAACTGTAGGCTTTCACGTCAGGTTCCTAACTCAATTCCCAATAAGAACCAGGAGCTTTATTAATTAAAATACAAATGAAATATCACTACATGCTACAGTTACAGCTCTGCACCAAGTTTGAGGTTTAGTGAAGAAGACACACTCAAATCTAGCAGGCATTGGTCAGGCGGGGAAGGTATAGTCATTACACAGACAACTCAAACACAGCCCACTGCATCATTGCCAGGATAGGGCGAGGCACAGTACCGGTGCTGTTAACACTGTATTCTGCACGAACCGCCAACTCCAAGCTGTGTAGTATGCAATCTGCGTGACTACAGGCAACGGTGCTGTGATGAGAACTGCTTCAGCCTACTGAGACAACTCCAGTTGCTTTTTTTTTTTTTTTTTGGTTTTCCGAGACAGGGTTTCTCTGTGGCTTTGGATCCTGTCCTGGAACTAGCTCTTGTAGACCAGGCTGGTCTCAAACTCATGGAGATCCGCCTGCCTCTGCCTCCCGAGTGCTGGGATTAAAGGCGTGCGCCACCATCGCCGGGCTCCAGTTGCTTCTTTAGTGAGCCAAGTTCTTTCTGCTCTGTTCCCAGCCAAGATACACTACATATACTCCACTGTGATAGAAGTGTTTTAAATGTCTAAGAGAGCTGGACAGCTTGTGGTCCATAACACAGAGTATAAGAGGGTCCATATGCCACGCACAACTCAACTGTCTCTTAGGGAGAGTGCTTGCTTACTCTTTCCAAACAGTATGGTCTACCGTGTCCCCTCTTTTTCTTAGAGACCACAACACTCTACAACTGACATTGCCTAGTACTTAAGGCCGTGGCTCCTTCTAGTTAGTCTTTGTTTTTTCTTGCAGCAGACTTCAAGAAGAAAATACACCTTTGGAACTAGAGAGCAAGTTATTTCCCTTCCCTTAGGAGACATATGGTGTAATACTTACTAGTAAGATTCTGCTGTGGGCACTTTCAAGAGAGTGTTTTAAAGGGTCTGATATTTTCCTTCAGTGAAACCTGGAGCAGATAGTTGATCTTCAAGGAAAGCCAAGAGGAGGTATGAAAATGTTCATATTCAAGAGTGTGTAGAGAAGCTAGGAGAACAGTGCAGAAGAGAGTGTTGGGAGAGCAGCCACCTCCACCATCATGCATTTGGGGTTTTTCTTATTCCTACTGGGTCAGCCACATTTCCTGCCTCGCCTCCTGACTTGAACATACTGTGTTTTCATTCAGTTGATTAAGAGGCACAGTCAGTTTACAAATGCTGAAGCTCAGTCATCTCTGTATCGTCCTGGGACAACACAAGGGCTTCCTAGTGCCGTCCCCCTCCATTTCCCACAGCTGGACTTCCTCTCTTTCCTCACTTCGGTACACTTCCAAATCTGCTCATTTACCATTTATTTTTGTTAGTTTGTATTTAAAAGAATAAAACCCCTGGTTAGTTCCTCTGCTTCACATGGCTTCTTAAATCCAACTTACTTCTAGATCCAATATTCTCTTTGTAATTTAAGTTACTCAGAGTAGGAAATCTCTGTTTTTGTTATACTTGACTCAGCCCTTTTTCTTGAATTACGGATTATGCTAACTACGTAATCCTAGACTAGTGTGGTATTTTCCCTTTGAATACATTATTGCATTATTTTATGAAGTGTCTTGCTGCTGTGTAAAAAATATGCTTCTAATTGCAATCACATTTTAGGTAAACTCTTCCTTCGGTGATGGTACAGGGGTTGTAATGTTCTTCTGGTTTGCTATGCTGTGTTTATGCACTGATTTACTTAATTTATTCTGCTTGGGACTTACTATCCTGCCTTGGTCTTATCAACTATATTGTTCTACTTATCTGAAAATACCTAGAGTATCAACCGTTAAATATTACCCATCCTCCATTTATCAAGTTTCTGGACAAACCATTAGTGTTATTCTATGCTTTTATTCTTTTCCCATTTTTTTTAACCTTTATGTTTTTCAGATCTCTGTACTCAAGTGCTACTCTCTGTTTTTCTTCTCTTCCTTCTCAATAGATAAGTCGCTGACGTCTAGACAGCCTGCCCGTACACTGAGCAGACACTGTGGGTCATATTCTTTTCTTCTTTATTAAGTCACTACTTTTTTGTTCAAGAGTCACATTTCTGTCTTCTGACTTCCCTTCCTCCTCTACCTCTCTGAACCTTTTTAAGGAGCCATTCTTACTGTAACAGTTTTCCTGGATTTTTTTTTATTACTTTTAAGTCACAAGTTTCAAAGTCTCCCACTTCTTTGTTGCCGCCTCCCCCATAGTGGCTTTATCTCACTGCAAAGTCCATAGTCAGGTTTAGTGAGTGTGCTATGTCAGAGATATAGATAGCCCTAAAGGTGAAGGATATATATGTGTGTTTCTACAATATCAGGATTTACTAAACAACAAATCCACCGTTTATGTCATATGTCAGTTATTTTCCTGCAATTTTTCCAAGTAGTCTTGCTTTATTTTTCTTGTAGCTGGCCACTGGCAAAAAATAAAATAAAATAAAATAAAATAAAATAAAATAAAATAAAAAATAAACAAAAAAAAACAGAATCTTCTATCCCAATCTTAACTACTAATGTTGTCTCAGCTCATACATTGCAAAGCACACAGTAGTTATATCTCTTTATATGAATATATGTAGGTTACAGAACAGCAACAAAAGAGATAAAGAGTCCACAGCAGAGTTTACAGAGGCCTTGCTGGAAACAGAGGGCAGAGGGCAGCACGGGTGCAAAAGAGCCACACTGATGGTTAGGTAAGATGCTCAGAGCCCAGCTGAAATCAGAGCTGGGCTGCAGGGGCGGCAGGGGCAAAGCTGAGCCTTTCGAAGCAGGGGTGAATCAAGCTGAAGAGGTGAGTGCAGGACCAGGTCCTGTCAGGTGGGCAGATGGACAAGTGGATGGCAATGCCAGCAGGCTGAATTAGCAATGTGCCAGTCTGAGGCTGCAGCCAGGGGGTACTTGGGAAAGTTCTTTGTCTGTTGGTCTCTTACCATATTTAGATGACAGATCAGTTAGGACCCTTGCCACCATATTGCCTCTTCTTCAAAGGCGTCTATGTGAGAGTGTAGTGACCTTTGTTGATCTACTGTGTTCATTAAGGCCTGGAGCCTACTTTTTTGATATGGGTTTTTAATATGCTCATATATTCATATGGTTCCAACGTACTTTGATAAATTTTACTTTTAGCATTTTACTGAGCCTCGTGGGATTCACTACTCCATGTCAAGTATTTATGTTGATTTTTAACTGGCCGTGTTCCTTTCTTCTCCATGTGGTATGAATCATGACCTCTCTTGGTATCTTGGGTCTGGTTCACATTCTCTGAGGCAGTTCTTAGGATTCTTGGTCTTCTTGGAGCTCCTGTTCCAGTGGCTGATAGGCAACACTGGTTCCTTTTCTCTACATTGACAAGTTGACCCTCCAATGCTTCTGACTTCCAGTGGAGAACCTGGGGTAGATTCATCTCCCTTTAAGAAAGCCTGAGCCTTGGATGTGAAGCTCTGTTCCGCTCTGACATGCTTGGGCCCGCCTTTGGCTTCACCTTTATCCAAGCTGCTTCAGCTTTTAGCTGTTCTACATTCCTGGAACCCCTGCAAGGATGGAAGTTGATTATCTGTACAAAGTAATATCCCGTGTTTTGCATTTGTATGTCTTTGCATGCAGTGTGGCTGCGTTAGCAGTGAGAAGTAGGAAAATTCCATGTCAGCTTAGCCTGCCTATCTGTGTGAGGCTCTAGACAGTTTCAGGAAAGCAGAGCGGTGGTGACCACCCGTCCTACTGAGTCTTCCTGCCTGTGAGACACTGACAGACTCGCTGGAGTCTGCCTTCCAGGCTGAAACTGCCCTGTCACTGCTGTTTGCTTAGAAGCAGAGTTCTCTTTATAGCCACGTGTCCTCAGTCAGGGATGGGCCATGATGTTCTCCAGGCTTTGGTGAGAGGCATCATTCTGCTTCCTGGGTGGCACATTCTGATTTTAGCTCTTTCAGGCATCTGAACCGTTTCTTTCTCAGGACTGTCTGATGGTTTTTATTATCTCCTTAGTAGAGCACTGGGATATCTGTGAGTATACCTCCTTCCCTTCTGTCCTATCCTTCCCTCGCTATCTTAATACATGAGAATTTGCAAGACGCCTGCTTTCTGTTTTGTTTTTCTGTATTGAGTCGACTTTATTAATGATTCATGCTCAGTTACTTTTTCATTATCAGTTATCAGATAATTAATTGAACAAGTGTGATAAGCTATCTTCTGTTTTCTGTAAGAATCTAAATGTAAAATAAATTTGAAAAAAAAACATTTGTGGTTTAATGAACGCTCAACAAAACATTTTTCTGAGGTCTGGTTTTATCCCAGATCTGTCTTTTTAATCTCCCAAGAATAGTTATTTTAAATCACACAATGGATCTGTGAATGTGTGAACCAGTGAACTTCAGTTTTGATTACATTAGTCATATATTTTGATCTCATCTTACAGTACCAAATACAAAAGCACCACCCGTGCCTCTCAATACGTTGGCTCGGGCACTTTTGAAGAAAGCGTTGGCTCTTTCCTCTTTTGCTATCTTCCTCCAGCAGTCACGTGTCCCAGTGTACATAATATCAGCTGCTTTCCAGCCATACTGAATCACCACCCTGGGAGGAACACTACCAGATAGATAGGACACCAGCCCTGCAACTGCCCTCAAGCTCTAGGCAATCACTCAGCTCCCAGTAATGTGTACATTCGTGGGGTCTGGCAGTATCCCCTTGGTAGTGGTGTCACAGACTCCAAGGTAGGCAACCGTGTAAATGATGATGATCCCCGGGGTGGAGATGCTAAAACCCTGAGAACCCATTCAGGCCATCAGACTTGAAGACCTTGGTGAGACAGTCGTCCAGTCCATTGAATTCACTGAAAAGACCCCTTGCACACATCAGCAGCCATTCTGGTCATAACAAAACAAAGTGGGCAGGCAGCGCAGAGGGAAGTGGTCCTAGCTCCCCATCAGAAACCAGGTGATGTCAACCCAGGGCCCCTAGGAAGATCTTGCTTGCACATCCTTGAAGGCGAAATTGAGGGCTTGTGTTGGGGAAGTACTGAGCTCACTGGTCAGGTTACCCCTCCAGAAGGAGAATAGGAAACCCTGCTGTGGGGGGATTCTCACACTACAGTCAATGATGCCTTTGTAGTGTTCTCTGCACTGGTCTGTTTGTTGGCATGCTGGACCTGCAAGGGCAGTTTGACTCTCTGGAGCTACAGCCGCAGCAATGCCACCAGCCAAGAAGCCCTTAAGGAAGCTCAAAGCCTGAACCCCGGTAGGTAGAGGCTGCTCGTTCACTTCCCAGCCACCCAGAACTGAAACAATCACACAGAAACTGTATTAATTGCAATAGCGCTAGGC
This sequence comes from Alexandromys fortis, assembly GCF_014885135.2. Classification (NCBI taxonomy): domain Eukaryota; kingdom Metazoa; phylum Chordata; class Mammalia; order Rodentia; family Cricetidae; genus Alexandromys; species Alexandromys fortis. Next base: position 22,871,155 of record NW_026067924.1, read on the forward strand.
CAATCATTTAGGCATATTGCCATCTAGCTCCTATATCTGAAACTAACCCATTTCCATTACTTTGTATTTTACCATGAGGCTCATGGTTTACCGGCAAGGTTCCAGAGCGTTCTGGCAGCCATCTTTCTACTTAGGTAGCTACACGGCATCTCCTTGACTCCACCAGTTCTTTCTCTATATCAGATTTCCCGCCTGGCTATATTGTGTGCTTCTATAGGCTCAAAGTAGCTTTTTATTAACCAGTGGTAATAAAACATATTCACAGCATACAGAAGGGAATCCCACACCCATCCCTTGAGCTGACAGCCTGTAGCTGCTGCACCTTGCCTCATCCTACACCCAGGCAGGCAACGCCACACTGTCTCTGCCTCTGGGAGACACAGGAACCTAGGTTTCTGTTTGATTGTTTTGTTTTATAAAGCATATGCCACAATGTTGTCAGGGCTAGCCTTGAATTTGCTATGATCCTCTTGCCTCTGTGTCCTGAGTGATTTTACAGGTTTGCACCGCCAGGCCAGTCTGGACTTTATGTTCTTTTTCTTCTTCACTTAATTATTTTATTTTATGTGTGAGTGCCTACATATACATGTGTGTGTGTATACTGTGCATGCCTAGGGCCTGCTGAGGCCAGAATAGGGCGCCAGGTTCCCTGGCACTGAAGTTGCAGAACTTTATGACACTCCCAATGGGGGTGTTGGGATTTGAACATCTGTCCTCTGCAAGAACAACAAGTGATCTTAACTGATGAGCTGTCTCCCTGGCCTGTCCTTTGTGTTTATAAGTCTGTGAATAAAAATGTTGGTATTGGATGATGTTTTTTTTTTTTTTTTTTAACCAAGATGCGAGTGGGTAGGAGTTGAAGAAGACCTGGAAGGGAGAAGCCAGGTGTCTTTCCACTGTCAGCTGAAAAGTGGAAATCGATAAATTATCTGAGTGAGAATGGACGGGACCCTTCTGAATGCTGGCAGGAAGGAACAAAAATAAAACAAGAGATTGGGAACTAACACAGAGCGAAGAGATAATGAACAAAGTTGTAGAGAGGGCAAGGCACCATGTCTGACACACACTATCCAACACACACAGCTCTGCTGTCTCTGTTTAAAGTGAGGTGCTGACTGTTGGGAGAATTTTTTTTTTTTTTGGATTTTTTCGAGACAAGGTTTCTCCCTAGCTTTTGGTTCCTGTCCTGGAACTAGTTTTAATTGCTGTGATGTACATATCTGGATGCTTTAAAGTAGATTTTTCATTACTCTGACTGGTTATATATTATTAATTTACCATAAATTTCCACTCTACCTGCTATGTCTAGTCATATTTATGGCCCTTCATACATTCATTAACACATATATTTATATTTAAATGGAGACCAGAGCTTTTCTAACACAAAACAATTTGATTGAACTAATGGCTTCGATGATTCTACTGTTCCTGGTATGTATTTTCTGTAATCAGAATGATGAACTCTGTAGCTCCAAGATTAGGTTAAATATATACATGAGATTAGTAACAATTAAAACAAGTCATTAAAATATTAAATAGGAAATGTGAATGAAGATAGAAAGATAAACCTTTCCCATTTTTCAAGACTTTATCAATATACAGGTTTAATTAGAGATCTCCTGACAAAGTATGATGAGTCTTTCCTGTCCTGGAAAGTGAATAACTCCAGAATAAGGTACAAAACTTTGTCACAAGACAGGTATCTATTTGACACAATACTTAATTAATTGATGTGTTGAGTTATAAATTATTCCAAATGATTTTATAGTAAATGTCTTTTATCAAAAGTGACATATTTGATTTCTTTGGATTAATTGTCCATTAGTGTTAATAATATTAGCAAGAGGTAGAGAGAAGGAAGAAGGTTAACCAAGACTACATATCAAAAGCTAGAAGGAAATCTGATACTTAGTAAGGTAATAAAACATTAAAATAAAAAGTCTGAACAGAGATTCTCCATGTGATAGATAAAGCTGTTCTAGAGGCACAGGTTATCCAGTGAAAATCCCTTTGGGAAAGGCAGTTCCTGCTGCCCAGAGAGTGGAGGAGAGGCATGCAGGCTGAGGACTGTAGTAGGGCCTGAGAAGTGAGGAAGACCAGGCTGGCAGAAGAGTTCCTGCAGACCTCAGAACGATGAGGAAGACAAGGCTAGCAGAAGTGGTCTCAGAGCAGGTGAGGAAGACCAGGATGGCAGAAGAGGTCCTGCAGACCACAGTACCTCCAGCTGGCGGGTGTTTCTGTTACAGCCTAGAGACTTACTTTGTCCAGGTCAGAGTGTTTGGAACAGCCATGGAAGGGAAAGAAAGGATTAGTTTGTCCATTTGATAGCAAACTACCTCATAACTCCCGACAGCACAGAGACGGTACAACAAACACACAGAACCCAGAGTGATACTGTTCAAATGAAACATTAACTAGGATGACCTTTGTTTTGGAGAAATGGCCAGTGGCCGTCATAGGGAACAGTTCGAGTTCACCGTTACCTGTTTCCATTATAGCACAGAGTAAATCCAGTCATGAGACCGTGGAGACCAGTTCTGGGTCATGCAGCAATGCATGAAGAAACACCTGGACCTCTAACTCCAACGTTTTGAGGTGAAGTCAGCAGGGATGGGTGGAAGAGGCAGTTCCTCCGAGGCCTCTGCAACCAAAGAGTAGGGGCCAACCTTGTGAAGGCCGCAGGCCTAGCTGTTACTGTGCACTTTAGAGTGACAGACCCATTTCATAACGCTTTCCAGTCCTCCTCCAGGAGATCATCTTTCCCTCTGTTGTTCTGTGCACTGTAATGTACAAAGAATTCATTCTGATGATCAGGGGAAAGCCTTGGATGCTTAACATATTCATATACACTTTTTGTAAAAGGATGTGTGTGTCTGTGTGTGTGTGTGAGTGTGTGTGTGTGTGCGTTTGTGTGTGTGCATGTGTGTGTGTGTGTGTGAAAGAGAGATGAGGGGAGGAGGGAGGAAGGGAAAGAGAGAGAGAAAGAGTAACAGATATCTATCAGTGAGTGCTAAAAAGTAAAAACAAAAGAGGAAAACCCCAGATTGGGGGTTAGGATACCGTCCTACAAATGGTTGTTCTAGGGAAGTCCCTGAGACTCCAGTTGGCTCATTGCCAGAACTAACCAGTGAGCCCCCCTTTTTTTTTTTTTCTTTTTTTTTTTTTTTTTTGCTGAGGATGTCACAGGCCTCAATCACAAGGCATGAAGAAGTAAAACTGGAGCTGAGTGGATGCTCGTTCTGCTGACTGCCTTCTTGGTGTTGGAAGCTGCTGCTATGCAGGCTTCTGGGGTGGGAGCAGAGACTCTGCAGGCTCAACAGGCTTACATAGCGGTGCACAGCATGTGCACAGCACCAAACTGCTAGGACCATGAGCCCACTAGTGCTATTGCAGGAAATCTGTTAAGAAAACTGGCAGAATCTGAGTAAACTTTTTAGATTAACTAATAGTGCTACGCTGATAACTTCCTAACTTTAAAAAAAAATTAATTTATTTTCATCTAGAGGTTTATTCATACAACAGTGTGTGTATGTGCATTTGTGTGTGTGTGTATGTGTGTGTATAGGTCAAAAGACACATTTGGGGAGTTGGTCATTTCCTTCCATCCTAATGTGGGCTGCAGGGCTTGAAGTCAGAACCTCAGGCTTGGTGGCAAATGCCTGTACTTGCCAAGACACTGTACTTGCCAAAATTTCCTAATTTTCAAAAATAATTGTACTACAGTTATATAAGAGAATTTATTGTGTTTAGGCTGTGAAAACCAAAATATTAAGAAAGAGAAGAAAATTCTGTCAATAGATAAATCTTAAATGATTAAAAAAAATACACACATGTGTACATCACTTTTATATACCTTTCTCTCACACAGAGAAATGTAGAAACAGAAACAAAACTCAGTTAGCACAAAGTTTACATTTAGAAAATCTATGTTATAAAATTAGGAAATTTATTCTAATATCATTATAACTTTCTGTAAATCTAAATGTATGTGGAATTAAAAACACGCGTGTGTCGCAAAGCTCATATGGAAACAGGAAGACAAGTTTTTGGAATCTGTTTCTCTTTCTACCACGTGGTTTCTAGGGATTAAAACCAGCCTGTCAGGCTTGACGGTCATCCCTTTGATTCGCTGAACCATCGCATAGGTCCCGTAGGTTTCGTTGATGTTGTCAAGTTTTTTACTAAAGCAGAAAGGGACTGATTGGCTTTCATCTCCTGATATTCTTATGACTTTTCCTTTTATTTCTCACTTCCAGTTGCCAAAAACACTATGGAGAACATGCGTTTGTAATTCTCACTTGAAGTAAGAAGCCACAGTTTGCTTAGTATCTCAGAGACAGGAAGCGATGGAATGAGACTTGAACTATCTCTCTGCACTAATCTGCCTGGTGTACAACCGAGAATCACTTAGCACCCAACTCCCATCTCCTCATTTCAATATGACTTCTCTTTTCCATAACGGCAGACATTCCTATGGTCCTTCACTTTTCTGCCCTGTGTAAGCATCCCTGTGGTCCTTGCATATGACATGGGTTTTCTGGATAGAGTACACCTGGTATGTTCTCTCACTTGGTTCAGTAGGCCATTATTAAAGTCACCCTGTTTTGCACCCCCATCCCTCAAACTATTACATTCTACTTAAGGACAATGAACCAGTAACCTATTCTGATATGTCTGTAAATATGAGATCCTTTAATGTCTCTGGATTAATGTGAACAGTAGCTTCTCCCTCATCTCATTTTGTCATGAAGAACAGTGGGCAAAGACAGGATAGTTACCACTCCTCAGTTTATCTTCCTCCCACCCCATCTCCAGATGCTATGACCTGAAAAAGCCCCTACTCTATAATACAAACACTTTCCAGAGTAAATCTGTTAGTCTATAGCATCAAGCTTGCATTTATATCTAATCAAGTTGCCCACTGCTCACCAGACAGGAAACTGAAACGATCTAAGAATATAGACTCAGGGAGAAGATGCTGTCTTGAGTTGGTGCTAGATACTTACATCTTCCCTGGTTTCTAGGCTTTGAGAGAACAACCTATGGAGGATGCAGGAATTTAGCTGAGAGCCTTTGCCAGCAGCATAGCTACGTGATGGAGGTGCAGAATTCAGGTTCCTCTGTGTCAGCAGGTAGTAAGTCCTTGTCGGGGAAAGGAGATAGGGAAGGTGAACAAAATGCACACTAATGTGATGCCTCCTGAAATTCAAGCTGAGACCTGACAGTGACCAGGCAAAACTATTTATAAAGAAAGAGCTGAGAGAGAGATCAGTAAATACAAAAGGGAAAAGGAGAGGACTCTGTTAATAGACATGGTATGAATGGGTCACTTGGAGGGGAAAAAAATAAAGGAAGCCTCTCAGGGCTATAATTTAAGTCTGTAATTGTGCCCAAATTGTATCTCACTTGAGAAGTTTCTCCTTCAAAGTTAGGCAGTTGAGGGATCCACTAAGTACATGTTTACATAATAACCATGAGAAATGACCCCCTCCTCTGCGCTGTGAAAGTGGGTATGAGCTGTTAGTCTGACATGCTGGTGAGGCTTTGAAACCAGGATCCACGTAGCTACCACACTAAAAAACTGTTTTTCCCCTCACATTACATTTTGGCTGGACGTTGGCTGCAACTGCTTTGAGCTTTGTGAGCTAGCCTCCACATGTGCTGGTTTGTGTGCCTCCCTCTGCACTGTGTGTCTTCACAGAAAGAGACCAGAGCAAGGAAATGGAGAAAATCCATGATACCACTTAGCTTCTTGCTTGAAGGTGGAGATCATATTTAATTTTCCAAAGACTATTACATATTTCATGGCTGAGTCCACAGTCCATGGGGGGAGCAATTCCCTCTCCATAAGCATCATGAGCAAGACATGTAACAAGGGGCAGGGCACCAAGGAGTAAATAGAATGCTGGATGGGGTGCCACAATGCACTACAGTTCACAGTTTACTAGTCTTCTAAAATATATGTTTTAAAAACATTTTTAGAATTTTATATATTCATGAGTTCTATACATATATTGTTTCCATTGCTTTCTTTCCCCCTTTCAACTCCTTTCATGCTCCATCCCTCTCAAATTCATGACCATTTTTCTTTTAATTATTATGTTTATACATATACGCATATGTATGTATATATACACATATATGTGTACATATTCCACTGAGCCCTTTTAGTGTTGTATATATGTGCAAGTGTTTAGAGATGGCCACTTGCCTTTTAATAAGGCTATATATATGATAGATATATATCCATCATATATGATAATTCTTACTTATTATAATGGAGCACATGAGGTTCCTGGATCATTGAACTGATATTGCAATAACAATTTTATTATTATTTCTCCATACCCATGGGTGAAGTAATGAGAGTCAAATATTTCCTCTGTGTGCACGTTTGTGCCACTGAGAAGAAACCCCAAGGTTATCTCTCCTATGTAAAAGCTGCTGGCTTTCTCCTGTCTGGAATTCACAATAATCCTCCATTACAAGAGGAAAGAAAAAGGAAAACCCTGGGCTGACTAAGTCCATAAGTTTGTATCCTGGCAGAATTCTCCTTCTTCTGAATGGGAATCAATCACCTTTAAGCAAGATACCTCTACTCAGAAATTGCCCATTTCATCTGGCCTTGATAGCTCAGGGCCTTCAGACAGCCTCTTAGCTTCCATTTTACCCCTCTTTAGGTCACAGGAGTTCAATTCTCATAAATGCAGTAAACCTTTAAACGCTTGTAGTGGTTCAATGGGCAAAACAGAAACTGCAGTGCTCGTAATGGAATGAGCAAATTTAGAAAGAGATGTGGTCATAGATCCTAGCTTCTGGCACAAGAAACACCCTGCTTGACATCTCGAGAAATGGGTCCCATGGCAGGTAGGAAGATAAGCAGGGAGGGAGCAGCCAATCCTTGCTTGGCAAGAGCTGCATAGATATGTCTGAACAAGCCAAGGTTAGCAAGAAGCTTTTCACATTACATGCAAAGCAGCCCTAGCCATGAGCGCTCTCTCCCGTCCACTTCCATTCACAGCATCTCTCCGCACTGGGCCCACTCTGACCATACCTTGGTCATGTCTAGTGTGGATTCTTGCAAGGACTCCCAGCTCCCTCCTTTGCCTTCCTTCCAGACTCCGGATGTTCGATGCCGACCAGATCATGCTACTTTTTACTCAGGCATCTTGAATAACTCTGTACCTCATGTATGACCACTGTTGTCCTTCTTAAGAACTAAGCCTGCCATGATGTGTTCTCTGGTTTTAATTCTAACTTTATTTCCCACTGTCCTCCCCTTCATTGCTTTTGGTCTGGCTATGTTGGCCTCCCTCCCTGTCTTTTCTTAGGACGCTCAAGTGCTTTTCTGCCTCGGGATGTTGTGCTTGCTCTTCTCAGTGCCTGAAATTTTCCTTCGGAAGTGTGTTCTACCTCCATCCCTTTCTTTGTTCCTTTACTTGAAGGCTCCTTACCCTTGGCACTTTTCCAGGAAACCCATGGAAATTACATCTTCTATTCGCAGCTAAAACTGTTGCTGTTTCTTATCAAAAGGCCCTACTCATAGAGCTATGCGTGATAGAAACTGTGAGCTATTGCAATATGACTTACAAAAAGCTGAGGATAGAGGATAGCAAGTTCAAGGCTATCCTGAGCTACACAGAGAAGTCCTATCTCAACAATAACAACAAAACCTCTCATTCTATAAAGTGTGAATTTTCGTTCGTTTGGTTTATAATGTTGCTCTCTCCTCTCAAACGTAAGCTCTGTTTCTAGGATTTAAACTCCACAATGTTCACGGTGCATGTCTCGTCACCACAGCTGACAGTAAATGAAAACCCCCCTTTTCAAGGGTCCCTGGAAGGAACAGATTCCTAAAAAATGAAAGGAAACAAAAATACAAGTTAGGTAACACCTTATGGTAGTCTGGGCCTCTCAGCAGGCCCTTCCACCTGATTTTGTTAACATAAATTGCCCAATTTTCAGCAAATCTTCCAGGCCTATAGCCCAGACTCAAGTTTTGAATATACTAGTTACTTCTCACTTACCATAGCTTTACATCCTGGTAAATCCATACTAACTTAAAATACGGCAAAGGGAGGATGGGTTTACTATATCAGACTTACTGAATAATTCATCTTAGCAGTGGAGTGCACTACAAGGGATTCACCTTGAAAATCTTGTGGCTGGTTCTGCTATTTCTCTGCCTGCTGTCACCAGGTAGTATTAAATTACTGCATTGGTGACGGGAATGTTGCATGAACTCAATACAAAGAAGCCTTTGGTTACTGCAGGCAGTGGTCTGTTTTGCATAATTCTGCCTAATCATATTGCTCATCGTTCAAAGAAAATGTTTTGATGGTTTGTCACTGAAATCTGCTTTTAATAAAAAACACCCTGGGAGCGGCCATTCTTCACAGAAGAGAGCTTTATCATTGACTTAGTCAAGTATAGAGTTACATTGTGATGTTTCCCCATCAGATATCCTTTGGGCAGAACATGAAGGGTCAGAGAAAAAAAAAAGCAAGCAGTCCTGGCTGATTGACACTCAAGCACTCTGAGAGATTGAAAGCAGTAACAAATATTCACAGCTGCTCATGGTCATGATCGCGGCCCCAGGATCATGACTGCCTGGAAGCTACTCAACCTTTTCCTCACCGGATCGCTCAGTTTTACCCTTCATCCTGATTTTGTGTCTCTAATGCACAGAACTGGCGTCTGCAGAATAAACTGCTATGAAGAAGGGGACTACATCCTCGTGTGGTCCTATTTATGCTTCCTGACCATGGAGTGAGAACTGTCCCTGTCAGACTAAATTAATCACCTTCAGAACCAATGTTTCCAAAACTAGGGAGGGTCCATTAAATTGGGAAGAGACTGTCAAATGGAAAAGGAAGTTGGAAGTTAAAAGTCAGCATTTTTATTTCCCCCTGAGTATAATTTTCCAGTTATAGACATGCTAGATAGCTAGAGAGATGTCTGAATATATGAACAATTTAAATAAATGAATAAATGAATATTTTAAAAAGGAATAGCCTACCAGATATGTTACTAAGCCAAATCTGTTCAAATAAAGCCGGACCTGTTTGTCAAAGCCGCCTCTATTCTTTAAATTTAACTGAGGTGAATGGTAAGGATGAAGGGGCTTGATAACTCAGAAGAAGAGGATGGCTGGTAGGAAAATGTGTTCCTAGGAGCCGGATCAAGAAGAAACTTTCTTGGGGGTGGGAGGGAGAGAACCCAAAGACAATCATAAAGATATACTATGATAAATCATACTGAAAATATTATAGTATTTAGCCATGATAATGAAAGGTAATATGTTGGGACAAACAAGATCCATACGCCCCAGCAAAGCTGGAGGATTTCCTGTCACACACAAGCTTTCTTAAAAAGTTAAGCTGCTATTCTTTTCCACAATCTGTCTACTCCTTTTGTCCCCCTTGTGACATTAATACAAGAGACCTGGTGAAAAGCATAGACAATGTCTTAGAATCTTTAGACACGAACAGTTTATTATGATAATCCGTCAACACTCCAAAGTGCATCCAGAGTCATGCACCTGAGCTTCACCTGTTCTTCCTCACAAGTCTGGTGCCTTCCATTTTGGGTCTCCCACCTGGGAGAGGTCATGGGCAGGCTATTTCTTCTCCCATGCTTCTGGTTGGTCCATCTACCAGCAAGTGCACATCAGATTGAGAATACTCAGGTAGGGTCTTTCACCACAGACATAAGAGGGGCTCCTGGTGGGATTGGGGCGTCACTAAACTTAATAACTCCTGGGAATCAGCAGAACCTGAACGTCCATTAACTACACTTAGGATGACTTAAAATAATCATTACTGTTCATTACAGTCTTTTGTGAGGAATGACTTGTGAAGTGATTTGTTCTTGGCTGCAGGAACAGGAAGCTCACTCTAACAACTCTGGCTTTTCTCAAGAACAGGATTCTGAAGACTTCTTATCAGGTTCTTCGTCACCTGCATGACTTGGATTTTTAGACAGAAAATGTACATTGTTTCTATAATTCAGAAAATATTTAAATGTTAAATATTTTATATTGCTAGCTCTTCTTAGGCAGATGCTGTCTCACTACATAGGTTTGGCTGTCTTGAAACTCTCTCTGTTTACCAGGCTAGTCTAAAACTTGCACATCTGACTACCTCTACCTCCTGGGAGCTAAAATTAAAGGCATATGTACCATGCCCAGTTTTCCAGATTTTGTATGTTTTCTATCTATGAATTATCTTGTTTTCCTCAAAAATCCCCCATTTATCTAACCCATGTATAATAACTGTCCCAGCTTTCTTTGATTTTTTTTTTATAAAACCATCTCTTCCAGGAAATCTAGGTGTGGCAGCTGATTATTAGATAAAAAAAAGATGGGTTTAGCACCCTCTAGCACTCAAAAATAACAGCAGGCTCAGCCAGATGAATGACTGCTTTACAAAACACTAGAGAGGATGCCAGGAGCTCTGGGAAATAATGCAGGGATATGGGTCAGGACCTATCAGCGCAACCTTGGGAAGGGCTAGACCTTGTGAGGTGGCCCCCTTCCTGCGTCCAGGTATCTTCAGAGCTGTCTTTCTCCAGAATTTACTTCTATTATGTGAAATGGGCTCCAAATGGGTTTTACCAAAGCCATACTCAAGTTCAGATAAGGAACTGGATATAGTTGTGTTTTTTAATAAATAATTTCAGGATATCTACAGATAAAACTTTCCTCATATATGGTAGACTATCTGCTGTGTGACTTTAAGAAGGTGACAGACCAAAATTCTGTCAAGTCCAGTATGGAAATCAAATGGGTTTATTGGAATTACTTACAGGACCTTAGGCAAGTCATGTGCAACTCCACAGCCTTCGGGTTCTGCCCCAAGTCAACTTTTTAACTCCTATGTTCAAAGCCCTGTGCAGCTGGGGCAAGAGAAAGTGACAACCAGAATCTCAGATGAGAATCTTATTATCCCCCTTGTCGTCTTGTCAAGGACCAGTTTCTATAAAATCACCTCTTACCAGGGTAGGGGCATGGGAATTTAGAAATATAAGTAAAGAATACGGAGACACACAAAAAATAATAAGACAGAAACCAAAGAATACTACCACAAGGGTATTCCAGTGATTACTGAAATCATCCACGTTTGTTTTTTTCCCAGCTTTTATACCCAATGTAAATGGGGAGGGGGAGAAGGTAACAAAAGACTTTATTAACATGATCCAAAAGATAACTCACACAGTCGATGGCTTCATCACTCTGAGACATCAAATCATTGACATTTTGTTGTCTAGGAAGCGAAGCTGCTCTAGCTCAGGTATCCTGAAGGCCGGCCTTCCCCAGGTGACCTCATAGTTACAAAAGAAGGAGCAGAAGTACATTTGCATATCCTGAACATCTGTCAGGATGACGTGAACCTACTTAAAAGAGCTATTTTAATGTTAAAAGAACCAAGCAATCTCATCCTGAGTTGAGATGTACTACTATGTTTGTCAATCATTTGCGCAACCTCCACACTCCCTGACAGTCAGACAAGGTGGAAATGGGCCCATATTTTTGGGTCTCCACACCCTCTTCTCCTTCCAGGATGAAATATTACAGTTTTATCACGATTGACAGATATCAACTATATTGTCCTGGTTGTTTTATTGTCATAACTATGAATAAACTCTCCCATAATCACTACAGTTGCTCTGCTTAAAGATGGCCATGGCTGTGTCACACCAGGAGAAAAAAGCCACATTCCACTCCACCTCATGATCTGGTTGTCTAATTTTTCAACACCCTCCTCTATAACGCAGTCTATGTGACGTGCAGTAGAGTGTTGGCTCCTTTTCTATTTGGGATGAGTAAACTTTGAAAAAAAAATCTTACAGAAAAAGCCATATGTCATTGTCATGTGATATCTTGGGGTTTCCAAGTCTTTACATTCATTCACTCTGATCAGGCTAAATCTTTTGTAGCAAAAGTAAATACCTGTGCAGACCTGCAGAGTCCAAGATGGGGTGAAGGCAAGGAGTAGAAGTGTATATCTGGTTCCTTTCGCACAGGTAGTTCACTTGGTTCCCCTGTGGTTTCCATAGGCCAGAGTTCATTGATGATAGAAGGTCCAGGTGCTGCTCTTTAGGTGCTGTGAGATTTCCAGATGTGTATCCAGATTGTTTTTACTCCCCATTCACTTCCTTATGAAGTCCCTACTTATACTCATATTCCTCTTGTAGAATCAAATTTTCCAGTTAAACAAGTAGTAAACTATAAAAGCAGTTTAGAGTAAAAACTTAATGTGAAATATCCCAGAATCCTTAGTGGTGAGCGCTAAGAAAGTATCCTTTAATTTAAATGTCCCCCCCTTTTGTTTCACTCTCCTGTTTGTATTTGAATAATTGGATTAACAGTTGTTTTAGGACAAATTGGCACTGTGGTTAGGGTCTATGCTAGGTGTTTCCAGTACCTTGGCTTCTTATTAAAAGAGTTTAAATAAGGGCACACAGAGATTATAAACTATCGAGGAGACATTATTAAGCAAAGTCACAGCAAAGATCAGAAGAAAATACGTGGTCAAGAGTGACAGTGGGTCACATGGGTGAGGGTACTCCAGGGCCTCTGTTATTGTTTGGAACTTTTTTATGGTGTTCAAGAGAAGTAAGAATCTTTTTACTAGAGGGTATAGTGAGTTGGGTTCTCTATTTTGATTATCATTTAAGTTACATAAGATTTTTTTCCTACCATCTATGTCTCTTTCCATGATTCCTCTGATTCTTAATTATATGCACACCTAATTGTGCACTATCATAAGATGGTATTTTTTTTTTCCTTAAAAGCTCACAGAGGGACACTGTTTAAATTGCATTTGCATCCAAGACCAGCTGAGACTTGATTAACTCCCTGCTTTCCTACCAGATACAACTGGGAATAATATTTGAATAGAAACTCTCCATGTTTGATGATTGTCAAGGGGAAGAGGAACTTATTTCATTGCCCAGATTCAGGTATACTTGTAACTCAATGCAGGTGGGGGGTCCTAGGTTGCTAGGTCATGTGGGTATGTGCATAGCTTAAACCAAGGTGAGCTACAAATTACTAAACTATTCCCTGTGCTTGCCTGGCTCAAAGAGAAACAAAAGTCTTTTATGTTATCTACAATCTAGTCTATGGGGTAGGGGAACTGGAGAGATACCTCAGTATCTAAGAACACTTGCTGTTCTTCCAAAGGACCTGAGTTCAATTCCCAGAACCCTTATCAGGTACCTAACAACCATCTGCAATTCCAGATCCAGAGGGTCAGATTCTTCTAGTCTCTATGGGTGTCTGGACTCATGTGCATACACCCACTTGCAGGTACACACACCCACACATAATTTTTAAAATAGTAATAAAAATAAAGTATTTCAAAATCTAGCGTATGAGTTTGTTGAAGACTTAAACAGCCCTGGACATCTACTCTTTCATCTTATGAATACTATGAGAATACCCTTGTAATAGTCTTTTAGGGAAAACTGGATCAGGAAATAAGATGTGCAAGCTGACATAAGCCAGGAGGCAAGTTTATTGGATAGTGTTGGTTCACAGGGAGACTCAGCAGCAGTCTGTCTAAAGACTGAGCCCCAAGTTAGTTAAACCAAACATTTTATACCTCTTCTGTGCCCTTGATTGCTCCCATTCCACAGCAACCCAAGGTGACCTATATTTTGATCAGATGTATCACGCTTGATTGGTAGAGTTTGTTGAATTGACTCATACGCAGAAATTTTTCCCTTACCAGAAGAATTTGCCATAAGCCACTTAAAATACAAATGGAAGAGAGGAGGAATTTGGTTACAGAAGAGATCAAGAGATACCATGGGGGGTATCATGGTATCATGGCCTGTTTCAGGTGTTTCCTGTTAGCTTCTCGGGGTGGGGGGGGCTACTTTAACAAGCTCCGTGCTAAGTATTCAAGTCCCCACACCACAGAGTTCTGAGTTCAGAGCTGTTTATAAACAGTTCATTGGAATGAATTTTCAAACTGCCAAAGTAACAACAGGTTACTATACTGTGCTCTCTGTTAAGGGTAGAAGAACTTCAAGAAGGCTAAGAATTGAAGAGTATTGCAAAGAGACGACCAATGGAAACAGATGCCAGGCAGAGGAAGAGCTATTATAATAGTCCCTGCGGGGATGAATGATTATAAGTGGGAGGAAGCAGATAGCAATGAAGCAGGGGTAGATCCCTTTTTCATGTTTGTATGAAGGAGGTCTCTAGCCGGCATTTGGAATGTGAACCTAAAGAAGTGGGAAGATGCTAGAGCAAGGAAGTCACACAATGAGTCTTCCTTTCCAGGTTTCTTAAAAAAAAGTAAGTCATAGCCAGGTGGTGGTGGTGCACACATTTAATACCAGCACTTGGGAAGCAGAGGGAGGCAGAGCTCTGTGACTTCAAGGCCAGTCTAATCTACAAGAGTTAGTTCTAGGACAGCTAGGGCTGTTACACAGAGAAACCCTGTTTTGGAAGGAATTAAAAAAGCAAATCATTAGCTGAGCGTTGGTGGCACACGCCTTTAATCCCAGCACTCAGGAGGCAGAGGCAGGCGGATCTCTGTGAGTTTGAGACCAGCCTGGTCTACAGAGCTAGTTCCAGGACAGGCTCCAAAGCCACAGAGAAACCCTGTCTCGAAAAACCAAAAAAAAAAAAAAAAAAAAAAAAAAAAAAAAAAAAAAAGCAAATTATTACATCCATTGTAGAGACTGAATCTAGGACAAGGTGAAAATGCAGTCCATTAGAACTGATGGGAATTAGTAAGAAAGGGACTATGGTGGAGGCAGCAGAGGTGGTGAGAAGCAGACAAACTCTAGAAAATTCAAATGTTGAGGCAGATGATCTCAGCACTTGGACAAAGATTATGGTGTGGGGAATACAGAGGAATTGGTGTCGGTTTCCATGTTCCCTACAAGGAGATTTTGGGTGAACTATTATTAAGCCTAGACTTTAGAAAAATGGTTGGACATAAGAACAAAGACTCTGGACTTGCCCAGGGTACCGGTGAGATGTCCAGTGTGTGGGTACTAGGCTTGAACTCCAAATGAATGATCTGAGCTTCATGGATGTTTAGAAGTTGTCAGTGTTGGACAGTGTTGAAGACTGTTCCAGATTAGTTTCTGTCAACATAACAAAAGTCGACTCATTTGAGAAGAGGGAACCTCAACTGAGAAAATGCCCCTACCAGATTGGCCTATGGGCAAGTCTATGGGGTATTTTCTTGGTAAATGAGTGTTGTGGGTAGAACCAGACCACTATAGGGGTTGCCATGTGAGAGATGCCTCTCTGGGGATGGTTGTGGATGGTTTAGGAAAGCAGGCTGAGCAAGCCATGTGGAGTCAACCAGTAAGCAGTGTTCTTCCACAGCCTGCTTCAATTCTTCCTGCCTTGGCTTCCCTCAATGGACTGTGGCCTAAGATGTGTAAGCCAAATAAACCCTTTCTGTCCTCAGTTGCCTTTAGCCATGGTGTTTTCTTCCAGCAACAGAAAGCAAGTTAAGACAAAAGCTATATCCTTGATGATGCAGCCCTAGTGTATACTTTTAAGTACTCAACAGTCTCCACACTAGGAAAGATGATTTGGTAAGTGAAGAGGAGACTTCTAAGGGATCAAGCAGGAAGTTAGTGGTCACAGTAGTGTAAAGAGCTAGAGGAAGCAATGTCATGTGGGGTCCATTATTACTGAGAACCCCGTATGATGCCAAGCACAGAAAAAGACTTACAACATAGACTTTGGATTTGCTCAGAGTATGGTTAGGAATGTAACAAACTCACCCAGAATGCCAACTTGCTGTGATTTCTTCTCTACCATGGCAACCTTCTCCCCTTCTCCTCCTCTCTTCTTTTTTCTTATTCTTCCTTCTCTTTTTCCTCCTCCTCTTCTTCTTAATATTTCTCCCTTCCATGTCCTCCCTCCAAACCTTCCCATATATATCTCCTTGCTCTCTTTGAAATTCATGACCTCTTTTTCCACTAACTGTTATTGCATGGATACATGTATATATTTGTATATTACAAATTATATTCCTAAATATAACCTGCTCAGTCTGTATTCTGTTACTTGTATACATGTTTTTAGGACTGACCATTTGGTATTGGATAACAATTGCTCTTCTATTTTTCCCATTTTTTGAATTTCTTATTTGCTTGTAGTTCTTATGGTGTCTTATGGGCTTCCCCCCAACATACACACAAACCTACTCTGGTGTATCTGTTGTGGTTGTCCATCTTCAGCCCATGTTTGGGCAGTCACATTTGTTGAGACTTTATGGATATAGCTTCTGACATTACTAGGAGACAAAAATCTCAGAGTAAACTCCCTAATCTTCTGGTTTGTTGTATTTCTGCAATGTTCCCTGAGATTTAGGTGTGGGAGTGTTTTGTAGATATATAAGGACTGGGATCCATACCTGTATTTTGATTGGTTGTGACTTTCTGTAGCAATCTCTGTTGTAAAGAGACATTTCCTTGAAGAGGGGTAAAGAGTACACTTATCTGTGGATATAAAGACAAATGCTTAGGTTGTTGCTAGGGATTGTGTAGAACTGGTAAAGTAGTGGTTGTAAGTTCACCTCCAATATACATGAATTCACTCACACTGAGTAGTTAGCTAGGATTCCGATATCAGGTATGGTTCTCCTTTTGTTGAGTAGGTCTTAATTCCAATTAGAGAGCTATTGGCTACCACCAAGGTATGCATGCCTCTACTGAACCCATGGGGTTACCATGGCATGCTAGTCATCAATATGATTCGTAAGCATCATAGCTGGATAGGACAGTTAGTTGCTTCTCTTCTTTGGAAGCTTGCATGGTGCCTTCTGGTACCATGAAAGCTAGTCCTCAGGGAGGAGGCATTTAGGTAAGTTCCAGATCAGGGGCCTCTGAGCCCTGTTTCAAAGTGCATAGTGTCTTCAGTAACAGGAACTTGCCTTCTACCTCTGAGAGGTAACTAAGAGCAACAGAAGTTGGTTGTGTGTTTTGGGGGTCTCTAGTACAGCCCTGACCAATAACTCAAAAGGAATTCTCATGTCTGGTAGACATGAGACATGAGACAGTTTTGCTGGGTTATCTTGGCTCTTTCAGACAGCACTGTCAGGACAGATGAGAAAAGTGCATTAAAACTATATATGTATATTAATATGCAGAATTAAATGTATTACCGGTTTTATTAATAGTTAATAGTACGATTCCTTATGAACTTTTCCAGACATCCTAATTGTTGTTTTACTCTCGCCCCTCCTTCTTCTGTGTTTATCTCCCTCTTAGCTCCCAAAAGAGCCTCCCTGCTTTCCCGTTTGCCTGATGAGATCATTTGTACACAAACTCATTTATCAGCAAAGCTTCAAATTTCACCCAGAATTTTGGAATGATGACATCATATGACGCTTTTTTTTCTGAAATAGGCTATTTTGATTGATTTCATGTTAATTTTGACTCCAAAAGAAGAGGTCATTCAGTCAAAATGAAGACTCATGAACCAAAATGATACCTAGACTAAAAGTCTACATGGATTTCATAAGCATTTTCCTATTACTGGCATCTCTTTGTTCTATTCTTTCAATGTAGCTTTTAAGAGAGTCCTAAATTGTTGACAGTATGTTGTTGCTGAATGTTCTAGTTTCTTTTCCGTTGCTCAGATCAAACATCCTAACCAAAAGGAGCTGGGAGAGGAAGGTCATTTCAGTTACAGGTTACTGTCCATCACTGAGGAAGTCAGGGCTAGAGCTCAATCAGGAACTTAAAGCAGAAACTGTGGAGAAATACTGCTTGCTGGCTCGCTCACAGGTTCATACTTAGCTAGCTTCCTTATGTAATTCAGAACTGTCTGCCCAGGAAATGGTGCTGCCTACAGTTCCCCAGGCCCTTCTGTGTTAATTAATAATCAAGACATTTCCTAATCCAGCAACATGTCCACAAGACAGTCTAATCTGGGTGTTCTCTCAATTTGAGAATCCCTTCTCAGATGATTCTAGGTTACATCAAGTTGACAACTAACACTAACTAGGACACTCTACTTCTTGTCAACCTGACACACAAACATATCAATTTAATCCATAACCATTCATCTCTTGTCCTCAAACCTAATGTTAATAACATACTAAGTCTTTAAGAATTTTACCACCTTAAAAATCTAAGATCTTGGATGGGGGTGTAGTGGGGGGGTAGCTGTGGCTGGGATGTAAAATAAATAGATGAATTTTAAAAAATTCAAGGTCTCTTTAAAAATCCCATTTCCTGACTGGATTCTTGTAAATTATTTTCTTAAATGCTGCATACTTATTATTCCAAATGGGGCATTCAAGCAAACAGATCAAAGCAAAATTAAAATTCAGTAGTGTAAATCTAAATCTTAACAGCACCATGTCTGACATCTAGGATTCATCAAAGAGTTTCCTGGCTCCAAAAAGGCTTGGGCAGACCCCTGCTCCATCTCTGCCATCTGCAGCACACATGGCTTTTCTCATGGGTTTCGACCTCTACCTCACACCTTCCAGCTTCTCTTGGCAGACATCTCACTGCCACGGATCTCCAATATCCTGGGTTTCCATTGCAGCTAGGGCTGCATCTTCGCTAATGACCTTCCCTGCCCTCTTCACAAGGACTTCAACTTTGTCACATCTTGCCAAGCCTCAGCTGATCTCCGGGGCCCTCAACCCTTTACAATCAGTGTCACCTGGGCAACTCATTCATACCATTTGCTAAGTGATGCCGCCATCTTGAAACGTAGCCTTGGCCTCCAAAGACCATATTTTCCGTGTGCTCAGCTCAGGAATAGCTTTCTATTTTCCCAATGAAGTACAGATTTCACCCTAAGGATGTTCATCTCTCTGTAATTGCCACGGACTCTTCAGTCCCAGCTGCTCACAGATTCTGTACCAATACATCGCACAAACACCTCCTAGTCCAATTACAAGGACTTTACTCTCCTCTGAAATCCCACGTGCCAACCCTCCAGTGGTTCCTTTTCTGTCAGAATTCTTACATCCCAAGCTCCCATTACAACAGTCTGTTAAACACATACGCACACACACGCGCGCATGCTCGCGCGCGCGCGCGCGCACACACACACACACACACACACACACACACACCCTACCTCAATGCCTTTTCCAGCTCAAAGTTCCAAATATTTCCACAGTCTTCCAACAAAACTGTACAAATGGTCAGGTCCATCACAGCAACACCCTATCTTGGACCAATTTTTTGTTATATTTTTACCTCCTGTTGCTGTCATAAAACAATCTTAACAAAGCAATTTCAGGGGGAAGCAGGTTTATTTCAGCTAATCTGTCTTAGTTATTGGTCCATTCTTGTTAAGAGACACCACAACCAAGGCAACCCTTATCATTTAACCGGGGACTTGCTCAGCTCACAGTTTCAGAGAGTTATTCTATGACCGTCATAGAGGTAAACAGACAAGCATGGTATTAGAGCAAAAACTGAGAGCTTTACACAATGTTCCACAGGCAGCAGTCAGAGAGAACGACCCTGGTCCAGGCATTGACTTTTAAAACTTCAAAGCCCACCCCAAGCGCCATACCTCCTCCAACAAGGCCATATGTACTCCAACAAGGCCACACCAGCTAATCCTTCCCAAACAGTTTCACTCTCTGGTAACTAATCACTCAAACACAGGAGCCTATTGGGGCCATTCTCATTCAAACCCCCATTCTATCATTTAAGGAAGTTATGGAACTCAAGCAGGAACCTGAAGCCAAAAACACAGAGGATGTTGCTGCCTCATTCATAAGCTCAAGTTTAACTAGCTTTCCTCCATAGCCTAGGACTCCCTGTCTAGGGTATGGGGTAGCCCACAGTGCCCTGGGCCCCCCATTATCATTTATTAGCTGCTTCACTTTGCTTATGTTGCTCTGATGAACCACTCTGACCCACAGCAACTTAGGGAAGGAATGGGCTTGCTTCAGTTACAGGTTCTAGTCCATCACTAGCAGGAACTCAAGCAGGAACTTGATATGGAAACAAGATGGATTGCCACTTGTGGGCTTGCTCACAGGCTCCTGCGTAGCTAGTTTTCTTTCCCCAATGCCCAGGAATAGTGCCACAATAGGCTGTACCCTCCTGTATAAATTAGCAGTCAATCAATCCCCCACAGACAGGCTCTACAGGTATCTCAGTCTAATCTGATCCATTCCTTGACTGGAGATCCCATCTCAGATGACTCTAGGCTTTTAAGTTGACAATTAAATCTAAGTAGGACACTGGATTTTGGGGGTGATAGGATTATAGTGGAAAATCCCTGTAAGGGGACAGTACATCCTTTTATATCTGAATAGATGCCTAAATAAATAAGGTGCTGAGATGAAATCCATGATATGCTTAGCAGTTTAATCATACACATAATCTTTGGTCCTGAGTAATACTTATGCGTACCACATATCTGAGGTTTCTTTTATCTACTTTTATTAAAGGAATGAGCATGCAAAACTTCTCTTTTGTAGACCCCCCCCCCAAGAGACCAACGCTTTGTTTACTGGAAAGAGAAAACATAATTTCTTATTACATTTAGTTCTTAAGACTACGTGTTAAAATTAAAAAATCAAATTATTTGTGGCGTAGCATATTATTTGTAGTATTTTACCTATTTAGTCAAAACAATTACCAATTGTTATATGACCTTTATCCCTTTTACATGTTTTTCTTCTCTAAGCAAAGGATGTTGGTGGGCGTGGGGCATGCTCCTCTGTGTGGGTAATGTCACTGTTTTTCTTTGCTTGGAATACAAGCTAAGTTAACCTCGTTGGACTCTTTCCCAGGAATTGATGCGCATACACGTGGTGGTTCATTATGCTGCTGCACCTGTGTAGTGTGAAGGTCAGTGTGCTTTTCTGATTATAAGAAACCATCCATGTCATTCCATTATAATCCCTTCCACTCATAATGGAATGTGCCTGAGCCCAGAAGCTACTGAAGCTGCCCAGCCCAGAATTTCCCCAAGTGCAGTCTCAACATTTGAGATCTATCACCCATCCCTTCCATGACCTGCATCCCCCAAGAATCCAACTGTGCTCCATTTTGAGATGATGTTATTTGCATGTCAAGTCCTTCTTGTGTGATGTGTATGTACCGTTGTCACAAGTAAATTTTTTATATGTAATCAAATGCACTGGGATGATCCGTTAAAATTTTCATTGGGCCATAGTTAACCATGCAACAGTTAATATGGGTACTTGGCTATATGCCTTAGGATAAGAACGATGCATTTTCTTTATTCAGAGTTAGGGACTCTGTAAGGATATACAGCAAATAGAATGGGCCTTTTGCTCTTGTTTCTAAAGGCTTATCATGGAGATGCTGTGAACCAACTTCTCTCAGAATTCCTGCCAAATCCCCTCCTTTTCCTCTTCCTGTGCCACTGTTCCTAAAATTCCTTTCCAGGGAGAGACTAACCAATGTCTACCCCCTTCTCCTAAGTTCCCAGTTACAAACACAGGCAAGGTTTTGCAAAAGTTCACTCTAGAAACCAATGAGGTGAGGAGGAGTTACTTACAGGAGTGTGGGCACTCTTGCCCCCCCAACAGTTTGCACCTATAAAACCTTATCCAGCAGGGATGAGCTCCCCTATCATCAGCATGGAGCCCCAGCTTCTCTAGTCAGTCCTAGCCTCTAAAGACTCTGGCCCCTCACCCAGGCTGCTTGAGTTGTCAAGCAGGGAACAGCTGGATACTCAGGTGAGAATCCCATGGCCCACTGCCCCTCTCTGCTGGGGCTTAAACAAGAATGGCTTGGATGATCTCTTGCAAGGCAGAGGTACAGCTGAATTCCCCAAGATGGTGGTTGCTTGGCTTGGAGGACAGTCTTTCAAGACTGTCATTTCCTTGTGATTATAGCCCTTTTCAGGAACTGCTGCTCATATTTTCTAGTCAGTGTGTGGCATAATTGACACTTCATGCTTTCCCTATGAGTTCACTTCCTAAGAGGTAGGTGAGATAATTGTTCCTGTTTCATATGAGAAGGAGCTGGGCTACTCAGGCTGGAATGGATGCTACCAAGTCTTGGTTGGTGAGTGAGAAGCAGTGTTTCAACTATGGCACATGTCTGAGTTCGAATCCCTAACTACTAGATCCCTGAATTGCTTTGGTAATTTGCTTTATTTGGGCATTAAGAGAAGCTTTGCTAAAGAAAAAAAATGCTTATATTGCACATTACTTTGGGAATTTACTAAGTACAACCTTTTGTATTTAGCTAGTTCTTGAATTAACCATGTAGGAGAAGGAATAGAGCCCCTGTTGCTCGATGTGTGTTAGTTGGTGAAGTGAGCAAGAATGTGAGGCTATACTCATGCACAAGTGATTCTCTTCTGCCACATTGCTGCTCTCTCATACACAGGGTGACTTTCTTCATTAGATAGCTATGCCTACGGAGGGAACCCTAAAGCCAAGTTAGCTTTAGTCAGAGGTCTTGTTCTTCTAAACACAAGGTAAAACATTTGCACCTTAAATCTAGATGTCGCTTATCTCCAAACAATCTTCTTCTTTGGAACCCTTGTTCCTTATTTCCTTATTCTCTCTCTCTCTCTCTCTCTCTCTCTCTCTCTCTCTCTCTCTCTCTCTTTCTGATGAGAAAATGGCCATCTTTGTTAGATCGGGGAGGTATGTTTTGAATTAGAATTTTGTTTGTTTTGTTTTTTGTTTTTCAAAACAGGGTTTATTTGTGGCTTTGGAGCCTGTCCTGGAACTAGCTCTTTTAGACCAGGCTGGCCTCAAACTCACAGAGATCTGCCTGCCTCTGCCTCCCGAGTGCTGGGATTAAAGGCGTGCGCCACTGCCACTCAGCTTAGAATTACTTTTTTATTATTAATTAAATTTTTCATTCATTTTACACACTTATTACAGTTCCCCTCCCTCCTCTCTTCCAGTTCCCTCCTCCCCGCTCCCATCTACACCCCTCACCATCTACTGCTCTGTCCCCATTCAGAAAGGGACAAGCCTCCCATGGGTGACAACAAAGCATGGCACATCAAGTCAAGGCAGGACCAAGCTCCTACCCCTGCATCAGGGCTGGACAAGGCAACCCAGCCTGCGGAATAGGTTCCCAAAAGTCAGCTCAAGCACCAGGGACAGGTCCTGATTCCACTATTAGGAGTGCCACAAACAGACTAAGCAACAAGTAACACAACTATCATATACATTCAGAGAGCCTAGGTCAGCCCCATGAAGACTCCCTAGCTGTTGGTCTAGAGTCCATGAGCTCCCACAAGCTCAGATCAGCTGTCTCTATAGGTTCCCCCATCATGACCTTGGCTCCTCCCGCCCACGCAATCCCTCCTCCCTTTCGTCAACAGGACTGCTAGAGCTTGCCCAGTGCTTGGCCGTGGATCTCTGCATCTGCTTCCATCAGTTACTGGATGAAGGCTCTCTGATTATAGGTAGGGTAGCCACCATTCTGATTACCAGAGATGGACAGTTCAGGTACCCTCTCCATTATTGCTAGGAGTCATCCTCGCGGATTCCTGGGAGTTTCCCTGGCACCAGATTTCTCCATAGCCTTGAAACATGCCCCCCCCCATCATGACTTCTCTTTCATTACTCTCCCCCTCCGTCCCACCACAAACCCACCCAACTTGATCCCTCATACTCCCTGCCCACCTCTCCACCCCTAGTTTACCTAGGAGATCTCTTCTATTCCCCCTTCCCGGGGAAGTCCATGCATCCCTCTTTGGGCCTTCCTTGTTACCTAGCCTCTCTGGGGCTGTGGATTGTAGCATGGCTTTAGGGTTCCCTCGGTAGGGAACATTTACTACCTCCAAACTGCATGTTTAACCAAGCCCAGACATTTAAGTTTTTAAAGATCACATATGGGCAGACTTCTTAATTAAAATAAAAAATTATCTGCTTCAAAAAATTGATTAAAATGGTAATTTATAGTAAGAGCTCTACAAAAACTATGTATGAATTAAAATGAGATGCTAAAAATAAGGAATTAATTTTTTAAAAAAATTAGAATTTATATCCAAACTAAAGACAAATTCTAAAAACAACACCCTACTTGTTGGATCATGGCTCAAGAATGGAGTTGTGTGAGGAGAATTCTGAGTGCTTGTGGGAACACCAAGAAAACAAGACAAGAGTCTTGGGTTCTCCCTTTCTTCCTGGAATGTGTTTTCATGCTCCTCCCAGATACAGCAGACAGGAGTGGGTTTACTTTAGATTATTCATCACAACTGGCTATTGTTAGCTGTTTATATGCCTCTATGGGGAAAAAAGACTGTTTTTGCCATATGTAGCTTGTCCTTGTGATTGTATACTTTACTCCTATGACTCTTCTTCAGCCACAGAGAGTAAGTTGTCTGATGCTCTGAATAAGGTTAGCTGGCATAAAGAAAAAGAAAGAAAGCCATGACTAATGCCTAGAGAATGATATATGTGTTAGGTTTGGGAAACCCTGAATTTGTACATAAGCCAATCTACTAAACGTCAGGGGACAGGCTTAACATAGCGACTCCCCTGTGCCATCACCATATCAGAGTTCATCAGAGGCCTTGCCCTGCTCCCTTCACTCAGCGTTCTCCCCAGTCTCCCTCACTGGGCACCACACCAGTCCTTTTAGTCCCCCGAGCTTTGCACTGGCTCTTTGGCTGTCGAGCTACAAAGAGAAGCTTTTATAAAGCACCAAACAGCACCTTTCAGGTGTGTCCCTGTTGTAGGGCATTCGACTCAGTTAAACCAGCCTAGTTCTGGTTTCAGTGGGTAGGGGTGGGCAGGAGGAGCTGCTGCGGGATACTGGATTCTTTAGCCTAGAACACAGGATTTAGCGGAGACACACAGTTACAGAAGAAATGGTTTATTAAGAAATAGTACACTTCCAAGAACTGGAAAGTGGTCCAGAGCAGAGAGAAAAGTTAGAGGCCCAGTGAACTTATTTACAAAGGACTGGGACTTCTGCGGGCTGTTTGTACAGCGCCAGCTTTCTTGGTATGTGCATTTGTGAAAGTGGGGCGTATATTTCAATCTTCTTCTCTGTAAAGCTATTTCTTTCACATATTAATTTTATTGCCATTTTTTTATTGGCCTACCTCAATTCATCCCTAAGAGCTGTGGTTCCAGAAATCTCGTGGGGAACTGAAGAATGATACCTACTTCTGTCTTCTTGCTGTTTAAATGTGCTGACTTTGCTGAAAAAGGACCATAAAGCTCTCTCTCTAGTCTACATATTGGACTAGAATGAATAATTTTGATTTGCTATATGAGAATTGGAATCCCTATGTCACAAAGGATTTATTCTGTAACTGCTCTATCTCAAAAGACTTCAATTTTTCAAGGAGGTTAAAAACACAAGGTCTAAACAAGAGTGACATCATTGTACCAACCAGTGGTCTGCCAAAGCCAAAGAGCCAGGAAAGTCATGACCCTGTATTATACCAAGAGATTCATCCTACCTTGTTCTCAGGGGTGGCGTACCCTTGAAAAATAAATATCTGTGATTATATATTAAATATGTAGCACAAAGAATTCTTGTTATGAATAGTAGAATAGATTTTAAAAGAAAATAGTATGAGATTATAATCACCAAGTTTATATTATACCAACCATACTGAAAGAAATAGTGAAGAATATAAAAGCATAAAGTAAATGCTACTGATATATTTATAGATATGATTTATCTATACATTTAATAAGTTAAGAAATTTTATTGTTTGAAGACAGTTTTTAATGATCCTTCAAAATATTTTTATTTATATGCATACATAAGAATCTGTATGAATTTTACAGATACCACATCTGTTCAGGAGCCTGGGGAGGACAGAAGAGGGCATAGAATCACTGGACCTGGAGTGACAGGTGGTTGTGAGCTGCCACATGGGTGCTGAGAACCAAATCTGGTTCTTTGTAAGAGTACGGAATGCACTTAATTTACAAGCACCTCTCCAGCCCCCACAGTGAAGGTTTAAGTCTTTTAACAGTTCTTGGATATAAGATTTCCAGACTGTATTTAAAATATTTTTAAGGTAGTGATGACTCAAAAGGGAGAAATCATATTTCAAATAATATTTTAGCTGTTTCAGTTAGCATAGAGCAGGCCTCTGTCCACTCTGACAAAATGTCATCAAACATCAAAAGATATGTATATCTTTGACAAATATTTCTGTAGATGCTGTAGTTTATGAGCATACTAGATAGCTACATGTTTCAGAATATCTAGAAACATGTTGCTCTTCTTGAACGACATATTAGGACTCTTGGCTACACTTAATCTCTGAAGACTACCCTAAAACTCTCATTGTGAGCTTAAAAGGAACTTCAGTTAATTTAACAATTTTAATTTATGTGACCATTCATTTATAAAGTAATTGGTACCATATAAGTGATACAAAACCATTTCCACATATAGACAATGCATGTGTACATATAGCCACAGAAAAAATTAGATGGAAAAGCAAAGATTTTTGTAGCTTTAACTTATGTTTATCATCCTGCTGAAGCCAGAGTCCTGAGCAGTCGGTGCTGTCTGGCTATATGCTCTGTTCTCTTTGGCCCCAGAAGCTGAGAGGGCTGAATACCCAGTGGTCTCTGCTCCTGCTGAAGCCGGGGACCACAGTTTTTAGTTAGACTCTTGATGTGATTATTTGCTCTACATCATTAAGCAAGCCTTAACCAAAACCTGCACTTCTAAGACGTGGCACTTCTTAGAACTAAATAGAAAACTAGATCTAAAGTCACAGAGGCTAAACTAATTACTGGTAGGTTCAATTAGATACTCAGTAGAAGCAAAAACATTGAAATGGGAGATTTGTTTTGCAAGCTTAGGTAACACTTTTTTCCCTTTTTAAAGGATAAACAGTAAGTAGAAGGTGGCCTGCTGAGATAGCCCCCATTTTCTAAAAAACTTGTCCAGCCTGTTAAGAAATAGGGCAGAATTTTTTTCCTTTCCTTGAGAGTCTCTTTGTTCTTATTGTATTGTTAGCAATACCGTATTTTATTCATGTGAAGAGACACTCTTCTACCAGGTCGCATCTAGGTTCCCTGCTGAGATATTGTAGTCATAAGAAATGTGTCCCTTATCTAGGACAGTCAGCGTGCTGGGTGAACGGTTAATGGGATTTGGGGCAATTAATCCATTTATGTTTCTTCTAGCTTCCTCCTAGATCATGTGTACAAAGAGGAGAACCAAGTATAGGTCTTTCCACCCTTTGGCCAAACCTCCCATGAACTGGTTTATACTGGGGCCACATGATTTCAAAAACAGTATTAACCTTTTCCCTTTAGAATAAAACTCTAGCTCTGTCCTGGAGCAGGAAATGCAGGGGCAGAGACAAGAAACAGAAAGCCTCTGGAGTGCAGAAACACGCCTCTCAGCTGGTGAGAAGTCCTCAAGACTACCTGATGTCTAGAGCATCCCCAATTCTGTCACTCACCCTCAGGTATCCCTGCTGAACTGAGTATAACACATGAGAGGGTGAGAACACCGGTTGGAGACCCAGTGCTCTGGACTTATTTAGCCTAGCTGGGGTTTGAAATGAAGACTTGCATTGTCTCTCCAGAGACTAAGACCTGCAATGCTGGGATACAAGTCCCTACTACAGGCATCTCTGAAGTTATTTATTTGATCTTGGAAAAAAAAAAAAACAAAACAAACAAAAAATACAGTGTCTTTTTCTTATAAAGAAAAGCTTTGGTTTGCTAGGGAAGCGGCCTGCCTTCATGAATATTCTGGTCTTTTTCTGGATTGCCATATACATTAAAAATACAAATAGGGAGGTGCTTTTCTTGTTTGTTTTTTCCTCATGTTTAGGGGAGAAAAAGTCCATACCTCTAGGACTAGTACCATCTCTCCATGCCTGAGTCTACAGTCCATACAGATCTAGAGAAGGTAGATAAAAGAAGTCAAGGAACAAAGTGGTTGCTAAGAAAGGCACAGTTTCTAGGGAGATGGGGACGCAAAGCATCCTAGGCTAACTTGAAGGTTTAGTCCTTCCAGGGGAGCTACTGTGGAATGTGATGCATGATTTTGAAGTATGCCATGATGCATGAGCATGTGTGTCTGTCTGTCTGTTTTGTCTGTTTTCAATCTAAGCTTATGGGCAGAGTATTTCATCATGGGAGTCTTCAAGCTCTGTGTACCATAATGTCTCTTATATACTCAATACATGCATGCAGCTCCTCTTGGGCACACCCAGGAATGATTTAAGAGATTAGAAAGGTGACTCCCAACGGGCTCACCAACTGATCCTGGTAGATGCTGGGGTTCAGTGGCACCCATTGGGATTTACAAGTCCTTGTTTCCTTTGCCTGTGACTTTTCATGAAAAACAAATGACTATAATTCATTTCTTTTTAAAAACTTTTTTAGAAAAAAATCCTAAATTTAAGCATGAGTAGTGGGAATATGGAAATCAATAATCCTAGAAAGGGCAATGACCAGGGAAACCATGGCCATGCTAGTTCCAGAAAACCTTATCCTTAGAGGCAGGCGGATCTTTGTGAGTTCGAGACCAGCCTTGTCTACAAGAGCTAGTTCCAGGACAGGCTCCAAAACCACAGAGAAATCCTATCTCAAAAAAAAAAAAAAAAAAAAAAGACAGAACAGAAAACCTTATCCTTGTGCACCGCACCAGCATGTGATCCTTTGAATTGTTTGTTTGTTGTTTACTTGTTTTTTAAGAGTTGCGTGATCCACAGCCACCAGTGAATCCAGTTTCATGGGACCTGACATTCTCTTCTAAGTCTCCATGGACACCCACAAACCCACAGCAGAAACGAACACATACATACTCACAAATAAAAATAAAATAAGTCTTAGAAACAAACATAAGACTGTTCATGGTCTCGGCAGAGTGAGTGTATTTGAAATCTGCATACAGAGGCATATTGGGAGCCATTTCCTCTATACTTATTAGAAAGCTTCTAAAAATATAATTGTAGCTTGGAACAAATCCAGCAACCAGAAGAGTTGACGTCTGTCACCTTAAGTGGGGAGGGGCAAAAGCAGAAAGGGCAGCAATGTGCTGCTTCTGATTTGGGTGGTAAAAATGGTCTCATTCTGCTGAGCGCTTACAGCCTCTTATGCATGGGTCTAGGATTATTATTTCTACAGAGAAAGGCAAGAGAAGCTGAGTGAGGGGTGTTTTTGGATGCAGGGATCAATAGTCATCACTGTGTTACTTATCTTTGCTTTGGGGGAAGTTTGAGTTTTTCCGTTAGCTCACAGGTGTAGGTATTCTCTGGGTCCTAGGTTACCAGGTAAGGTCCCTTGGCCTGGAGTCGCTGGTTTTATCCTGGAAAAATGAACTCAGCTAGTTAGTTTCCCAGCAGAATGAAAGACATAGTGGTTCTTAGTACCACCACCTTTGAGGACCCAACTGTGTGTGTGTGTGTGTGTGTGTGTGTGTGTGCGCGCGCGCGCGCGCGCGCGCGCGCGCGTGTGTACATTTCTTAGAGTGCTTTACAGGATTAATTCTCTACACTTGATTTAGGATCTCTTTTAAAAGGCGTATTTGTCTTCTGTTCTGCCACATTCTATCACAGCATGAACTCAACTTTTCTGCATGAGGGGAAATGAGCAGTGTTTTCCAGCATTTCCTATCAGGAAGCTTTGGCTGGCTAGACATCACCAGTAGACCCATAGAGTTGCGGAATAGTTGTGTGAAGATGTGTTGTTGTGATTCATGTAATAAAAAAAAAGCTGAACAGCCAGTAACTAGGAGAGAAAGGGGCTTCTGGCAGAGAAAGGAAGAGGAGATAATCGAGGCATACAGGAGATACCAAGGATAAACCATGGAGACGTGGAACAGGTCAGACATATAGAATGGGAGAGAGGTAAAAGCCACAAGGTAGAACACAAATTAGTAAAAATGTATGTTAATTTAAGTTATAAGGGTTGTGGGCAAAGCCTAAGCTAATGGACAAGCTTTCATAATTAATAGGTCTCCATGTTGTTGTTTGTGAGCTGGTAGTCCAAAGGAAAGTCTGGCTACACCATAGTCCAAGGTGAGATTCTAAAGCTGTTTGCCTTCTGTCCACAGGTGATAGATGTGACCCTTTGCCAGTTTCCCCATACCTTTATTACCTAGGGAACCTTGGCCACTGCCTCATATCTAGGTAACTCTACCATGAGAATTTTCCCAACAGGAAGAAGCATTTTTGGCACAAAGATAAACTGCTTTTACTGTCTTTCTTACACCCTGTTCTAATAACTGTTCAAGTGTCATTCTGAGTCAACACCCCAGAAGACCAGAACCAGAGCTACTCACACAAATCAAGCCATAGCCCTCTATGAGGCTGTTTTGTTGAAATACAAAACCTATCATTTTCTTTCTAAGTAAGTGCTTCTATAAAAGGCCTGAACTGTGCTATAAATATTATATGTATATTTTCTCACCTAAAAGAAATTGTACTTCTATCTAAAACCAGAAAAGGCAGAGGAAGAGACACGTGTGGAACTCAAGGCTTTTAACTATTTTCTCATGGCAGCAGGTAGTATAAAACATGTGTGTCATCTAACTGTTTTGTGTAAGCACTGTAGAATGAATTATTTTTGTTAGGCAAAGGAATTGCATCTCCATAGGCAGTCATAGATGCCTCTTTTCTTGTACTGTTGAGTTTAAGTCTTTTTTTCTTTGTCAGTAAGAATGAAATGTTCCTTTGCATAGCTTTTTGTCTTCCTCTACTGCCCATATGCACTGGGCAGAATTCTTAAAGAATGGGGAATTGCTGATATTCTGCAGTATCGTACAGGGCATCACTGATGTCATTGCTGAGTTCACATGTGCAGCTATGCTTCCCCAATGCAGGTTCTTGTTTACACCACTTCAGACAACAAAGGACTGTTTTCATGACCACCATAGTGTATGGATGATCAGTGTGTATCTATTTCCCCTATTTTCTTTTTTTTTAATTGCAAAGTAAAAGATTTAGAAGTATTTTGTCCTTTCAGTATCCAGATAGAGACTGTCTTGGCCCAAAGAAGTCTCATGGATGATTAAGCATTAAACGTCATACCCTGGAATCAGGATCCAGTGTCACAGCTCAGTCCACCTTAGATTATGTGGACTGAGGCTTGAACCGATTACTCATTATTCACCCAGAAACTACTTATTCAAGTGTTTCCTTTGTCCCCCACACAGTCACTGTCTGAAGGATACAACTTTAAGCAAACAGATCTCTGCCTTAGCAGGCATTTCATTATACTGAGTGAGGGAAAGCTGATAGAGCATTTTAGAGTAAACAGTATGGGACATTTTGTAAAGACTGGAAGCGCCAATGAGAAAAGGCAAGGCAGAACGGTGGTCCCTCTGGTACTGAAAAAAAAAAATACAGCCTGGTGTTCACCAAGTCTGTGATCGTCTCAGCGTGGTAACTTTACTTGAACTAGTGAGGTTTTTAAGATTCCATTTGCTTGATGCCCTTCTTTATGAAAAGACAATTTTTTAATAAAATTCAAAGTCTTGGTTTCTTTTAGGGAAAAGGCAAAAAGAAAGCTCTTGCAGTTGTTCCTGGCCATGATTGGCAGGAGCTGGGCCCGGAGGACCTTGTGAGGTTAGAGAATACGGAAGTTTGAATGAGAAATGTACCCATAGGCTCAGATATTTAAACATTTGGTCTTCAGTTGGTGGTGCTGTCTGGGGAGGCAGTGCAGACTTGCTGGAGGAAGTACATCACTGAGGGCGGGTTCTCAGTTTTCTCTCTGCTTTGTGTTTGTGGTTGAAAATGCGATCTTTCGTTTCCTGCTCCAATTGTTGCGCCTCATCACCACGATGGACTCTTATCCCTCAGGAACCATAAACCAAATTAATTCTTTTTTCCGTAATTTTTGGTCATTGTATTTTTATCACAGTCATGAAAAAGTAACTGATACAGAGGATTATTTGGCTTCCAGAAATCTGTTCCTACAGCTTCACCTCCCTGCTGGCCTTAGAAGGTGACCCTTGTCTATTTTGATGCCATTATTACAATAATTGATTTCCTCCATCTGGACGGTGAGTCAGTGTAGGTCTCCTCCTTAATAGAAGATGCTCATGGGTTTTTTTCCCCCCCTCTTCTGAGTCTATCTGCCAGTCGCATTTTAGAGACTTGACTCTCCTTGAGGGTTACAAGGAACTATAAGGTACCAAGTTATCACAGCCACAGGCTGTTTCCTGGGGGAATAAAAAGTAAGCCCTGTTTTCGTAATCACTGTTGTTTTTACATTCATTAATAAGACAGAAGACTCAGTGTGGATTTGTAAAATTGTATTTATTCCTATTTGCCACCATCGCAGATCTAAATATAAAATGTGCTCCCAGAGATACAGGTTCATTACACTTTTACCTCATTAAAATGTCAGCCTATTCTCTGGTTATTTCATCTTTTCTGGTACAATTTTATCCATAAAATTATTCTTAGTCTCCTGTTCTCAAATGTAATTAGCTAAATGACATTATGATCTCCCAATTACTGTCTACCTCATTTCTACATGTCTTCTCAATGTTCAGGATGTAATCACAACAATAACTTCGGCAATGACATCTTAGCTAGACTCTGTGCTCCCTAGGATACGTTCTTTGGCACCCTGGGCTCACATTAACAGGGTACCAGCATCCAGCATGTCACACCACGCCCCCCGTCTCAGCTAGTTCAAGCAATGTTGGTGTAGTGTTAGCTCACCTGATCTAACATACTGAATATTTCCAGTGGTACATAACCATCATTGCTGCATTCTGATGACCCTATTCTAAGCAACGCTTAACTCTAGTTTTACCTAATCGGATTTCCCTGTTCCATAATAAATAATAGATTCTTTGCAATGCTTTCTTCCTATTGCATGTCTTCCTTTATTTCAGAAGTATGCTTGGGTGTCGTCTGCAGATTTTTTTTTTTTTGCCCCAGTCACTGTACCTATCAGTGAGAAAATATTTGCTCCTCACTTCCAATGCTGTGCTTAATTTTTCTAAGGCTGAGTTTCTTTACAGCTTCTCTTATACCATACGTTACTACATTCAAAACCCAACATCTTTTGCAACATGTGAGAGCTAAGAAAGAGTTGGAAACATAGACTCACGAATGCAAACCAGCAATCATAAATTACTACCTACAATTACAATGACTATAGGAAACTAATATGAACATTTGAGTTGGAAAAGTATTTGTTTATACCCAGTGTCAGTCTATTTCCTGGCTTTCTCTGTGTTAGACATACTATACTGTAAAACTTCTCTCAGTAAGCTATGGATATTCTCTGACCATTGGTTATGAGTTCCCAAAGTCAGATATATACACATTCATCTTGTAAACTTTTATCTTTGGTAGTAAGACTATTTGGTTATATTTTATTATGCCATTAGCACTATAATGTCAGTGGAAAAATTCAATAATTATAATATCCTAAATAAATAGTCATAAGTGGAAAAGTAAACCCACACTACAGTTTTAAAATAGAAACATGGAAAAAACAAAGTGATTGCTATTTAATTGTATAGACTTTGAATGTCTAGTAAGATAGTACAGAAATTGTTAAGAAACAAGCAATAACCCACCTAATGCAGAGTCTACTTCTACCCATATTTTCTTGGGAAAGCCTCAGCCCTGTCTTTCATAATCTTGCCTACACAACAAAATTCCCTACATTTTTAGTTACCATGATTTACTTATAGAGAGGTTGTGTCTGTAGCTTTGTGTCAAGACATCTGCATTTAAAAAATAATCCACAGGTCCCGTGGGTCTCCTTTTCTTCATTGAAGGTGGTAATGGTATCTATTACTTTCTTCATCGCTGCCAGAAGCTACTTAATGGGAAAGGATTCATTTCAGCTCATAGTTTCAGTCCATCATGGCAATGATGTCATGGCAGAGTTGATGATCATTGGAGCTCATGGCAGAGGCTCCTCACATGTTGGTGAGTCAGGAAAAAAGAGCTAAAGAGTAGATGAAAAGTGGCTAGATAGTTTAAAGTTCCCTATCCCAGGGAGCTACATCTTCCAGACAGTCTTTGAAAATTAAAGGTTCCACAGACTTCCAAAAGTGGCACCCTAGATGAGGACCCAGTGTTCAAGAATGTGAAACTACAGAAGATATTTCATTTAAACTCTAACAATAAAAGAGTAACTTCTTCTAGTTCTTCATTAAACAAAAGTATTAGTAGAAATATTTTGCTGCATATACATATATAAAGAAAATCTAAATGAAATTACCAAATAATGAGGGAGGCAGAGTCCCAACTGGCCATATTTGACCCAACCATTGTTGAAATATCAGTGATGATTGTGATGATGACGCAGCAGGTTTAAGTTTCCCATCATCTGTATAAGCTCAGACATAACTGTATTGGTCAGGGTTCTCTAAAGAAACAGAACTACTGATAGAATGAGCATATATACATACATGATTTACTGTATTCTAGCACTCCTTTGTGTTAAAAGTACTAGGATATAAGGGACATACTAAAAATAACAAAGGTAGCTTACAGCAAGCCCACAGTCACTATCAACTTAAATGGAGAGAAACTCAAAACAATTCTATTAAAATCAGAAACAAAACATGGTTGTCCACTCTCTCCAAACCAATTCAATAAAGTACTCACGGTCAGTTAGAACAATAATAAGACAACTGAAAGATATCAAAAAGATACACATTGGAAAGAAGTCAAAGAATATTTATTTTCATATGACATGATATTATAATAAGGAACCTTAAAAATTCTATTAGGGAATTCCTACAGCTAATAAACACTTTCAGCAAAGTCACTGGATACAAAATTAACTCACAAAAATTAGTAGCCTTTCTATATTCACTTGAAAAAAGGAATGAAAAAGAAATCAGGTAAACAACACCTTTCCCAATAGTTTCATCAAATAATATAAAATATCTTGGGTAACTCTACCCAAGCGAGTAAAAGACTTGTATGATCAAAACATCAAATCATTGAAGAAAGAAATTGAAGATGATATCAGAAAATGCAAAGATGTCCCATGCTCATGGATGGGTAGGATTAACATAGTAAAAATGACCATCCTACCAAAAGCAACTTACAGATTCTGTGAAAACCCCATCAAAATTCCAACACAATTCTTCACAAATCTTTAGAGGACAATTCTCAGCTTCACATGAGAATACAAAAAATAAATAATAATGAATAATAAAAGAACTTCTGGGGGTCTCATCATCCTTGATTTCAAGTTGTACTACAACATGATATCAGCACTCACAGACATGTTGATTGATGAAGAACCGGACATTAATCTACACACCCATGAATGCCTAATTTTTGGTAAAGATGCCACATAAACACACTGGAAAAAAAGACAACATCTTTAACAAAAGGTACTGGTCAAACTGAATGACTACATGTTGAAGAACGCAAATAGATCCCTGTTTATCACCTTGCATAAAACTCAACTCCAGTTGGATCCAAGACCTCAACATAAAGCCATATGTGTTGAGTTTAAAAGAAGGGAAGGTGGGGAATAAGCCTTGTAATTATTTGGCACAGAAGAAACATGGTTTATGAACAAAACACCATTAGCACAGGAACTAAGATCAACAAATAATAAATGGGACCTCATGAAACTGAGATGTTTCTGCAAAGCACAAGGTCGTTCTTATAAAGAAGCAGCCAACAGAATTGTAGTTGGTGGAAAAGATTTTCACCAACTACACATCCAACAGAGGGCTGTTATTCAAAATGTATAAAGAACTAAAAACATACTAGATATGAAAACAAATAACCCAATTAAAAAACAGGGCACAGGTCTAAATAGAAAATTCTCAATAGAGGAAACTCAAATGGCTGAGAAACACTTAAAGAAATATTCAACATCCTTAGCCACCAGAAAAATAAAATCAAAACTACTTTGAGATTTTACCTTATACCTGTCAGTGGCTAAGATCAGTAATAAGTGACACTTTATGCTGGTGAGGATGTGGAACAAGGAGAACACTCCTCCATTGCTGGTAGGAAAGCAAACTTGTACAGCTACTATGCAAAGCAGTGTGGGAGTTCCTCAGGAAGATGGGAATCAAGCTACCTCAAAATCCAGCTATACCACCCTTGGGCAAATACCCAAAGGATACTTCATTCTATCACAAAGACACTTCCTCAACCATGTTCATTGCTCCCATATTCACAATAACCTTTAAAATAAACCTATGAGGTGGGTGATATATAGGCCTGTATAGAAGCACATAAATTGTCAGAATAAATCAGTTTTGATTATGGCTATAAAAATAAATATGGTTTTATTCTTTTTGAAATTCTGTTAAAGTTGTTTAGTGGCTTTTCATGGAATTATTGCCTGGTGGCATGATTCTATTTTCCTAGCCCTTCCAGAAATACCTGAAGTTGCATATGAAGATTCTCCCTAGTAAGTTACAGCAGAGTTTAACTGAAATCTACAGAAACCACTCGTGAGAAACATATAGTCTGCAAGTATCGTATTCACAGGAACCTCAGCAAATTTCTTTTCCTCCCTACTGTTTCTTTTACTCAGAGAAAGGGACAGGCCCACACTTCCACTGGAGCACGATGTATGAGAGTGTGTGGAGCCGGGAATTCCTCCCAACTCCACCTGAATGGAATAGCCGTTTCCCCTCATCACTTTCTCCACTAGTCCTTTGCAGGAAAGACAACCTCGCCCTGCTTGTTGTTGCTGCTGCTGCTGCTGCTGGGGATTTTATTATTTTGGTTTGGTTTGGTTTTAAAAAAAAAAAAAAACATGGGTCAAACTGTGCTATGCAATCTTGTTGTCGCTGAGGTCACTTACATACCTAAACCTTTGGGTTTCTAGACAAAAGGGTGTTTAGTTAACTTTCTGCACTCGTTACCACCTTGGTGGCTCCTCTCTATCCTATTTCCTGTTGTCTCTCCTCACGAAACTGCACACTATCCTCTCTCTACAATCACTCATTTCTTTACTCTAGTCAAGTATAAAAACTCACCCTTCTGAGCTTTAATAATCATAATAGTCTAGTCCTTAAATAAACTAACACTAAAAAATAAAACAGAAAAAAACAGACCTCATCGTATTTGTATGCAAGAACTTTTGAAATAAAATCAGTTGGTGAGTCAAGTACTGTTTTAATTACTGTGCTATTTTATTTGACAACTTTATTTACCATTGTATAATGGGAGACTGTTTCTAACAAATATACATTACTTCGTATATGTTTCTTATTCATAAATATTTATGGAATGGATACTCTAGGCCAGACAATGTGATGAGTGCATGAGATGAGACAATGAGCCAATTAGCCCCAAGTGTCTCTGTGTGCTAATGGAAGAGAAAACTTGCTTAAGTTATAACAGTCATGGATAAAATGACAGGACGACTTTCCTATGGAGTTCAAGAACTTTGACAATTCCTTTAGGGCCCTGAAACGTGATTTGTAGCTAGTCAATAAAAGAGAAAGGTTCAAGCTCATGGAAACTCATGAACTCTAGATCAACAGCTTTGGAGTCTCCATGGGACGGAACTAAGCCCTC
This sequence comes from Alexandromys fortis, assembly GCF_014885135.2. Taxonomy (NCBI): domain Eukaryota; kingdom Metazoa; phylum Chordata; class Mammalia; order Rodentia; family Cricetidae; genus Alexandromys; species Alexandromys fortis. The sequence continues at coordinate 22,908,551 of NW_026067924.1, forward strand.
CATACATGGGAGACAGTGGTGAAACCTGGACTATCTGAGGGGCCCCTGCCAGTAGGACCAAGATCTATCACTGATGTGTGGGCTAGTTTCTTAGAGCCCATTCCCTATGGTCAGATGCCATGCAGGGGCGGGGGATTGGTCCTGCTCCAACTTAAGGTGTCAGACTTCGTTGACGTCCCATGGGAGCCTTTACCCTTTGGGAGGAGTGGGTGGGACGTGGGCTGGGGGGGGGGCGAGGAGGGCCGGAAGGAGGAGAGGGAGGGGAAACAGGTTGGAATGTAAAATGAAATTAAAATATTAATTAAAAAATTTTCACTAGCCATGCAGTAGTGGCACATGCCTTTAATCCCAGCCCTGGAGTGGAGAGGCAGGTAGATCTCTGTGAGCTCAAGGCCAGCCTGGTCTACAGAGCAAGTTCCAGGACAGGCTCCAAAGCTACACAGAGAAACCCTGTCTCAAACAACCAAAGAGGGAAAAAAATTCCGCTAGGGATCTGAGAAAAGAGTTCATTTTCCATCTGATTGACCTGTCCCTGGGAAAATATTTTGTCTTCCTATTTCTTTTCATACTATTTTATTTTTAATTTCATATATGTGGACTGTATTTACATCTTCCCCCTTCCTTCTTCCACCAACCCCTCCTGTGGCCATTTGCTGCCTCTCAAATTCATTGCCTCATTTTCTTTAGTTATTATTATTACATATATAAACAAGTAAATACATAAAATCAAGCATCTCCTCTAGAGTCCAATTAAATCTTTCGACAATTGAAAAAAAAGAGAGTTCATTTTTCTTATTATGAAAAGTGGTACTTCCAAATAACTCTTAATTATTTAATATGAAGAGATGTGGATACTAAAACAAAACAATGTTTATCATCTCTAAAAATATCTTTTCAATCTTTGCTGTGTCCTACTCATTATTTTATGCATTAGCTCCTATAAATAGCTATATTTTGGCTCACTGCTTCTCATCCATGGCCAATTGCTATTTCAGTTACACCACACTCTAGGTCCAGAGTAATCTCTCCTAAATATTTTATGTCTTTATAGGAATGGACAAAAATGGCTGTTTTCTTTGTAAATATGTAAATAGAGACTGTGAATAGTTAGCATGTGGGTCATAAAACAGTATTCAGCAAATGAGGTCTCACTGAACAGTAGGAAAAGAATTCTGGATTGAGCTGCACAAATATACACCAATAAAAGATGAGCTGCAAGTCATTTCTCCTGGTGAGTAAGATGGCGGAATACTGGAATAATTAGTAAGTGGCACATTAGCCTCGGGTGTACCAAGGGAGAGATAATTAAAATCTACTATGCTAAAAATTATTGCCCAGAATAAAAACTTGGGTTTTTTGTCTCTTCTCACCCAGTACTTTCCTCCATTTCTCCAAGCCTGTCTAGACAAACAGATAACACACTGAAAATCATTTTTGGCCTCTATTTATGTCAAGTAAGAAGGCTTAAGTTCAATGATCAACAATTGATAGAAAAATAAAGAAGTAAAAGGAATACCTGCCCTCTTCCCATTTCAAAATCAACAACATTGTATTAATTAATGTTGAACATTTCCTTATCTTCTCCACCACCCATTTATTCTATGAGGCTTAACTGACCTGTGTACGAGGGGTGGTAGGGCCACTGCTTGAATAGTCATAGATGTTCATACAAAATAAGTGTATGTGTTAGAATTCCAAGTTGAGATGTTAGAATGTTCATAGAAGGGTTCTAAGGTCACGCCACTTAAATAGGAGACAAAACAAATGCGATCTGGCTTCTTTTAAGAAAATCTGAGTATCTGCTTTATTTTCTGCATATAATTGATTTATTGATGCTTTTCTTTGTTTTAGGGCAGAAGATTCCCCAGGCATATTGCTTTCACAAATTATAGAATTAGCAGGGTAGGATCTTGCCCTGAGAGTATTTTCCCCTTTATTCCGTTTCACATAAGGCCTTTCTTACACTTCTCTACTCTCTGAGCAGAAAACTTCACTCCAACATTTCATTTCCTAGTTTACTTTTCTCTTCAAATCAAGCATCTTGTGTTTCCTTTAGCCCTGGTCTCCCTTTTTCATTGTAGTTCTGCATAGGAGTGGTCAGCAATAACCTTTTGACATGACCAATATTAGGTTGTCTTGAAGCTTCCTTTGTCAATGAAATTACTCCAAAACTCTTCAATTTAGCCTCAGGTGATTCTTAGAACCAAAGCAAAAATTAGTGATACATTTTTTTTTTTTTTGCCAAAATGGTACAATGGTCTCTAGCCAAGTTCCACTCTGAAACCTCTTGAGTTTGATTGACCTCCATAGTCCACATAGCTCTTAAAACTACTGTCTTCCATGCTCCTAATAAGGCCCTCTTTATAACAGCAACAACAAGCACACAGAAGCAAAACAACAACAATAAAAAGAAAACACAGCATGGTCAGGCCTGTCACAGCAATACACCACTCCATGGCACCAACATCTGTCTTCATTGCTTTTCTATAGCTGTAAAGCGACACCATGACAAAGGCAACTTATAAAAGAAAACATATAATTGGGTGAGTCTATGGCCATTGCGGTGGGGAACAAGGCACTGTAACAGTAGCTGAGAGCTTGCATCTCAGCCACAAACAGGAGGCAGAGAGATACCGGGCATGGTGTGGACTTTTGAAACCTCCAAGCCCAACCCTAGTGATACCTCCTCCAGCAAGAGCAACACACCCCCTAATCCTCCCAAAATAGCCCTACCAACCAGAGACCAACCATTCAAATAGATGAGCCTTTGGAGGCCACTCTCAGTTGGACCACCACAGAGTCATTTAATTCTAGAGTTTCTCAATTTAGCTTTGCCAGGTTGGCCTACCTGTCTGTTGGTGAGGTTCAAGTGTTGTTTTAAGTCTAATAGTGTTTTTTTTTTTGTAAAAAATTGTGCTTCTGTGTTTGATGCACATATGTTTATGATTGTAATATCCTGTCGATGAATTTTGCCTTTAGAGGATATAGAGTCATTCCTTATTTCCTTTGATTGGTTTTAGTTTGAAGTACATTTTTGTAATATATTTGAATACCTACATGTGCTTGCTTCTTGACTGTATTTGCTCCGAATATCCCTTTCCATTATTTTACACTAGGGTGGTATTTTTATTGGTTGTGAGTTTTGTTTCTTGGAGGGAGCAAAAATATAAATCCTTTTTTATGATCCAATCTTCTGGTCTGTGTCTCTTTATTAGGAAGTTGAGATCACTAATATTAATAATGATTATTGAGCAATGTGTGTAATTCCTATCATTTTGTGACGTTTGTTATATTCTATTGGACCTCTTTCAATTGAGTTTCTGAAATTGATTATTTGTACTGTATGCTGTATTGTGTGTATTTAATCCCCCCTTCAGATGTAAATATTTCTTCTATATCATTTGTAGAGCTTGCTTAGAGGTCATAAATTCCTTAAATATCTTTTTATTATGGAAAAAAATTTCCCTTCCATTCTGACTGGCAGTTTTTCTGTGCATAGCATCCTGGGTTGGCATTCCTAGTCTTTTATAACTCCTATCGTTGATCCAATCCCTTATAGCTGTGATGATGCCCTCCATTGAAAGCTCTGTGATTCTGATGGACCCACATTTGTATTGATCTTTCTCTCTTGCCACTTTGGAGACCCTTTCCTTTTCCTGTACATTTAGGGTTTTGTCTTTTATACAGCATAGGATGTTTCTTTCCTGACCCTGTATATTTGGTGTTCTCTATGCCTCTTGGATCTTAATGGGAATTTATTTCTACAAATTAGAAAAAATTTTCTCCTATTATTTTTAAAAGTATTTTCTGTGCCTTTGAGTTGGATATTTTTTCTTCTACAACTATTATTCATTGGTTTGGTCTTTTTATAGTGTTCCGAGTTCCTGTATGTTCCATTCTTTTTTGTTGGTGGTGAGTTTGTTTTTTAGGTTTTTGTTTTGTTGGATTTGACATTTTCTTTGGTTGAGTGATCTAATTCCTCTAACTTCTCTTTAAGTCCTGATATTCTCTTTCCTTGCAATGTATTGGCAAGGCTTTATTATGAATTTTTGTTTGAATTTTCAAGTTTTTTCCTTTTTAGTTTTATTTAATTTTGGGGGTTTTTTGGTATGGTTTCTGTGTTATCATTATATTCTGTTTCTGTATCTTGAATTGTTTTAGTATTTATTCAACTTTTTTGTTTTTGCAGTCTTCTTTCTAGCCTTTATTTATATCCTTTTTGAGTTCTTTAATGTTGTTTATTGTTGCTATTTGCGATCACTCTTACACTTCATCAAAACTGCTTTTCTTGGAGGGCTTACTATAGGAGTATTAATTTTTAGTAGAAGCTTGTTATTTTGGTTACTTGTCCTTTTGTAATTGTGATGACACCCAGGCGTCTGGAGTTACCTCACTGGTACTCTTTCCTGGAATGCGAATCTTGTTCCTCTTTTGTTGACTGGGTATTTGAAGCGGTTTCTTCTTACACAAACTTGTCAATAGTTGCCAAGGTGTATGGACCTTAAGGTTCAGTCTTTGGGCAATTCATCTTGGCATTCAAATGGGGTTTCAGGAGTAGGCCCAGCTCAGCTCAAGTTAAGTGAGTCAGAGGGTTCTCAATGGTAATTTTTCAGGAATCTAAGGGGAAGACATCAGGATGTTTCTTCAGGTAAAGATTCTAATGGAGTTGATAATTTGGGTCTAGCATTTCTTACCTCATGTGGGGGACTGGGGTGGGGCTGGAAGACAAGTGTGAGACTTATATCTTCAGGAAAGTTGAAAAGGTAGGTGGGGTTTCTAGCATTAGTTGAGAGCCAGGGATGGGAGCAAGGGCACTCCGGCAGAGGTGGGTGGGGATAGTAGCATAAGTTGGGCCTCTCTACCTCATAAGTATCTGAAGAAAATGGAGCAAAAAGGCAGGGTGATATGAGGCTGTAAGCAGTTCACAGTGGATGGGGGAGCTGTTGTGGGTCTAGTGCCTCTTCTGAGACAGAAGTGCTGTTCAGGTCAAGCCATGAGTGTAATTGAATGCAGTAGTATGCCTAGAGAAGGGACCAGGTATGTGTATCTAGGATGAGTGGAGTTGGTAGGGTGGGCGGAGTTGAGTTGTGGGGTGGGGAGCCTAGACTCACCAGCTACAGATGGGAGTTAGTGGGCTCTAGCAGGTGGGCAGGTGTTATCAATGTGAACTGAGCTTCTCTATCTGGCAGATGTATGCAGACATGGTTGCAGATATTAGAGCCACATCTTAACAGGGCTTGCAAAACAATTCTTTCACTAATTTTGAAAAATATTTTTGATTTAGGGGCAGATGTGTGTGTTTATGGTATGCATATGTGTAAGCATATGCCTGATGTGTGGGTGAGTGTGCATACTTACACACTCACGTACAGAGGTCAGAGCAGGACATTGGTTGCCTTCTACTGACTGCCATCTTGTCCAGACACAGGTCTCTCACTGAAACAGAAGCTCTCAGTTTTGTTTAGATTGACTAGCCAGTATTTAACACATGTCATGCTCTTTTTATGTGGGGTGAGTGTGTATGTGTGTCTGTGAGTGTGCATGTGTATGTGTGTGTCTGGAATATGTAGTGATTTTACATAAAATGTTATCCATGTTAAGTTTACTACATTTTTTGTGAATTAATACAAATAATTTCTATTTTGTCTTAGCTTCTAATATAATATATTGATAGATATAATCCACATAAAAGTCCCTTTTGAGATTTTAGTAACATTCAAGTATATAAATCATTCCTGACAACATTGATTTAGACTAAAAGCACATCATGTTAAGAATAAAACATTAAACATTGTGATATGTCTCTTAGCCTCCATCTTATTAAATCATAAATAAAGGTAAGATCCTGAATTTAAACAAACAGGGACATAAAGGCTGGACCCTGTTGGAAGTAGATAATTTTGTATTCAACAATGTATTTCACTCGTGCTCGCTGAGAGATGCTTGTCAAGTTAATTAAATTATATTTTCTCTTACCCGAGTCTTCTCTCAAACTGACTTCCTCCCCTATCCCTCCCTACCTGGCTTGTGCCTAAGACACAGATGCCTGTCAACTCAGAACATGATGACTAGAGCAGAGCAGTGTTCTGGGAATGAAGTCTCCAAGAGCAGGAGAACACCTGCGTGTGTGATACATGACTTCAGAGCCCCTGTCAAGAACCAAGACCCTTCAAATATCATCCTATATAACTTTGAAAGTACAGTTCATTATCCCTGAGTAAAGCCAGGACCCAGAGGGGCAATAAATGAATTTTATTGGCAAATAGCCTATAGGTAAAAGATCATACCTCTCAGGATCAGAGAAACAAAAGCTTTTATGAGGTTGGAAGGAGTCTAATTTTAGCCACAGCCAGATCAGCACAGGAAGGATAATATGTTTTTGTGGTTAGTAAACAGTTCTCTTGATATAATTTCTGTATTGTCTTCAGGTCAGCAATCAGTTTTGTAAGCCAGAAGATTATTGATTAGGTCACATGATTAGTGTTGTTCTTTGATGTTTCTTTTATTATATGTTATAGGCAAGACTGATTGTTTCTAATAATTATTTGTAAGTAAGAAAGATGTACGCTAGTGAGGCAAAACAGCAACAGTGGAAACCGTTTGCTAATGCTGGCTAGCCTGGTTCTCAGCGACATGATTTAAGAAATAGGTGAGTCTCTGAGGTTAAAATAACTTAGTCATTTCTTAAATATTCATTTTTTTACTTTATAAATATAATTACACTTATTTATCAGGAGCTTATTTTGAAATACCCACATATTTCAAAATGGTTATGTAGGTCTAATCAGTGTGTTACCTCACATTCTGATCTTGTGTTTTTGTGGTTAGAACACTTATAATCTACTACTTTAGCATTTTAAAAAATACATAATCTGGATGAAGAGTTAAATGCATACAATTCTATCATTCTTAAGTCTGGGGCAAGAGAGTCATAAATCACAGGCCACCCTGAACTACTTAGGGATTTCAAAACCTTGTCTCAAAGACTTAAAATAAATAAGTAAATAAAGAAATTAGAGGTAGGCCTGCAGTGCATTGCTGTTATCCATCGTTGATGTAATACAAACAGGTCTCTTGAGCTTATTCTTCTAATCTAACTGAAATTCAGGATCTTTGACTAGCACATCTCCCCAGCTCCCTCCAACAAATCAAGTGGTAACTTTATGAGGTATGTTCACAAACACTGTTTCTCTTGCTGTGACAAAGCACTTTGATGTTACCTTAGTGGCAAAGGGCTGAGAGGCTCACCCACTGTTGTGGATCTGATAAGTAGATAACCCAGATGCTGGGGTTTTTATTATTAATTTATTTTACATTCCAGCCTCAGTTTCCCCTCCCTCCTCTTTTCCCATTCCCTCCCCCACCTCCTCCCCCCATCCACTTCCCCTCTATTTCTCTTCAGAAAGGGCAGGCATCCCATAGGTATCAATAAAGCTTAGCCTGTCAAGTTGCAGTAAGACTAAGCACCTCCCTTTGTATTTAGGCTGGGCAAAGCAATCCAATATGAGGAGTAGATTTGACAAGACTTTTAAAAGTAATATAATTTGAAATATTGGAGGGCTCTGATTTTATTTCTGCTTTATTTACATATGAGTGTGTTTATGTGGACTTTATACTTACTTTAAAATTCCAATTTACATTTTAAATTTATCAAACATACCATTCCTTATAAAATAAGCTGAGTCTTTTTAATAATGGCAGATTTTGTAGATAGCTATAACTCTAAAGACTATTTATAGATAGTGCAATTCTCCAAAGCTTCAGCATAAAAAGAATCATAAGACAAAGAAAGCTATGGAACAGGTTGTCATGAGAGCCTCCTTTTGTTTATGCATATAGACAAAACTGGAGCAGGGTCTCGGATGTGGAACACTGAAAAGCCACACTACTAGTTAAGTGGTTAGGCAGGAGGATTAGAAGTTGAAGGCCTACCTGGGTTACATAGTAGGGTCAAAGCCAGCCTGGGAAACTCAGTGAGACCCTCAACCCCAGGCAAACAGCTTAGTAGTAGAATGTTCACCTAAAATGTGTATGACCCTGACTTTAATTTCTAGTGTTACAAAAAGAAAGAAACAAACAAATAAATAATAACATCTTCAAACTATTATAATGTGATTCCCAGATTGGCAATCTCCTCTAGACTACCCAAACCAGAAAGCATCCTGAAAAGATCCACAGCAGTCTCTGAAGTAGAGCTCATACACCACTGAGATGTATACCACTTGGATTCTTATTGCTGAGGTCAGAAGTGAAAATGGCCAGAGTTAAAAAATAAATAACTAGAATAAGCCCTAAGAAGAGGAATAGGAAAAAGAGGAGGATGAAGGAGGGATATAGAGAAAAAAAGAAAAAAAAATAGTTTTGATCTTTTAATCCCAAAGAAATGCTTAAACATGCAAGGATAGGTTATAACAAAAGTAAGAGGAATTCAAATTTGGGCAAAAAGTCAACTTTGGTGTGTACCTCTATATTTTCCACTTATAAATAAATAAGAACTCACAAAGAAAGGTCGCAGAGGTTTGAAGCTCCATCCAAATGGAATAAGGCAGGTTCCAGAGCAAGCATGTGATTACCCTTGGTTGCCACAGGGCAGCCCAGGCCCCTGAGTGATGACGTCACTCTGAGGACAAGCTGAGATACAGGCAGAGATGGGATGAGAAATCACCACAGTCAAACAGTTTTGTTTCCACTGAAGACAGTAGCAGATGGCCTCAGAGATCCAACTCTCTGGACCACATGAAGCCTGGAGCATGCATCTTGGAGGTAGGACCACCAAGGCCGACCTTCACGCAAGTCTTGAGGGAGCCTTTTGTGAACTCCTAGGTTGGGTCCTCGGGCTTCAAAGCACTAGCACAAGCAATAAGGGAGGTGTATTTTCTATATCCTTGTCTGATTGCTCATTTGATCATTGCTCAGTTTATATCTAAAAAATAAACATAATATTATCTTCATTTATTTAAATTAATTTTTATTTCATTTATTTAAAGAAATGTTTAAGAAAGTGTTGACAAATGGTTGGCTCTCAAAAATGTTATTTATGTTCTTTCTCATTACTACCTACATTAGCAAATGTACAGAATCTTTCTTTTCTGCTTTGTAAATGTAGAATCTTTGTTTCTTTTCTTTTCCCCAAATAGAAGTATAAACTGGCATCTTATTAAAGGACCTGGGTTCAATTCCCAACACCGTATGGAAGCTCACTACTGTCTTATAACTTCAGTTCCAGGGGATCTGACACCCTCACACAGACACACAGGCAGGCAAACGACCAATGCACATAAAATAAAAATAAATAATAAAAGAGAGTGCTTTGGAAAAATGGCCTTACCAACTGAGGCCCATGAAGAATCATGTTGTTGGAGAGCCTCAGACCTCATGCTATTCTGACGTTCAAAGTCTTAGGCAAAGTTCGGAAATCTCACTATGTAGGTATCCATGCCTTCTGTAAGGGCTGCGTGGCGTGACTGCTGGAGAAAGCCTCCTGTACGTTGGGAAAATGCCGTACAACAGCTTTGCTTGTGTTGTGCTGCAGCTCTCTTTACTCACACTCATTAAAAGTCCAGTTTCATCTGGTCACTTGTAGCTTTCCCTGACAAACACAGAATCACTTACACGTTAGGGCTAATTATTCCCAAAGGCAAGTTTCTGGCCGGACATTGGTATTCTCTCAACACAGTCCAGGTCCACCTTCATCACACTCTTCACGTCCAAGTTAGGGAGAGCCAGGTGTTCTTAGTTCGGTCACCTAAGAGTCACACTGGCGGAGCCTTTAGTCTCTTTAATGCGACAACTTATTTCAGTGTCCACAGCAATGCTTGGCATCTGGCAGATACTGAACGGATGTTTGTTCTACCGAGAAACGGAATGCAGTGTATTTTTTTAATGCTGTTTCTCTGGAGGAAACGAGCAGCTTTGCCAATACGGAGTGTTGTCTCGCCTAGGTCAAATGGACCAGCGAAGCACCTGAAAACTCCGAGACAATATGCTCAAACAAATTGTCTACCTTAAAAATTGTTTCTCTCGGTCTTTGTCACAGTGCCTGAAATGAAACACCTCCACCATGAGAACGGCAGGCCTGAACCCCCAACAGTGCCTCCCCAAGCCCCTCTGCAGCCACATTGGTTATCCATTGCTTAGTTCACAGATAAGTCTGGCTCTTTGGATCATCACCTGATACCTATCAATTGGGCATTGGAGGATTCTTCCTGCCAGCCTCCTAGGGACAGCATACACCAAATCCTTCAACCTGAGTTTAAAAGCTGTCCCCGGATCCTTGGTCCTCTGTCCCATGATCTCCTGAACTCTGAGTTTTTAATCTGAAGTGAAAATATTACTCTCCTGGTAACTAGCTTCCGCTGTCTTATTTGACACAACCCGGAGTCATCTGAGGGAGTAGCAGTTAGGGGGTGCCTCAGTCAGATTAGCCTGTGGGCATTACTGTGGGCCCTTTTCTTGATTACTAATTGATGTGGAAGGCCACACCACATTGTGATCCAGGACCATCCCGAGGTTGGGAGTGACAAAGAAAACTAGCTAAACGGAAGCTGAAGACAAGCCAGTAAGCAGTATTCCTCCACGGTCTCTGCTTCAGTTCCCAGTTTCCTGTCTTGAGTTTGTACTCCAGTTTTCCTTGGGGATGGAATGCTTCCTAGACATGAAAGGTGAAATGAATCTTTTCTTTCTCAGATTGTTTTTGGCTCAATTATTTTTCTTTGCATACCACATTAATTTTTGAGATTATAATATAATTATATCATCTCCCCCTTTTGTATCCTCTCTCAAAAGTCATGCGCCCTTCCTAGCTCTCTTTCAAATTCTTTTTCTCATATATAATGATGATTTTTTCCTCAGTCTGTATACTGTTACTTGTATGTAGGCTTTCAGGGCTGCCAACTTGGTATTGGATAGTCAATTGGTGTGCTCTTCCTGGGGAAAACTATTTCTCCTGCTCTCAGCACTCCTTAGTTACCTGTATCACAACCAATCAAAACACAGAGTTGTGGAGACTCGTCCTAACTTATATATCTGTGAAAAACTCCTGAACCTAAGGCTCGTGGCTCATTACAGAAGAGCAGACAAAAGATTGTAAGAGCCAGAGGACCATGGGCTTTGCTGTGAGATAGTATCTCCCAGGAATGTCAGAAGCTACACCCATAAAGTCTCACTAACTGGACTACCTACACGTGAACCAAACAGGGACATCAACAAAAGATCTTATTGTGGACAGGAAAAGACCCTGAGAGTCCTCACCTTCTTAAGAGTTTGGAAGGTAAGAAAGAAGAAGAAAACATCCTTCATAATTCACAAGTTCTTCTCGACTCACTGTAACAGAAGACAGTTTAGTATGAGAACAAAACAGCAAAAGTTCCATAATGTGTGCATCACTGTGCGAGAGAAGCCTGCAGAAACAAACCAATCTCTAGAGTAGATAGCAGGGATTTGCTTAGGCTGCAGCCTCTAAAAATATCATATACAAAACAAAGAAAACCCTGGAAAAGACGAGATGGCCAGGAAAATTACCTCAAACTAGGGATCTGCTTAGGTCTGCTGTGCAGACTTAGTTCACACAGTCTCCTTTAATTGAGCCCTTAGTGATTTAGCTGCCTTGTGCAGCACAGAGACAGAAACATCCTTACAAGTGGAGATTTCTCTCATAGATGGAAATTATCTCAGCAATGCGTAATGTTTCAGTGTTTCCCCTGAATCCGGAGCTAAACATTTAAACTCATTCTCATTTCAACAGCTCACTATAATCGCTACGAGGAGGTGTGTTTTATTGTGGTAGTCTGGTTTCCTATAGTCATATCTTTGGTACAACCTGAGCCCTATCACAATATCCAGAATTCACCTGGCAAAACTCAGGATTCGAGAGGCTCAACTTTCATTGGAAGTCATACAACCAGCACTGATGCATGGCCACATTCGGACCCAAAGCAAGCACTCTCTTCTCCGTGGAGGCCTCAGGGAACCAGCCACAAAGTAAGAGGCTGAAGAGAAGATAAAATAACTGCAGTTCAGATCAGTTAAGAGCCAGGCTTTCCTCATTGGAGTAGAATACAAGGCCAGTTGTATCTTATGATTTAACACGCGAAATTGCCCAGTGAGAAATACACAAAGGTGTGACCCTGAAAGGGAACCTAGGGGACAGTTATCACCAAGTGGGAAGGTATGAACGGGAAGGAGGAATGGAGACAGAGATAGGTAGGTGGCTCTTGAGACATTCTCCTCACACGGACCTCAGGGCATTCTGGATACTTTCTGATGTTATGTGTGTGAAGCAAAATTTTCCAGAGGGATTATGGCAGCCTTGTGTTTAGCTTAGCTCCTATATAATGCAAAACCATGATGTTTGTATCAAATGGTGCCCGATGCTCCGTTCTGCACTTAATTTTAGATCTCGGTCTTTGACATTGGGTACCTTAAAGTGCTTTGCAGACATAAAGAGAATCTCTGAGTGTGCAAGTTTGCTTTCTTAAATTAGAAACAGCTTTATTCTGCTGCATTATCTAACCTTTAAGCCCTTAGGAGATGGCTTCTGTACATTGAATGGAAGGTTCTCAGTGCCCCTTATTTTACTCTGTGCTGCAGAGTTTCCTAAAGGCAGCACGGGGCTGCATCCCCAGGAACTCGGATGCTCTACTTCCTTCACTGCGCCCATTAACGCTCTTCAAAGGCCACATATGCATCAACACGGTTGACCAACAGAAAAAACTTTTAAGACAATGACAATAGTCCCACAACCATTTCTTTCCCTAGGGCCTAGGGATTGGATAGTGGGAGCAAGGATATGTCTTAAATACACTTTTTGGGGGGAAAGAAAAATGAACTTACTCAACCTTGGAGACCCTTACAAAGTCCCCAGGGCAAATGACTTTAAAATTATCTCTTTCCAGACTTGAAGAGACATTATGTAATGCCAAGAAGGAGCAGACCATATCCCTTGCTGGTACCTTAGTGACTCAGTCCCCACCTTGGTCTCCTCTATGCAGTTATATACTGATTCTTAGCAGAGGTCCAGCCTCAGATGATTGAACCTGGGATGTCTGCAGAAGTCCAGGCATCAGTTAAGAACTGTCCTTTATGGGTAGGATACATTTAAGTTTGCTTTGTGGAGCTTTCGTGACTTTGGAACATACAAAGTTTATCTGCCTCTTTTTCCCCCTGTTAACCTGTCTATAGTCATTGTGTCTCAACAGGCTCACTTACCAAATTCTCAGGGAGACAACTTATGCAACACTTCTGTTCATTTTTATTCAAGTTGAGGCCCCTTTGCACCATTCTAGATTGAGAACTGATTCCATGTGTGATCTGTTGCGGAGAAAGCAAAACAATAAATCTATTTAGAAATGAACCATTCTATGGTAGTTCCTGGCATCTCTCAAAACGGTTCTCCAGGGTGCACATCAGAGCTTTGGAAACTACTTCTTGCTGGAAACACCCCTTTCCTCTACCTTGCACTTGCCTAGATCTGACTTGTGCATTATGGGCCTTTAGCAGGCACTGAAATATCTTGGGTTAGCAGTAATGATCAGAGTTGTCAACTTGACAGATTCTAAAAATAACTGTGAGGTGGACCCCTGAAGGGGATTATATTGACTAGATTAATAGAGGTAGGGAGACCCACCTACTGTAGGCAGCACTACTCCCTGGTTGGAATCCTACACTGTGTAAGTAGAGAGAAGAGCTAGGTGATTCATGCACTCATCGCTCTGCTTCCTGAATATAGCTGTGACCTGAGTGGGTGCTTCCTCTTCTGCTGCCGTGGCTTCTCTGCCAATCATCTCTCTAGAACTGTAAGAAAAAATAAAACCTTTCTCCCCCAAGTTGTTTTTGTGGTTTGAAATTTTTCACTATTTAATGAAAAAATAGTTTAAAATTATTTTTGAGAATTTCATACGTGAGTAATACAATGAGTTTTGATGAAATCTAACCCAACTCCCTCCTACACCCATACCTCTTCTCGCTACATTTCCTTCCTAACTTCATAAACTCTTTCTTTAACCCACTGGATCTAATTAGCGCTACTACCACGTGCATGGTGTAAGGCCATCTACAGCACCAGAGCAGCCTCTCAGGGGCTTCATCTATAGAAAACTGTCTTCGAGTTTATCAGTATTCCTTTTACGAAACTGAGTCTGATATAAATTGGTGAACACTTTTTTTTACATTGGAGTCTATTTTTAGTTTGTCATTAACTTGATTAGAGTAATGTGTCTTTTGTGGACATACACAATGTGTCTTCACTCCTAAGTGGATATTAGATTGTAAAGAAACGGATAACCAGGCTACAATATATAACTCCAGAGAAGCTAGGTAAAAAAGGGAGACCCTAAGAGGGACACGCATGGAGGTTCCCAGGAAGGGAAAAGAGTGAAGATCTCTTGGGTAAGCAGGGAAGGAGAATAGAAGAGAGGGGTGGGAAATGAGAACAGGAGGGCTCAAGACTGCCAAGTTGGGGGGGGGGGCGATGAAGAAGAGGAACAATGAAAGAGATTTCTTGATGGAGGGAGTCAGTATGGGGTTTTGGAAAAAACCAGGTGGTAGGGAAAATCCCAGGAATCCACAAGGATGACCTCAGCTAAGATTCCTAGCAATAGTGGAGAGGGTGCCTGTACTGGCCTTGCCCTATAATCAAATTAGTGACTACCCTAATTGTCATCATAGAGCCTTCATCCAGTAACTGATAGAAGCAGATGCAGTGATTCACAGCCAAGCACCGGGCTGAGCTACTGAAGCTTAATTGAAGAAAGGGATGAGGGATCATAAGAGCAAAGGAGTTTGTCAATATCATGACTGAGAAAACCACAGAGAAAGCTGACCCGAACTAATGGGAGCTCACAGACTCTGGACTGACACCTGGGGATCCTGCATGGGACCAAACTAAGCTCTCTGAATGTGGGTAACAATGTGTGACTTGATCTGCTGGGGGCAGGAGGGAGACTGACAGTGGGACCAGGACTTATCCTGGGTGCATGAACTGGCTTTTGAAACCCATTCCCTATGATAAGGTACCTTGCTCAGTCTTACTACAGGGAGAGGGGTTTAGTCCTGCCTCAATTTGGTATACCAGACTTGTTGACTCCCTAAGGGAGGCTCTGAGGAGTGGATGGAGAGGTGTTGGGGGAGGTGGAGTATAAGGGGAGGAAGGTAGAACTGGAGCTGGTATGTAAAATGAAAATAATTTAAATAATAAATGGAAAAAAGAATAAAGTGTTTTTCTTTATGTCTTCAGATTAATTTTAGGTTGGAGTATATTTCTTCAGATATTAGAATAGTGGCCCTAGCTTTCTACCTGGTCCCACTTTCTTAGAATGTTAATTTATTTTAGACAGCAAAAGAAGTATATTTTGTCTCTTAATCCATTCACCTAACATTTATCTTTGGGTTGAGAATTTGAGTATATTAATATTTAAAGTTATTATTGAAAGGGGTATGTTAATTGTCCCCTTTCTCTCTCCCTTTTGCTGTTTTTGTTTTAGTTCTATTTGTGTTTCAATAGTTGTAAGTTTCATTTGATATATATATATATACACACACACACACATACACACACACACACATGAAAAGAGTTAATGTCCACTAAAGTGTGTGTGTGTGTGTGTGTGTGTGTGTGTGTGTGTGTGTGTAATGGAAGGCCCTTCTCTTCTTCTTCAACTATGGCAGGTAGTTTTGGGGGGTAAACTAGACTGAGTTAGAATATGTTACATTTAGAACTTGAAGTACATTGCTCCAGGATCTTCTGACTTTTAAAGTTTCCATTGAGAAATCAACTGTTATTTTGACAGACTTAACTTTCAATGTGACTTATTGTTTTTCTTTTGCTACTTTCAATACCTCTCTTTGTTCTGTGTGTTTAATGATTTAACTATAATATAATGTAGGAAGTTTCTTCTCTCGTTGAAGTTATTTCACGTTCTATGGGCTTCAACTAAACTTTCCTTAGTTGAAGGAAGTTTCCTTCTGTAAGCCTGTTGAAGATCTTGTCTGTGCTGTTGACCTTAGATTCTTCTTCTGTTTTTTTTTTTAGTCTGTAGACTTAATAACCAAATTCCTGCATATTCCTTTCATTTTTGAAAAAGTTATTTCATTCTTTCATATAAGAGGGTTTTGAGTAAGCTTCTGCTAATTTCATTCTTCTACATGTGATTATCTAGTTTTTTCTGCATCATTTGTTGAAGATGCTATTTCTTTTTCTCCAATATATGATTTGGCGCCTTTGTTGAATGTTAGATGGCTGTAATTACATTTACCCATGTTTGAAACTTTGGTTATGGTCCATTGCTCTACATGTCTGTTTCTGTGCTGGTGCCATATTATTTTTATATTATTTTTAGTAAGTATTTTTTATTTAAGTTCATTTATGTGTTTCATTATACATTTATTGACTTCTGTTTGTTGAACCATCTCAGCATCTCCAGGACAATTTGGTCATGGTGGATAATCTTTTTGATATATGTCAGTAATCAGTTTTCAGTTTATATCAAACAAGAGACACGAGAATGAGTGCCCTTGCCTCATTTTTTTAGGATATATTCACCTGAAGTACCAATCTTGGATGAAAATTGTTTAGTTTCAAGGCTTGAGACATAGCGTGTCATGCCTCACTGCTTTTGGGGTTGCAGACGTTATTCTGATACATCTCCCTTTCACCTGCTTTTAGCATTGGATGCTTTTGTTTGCTTCTAGTTTTGATATTTTGACTATAATATTGCCATGGAGAGTTTTCTCTGGCTAGACCAGTGATCTAAATGGCTCCTGCATTTGTATTTTCGTTTTTTTTCCTGAGTTGGTGAATTTGGGGTTGTATGTTTCATTAAATAGATTCCTTGTGCTATTCCTTACCTTAGCTCCTTCTTCCAGCCCATAAATTCCTAAATTTGGTCTTTTGGCCATATCCCAGGATTCATTCACATTAATTTATTATTTTTTCCTTGTTGATGTTTAAATGAGTATTTTTTCAACTTTCTCCTCCATCTCTCATAGTCCCTCTTGTGCTTGGTCAAACCTATTTAGTATGCTTTCCACTTTGCTTTCTTTTGATTTACTGAGCTCATTACCTATAATGCCTATTTTTTCTTATCTTAATTATAAATTTCTTTGCTGAATTTCATCTATATTTTTATATATATTTCTGATTTTCTCACATACTGTGATAGCTTTTTTCCCTTTATATTGTTCACTAACTTTCTTCTCCTGGGCATGGATTCCTTTGTTTCTTTGTATCCTCTTTGGAATCATTTTTATTTAGCAAACTTTTGAACTCTTTAGCTGACCTTCTATGAATTTCCATGTCCTTAAGGATATTTGAAGCACTATCATCTTTTGAAATAGTCAAGTTGTCTAGTTTTTTATAGTTCTTGTAGTTTTATGATACAATTTTTGTATCTATTGATTTAGATACCATTTCTACTTTGATTTGGGGGTCTCGCTAGAGAGCAGCTGCTTCTTGAGAGCTCTTTACCCTGTGTCACCCAATGTGGAGAAAACAAACTATCATGACATCAATAACACCAAACAATTCAGGACATAAAAGTAAACTTAAAATTAGTTATATCATCACCAATGATGATAAGCCAGAAGATGGAAAAACTATGTAGAATATGCTACAATGTTGAAATCATCTAGAGAAGGGACTAGAGAGCATGTTCCAGTGTTTAAGAGCTACTCTTCCAGAAAATCCAAGTTTGCTTACTAAAACCCAAGCAGGGCAGTTCCCAACCACCTGTAACTCTAGCTCCAGGATTCTAACACTCTCTTCTGTCCTCTGTGGGCAACCACACATAGGTGGCATACATTCACACAGATACAAATTAATTAATTAATTAAATTAAAAATTATAGTGAGCATGAAAATAGTAAGTGAATAGGGGCAAAGAAAGGGACAACAAGCATTAAAAGAATAAGAGGGGAAATAGAATTTTATGGATGGAAAGAAAATAACAAGTAATTATAAAAGAGAAAGAGAGAAAGGAGGGAAGGCAAGCATTTACTCAATGATGTAAAGAATGAATAAACAAAATTAGACCAATAAATGGGAACAATAAAAATAAAACCCATCTGTTGTGGGAGCCTGCTTGTTAGTTCCCGGCTGCTCAGTCTGGAAATAATCACACAGAAACCATATTATTTGCAATACTGTTTGGCCAATAGCTTAAGATGTTTTTTTTTTCCCTTACACCCCACCCCCCATGCTTGAGCTAAGCCACCTGCTGCTTGTGTTTTGCTTTATCCCTCCTTTTCCCCCACTGTACAAAATCCTGCCAAGGCTGCCTCTTACCTTGGGAATAGAGAAGAATTAAATCAGGTAGTTGTTCTTGGGTCCCTAGTATTGCTCCATTTCAAAAATATGTTTTCCTTTAAGATGGCATTTGTCCTTTATACCTGAAGAGATAAAATGTAACACTGTCTTATCAGAACCTGCAAGTGCATTTGAGCCTGGTGAGCTTTGCCTGTGTGAAGGGTAGGGCTGCCAGTCAGTCTCTTTCCAGCCATCTGGGCTACCTTTCCTGGGAGACATTTGCTTTCTCTCTCCTAACAGGGACCCATGTGGTAAAACCTTGGCTTCTTTTCTCTGTGCCCATCTTCTTTGCACCTTCAAGTGCCCAGTTACAACTTTGTTAGTTCTGATGGGGCTTCAGCCTTCTCTCCTCTTGGAATAGAAGCTTTTTATTTATTTTATTTATATATTTGCTTTTGTTTATTCTGATTCTTCTTCCATCTCACGCAGACATTATGTACATTTCTTTTGTTTGAATTTTCTGGATTCCTTGATAGAAATAAGCAAGTTTTGCTTTTAAGTTTTCGTAACCCCTCCCCCCAACTTCAGAGGCATGATGAATACTGGGCATAGTATGGAAATGTTCCAGGACTCTCCTTGGGTAAGATGGCCTCCACTTTAAAAATAAAAACCTGTCTTTCTCTTTCCCACAACTGAGTAATCCCATCTTGTAAACTTCAATGATGTTTCTTTCATTATTTCTTTTTTTTTTCATTATTTCTTTTCCTCTTACGATTTTTAATATTTTAGAGACATTTTAAAAATAATTTTTTCTCTGTGTTTTGTTCTGCTATTTTTTCCAAGAGATGGCACTAACTCACAGCCTAATGTTCCAGAAACTGAGAATCTATTTTTGATTCTCAGCAACCAACAAGAGTGGAGCCTCTTGTTAAAAATATTGACACATAATATGCTCTCTCTAGATGGCATGTATTTCTGCTTTAATTTCCCATCTCCTTTCGGAAAGCTTTGTTTTGACTGATGCAATTACTACATCAAGTGTGGTAAATAATAGTGAGAAAAATCTAAACAATCTAAAATATATCTAGACTATTTTTATCAGTTCTGTTTTGTCAAGAGTCAATTAAAAAATATGTGTTTAACCTAGTACCAAACTGGCAACTATCTACTGGTTGGAAAACTAATATGTTCTTATAATCTTGTTAGTGTTTGATTTTGCTTATCAACAAAGATGAATTCTTTGGTACAACGGAGAAAAGTCTAGGAGCAATTTAGTTCTGCCTGATTCTTGCTCATTCGGGGATCGGGCTTTCCCTCCTCAGAAAGTAAATCAAAAGCTTACACGTCAGAGGATATGTTTCCATAGAGATTAGGCAGGAGTCCAGGGTTGTCAGACAGTGGCATAATGCTTCAGGCAGTATGTGGTCTTTATCCATGGCCATCTCAAAACAGGGTAGATCTCCATCTGTTCCCCACACGTTAGAAATGAATGATGATTGCGTTGCCTCTTTCAGCCCCGTCCGTCGATAGTATTCTGGGAACAGTTGTGAATGGCTCGGAAAAGCCCGATCACAAAAGAATCCCACGTTAGCCCGTCAGTGCTATTCCTGTACTGCAGTCAAGAAGTAACCCCTACAGTGCCTTTATCACAGACCAAGGTTTGAGAGGCTAACCTGGTGAAGTGAACGGTATTTAAAAGAGTAGAACTAGGTGAAGCAAAAGTCATATATGTCAAATAATAGCCTTATATACAGTCAACTCACAGGATTCTGCCAACTACAGGTCCATAAAACAGGAAATTGCGACTACAATGAATCAATTATTGTGAATCTTTAATTAGAAAACACCTATTTAGAACATGATGGAATACAGTTTTATGTTTAGTCTCTTTCGTATACAACTTATTGTCTCTTTCTTTTCCTTCTCTGAATTTTAATTTTATAAGGCATAATAAGCCATTTCTGTCACAAGAAAAGATGTTGTGATTAAAGTAAAATTTTAACTAAAATTTTAAAGGCTAAAATAAGCACAAAGTAGTTATTACACCAGGCATAGGAGCTATAAAGAGGCTAGAGCCGTACAGGACAGGGCAGTATGACAAGCCAACTAACACTGTGATGATAGGAGTGTTTGCCGGAGACCGGGATCCCTGACTAGGGAGCCCACTCACCCCCTTGAAAATGGAAGAAGATGCAAAGGGATAATATAGCAGATTTTGAGCCAGTGTTTACCCCTAAAGTGGTGTATATCCTGTCTGCAGTGTGAATGAATTAGTACCAAAAGCCACTTGTATGGCCTTCCATGTTTATAACACTAGGGGTTTGCCATATATTGCACTAAATCCACACTGGATGATGGAAAAGCCTGGGTGAGTGGATGGGAGAGTATAGTCTTCTAGAACCATCTTTAGGTGGTTTCTCTTACTACAGGCAAACACCATATTGCCACTAGGTATTAACCAGCAAAGACCTCACTTTGTTAATGTTTCCATCCATGTCTTTGCTCTTGCCATGTAAACCACTATTGCTGGTGTAATTTGACAGTTGCAAGAGAAATGCTGATCCTTCAAAGAATTCTGTAAAATGTTAGCAGAGTTTACATCTATAACAAAAGAGAAACACTTAAATTCTTTGGAGGGCCTGCTTGGCATTCCTGTGGAAATGTTGCCATCTGGTAGTACTCTTGATCTGGTTTCTTTTCTCTGCCAGGTAAAGAATGAAACAGCGGGAAAATCTCACACAGCTGACAACAACATTAACAAGCCTTATGACAAGTGAATACACACACACAGACACACACACACACACACACACACACACACACGGCATGTAGAGGAAGACTCCTGGAAGAGCAGGGAGGGGACTTAAAACTGAAATCCATTTTTCTCCAGGAGGCCTGCAGATTTTTGATGATTTTGGTGGTTTGGGACAGTGCCTCCTCCCCTAATTTTGGACAGGTCCATGTAAACAAAGAAAGGGGAGCTGATAAACACACAGTTTCAGGTGGCCAAGTTCAAGACTAGCTTTGAACATGTGTGACCAAGGCTGGGCAGGTCAGCCAGAAGAGGGCACTTCTGAAAGAGGAAGAAGCCCACCAGGTGTTTTTCTACGTCAGGAGGGTGAAGAAGACGGAATTTGTCCTTTTAATCATCTACAGTCCCTTTCTTTATCTGTCTTCCTGTCAGAAATATAACTGACCCCTAGTGTCTGCAGTAAAAATTAATTAACTAATTAATCAAAATAAACACACATAACCTTCTCTGGTCTGAAGAGGTTGTTCAGCAGCTAACGTGGTTGCCATGCAAGAAAGAGGACCAGAGTTCAAATCTTCAGAAAGCACCTAACATGGCTTGTTTATATTTCAACTTCTGAAGGCAAAGCTAGGCAATCTTGGAGCAAATTGGCCATATTGGCAAGCTCTGGGTTTGATTGATAGACCCAGATATGAGTAAAGTGGAAGAGTAATCCAGGAAGATTACCAACACAAGCACTCCGCCTCCGCATCCATGCATGCACACGTATGCACACACCTGATCACAAATGCAGTCAGATACATGCAGACATGTATGTACATGCAATATGCATGCACACACATGTGAAAAGAAGAAAATTATTACAAATTCAAGCAAAAAAAGCCATAAAATCCTAAGCTTCCTCAACAAAAATATCCTCCCCAATATCAAACCTTATTTTAAAAAAAGCCTCAGTCCTGAAAAATTGATGCGCATGCTTATAATTTTAATTCTCTGTGGAAATCTGGAAGATCATGAACAGGATGAATTTAATTATCAGTACTATGGGGTCATGTGAAGTGTTATCAGGCTAGTGGTCAAGAGATAACACAGCTGGAAAGCCAGAAGTAGCTGTACTGTCTGTGATCATTGTTTGGTCTAACTCATAGGTACACATTCCGATGTTCATTTAAATCCATGTAGTTTCAATCTCCATATTAGATGATGTTATTGGAGCATTTAAATGGAGTGTGTAACCTGAAGATCCATATAATTTAAATGGCAGAATGCACTAGGGTCTGGTCTTTATGTTTGGAAGACAAAATAGCATTAGCTTTCACTTAATCAGTATGTATAATAAGGTACAGTCCCTGGAGTCTTAATAGCATGAGTCAATGCTTTTGCTGGACCTTTCTCTTTTGTGAAAACAAGAATAATATTGGTGATAGAACATGGACCTTTTAAAGCCGATATCCTCAAAATCTTATCCAATCTTAGTATTCATCAGTGAAGTCGGAGTCACCCTTGTTTGTTTCAAAAGTGACTCCCGCTCAAGTTCTGTGTGATGGCAACCTTCCAGGTCAGCTAATTTTAAACACTAACAAAAGTGTTTAAAAGCAACTGCAGTGTTTTCTACAGTAACAGTTGAATGAAAATAGCCCTCTGAGATTAGATCTGATCAACAACTACGATGTTCAAGAATTACTAAAATAAGAAATCTTTAATAAACATTTCAGAGGGCCCAGAAACATAGAGTCAAGGTGTTAAAAAAAAGGGGGGGGAGAATGACTATCTCATCCAGCAACCATTCTGGACTGTGTGAGGAGATTGGATACGTCAAGAATGACTAACCATAATTTATCCTAAAAAGGATTTTAAAAATTAAATCAATTGAACTGATGTTCGAGAACTCAGGAAGTGGTGCATCTTTGGGAGCAGGGCGTCTCCCTGCAGTCCACTCCTTCTAGGATCAATTAGACTGAAGGGACTGGGGATGCCGAAGTTCCAGGAGGGCGTGAACAGAGTTCCCTTGTGTCTTTGTTCTTGTTCCTGTGTGAATGCAGAGGGAAGGCCCTTGGCCTGAAAAAGATGCTGTACGTCATCAGTCACAACCCTCCGAGGGCTGCTCCCTCGGAGTTGATTTTTTTCAACAGATCTTTTGATGTCTATCAAGACGTGACAAGAGTTCCTGGTTTCTCGTGACCCTATCCAATATCTCCTTTCTTCTACAGAATCTGTACCAGAACAGGTTTTTAGGCCTGGCTGCCATGGCGTCTCCATCTAGAAACTCCCAGAGCCGACGCCGGTGTAAAGAGCCCCTCCGCTACAGCTATAACCCAGACCAGTTCCACAACATAGACATCAGAAATGGCGCGCATGATGGCATCACCATCCCTCGTTCTACCAGTGATACTGACCTGGTCACTTCAGACAGCCGCTCTACGCTCATGGTCAGCAGCTCTTACTATTCTATAGGGCACTCCCAGGATTTGGTGATTCACTGGGACATCAAGGAAGAAGTGGATGCTGGAGACTGGATTGGCATGTACCTTATTGGTGAGTACTTTGCACACATGACTCTACTCATTGAGCTACCGACTCACCTGGGCAGGCAGGCAGTGTGCCATGAAAAGGAAGGTTTTATGTGTGTGGTTTGATAATTCAAAAAGAATCTTATTCATAATTCATTTTTTCTATTTTTTGAGATGATGTAATTACATAATTTCCCCTTCTTTTTCCTCCTTCCAAGCCCTCCTGTGTACCCATCTTGATCCTTGAAATTCATGGCCTCTTCTTTTTTGTGGTTGTTAAATGCATACATGTGTTTATACATGCATATAAACACATTATAAATAATATATAATATAATATATAATGTGACACATTATGTCACATTATGTGTATGTGTATGTATATGTATATGTGAATATATATGTATTTCTGAATACGACCTTCTCAGTCTGTGTAATGTTACTTAAATGGATGTTTTCAGGGCTGATAATTTAGTATTGGACAACCAATAGGTGTGCTCTTCCATGGGGGAAACTATTTCTCCTTCTCTCGCTCCATAGCGGGATTAAAATGCACAGTCAGCAGTTATACTATAGTCAAACATAGTATAGTATAGTATAGTATAGTATAGTATAGTATAGTATAGTATAGTATAGCAGTTATACTATAGTCAAACAGTGCTTGCTTTTTAAAGAAATACAATAAAGCTACTATTACATGTCTTTTTAGTAGGAGAAAATCATGAACTGCCAGGAGAAAACATGATTAAAAATAAATATTATTTGCAGCTCGAGGAACTCCTCCTCCTGTTCCTAAGTGAACAGCCAAAACCCACTTTAAATCCTCATGTCTGTAGGGTACACACTGTGCCCAGACAATGGACTCTTACCTCTGAACAAGTAATTTTAACATTTTTCTCCCATCAATCTTTTCTCCAGCTCCTTCAGCATCCCAACTTTATATTCAAAACACATGATGGAATTGTATATTCAGTCATATGGAAATTTCCTCAAATATGTTCAAACAAATCAAACCATGCTTATATATTGGATATTGTGGCAACTATTTAATAAAATTATCAACATTTTTTTCCGAAAAATAAACATTACAAACATGAAAATATAATAAATTACATAAAAATAGGTATTTCCTCTATTTCATATGATAGAATCAGTGTGTAGCAAATTGACATGATTATCCATAGACCAGTGTAAAATTTGGGGGTACTCCAAATGTTAACAGACCCTCCAAACTTTCTGCCTTCCATCTCTACAGTTTCCTCTCACACATTCCACACACACCACCAGGTTTAATATTGCTGGCTATACAATTAAACAATGCATATGATGAGCAGTTCATAACCCGGCTCATCAATATTTCTGACAAAATATATATCTGACTAATTAGTCAGGAAATGATTAGTCTGATAAATATTAGTTTAATAATATATTAGTTCTGATAAAATATTTTGTCTGACTAGTTACTCAGGAACCCATTAGTCAGAAAAATATTTTTGCTCTCTTGAAGATCTATATAGTATATTTGTATGTGTGTGTATGACAAAAATGGCAAAATACATTTTGATGTTTTTAAACAAGTAGTAGTTACTAGATAAATTTGACTTCTGACCAGGAAAATTTAATAAGTTTTAAAATTAAGTTTTCAAATAAAATAACTAAATCAAATATCTATCTGTAATAGAGATTGAAAAAAATAACAAAAGCCCATCAAGCATACACTTTTAATCCACTAAACACGCAGATATTTCACTTTGAAGTCCTATTTTTGATGTCTTGACAAAAGACACCATTTGGGGAGACTTTGTAAAGCCAATAGGGATCTAATTAACTAGAATTAAGTGTTTGTTAAATAGTCCGAACCTTGAGTTTCGCTACAATCCTCCTCCCACCTACCTCTGCTTCAGCTGGGAATGTGGTTTATCTCTTGGAATTGTTTGCTGCCTGTGTGCATACACAATCATGTAATTTTAAACCAACTCTTTATAGGAGTGTCTTCCCTCGGTCTGTGAACACTGATGCCATTTCTCAAGTTAAGGCAAAAATGGAAGATGGGTCTGTTAAAAAAGAAGACAAAGGGCTCAGCAGGAAACTTACTGAATGTGAAACACATGGGAACAAATGTGCTGGTCAGTTTTAGTCCAGTTGACACGCTAGAGCTACCTGGGAAGAAGGATCTCAAGTGTGGGATTGTGTTCATCAGATTGTCCTGGGTGTGTGTCTATGGGACATTTTCTTGGTTAATGATTGAAGTCTAAGGGTACAACCCACTGTGGGTGAAGTTATCCCTGGGCAGGTGATCCTGGGTGGTATAAAAAACCAGTCTGAGTAAGCCATGGGCACATGTCATTAAGGAGCATTCATCTGTGGTCTGTGCTTCAATTCCTGCCTCCTGCCTCTGTACCTCAACCATATAGGTCCATACTAGAGTTTGTCAAAGTGTGATTCTTGGTACCCTGTGAGTATACAAGGTCAATTACAGATTATGTGTAAGAAAAAAAGCACTAGAAGGTCTCTACCAGAGCAAGGGACAAATATAAGGGAAGAGGGAAAGGCAACAGGAAGACGAAGGAGGTGGTAAAGAAGGTGGCTAGAAACTCATCCTACAGAGAAGAGAAAGGGGTGTTAGGAGAAAAAGAGACTGTTGGCCATATTGAGTTTCGTAATACTTTGAATGAATAAGATTTGGTGTTAACATGACATTTTTTGACTGAGCCAAAATAACCATAACTCATCATTTTAGATAGTTAATCTGACAATTTTGTTGTCATAGCAGCTACATAATATAACAGCAATGTTATTTAATATTGAATAGCAATACTTTAAATAGAATCATACTTCAAATATAGTTTCCAAATCCAAAATTATCTGCAAATCTTAGAAGTGTGTAATTCATGAGTCCTTAGTAACTCGCCTTCCAGAGTGGAGGTGCCTTGTCTCACCTTGAGTTCTAAGACTCAAGTCATAGAACTAGACCTAGAAAGTTAAGGATGGGTGTGCTTGTTTAACCTGACCTGTGACTCCATGTGAAGAGATGCAGTGCAGGCCTCCATAGCCATGAAGTTGCCTCTCCTAGAGTTCGCATTGACCATGGAAATATGTTGGTGTTTTGAACAGCATCAGGAATGTGTTGTTCTACATCAGAAGAGCAGAGCAATGCCCAAGTAGAGCCAAAATTATGATGCCTTTTGGCATTGTATGACCTCCAGACTTTTTCAGCCAAATGCCATTTTCCTCTTCTGTAAGAAGGTGAAGAAATCTATACACAGAAGGCGATGTGACCTCCTCAATGACATTGTTACCAAGTTACCCATGCTGCCCTTAACCAAGGCCATAGGAAACTAGCAATGGGTTAAAAGCATTAATATTACTTCTGTTACAGCATTATAGCATTTAGTTGTTCCTACTTACAGAATGGCTATTATAAGATAGATAATAGCAATAAATAGATAATAAATAAATAAAATAGATTCTTCTGGGAGATAGAATGGAGAGGGTCATGTGGTTCCAACGATAAGTAGACATTGTCTAGAATGATACTCTGCCTGTAGATAGGCATATTGCCTCGGCCAGGTATTTTCATATAAGCTTCAAGTTACTTATTTCAAGTTATTCCAAAATGGATTAAAATTGCAATTTCTTTCTCAGGATTAATGTGAGTAATTAATAACATATTGCACTTTTCAGGGGGGTGGGCTTCAGGGGGTTGTTTATTTATTTGACTTGGTTTGGTTTTTGTTTTGCTTTGTAATCAATATATCTCCTCTTCATTTATTTTGTCAAATTACTTTATTTTATAAATGAATTGTGATAAATAACCCTAATTCAACTGAAGCTTGATTCTTCCATTCTGTTTTAGTTGTACCTTATTTAAAAAAAAAAGCTTCTGGCCAAATGAACATGGACTGGAGAATGATTTTTACATGTCAGATAATGGGCAGGAGTTTATCATTTGGTCCAAATGCAAATAAAGGTTGTTTTGTTATAAAAAAAAAAAAGATACTTCCAGTAGATAGGTTAAGTTGTGCCTATATGACTTTCACAAATAAGAGAAGTGTTCATTACTCTATATATCTATAGTTAAAACTCAGTAATACCTATGTCTCTTTTGCTGAGGTTGAGACATGTAATTTGATTAGTATAAATGATAGCTCTAGCCATTAAAAATGCTGTTATTTAGAAAACACCTATAAAATTCCTTTATCCTCATTTCATATTCCAAGTGTTTAAAAATGTAGCATCTTAAAATTATATTTGTTTGCTTATTTATTTATTGTGTGTGTGTTCATGCATACATGCATGCATGTGTGTGTGTTTCCAGGTCTCAGTCTGTGTCTGTATATAAGAATGCATGAGCCATAGCCCACATGGATGCCAGAGAACAATGTGAAGGGGTCCCATTCTTCCTTTTCAGTTCTCTCGTGATACTAAGTGTGTCTTCAGCTTGCTAACCAGTGCCTCGTGAGCTCACCAGCGCATCTCGTGAGCCCCTAACTAAGATTTTAAAACACTTGTGAGGATTATCAGTTTTTCAAAAGTAGCAGTTCCTTTGATTCTGAAGTAAAACCTACTAAACTGCTTAAATATAAAATAAGAATTCAATTAAAATCACAGAAAACAGCCAAATAGATAAAGTAGGTATAATGTGCTGTCAATTTGCTAGCTGTCTTCTCACTTAGCTTTAGTAAATTATAGTCATTGACATGGTATGATATGCCAATTCCATGCTAGAATTTGCTGAGTATGTTAAAACTATTAGAGTACATTCATGCATTCAGAATTCCATGTCAAGAGACATCCCAAAATCTTCTCTAAAGTTACGTTAATGAAGTATACCAATCAACAAGAGCCTGGGGATTCATGTTCTTTCAAGCCTTACAAGTTGCTCCACCTGCATGAGATCAAAGGTCATAGCAAATT
Organism: Alexandromys fortis; assembly: GCF_014885135.2. Lineage (NCBI taxonomy): Eukaryota > Metazoa > Chordata > Mammalia > Rodentia > Cricetidae > Alexandromys > Alexandromys fortis. Next base: position 22,936,967 of record NW_026067924.1, read on the forward strand.
GTTTATATTGAATAGTTTGAGACTGCTCCTGTGACTTGTACCTTTTTGGTATGTGCACACATATACACTTGTGTAATTGTACTAATTAAAACTTATGCATGCTGAAACCATGTCTTATTTGGCCCTGTTCCATGAGAACTGAAGTAATTATAATGAGTTATCAAAAGAACACAGCGCTGGCGGGGATGTCTCGGTTAACACAGTGCTTCCCAAAGCAAGTGTCATCTCTGCTTCTCAATGTTGTTAGGAGACAGATCATAGAGGATAGATACACAAAAAAACATACCCATATATACACATAAATGTATGCAATGTTTTATATATAGGTGAGAGACTGTGTGTGTGTGTGCATGTGTGTGTGTGAGAGAGAGAGAGATTTTCTTTCATGAAATCCAGGTGTCCTAGTTAGCTTCAATTGTCAGTTTGATAAGACCTTTAGTCATCTGAAGGAGTCTCAATTGAGAGGTTTCCCAGGTCAGATTGGCCTACGGCCATATCTGTGAGGAAATGTCCTGATTGGTTATTGATGAGAGAGCCTGACATCCTGTGGAGTATACCATCTTCTGCAGGATATATAATCCAGCTTGCTTAGCAAAACCCTGGGAGCAAGCCAGAGGGCAACCACAGCATTCCTCCATGGTTCCTTCCTCCAGGTGCCTTCCTTGAGTTCTTGCTCTGACTCCCTGCCTTAATGTCTTTTGGTGTCATCTCTGCTTCTGGACGTGTAAGCCAAATAAACTCCTTCCTCCCCAGATTGTGTTTGATCAGGGCATTTATCACAGCAATAGAAAAGAAACTAGAGCATCAGCTATGGTAGGCAATCCTGGTGGTCAGGTCAATAGAATTCAGACGCAATGTGAAAGCAAAATCTGGGCTCACCTGTGAGGGATTATCTAGATTATGAGATGGGAAGAGCTATGGAGTGTCATTCTCTATGGGCTAGGGTTCCAGACTAAACAAAAAGGAGAAAGCAAGAATTCATTGAGCAGAAGCACTCATTGCTCACTAATTCCTGACTCTGAACATATGGTGACCAGCTGCCTCAAGCTTCTGGTACTGTGGCTTTCTTACCACTGTGGATGACGGTACCTTATAATGGAGAACCAAAATAATCTCTTCCTTCCTCATAGTACCTATTTTGGATACTGTGTAATAGCAATGAAAAAGTGACTAATATGCCAAGGTTTCACACTTGCTATGGAAATGATATACCAGAGTTACATCACCACCCCACATATTATCACTCAAACATTACATGTTCTGATATTTTTGTCTCTGTGTTCTTGCATTTTAAATGGAGTAGCAAAAATTACAACAAAGAAAACAAACAAAAGCCCTTCTTTCTGTTAATAATAACACGACAGCAAATAGTGAACTATTTGTAAATAAAAAATCATGTTTTTGCTCATGATTCTGGATCAAGATCCAAACCAGGATCCATGGAATTGTTTGAAGGCTCAAACCAGGAAATATGTTCATAGGGCATGCAAGTCAGCTTTCTAGTACCACAGCAAAAGTTTTGAGGCAACCACCTTACTTCTGGCTCCCTGTTTCAGAGGTCTTAGTCTACAATCAGTTGGTTCAGTTGCTTTGGGGAGCTATGGCAAGGCAGCACAACATGATGGAGAACACTCTGACAAGAAAGCAAAAAAGAGATAAAGAAGAAGGATCTAGGGTTGCACTATCGCCTTCAAGGGCACATCCCCAGTCAGTAGAAGACCTTTCACCAGGCTCTATTTCTTAGTTTCCATTCTTCAACAACACCAAGTAAGGGTTAAGCCTTTAATCTAAAGCCTTTTAAAGGTCCCAACATCTATACTATCTACCCTCTGTTGTCTCTCTTAATTCTTATCACCTCTCATATCTTATCTTATCTTAAACTCTATTGCCAGTTACATTTCCACTTCTTAAATCTTTCTCAAGTGGAAATGTAACTGGATATAGACTAAAACCTCTGGTTCTGGATTTAGAGTTAAGGAACCAATCATTACGTTTCATGTGGAATCCCAAAAGATTCTTGGTAGCCAAAACAATCATGAACGCAAAGAGCAGTGTTGGAGGTATAATCATACCTGGATTTAAGTGGCATTACAGAGTTATGGTAATAAAAAACGGCATAGTACAGGGCATGCGTTAAAATGGGTGCACAGATAAAAGGGACAGAATAAAGGACAAAGAAATAAAACCTTATAAGTATATCACCTGAATTTTTTTACAAAGATGCCAGAAATTTTGACTGTAGGAAAGACAGCATCTTCAACAAATTGTGCTTAAAAAACTGTATATTCACATAATGAAGGATAAAATATTAAGTGAAGAGACTAAGTAGAGAATAAAAGAAAATGTTTACTGACCATACATATGACAGAGGGTTAATCTCTATAGTCTACAAAGAATTCAAGATAAAACCAAACACCAAAATCCAAAATAACCTAAATAATAAACTGGCTAATAAAAGCAAAATCCAGTCCTTAAATGATGAAGTCAGTACAAGTCCCCAAAAAAGAGGTTTGAAATGATTGACCATCAGAAAAATGCAAATCCAAGAAGCACTGAGATTACACCTCACTCATTAAGAATGACAGTCATCAAGAAAGCAAATAGCAAATATTGTCAAGACTGCAGACTATGGGAAACTAGTCTGCTCATAGAATGTAAACTACTCTAGACACAGGAAGCAGTAAGAAACTTCCTTATAAAACTAGAGCTTTCATATGACACGGTCTATCATTGTGGAGTCCAAGTCAACCCATCACAGAGGTACTTTCACACCAGTGCTTACTAATCCCAGCCTTATTAGCAATAGCAAAGTTGTAGAACCAACCTAGGTGTCCAACAACAGAGGAACGGATTAAGAAAACGTGGTCTACAAACACAATCAGATATTCTTTATCCGTAAAGAAGGATGAAGCTATGTCATTTACACAGAATTGGACATAATCATAATAAGCAAGCAGATTAAGCCAGTTTCAGACAGACAAACCTTTCATGTTTTCTCTCAGTTGTGGGTCCTAGACTTTATATCATGAAAGTAAAAATAAACAAACAAACTGGGGAATGAAGAAAATTAGTACAAGGGGTGGTGTGGAGAATAACAAGATGTGGACGGGAGGACACTTAGAGCATATATCTGTATGAAAATGGCCTCATGTAATCCTGTTTAATACATTAAAAAATAGAAAGTATTATAAGGGCCAGAATGAAGAAGATATGGTATACGGTAGAGTCCATGAGAGACAGAGAGACAGAGAGACAGAGAGACAGAGAGACAGAGACAGAGGGAGAGTGAGCCAGACTCTGGACGGCAGCAACATCAGACCGACTCTCTATGTCTCTTCATTCACAAGTAAGGATCAATTCAGAAATTTTAAGAAGACTTTCACAGATTTCATACAACTAAGGACCATTCAAAACAATAATGATTTAAGATCAGTTGCAGTGATTATCCATGGTTGTAACTTTCTGTTTATGGAGATGTTTAAGAGCCAAGTAAATTCATCTGCCAGGATTGTTAGGTGGAAGCAAATGTTCCATTCTGATGGTTGTTACAACACTCCCAGCTCTCTATGTGGTCCCAAGTGTTACTATTCATATCCTTTGTGCCTTTTCTTTGCTGCTCCTGGATATGCTGCCGGTTGATGTGTCTCTCTGCCCTCCTTTTCCCTTCTGCACCCGTAGGTGAAGTCTCATCTGAAAACTTTCTGGATTATAAGAACCGTGGAGTCAACGGTTCTCACAGAGGCCAGATCATTTGGAAGATCGACGCCAGCTCCTACTTCGTGGAGTGTGAGTACCGTCACCGTTCCTGTGGTCCAGCAAACGTGGTTGGAGCAGAATACAGCTGTACTCTTTCTGTTCTGGTGCAGGACTTCCACTCTGAAAGGTGCCTTCACTTAGGTGCCATGTAAAAGCAGAGGCAGGTTTAGTGAGAAACCTTACAATGACTTCAGCAGATATCTCTATGACAGTTGCAAAATAGCCATGCAAGTCCACCCAAGATGCCCCTTCAATACCAGTGAAAGTCTTGGTTCATGTTCACAAGCCTCTGGACTCAGGACCCATTAGCATTCATCCTTTAGGCTTTAATGCCTTAGCTCGATTAAGTTATCTGTAGCTTCTTCATGACTGCAACCATATCTTCTCAAGATGTTTTCTACAGCAAAACTGGCCATGCATGGCGCTAGCATGTTGATGATACTTCACATTTTCACCTAGCTTCTGGTTCCTGCTATGACTATACAGGATTCAGATTATGAATCACTAATATTAAACAGTTTTTCTCTGTTTAGATATGTACGCCACTTTTAGTTGAATTATTTGGTGTTTTGAGGTCTAGTTTCTTGAGTTCTTTAAATATTTTGGAGATCAGCCCTCTGTCAGATGTGGGGCTGGTGAAGATATTTTCCCATTCTATAAATTATCATTTTGATGAGAATTGCATGTAATTTATAGATTGCTTTTGGTAAGTTGCCGTTTTTATTATGTTGATCCTACCTATATAAGTGCATGGGAGATTTTTCCATTTTCTGATCTCTTCTTCAATTTCTTTCTTCAAAGATGTAAAGTTCTTGTCAAACAAAGTCTTTCACTTGTTTAGTTATAGTTACTCCCAAATATTTTATATTTCATAATTTGTGGCTATTTGTAAAAGGTATGTATCTCTGATTACTTTCTTGGCCCATTAGTTGTTTGTATATAGGAGTTCTGTGATTTTTTTTTGAGTTAATTTTGCCCGCCACATTATCGAAGGTGTTTATCTGCGATAGGAATTCCCTGGTAGAATACCTAGGTTCACTTATGTATGCTAGCATATCATCTGCAAATAGTGAAAATTTGACTTCTTCTTTTCCAACTTGTATCCCCTTGATCTCCTTTTGTTTCCTTATTGCTGTAGCTAGAACCACAAGTACTATATTATACAGATAAGGAGAGAGTTGAAAGCCTTGTCTTGTCCCTGATTTTAGTGGAATAGCTTTGAGTTTCTCCCCATTTAATTTGATGTTGGCTATCAGCTTGCTGTAAATTGCTATTTTTCTAAGAGAAGGCGATAATTATCAACTATAGGAATGTCTTTGCCCTCAGACAACTGGAAAAGTCATATAATATTATGCTACAGGAATAGTGTGTACTCTATTAAGAATTAGGACTTACCGGGACTTTAAATCTTTTCCTGAGTTCATAATGAGTTGATAGTGTCACAGGAAGTTATGCCCTGTTTAATGACTAGAATATATTCTGAGAAATGTGTAGCTGGGAGATTTCATCAAGTGAATTGTGTTGATTACACTTAGATGAGTAGGATGGCTACACCATTATTAGGCGGTGTCATGTGGGACCATTGCTATATATGCAGCCCACCATTGCCCTACCATGGTTGGTTAGGGGTTTTAATTCTTTGCTCTTATTCTTTGTCTTTGGGGGCCCATCACTCAGCTCCCAAATAAATCACACACGGAGGCTTATATTATTTATAAGTGCCTGGCCTTAGTTTAGCTTGTTTCTAGCCAACTTTTCTTAACTTAAATTATCTCATCTACCTTTTGCCTCTGGCCTTTTTCCTTTTCGTACTTCTGTGTATCTTACTTTCACTCCTTCTCCGTGGCTGGCCGTGTGGCTGGGCAGCTGGTCCCTGGAGTCCTCCTTCTCTTATCTTCCCTTGCTCCTTTTTTTCTCTCCAGATTTCTCCTATTTATCCTCTCTGCCTGTCAGCCCTGCCTATCCTTTCTCCAGCCTCACTATTGGCTGTTCAGCTCTTTTCTCGATCATCAGGTGTTTTAGACAGGCAAAGAATCTTCACAGTTAAACAAATTCAGCATAAATAAAAGCAGTACATCTCTACACAGTTAAACAAACGTTGTGGAGAAGAAACAAGTGTAACACACCCTAAAATAACATTCTACAACAGCCTACTTATTATTATATATGCAAAGCTCTACCTCAGCAAGCTTTTTAAAAGTATGATGTTATATTACAATGGAAATATGAAAATAAATAGTACCAATACTTTACTAACAAAGCTGAGTAACCAAATAAACCGACCAGCTAAGTGTAGCCAGAGTAAATATGAAGTATCATGTGATTTTTTTAAATGAAATGATTTTTTTAAAGCCATAAAACAAATAATTTAAATATAAGCAACATATTATATTGCGGGTATTTATTAGTAGATCTCCTTCATATCCTACTCCTAAGCTACAATACATATTTAGGTTAAGTAAAAGGAAAATCCATTAGTAATCAAGCTTCTAAATTTTGAAACGTATTATTAAAATCCATGTGTAAGGGGGAAAAAGATACAAACTTTGCCATTAATTCTCTTCAAAGGGAGAATACCATGCTTTGAAGGGTTCCATGAGTTCTTGGTTCAAAATAAACCCTAACCTGCCTACAGAATTTAACACAAGTTTGTAATCAAGTTCCCCAACCATTTGCTCAAAGGCACTGAAATAAGTTTTCTTCCTTGGATGATAGCTACTGGTACTGCTACACATTGCCTTCTATATGACTTAGCTTCAAGTTTTCCCCAGCATGCTGATCTGTTGAGATAGGAGCGGTGGCAGGGCTGCGTCCCCGGCACCCGGCCGCCCACATGGCTAGTTTATACCCAGAAATAATTACACGGAAACTGTATTCTTTCAAACTCTGCCTGGCCCGGCTAGTTCCAGCTTCTTATTGGCTAGCTCTTACATATTGTTCTAACCCATTTCTAATATTCTGTGTAGCCCATGAGCTGGCTTACCAGGGAGGATCTTAACCTGCGTCTGTCTGGAGCGGGAGAATCATGGCGACTC
>NW_026067924.1:22945610-22949142 GCF_014885135.2 Alexandromys fortis
CCAAATGCTCCATTCATAAGCTCTGTCTCCCGCCGGAGCCAGACAGAGATCACAATGGCGGCACAGCCCAGAAAGCCGGCATTTTAAAACAGCCAGTTTTTTCCTGCTGCCGAGTCAGGACAATTTCTTTGCAGCACGCAACCCAGAAACAGCAAAAAGCTGTCTTAAATTCTCTCTCTCTCCTTCTTAAGCCCTCTCAGGTTTTTAAGTGGATTTAGCCCATCACGTCTGGGCGCCACTGATCTCCCTGACATCCACAGGCAGATGACTGGTACTGAAGGCTCTGACAAGAGAATAGCAAGCTGCCTCATTCTTGTTACTTTATCCAGAGCTCTCCATGATGGCCAGCCTATAAGAAACCTGCCTTTAGGGTTTGTCTCTATAGACCTAACATGGGTCATTTTGCAAATATCTTGGATAGTATTATGGAGCTAGGATATTAAATGATTCGCCAAAAGTTTGAAACACAACCAATGAATGTGTTAAGTGCCTGCAGGGAAAGAGTGACTCGGGAAGGGAAACTTACGAACACCCAGGCATTAGTTACTCAGGTCATGAGAAGTCTTAACAATGTCAGCTTAATGGGTTTTTAGAAACGCAAAGAGCTAATTAAAATTAGCTGAAAAAAATGTTTAATCTCACCAGTAATCAAGTAGATGAAATGATACCGATAATGCATTTCTATTTTCAGTTTATTTTTAATTAGTAATGTCCAACAGCACTCACTGAGGTTCCACAGTTGGTGAGACTCTGACATTATTTGTTTCTTGAAGTGTAAAGTGCTATGTGGAAAGTGACATGGCCACAGAAAGGAAGAATTCTAGAACTACTCATGTTTTCTAGCTAGACATTATCATTCAACGTAAACGTGAGATTCTATTATTAAGTATGAAAAGGAGAGTGTGTGTTGGACAGGTAACTAGCAATTGTTATTGCATTATACATTCGAACTTGAACAGCAGTTTGCTAAAAGATTTTCATTTTTTGAAAATAATGCCAACAATAGGGGAATGTTTATAAACCACAAATCTGTGCAGTTTTACAAACCGAAGACTCCCAAAACAAAATTCATAAATTGAAATGGCTAAGACACAGCCTGCTAAAAAAATTTAATTAAGAATAGAAAACACTCTGTGAAACAGTGAGCTGCAAACACACCAGTCACCATCCCCTACACTAAGGGCGGGCGCTTGAAGATCTTTCCCACTGCAGAATCAAATGTCAGAAAGTAAAGGAACCACATCCCGATTCAGTCCTCATATCACCATTTCCTGACATTTTCTGAAGACTTGAATGGACTCTAAGTGTTTTTGTTTGCTCGACCAATACCTTATAAGATAATGTTACTGTGAGTTCCATTTACATATGAAGAATCTGGGATAAAAAGAAGTTAAAGTGTCTTGTTCATTGCCTCACAGAATGCAGAGTCAAACACAGCCAGTGGGATTTACCAAAAGCATATCATTTCTGCTTCCCATCTGCAGATAGATCTGAGTCTATAACTAGACAAAAAGTTACCACTGATAAATACAGGAGTTTGCAAAATATGGTTTTCCTCTATGTATTTTAGTAACCTCTCAGTATTTCTTAAAATTATCAAGATATTAATTGCAATGAATTATATAATAGGAAATGACAAAATAAAACTTTCTAAAATCTTAAAAATACAGATTTAAAAGTAATGACATCCAGTAAACTGCTTTAGATGCCAAGATGCTTAAGTAGTGAATTTATTTAACTTTGGGTATATATTAAATGTTAAGTGTTAAAGCCAACACAGTTTTTGTGATGTAGTTTTAAAAAAACAGACCGGCCAGGAGGCCGTATGTAAACCATCATTGTCGAGTGTCACACACTGGCTCCTGAAAGGAATTGGTTTGCTCTGCTGGAGAGATCCCTTTGCGCTATGACTGTGACTTTCTAGAATATTCTCAACGACTCAGCTCCATTTGATTTCTGTCTTCCAGCTGAAACTAAGATCTGCTTCAAATACTACCATGGCGTGAGCGGAGCCCTGCGAGCCACAACCCCCAGTGTCACTGTCAAAAACTCAGCAGCTCCTGTAAGTGTCTGTTCTCCCTCCTGCTCAGACCCAACTCCCATGGTACTTTGCTTTCCTGTGTTCTTCATGTGTGTATGCAAACACATTTACCCATATGCACATATCTACACTTGCACCTACACATATATAAAGAAACACTGGTAGTTGAATTAAGAATGCACACTACACACATGCGCACACACACACACACACACGCACACACACACACACCACACACACTCACGCACGCGCACCTCAGACTAGTGGCAAGGAATGACAGCAAAAGCTGTCGTTTTCAGAGTACAGGCCATGCGAATGTTAGAGAACTGCCAACTGTCTGGATTTCCCTTGGCAAAATGTTTCCATGGGGATATACTTAGTAGCAGCATGGGAGGCTTTCTTTTAGGAAACTATTTATAATTCACTGATTTTGAATACTTATATTTCTGATGTTTTGATTTCTTTTGGGACTCACAAATAAATTAATTAATTTGAATGTATTATCTCACCTCAGGTTCATCTCAGTCATATGAAATGATAGGCCTAGAAAAGATAAAAAAAAAAAAAACCTCACCTCCTTTCTTTCCATAAATGAGAACTCTAACAAGTGAGTCCCAGGTACCTCAAGCCACACAGTTAGTGAATCCCAGATCCAAGACTTGTCTTTGTTTTTGCTTTTTGTGCATTTTGTTTTTGTCATTGTTGTTGATTGTGTTCTTCTGAGACAGGGTCTCACTGGGTAGCTAACCCAGGCTGTCCTGGAACCAACTACTCAAGGATAGCCTTGGATTTACATACATCCTTCTTCCTATGCTTCCCAAGCGCAGAGATTATAAAAGTGTGCCGCCAGGACTTAAATCACAGCTTTTGTTCCCTTCTATGTGGTTCTACTCAGTGCTACAGGAATAGATGCTACCTTTACCCAAACTGCAGTCTAGTCGATCTTCGTAGTGTTTCTCTTTTAGTTCTTTCAGAGTCTCATACTTCCTATTTTGATCAGTTTTACCAGTTTCTCTTAACTCCTCCCCTATTCACTCACCTTTCCCACCTAACCTATTTTTAATAACTTTGTCTTTATTTTTATTTTAAGGCAATTTATTTGTTTTGTTTTTAGGGTTTGTTGCTGTTGTCTCTCTTCCTCTTCTTTTTTGGATTTATTATTATTACTATTACTACAAATTTTCACCTCCTTCCCTCCTCTCATTTCCCTCCCCCTCCCCCTCCCTCTCCAGTCCAAAGAGCAGTCAGGGTTCCCTGCCCTGTGGGAAGTCCAAGGTCCTCCCCCCTCCATCCAGGTCTAGGAATTTTTGAAACACAGTTCTTCTACATAGCCCTACCTTCCCTACTCACAGGAATTAAAAGCATGCACCACCACACCCAGCTTGAGATGAATTTTTGCTGCCTAAATATTTTTTCTTTTTTTTTTTATTGAGAAAAGGGAAAAAAAGTTTCCGCCTCCTCCCAGCCTCCCATTTCCCTCCCCCTCCTCCC